>NC_088175.1:49094981-49694981 GCF_028769735.1 Zonotrichia leucophrys gambelii
GGTACTGATCTCATTTGTGAGTGAAAAGCAACATAGACTTTATGAGTTTATGAATGACAAAGATTTGTCCTGAGCAGGATTTCTTTGATAAAATTCAGACACCAAGACATTTCAGTCTTATCAAATGGATATTATTTAAAAGTCACTGGAAAGAAGCAGGAACTTTAATGTGTCCTAAATACAGGTCAGGTAAATTCTGTGGTCCAGCTGCTTATGTGCCATACGGGGCACTTAAAATAATGACCCAAAGAGGGTCTTAAAATAATGAGGACTTAAAATTATGACCTAAAATATCTACAAAGAGAGTACTGAGGGTCAGGTGAGATGAACCTTCCCCAGTACCTCAGAGTCCTTCAGTTCTGCCAAGACATTCCAGGCAGGATTTTAGGAGGACATGGTTATCGTGTCCCGTGTTTCCCGCTCGTCTCTGTCATCTGCTGAGTCTTGGAAGGCCCTCTGGAATGCCAGCCTGAGGGTGAGCCGGAATTTCCGATCCCTGTAGCTTCCCACCAGGAAGTAAATGATGGGGTTGAGGGTGCTGTTGACGCAGGACAGCACAAAGCCAATTTCTGGGGAATACAGGAACTTGAGGCCCAGGAAGTCCAGGAGGATAAGGACACTGAGGGGCACGGCGAAAATGAGGAAGAAGAGGATGGTGAGCATGATGACAGTGAAGAGCCGGCCCGTTTGGAAGGGCTGGGAGCTGCACTTGACCCGCAGGAAGAGGATGAGGCTGAAGAGCAGCATGAGGGGCGCGCAGACGAGGAAATCCAAGGCTCCAATGGCGATGAGCAGGCGCTGGCAGGCCCTGGGAGAGGGGCGAACGGTGCACAGGACATATCCCAGAGTGTTCAGGAGCAGGGACAGGGCCCAGAGCAGGCCGGACACCATGGCAGACAGGTGCTTTGGGCGGTGTGTCCGGCACCAGATGGGGGACAGCACGGACAGGCAGCGCTCAATGCTGATGGCCGTCAGCAGGTACAGGCCCGTGCCGTACATGAAGAGATCCAGGAAGAGGAAGATCCCAAACTGCACCCCCACGTTGAACTGCATCAGGTACTGCACGGTCTCCACGGCGATGCACAGCAGGTACCCGAAGTCAGCGGCCGCCAGGTTCAGGATGTAGACGGTGAAGTGGTTCCTGCGGATGCGGAAGCCCAGGTACCACAGGACCAGGCCATTCCCCACCATCCCACAGGCAGCACTCAGCAGGCAGAAGCTCTCCATGAACTTGAGGACAGTGTAGGATGGCTGGGGTGGTCCCACAGCCGCGCTGTAGTTGGTCCCAGGAGCATGGATGGCTGTGGTTGGAAGGACCATTGGTGTGGTTGAGGGTCTCATGATGGGTGATTCAGACCTAGGAGCAGAGAGAGGAGAGGTGGTAACTCCAGGGTGACTTTTCTAGAGGGGTTCCTTGGTTTGTTCCAAGGCTTTGTAGCTAGAACTTGATCTCATGGAACTTCAAAATAAAATGGTTTAGAAGGGACCAAGAGCCTGGAGTAACAGGATAAAGAGTGAAGGCTTCACACTGACAGAGTGTGGTGAGGGTGGTGAAGCTTGTGAGGGTGGTGAAGCTCTGGCACAGGTTTACTAGAGAAACTGTGCCTGCCCCATCTGTGGAGGTGTCCAAAGCCAGGCTGGAGCAAACTGGGATAGTGGAAGGTGTCATTGCCCATTTCCGGGGGTTGGAAGTGGATGATCTTTAAGGTCCCTTCCAGCCCAAACCACTCTGGAATTCTGCGATTCCATGAAAACAATTGGTAGTTTTTTATATTAATGAGTGATTTCCGTTTTAATAAAGTGCCATTTGATGTGGTTCTCCTTGGTCCCATGTACAGTAACAAATAAACATCTTGGTTTGGCAGAGCCCTCAGCTTCTCCCTCAGAAACTGCAAGAACCACATGTAAGAAACCACAGATTATCTTGTCCTCACAGGACATGGGAGCTGTGGCTCTGATAACTTTTCCACACCACTCCATGAGTTAAGTTATTATTTCCTTCCCCGTGGTACTGAGATCTGATTGAGAATCTTGGGGGTGAAAAAAAGGGGTTTAACATCTTTTTTATGGTCTGATGAGAACAAATACAGTGGCTCTTCTGCTGTCTCCCAGCCAGCTGTTATTTTGGGCATGGAAGGCAGAGAAGTTAAAAAGAGGATAGGAACAAAAAATGGGGTTTTCTGGGAAGATGTGAATCACTGAACCATGTAGCCAGCATGAATCCTCTGTTCTCTCTTTGCAGTGCAGCCGCACACATGGAGACAGACTTCCAAAAGCACCCAGAACATGACAGACTGAATCACTGCTGTTCCATCCCAGCACCCCAGGCACACTGACCTCATGGACAGGGGGAAAAGAAGTGTGTGGTGCAGGGAATTTCAAGGCCAAGTTGGATGGGGCTTGGAGCAACCTGGGCTAGTGGAAGGTGTCCCTGCCCATGGCAGGGGGTGGGACTGGATGGGCTTTAAGGTCCCTTTCAGCCCAAATTATTTGAGGATTCTATGATTTACTTTAGGGTTGACTGAAACCAGGGAACTTCTGGCACTGCAGAGCTGGATGGTCCCATCCTCAGCTCTTATAGCACCTTGAACACTTCTAGCATGAACACTGTGGAGAGCAGCCCTGTGGCTGTTCCTCCCTCACAGCCTGCTCCAGGGGTGGCCACAAATGATCACGTTTTTGCAGAAATTAGCAGAAACAGCCTCAAGTTCTGTGCAGCTTTTCTGCTGTGAGAACAGAGGAAGGCCCGGTGGTTAAGTGGTTTCCTGGCTTCTGTACAACCAAATTTCCACTTGATCTGAAGAGAGTGTGAACATTTGAGTGTCACCTAAGTTCTGTCTCAGTCCACTGCAGCCTCCACAGGTGCATCTCTCTCCACTGGGGATTCAAGGGATGACAGGTGATAATTCCCAATGTTAAATGGCTTTGTGCCATTGATCATGTCATGAAATCATGGAATGGTTTGGGTTGGGAGGGATCTTAAAGCTCATCTTGTTTCAACCTCCTGCCACAGCCAGGGACACCTTCCACAGACCAGGTTGCTCCAAATCCCTGCCAACCTGGCCTTGGACACTTGCAGGAATAAGGCAGCCACAGCTCCTCTGGGCAACCTGTGCCTCATCACTCTCACAGGGAAGAATTTCCTCCCAAGACCTAATTCAAATCCACTGTTTTCCAGTTCAAAACAATTCCTGTCACTCCAGGCCCTTCTCCAAAGTCCCTCTCCAGCTGTCTTGGAGCACCTTTAGGCACTGGAAGGTGCTGTATGTGCATAAAGACTGCCAGGAACAGAAATGGCTGCAATGGGTATTTGAGAAAACATCGATAGTTTTGCCTTCTGCTGCAATAGAAGTGATGAGATCCTTATCTTACTTCTGTAGACTGTGGAGAAGAGCACTGCAAAAGTCACTCATGGTTCTCATTTATTTATCATAGTCCCTTGGAAAGACTGAATTCCTGTTTCCAAGACACATTCAAGACATGATCCCACTTCCTTATGCAACTAATAAGTGAAAACTCTCCTCTCAGCAGCCTGAGTCCAGGTGATCTTTTCCTCCCTTGAGATTAAACATCCTCCATGTGATTTGCCTGCAAATCCTGCCTGTAGTTCCTGAGGCACAACAACCCTGACCTCACAAAGGTGTCTCAGACAGGGGACAGAAAGTTCTGCTGTTGTAATGCCAGGTCTCTGAGTAATGACTTTTTGTATTACAGAGGTGCATTTAGAGCAGTTCAAGAGCACATGTACAGGGACAAGAGTCCCTGGAATGAAGCTCTCCTTATATTGAAAATTATTATCATCAATTCCTGACCTAGAGCAAATTTCTGTACAGCAAAGGAAGTAAATTTTTGATCTTTTTTCCTCCATTGTTTTTGTTTCTCCTTCCTTCCCCAAAGCCTGACAACCCATCAGAGTGCAACGTCAAAGACCCACATCAGAATTTCTCACCTTTTTTGCGTTCCTGGGAATTTCAGCGCCCGTGCCCGCCAATGTTGTCCCCTGGATGGTGTGACGTGGGGGGCAGCTCAAGTCCTTGTGTCATCCTGCAGTGCTGGGCTGGGCAGCACTGTTTAAAAAGCCATGGTGTTTTCAGCGTGACCCTCCAGGCAGCCAATCACTCATGGGGGAAATACCTCCCCTGTATGATCACTCAGATTTGAACCACTTCCCCCTCCCCTCTTTGCAGTGTCACGGAAACATTATTTTTTTACTACTTCTCCCTTCTTCAGCCATTCTTGCAAGAACTGTCCATACAGACTTTGCACTGGTGTTGTGTCCTACTTAAGGCCCTGAGATGCTCTGGTTTCACAGCCCCTGAACATGAGCTTTTAGTGCTGCTCAGGTAGAGAAATTTTAAGTTTTCTCCCATAACATCTTTGGTGGAGGTTTCACAACCTCCCTCAGCACTTCTCATTCCTTCCTGTCCCTGCCCAGTTGTCACACACCCGCCACCACACTGGGACCTCCTCTGACCCAGAGCCTCTCCCAGCACAGTTCAGCACCTTATGGGATCTCTACTGCTTCATCCAACCTTGCCCCCAAGCTTTCCACCTCAGCAGTTCCAGATGCCCAAACCCTGCTTATGCTGCCCTCAGCATGGAGCTCTGGAGTCAGGAGCTCTTTCAGTGCACCTTCACACCCCACAGGCTTTCGGCACAGTCCTTCAACACCTCAGCCACTTCAGATTTCACAAAATCCCTCCAGCCCCATGCCTTTCACTTCCAGTTTCACAACTTCCCCCTGAACAGAGCTTCAGGTTCTTCCTCACTTTGTGTCTCCTAAGCAGACAGAACCCACCACCACCCACCCACAACATCCCAATCCTGTTCATGCACACTCCATGTCCATGAGCCACCCCAATCCAAAGGGTGTGGAAACAGAGAAAAGACCTTTCTCCTTTACTGACATCCTTACAGGGAACTATTTTGTCCCTTAGTCCCTTGGGCCAGGGAAATAAAGGGACAGGAGTGTGACACCACCCAAATTGTTGCCATTTGTGTCAGAGGGCACAGGAATGGGCAGATCCAGCTTAAATTTGCTTAGCAGGTCAGAAATGCATTTGTACATCTTCAGCTTGTGTTGTCATCTGTTCTTCCTCTTACTTTACCAAAGATTGTAAGACTGTTTTTACTTTTTTACCCAATCCTATTTCCTATAGTGGTTACTGGCAACTCTCATTAACCTGGCCAGGACTCCAGGCTATGGCATAAAATGATATCTAAATTAAAAGACTCTTTTTATCCAGAGCATGATTTAATCTCCTCATTAATTTGAGGTTTTCCATTTTCTCTGAATGGATTGCTGGCATTCCATGTTGGGAGACATTCAAAATGCCTTTGTTGTTATTGGACCATTCTGAATTTCAGTAAATGTCAGCAAAACAAACAGAGGGATGGGCAGTGGATGAAACTATTTATTGATGCACCTAAATCTCAAGCTGAAAATACTCAGTACACTTCAGAGCAGTGATGAGTTGGAATTGCAGTAATACACAAATTCATCAAATTCTGGTATGGTTTGAGTTGGAAGGGACTTTAAAGGTCATCCAGTTCCACCCCCAGCCATGGGCAGGGACACCTTCCACTATCCCAGAGTGCTCCAAACTGTCCTGGAACACTTCCAGGGATGGGGCAGCCACAGCTTCTCTGGGCAACCTGTGCCAGGGCCTCAGCACCCTCACAGAGAAGAATTTATTCCCAATATCCTATCTAAATGCACCTTCTGTCATTTAAAGCCATTTCCTCTTCCTGATTAGGTGACTAGGTCCATTTCTTTGCAGAGGAAAGCCTGGAATGGCTCAACTCAGCTGACTTCCACAGATATACAAGAGCTGACTTCCTCCCCTCCCTTAGTTTCCCAATTTGTAAAATAAGGATTTTTTTTTAACTTACTCTACTTTACTAACCTTTGCTGAAACATTGCAAGCTCTTGCAAAAGGCCTTACTCCCTGGGCTACCAGTGATGAAATTTCATGGAAAATAGGACTTGGAGGGTCATCAAGAAGTGACCCAAGCCACTCTCTTCTCTACTTCTACTTACTACTAGAAACCTTTCAGATTATTTATTTTTTTCATGAGGGCTTGTGGAGCTTTATTGGGATACGCAGTGATTTAAAAATCCTCACAATTTTATTATTACTCACAGTGCCATAAAGCCTAAGCTGTGGATCTAAGGTTTGGGAAATACACAAAGCATGGATTAATGTCAGAGTCTGGGAATGTTAACTTGACCAGGCACATCACATGCTTGCCCAGTTTAATATTCAGCTAATCTACTGGCTGTTATTTCCAAGAATCATGGAATTGTTAAGGTTGGAGAAGTCCTCCAAGGCCATCAAGTCCAAGCACTCCCTAGCAGTGCCACCACTACTGTGTGTCCCTAAGTGCCACATCCACAGGTTTTAAATCCCTCCAGACTGATGGTGACTGCCCCACTGCTCTTGGTAAACTGTGCCAGGGCTGCACCACCCTGTGAGTGAAGAAATTTTTCCTAAAATCCAATCTAAACTTCACCTGGAAGGATGGGATTAATTTCTTCTCCTTCCCATCCCTGAGCATTCGCACCTCCCTCCTCCAGCCCCAAGAGCCCTTGAGCTGGGAGATTTCCTTAGAGAGGGTGGAGTAGGTCTGTGTAAACAGGGAATTAAGCCCTGGAGGAGGGAGATTTCCTTGGAGAGGTTTGAGGGAAAAGTTACTTAAACAGTTTTTTTATCTCTGCTTGCTGGGCTGTGAGTGCACTCTTCAATGCCCATGCTCCCTCCAAGCAGCTCTAACATGGGCAGGAAAAGCCAGGATACACTTGGTGATAAAGGAAAGCAAGGAATTAAATGACGTGGGATTTAAAAAGGCACCTCATAAGCAAGTGTTAGAAGCTTTTCAGAAGCTGTTTTATGTTCTTTAAAACCTCTACCAGGAAAAGGAGATGTTGGGGACATAAAATCTTACAGCTCTTACACAAAAATTAGATCTCCAAGCACAGAGAAGGTAAGTTTTCCAGGATCTTTTCCCTTTCCTCTTTTCTTTCCTTTTCCTGAGTTCCCTTCCTCTTTTTCCCCCCTGCCCTTCCTCTTGAAAAAGGTGAAAATACAAAAAGAAATTTCCCCTGAAATTGTCAACCATCTCTGGCTCTCTTTGGCTGTAACCATGTGCAGAACTGGTTTTGCAGTCCCAAATCAGGTTATTGAATTCTTCTTCAATTAATCACCTGAGATTTTAGGTGAAAACCCTTGCAAATAAGAGGATGGTGCAATTCCTTATTATTTTTTTTTAATTATAACAATCCACATTGTATTTATTTCATATCCCAACTGATTACACTATATCACGTACCTCTGGTCAGTGACTGAAAAGCTAATTTTAGAGGTAAGATCTCCCTTTTATCCCCTTTCTTGAGTATGTTTTACCTCCTGTCAGTAAAAGTGCAAGCACAGGAGAAGTCACAAACTTTCCCAACTTCCTCTTTAGGCTTCACTTTTTCAAGTTTGATAATTTTGGTTTTCCTACATTTCAGCATTTCCTGTGGGTGCTTGATCAGCTTTTTGCCTCTACAGGAGTTTCTGATCTTGCTCTATTTTAAAATTATAAAATAGGAGACTGGATTAGATGGATCTAATCCCAAAGGGACCCAGTGGGTAGCACCCCCTGCCCATGGAAGTGGGATTGGAACTAGATGGTCTCTAAGGTCCCTTCCAACCCAAACGTTTCCAGGAATCTATGATTCTGTGGCTGTGTCTCATATAAGGCAAATTAAATATGTAGAGGGGGAAGAACAATGAAAAAACAAACAAAAAACAAAACAAATTTAAAAAGCACTTCATAAATTTAATTCTAATCCTATGTATTTCTTAGAGAGAATGCACTTCTGATAAAGAATTAATTTTTAAGAATGAAAAACCTGATGAATAATTTTTTCTTTATCTTTCCACATTTCCAGGCTCTGCACTGCACATTGCCCACTAAACTGGCATGGAAAACTCCAGCAGCATGAAGGAATTCATCCTCCTGAGCCTCTCAGATAACCAAGGGGCGCACAAAATTTTTATTTTGTGGTGTTCCTGCTTTTCTACACACTCACAGTGGCAGGAAACCTCACAGTTCTCACTGTGACGAGCAGCAGGCGCCTGAACTCCCCCATGTACTTCTTCCTCTGCCACCTTTCCTTTGCAGGTGATTGTTACTCCTCTGTCACGGCTCCCCATATGATTTCTAGCTTCCTGGTGGAAAATAACACCATCTCCTTTGCAGGTTGCATAGGGCAGCTCTTTGGGCTTCATTTTTTTGGCTGCATAGAGGTTTTCATCCTGACAGCCATGGCCTACAACCGTTGCATGGCCGTCTGCCAGCCCCTGTGCTACCCCACGCTCACGTCCCACAGTCTGCGGCTGCATGGTGGGGGTCCTCTGGGTGGGGGGCTTCCCGCATTCCACCCTCGAGACCTTTCCCACCCTTCCCTGCTCCCTTTATATGGCCCCAACAAAGTCATCCACTACTTCTGTGATGTCCACCCCCTGCTCCCCCTGGTCCACGCCAACACGCACGCCAAGGGCCTGGCCACAGTGGCCAACAGCGGGGTGATATCCCTGAGCTGCTTCCTCATCCTGGTCATGTCCTACATGGGCATCCTGGCTTCCCTGAGGTGGCACAAGGCTGGCGACATGGCACAAGGCCCTGTCCACGTGCAGGTCCAACATCACTGTGGTGATCCTGTGTCTTGGGCCCAGCACGTTTGTTTACATCTGCCCATCCGGTGGCTTGTCTGAGGACAGGAGTGTGGCCACGTTCTAAATGCTCATCACACCCATGTTCAACCTCCTCATCTACACCCTCCGGGACGGGGAGGTGAAGGGAGCCATGAGGAAACTGTGCAGGAGGAAAGTGGGAAGTGGAAATGGGAAGGGGTAGAGCTGTGATCATGTTCCCAAAAAATCAGAGAAAATCAAGCAGGTTTTGCTGTAATTTCTTCTGTGAAAATGCCCCAAAATGGGCCTTTCAAAGAACAGCTGCCTATTGGTCTAATCCTCCTGGAATTAGAAAGGCACTAGAAGTTATTTTTATGATGGAAAAGACATTGGGAACTCTGGCATTCCCTTCCTTTTCCTTGTCAATGAGCAAAGGCCCACACCAAGGCCTCCTGAGCAGCTGCAACATCAGGGCTTAAATACTGTTAAAAATACTGAAAATATTGTCCAGGTGGAGCACCCCATAAGAAACAAAAAAACCAAAAAACCCGGTGATATTAAGAGCTAATTGGGTGGTTTGCTGATGAAGGAACAGGAAGGGAAACTTCTCACTCTCCCACTTCAGCAAATCTTTTCTGCCCTGTTCCATGTCAGGCTGGATGGGCCCTGGAGCAACCGGATCTGGTGGAAGGTGTCCCTGCCCATGGCAGAGGATTGGAATGAGATGGTTTTTTAAGTCCCTTCCAACCCAAGCAGCTATTCTGCAATTCCATCATTCTCCTATAATTCTATCTACTTCACCTGTCTCTGCCCAATAAAGCAGGAAATAAAATAAATGTAGTTTAAAAAGTTATGGAGATGAAAAACAGTGGGGTCTTTTAGAGGTCTCACTTCTGGGTGATTCTGAGCAAAAATTCACCCATAGCTTATGGAAGGTGTCACTGGAAACTGTGTCAGGCTCGTCTACACTTTGCAAAAAATTCTTACAAGAATTTCATACTTGAGCTCAAAAGTTGCTCCTGCGCTTTACTGTGTCAGTAAAAATACCTGCTAAGCAAGAAAGGCTCACCACAAATCTTTGTGCATTTTTTGAAATTATTTCCAACTTACTTCTTGTTTTAAAGTTGTAAGTCAGGTGTCTGAGGGATGACATCAGTGATATTTTGCTTTGTGCTGTCAACGTGTAGGTTAATGAGAAATAAGACTGTAGATGAGAAAGACAGGCTTATGACAAAAGGCAAAATTTGTATCCATGTACATGAATTTATATAAATGTCCTGTGTCAGAGACATCTTTATTTGATGTCTCTCTCCAGGGATTAAAGTAATAACTACCCAAGGAACAATTTAGTTCCTTGCCCACTGAGGTTTTCTGACAAAACTCCCTTTGCCTCTGGGATCTCATTACTCCTGATAGCCTTCTGCCTTGTGGTGTGATGTACCTGAACTATTTCTGCTACAGAAATAATTGCACCTAAAGATGCTCCTGGAGGTTGCTTTTTTGATTGGTTGTGGGTTTTTTTGTTTTTTTTTTTATTTTTGTATAATGGGAAGTGCAGAAGGTTGAGCTGTTCTTTTCAGGGCTTAGAGTTGGCAGAGATACAGAGCTGCTTCCATAACTTCCAAGCAGCACCTTGCAGAGAGTTTCTGATGGAACTGAGAGGTTCTGATGGAACCCCCTGGAGTGGTTTGGGGAGGTCGTCAGAGGAGCGACAGCAAGTGAGCTCTGTGGAAGTGTTCTGGGATTGTTCCTTGTTTTGCTCAGCCCCCACTGAAATCCTGCCTTTGCAAAGCAGCATTGCTGGTGAGTGACTTTTGGGAGGTCTATTTTATGACTTAGAATAAAAAAACATTAAAAAATCAGTTGCAGACTTAGAATCCCAGAATGGATTGGGCTGGAAGGCACCTTAAAGCTCATCTTCTTCTGATCCCCTGCAACAAGGGCATTGCTCTGGTTGCTCCAAGCCCTGTCCAGCTTGGTCTTGAGCACTTTCAGGAATATCACACACTAGTGATCCTGGTGTTCTGCATGGGAATGCTGTAAGGGTGGATTTGTGAGTGTTTGTCAGTAAAGCAGAAACATCTCAGTCAGCAGCCCAGTGTCACCACAGGTGTATTTATGGGGTGTTTCACACCACAGCCAGGACCTGGGTATTATTTCTACCACCCTCCTCAGCTAAATAACCAGAGCTTGTTATTACACATGTCCGTGACATATTCTGGCTTGGATTTCACTGTCACTCCTTCAGGGAAGCATTGGCTTTAAACTGAAATTGTCCCAAAAAGACAGCAGAAGAAATGCAGTGGATATTCAACATACCAGAGGACAATGTGTGTGTCCTGTTAATGTCCCCTGTCTAATGATTTGGCCTTTTAGATGTTTTAATGCAGCTTTATTCAATGCTGTTACCATCATAAACATCTGGTTTCTAAATTGTAGGCTCCTGCTTGCTGAGATTTAAACTCCTCAGCCGAAATGAGCAGTGAAGGAATTTCCTGGAGGGATTTTAAATGGACAAGTGCATTCCTCTGCTGCTCCCACTGTAACTTCCACAGGACAGTGAGTGTATTTGTCTACTGAAAAAATTTAAAAAATCCCTTAAAAACTATAAAGATAGAAAACCATGCAGGGTTTTGAAGCTTCTGCTGTGTTAGAAACCCCAGTTTCTCCAGTGAGGAACTTCCTAGATCTGGTTTCAGTGCATGAATTCCCAGTTTCAGAGAGGCTAAACTAACTGGAGGGCCCTTTCCTTAGTTCAGAGGAAAGTCATTAGGATCAGAACGTGGAACAGCTCATGCCTGAGAACGGCAGCATTTGCTTGTAGTCACTTCAAATTTCCAGCAGGTAAAAGAACAGCACAGCATTTTCCCAGCATTCATGGCTCTTGTTATCTGAGAGCAGGATGTGCAGGAATCACCTTTCCTGAAGGGATTTAAAAGCAGTATGGATGTAGCACTTGGGAACATGGTTTAGTGGAGGGCCTTGGCAGTGTTGGGTGGAGAATTGGACTCATTAGGGGCTTTTCCAACTTTCTTTAATTCCAACAATTCTTTAATTCAGTGATTTCTCCCTCACAGAATGGGAGAACACCCACCATGATGCAGGAAAACAGTGATCAGAGTGAGTTCAGGGGAGAAGGTCAGTGTGGAAGGGCGGGCTAGACACCTGAGTAGGGGCAGAATAGGGGGTGAGTGCAAACTGTGCTTTCTGTCATTTGTGACATGGCACTGTGCTTTTTGCAGCAGCAAATGCATCCTGCTCACACCATCCATGAGCCTTGGAGCTGTAGCACATTCCCCTCCCTTCCTGGCCACACCCCGACCGGTGCCATGGCATCCTGAGCTGCAGCGATGGCACAGGACAACTCCTCCCGGGTGACTGAATTCATCCTCCTGGGGCTCTCCGACACCCAGGAGCTGCAACTCCTCTCCTTCATGTTCTTCCTCCTGGCCTACACCATGGTCCTGCTGGGCAACCTCCTCATCATTGTGACAGTCAGGACTGACCCCAAGCTCTCCTCACCCATGTACTTCCTCCTCTGCAATCTGTCCTTCATCGATATCTGCTGCACCTCTGTCACTACTCCCAGGGTGCTGGTGGCCCTGCTCTCAGGGCACAAGGCCATTGCCTTTGAGGGCTGCATGGCCCAGCTGTTTTTCCTGCACTTTGTGGGCTCCTCAGAGATGTTCCTCCTGACGGTGATGGCGTTTGACCGCTACACGGCCATCTGCAGGCCCCTGCACTACACGGCCATCATGGCCCGCAGGGCCTGCTGGGCGCTGGTCGCGGCCTGCTGGGCCGGGGGCTTTATCCACTCCATTGTCCAGACTGTGCTCATGCTGCAGCTGCCCTTCTGCGGCCCCAACACCATCCACAGCTACTTCTGTGACGTGCCACCCGTCATCCGCCTGGCCTGTGCCGACACCACCCTCACCGAGTGGCTCATGGTCTCCAACAGCGGCCTCATCTCCCTGGGCTGCTTCCTGGTGCTGGTGGCCTCCTACGCCCTCATCCTGGCCAAGGTCCGAGCCCGGGTCTCCCAGGGGAACTGGAAGGCTCTGTCCACGTGTGCCTCACACGTGATGGCCATCACCCTGCTCTTCATGCCCTGTGTCTTCACTTACCTGCGGCCCGCTGGAGCCTTGCCCACCAGCAAGTACGTCTCTGTCATCTACACCATCTTGTCACCCATGATGAACCCCCTCATCTACACCCTGAGGAGCAGCGAGGTGAAGGAATCCATGTGGAGACTCTGGAGGCACTGCAGAACCTTCTGATACAGGCTGGGTTGGCAGGACCCTGGAGTTACACCCAGAGTTACACCTGGAGTCACGTTCCTGCTCTACTCCTGCACAATAATGACAATAAAGCCCACAGACTTCCAATTATGTACAAATACATTTCTATACACATGTTACTCTTCATATTAAAAATCCATGCTGAAAACCCCAAACTTCCTAAACATTTTCACTCATGTGGGATCATAATTTTCAAATAAATGAATGAATCCAGGGTGAGGCTTGTCTCCCTCTCTAACATGCTTTTCCTGTGCTGAGACAGCAGATGGCAGAGGCACATGCACTAAGTGTCCTCAATTCATCCACTAACACTGGAAGATAGAGAGAGTGCAGATTCTGCTTGTAGGGTTTCCTTTAGACATATAAGAATATTTTTAGTCATAATTCTCTCACAGAAGTGAGCTATTTAAATCATACAAGGCACAATATATAGAGGAAGGAGGAGGAATAGAGATGGACTCCAGAGACAAAGAGTGTCCTGCATGTAGGCCGGAAAATAGGGAATAGCTTGACACTGACACAGGTTGTGTTTAGATGGGATATTGGGAAGAAATTCTCCCCTGTGCTGGTCTGGCATGGGTTTCCAATGGCTGTCCTGTTCCTAGAAATGCTACAGGCCAGGTTGAATGGGGCATGGAGCAATGTGGGATATCAGGGGTAGTGGAAGGTGTCCCTGCCCTTGGTAGAGGGTTGGAATGAAATGGTCTTTAAAGTCCCGTCTGCCGCAAACAGCTATTCTGCAATTCCATCATTCTCCTATAATTCTATCTACTTCTACCTGTCTCTGCCCAAGACAGCAGTAAATAAAATAAATGTATTTTTAAATGCTTTGGAGGTGACCAACAGTGGGGCTTTTTAGAGGTCTCACTTCTGGGTGATTCTGAGCAAATATTCACCCATAGCTTATGGAAGGTGTCACTGGAAACAGTGTCAGGCTCGTCTACACCTGGCAAAGAATTCTTACAAGAATTTCATACTTGAGCTCAAAAGTTGCTCCTGCGCTTTACTGTGTCAGTAAAAATACCTGCTAAGCAAGAAAGGCTCACCACAAATCTTTGTGCATTTTTTGAAATTATTTCCAACTTACTTCTTGTTTTAAAGTTGTAAGTCAGGTGTCTGAGGGTGACATCAGTGATATTTTGCTTTGTGCTGTCAACGTGTAGGTTAATAAGAAATAAGATTGTAGATGAGAAAGACAGGCTTAGGAAAGAAAGCAAAATATGTATCCATTTACATGAATTTATATAAATGTCCTATGTCAGAGACATCTTTATTTGATGTCTCTCTCCAGGGATTAAAGTAATAACTACCCAAGAACAATTTAGTTCCTTGCCCACTGAGGTTTTCTGACAAAACTCCCTTTGCCTCTGGGATCTCATTACTCCTGATAGCCTTGTGCTTTGTGGTGTCATTTATTTGAACTATTTCTGCTACAGAAATAACTGCACCTGAAGATGCTCCTGGAGGTTGCTTTTTTGATTGGTTGTGGGTTTTTTTGTTTTTTTTTTATTTTTGTATAATGGGAAGCACAGAAGGGTGAGCTGTTCTTTTCAGGGCTTAGAGTTGGCAGAGATACAGAGCTGCTTCCATAACTTCCATGCAGCACCTTGCAGAGAGTTTCTGATGGAACTGAGAGGTTCTGATGGAACCCCCTGGAGTGGTTTGGGGAGGTCGTCAGAGGAGCGACAGCAAGTGAGCTCTGTGGAAGTGTTCTGGGATTGTTCCTTTGTTTTGCTCAGCCCCCACTGAAATCCTGCCTTTGCAAAGCAGCATTGCTGGTGAGTGACTTTTGGGAGGTCTATTTTATGACTTAGAATAAAAAAACATTAAAAAATCAGTTGCAGACTTAGAATCCCAGAATGGATTGGGCTGGAAGGCACCTTAAAGCTCATCTTCTTCTGATCCCCTGCAACAAGGGCATTGCTCTGGTTGCTCCAAGCCCTGTCCAGCTTGGTCTTGAGCACTTTCAGGAATATCGCACACTAGTGACCCTGGTGTTCTGCATGGGAATGCTGTAAGGGTGGATTTGTGAGTGTTTGTCAGTAAAGCAGAAACATCTCAGTCAGCAGCCCAGTGTCACCACAGGTGTATTTATGGGGTGTTTCACATCACAGCCAGGACCTGGGTATTATTTCTACCACCCTCCTCAGCTAAATAACCAGAGCTTGTTATTACACATGTCCGTGACATATTCTGGCTTGGATTTCACTGTCACTCCTTCAGGGAAGCATTGGCTTTAAACTGAAATTGTCCCAAAAAGACAGCAGAAGAAATACAGTGGATATCCAACATACCAGAGGACAATGTGTGTGTGTCCTGTTAATGTCCCCTGTCTAATGATTTGGCCTTTTAGATGTTTTAATGCAGCTTTATTCAATGCTGTTACCATTATAAACATCTGGTTTCTAAATTGTAGGCTCCTGCTTGCTCAGATATAAACTCCTCAGCCGAAATGAGCAGTGAAGGAATTTCCTGGAGGGATTTTAAATGGACAAGTGCATTCCTCTGCTGCTCCCACTGTAACCTCCACAGGACAGTGAGTGTATTTGTCTACTGAAAAACTTTAAAAATTCCCTTAAAAACTATAAAGATAGAAAACCATGCAGAGTTTTGAAGCTTCTGCTGTGTTAGAAACCCCAGTTTCTCCAGTGAGGAACTTCCTAGATCTGGTTTCAGTGCATGAATTCCCAGTTTCAGAGAGGCTAAACTAACTGGAGGGCCCTTTCCTTAGTTTAGAGGAATGTCATTAGGATCAGAACATGGAACAGCTCATGCCTGAGAACGGCAGCATTTGCTTGTAGTCACTTCAAATTTCCGGCAGGTAAAAGGACCGCACAGCATTTTTCCAGCCTTCATGGCTCTTGTTATCTGAGAGCAGGATGTGCTGGAATCACCATTCCTGAAGGGATTTAAAAGCAGTATGGATGTAGCACTTGGGGACATGGTTTAGTGGAGGGCTTGGCCACGCTGGGTGGAGAATTGGACTCAATGGGGGCTTTTCCAAATTTAACAATTCTTTAATTCAGTGATTTCTCCCTCACAGAATGGGAGAACACCCACCATGATGCAGGAAAATAGTGGTCAGAGTGAGTTAAGGCGAGAAGGTCAGTGTGGAAGGGCGGGCTAGACACCTGAGTAGGGGCAGAATAGGGGGTGAGTACAAACTGTGCTTTCTGTCATTTGTGACATGGTACTGTGCTTTTTGCAGCAGCAAATGCATCCTGCTCACACCATCCATGAGCCTTGGAGCTGTAGCCCATTCCCCTCCCTTCCTGGCCACCCCCCAACCTGTGTCATGGCAGCCTGAGCTGCAGCGATGGCACAGGACAACTCCTCCCGGGTGACTGAATTCATCCTCCTGGGGCTCTCCGACACCCGGGAGCTGCAACTCCTCTCCTTCATGTTCTTCCTCCTGGCCTACACCATGGTCCTGCTGGGCAACCTCCTCATCATCGTGACAGTCAGGACTGACCCCAAGCTCTCCTCACCCATGTACTTCCTCCTCTGCAATCTGTCCTTCATCGATATCTGCTACACTTCTGTTACCGCCCCCAGGGTGCTGGCGGCCCTGCTCTCAGGGCACAAGGCCATTGCCTTTGAGGGCTGCATGGCCCAGCTGTTTTTCCTGCACTTTGTGGGCTCCTCAGAGATGTTCCTCCTGACGGTGATGGCGTTTGACCGCTACACGGCCATCTGCAGGCCCCTGCACTACACGGCCATCATGGCCCGCAGGGCCTGCTGGGCGCTGGTCGCGGCCTGCTGGGCCGGGGGCTTTATCCACTCCATTGTCCAGACTGTGCTCATGCTGCAGCTGCCCTTCTGCGGCCCCAACACCATCCACAGCTACTTCTGTGACGTGCCACCTGTCATCCACCTGGCCTGCGCCGACACCACCCTCACCGAGTGGCTCATGGCCTCCAACAGCGGCCTCATCTCCCTGGGCTGCTTCCTGGTGCTTGTGGCCTCCTATGCCCTCATCCTGGCCAAGGTCCGGGCTCGCGTCTCCCAGGGGAACTGGAAGGCTCTGTCCACGTGTGCCTCACACGTGATGGCCATCACCCTGCTCTTCATGCCCTGCATCTTCACTTACCTTCGGCCCGCTGGGACCTTGCCCACCAGCAAGTACGTCTCTGTCATCTACACCATCTTGTCACCCATGATGAACCCCCTCATCTACACCCTGAGGAGCAGTGAGGTGAAGGAATCCATGTGGAGACTCTGGAGGCGCTGCAGAACCTTCTGACACAGGCTGGGTTGGCAGGACCCTGGAGTTACACCCAGAGTTACACCTGGAGTCACGTTCCTGCTCTACTCCTGCACAATAATGACAATAAAGCCCACAGGCTTCCAATTATGTACAAATACATTTCTATACGCATATTACTGTTAATATTAAAAATCCATGCTGAAAACCCCAAACTTCCTAAACACTTTCATTCATGTGGGATCATAATTTTCAAATAAATAAATGAATCCAGGGTGAGGCTTGTCTCCCTCTCTAACATGCTTTTCCTGTGCTGGGACAGCAGATGGCAGAGGCACATGCACTGTGTCCCCAGTTCACCCACTAACACCGGAAGATAGAGAGAGTGCAGATTCTGCTTGCAGGGTTTCCTTTAGACATATAAGAATATTTTTAGTCATAATTCTCTCACAGAAGTGAATTATTTAAATCACAGAAGGCACAACATATAGAGGAAGGCGGAAGAGTGGAGATGGACTCCAGAGACAAAGAGTGTCCTGCATGTAGGCTGGAAAATAGGGAATTGCCTCACACTGGCACAGGTTGTGTTTAGATGGGATATAGGGAAGAAATTCTTCCCTGTGCTGGTCTGGCATGGGTTTCCCATGGCTGTCCTGTCCCTGGAAATGCTACAGACTTGGATGAATGGGGCATGGAGCAGTGTGGGATATCAGGGATAGTGTAAGGTATCCCTGCCCTTGGTAGAGGGTTGGAATGAAATGGTGTTTAATCCTGTCAGCCGCAAACAGCTATTCTGCAATTCCATCAATTTCCTATAATTCTATCTACTTCACATATCTCTGGCAAAAACTGCAGCAAATAAAATTAATGTATTTTTAAATGCTTTGGAGGTGAGCAGAAGTAGGGCTTTTTAGAGGTCTCACTTCTGGGTGATTCTGAGCAAATATTCACCCATAGCTTGTGGAAGGTGTCACTGGAAACTGTGTCAGGCCTATCTACACTTGGTAAAGAATTCTGACAAGAATTTCATACTTGAGCTCAAAAGTTGCTTCTGTGCTTTACTGTGTCAGTAAAAATACCTGCTGAGCAAGGAAGGCTCACCACAAATCTTTGTGCATTTTTTGAAATTATTTCCAACTTACTTCTTGTTTTAAAGTTGTAAGTCAGGTGTCTGAGGGATGACATCAGTGATATTTTGCTTTGTGCTGTCAACGTGTAGGTTAATAAGAAATAAGATTGTAGATAAGAAAGACAGGCTTAGGAAAGAAAGCAAAATATGTATCCATTTACATGAATTTATATAAATGTCCTAAGAAGGAGATATCTTTATCTGATGTCTCTCTTCAGGGACTAAAGTAATAACTACCCAAGGAACAATTTTAGGTCCTTGCCACTGATGATTTCTGACAGAACTCCCTTTGCCTCTGGGATCTCATTACTCCTGATAGCCTTGTGCTTTGTGGTGTCATTTATTTGAACTATTTCTGCTACAGAAATAACTGCACCTGAAGATGCTCCTGGAGGTTGCTTTTTTGATTGGTTGTGGGTTTTTTTGGTTTTTTTATTTTTGCATAATGGGAAGTGCAGAAGGGTGAGCTGTTCTTTTCCGGGCTTAGAGTTGGCAGAGATACAGAGCTGCTTCCATAACTTCCAAGCAGCGCCTTGCAGAGACTTTCTGATGGAACTGAGAGGTTCTGATGGAACCCCCTGGAGTGGTTGGGGAGGTCATCAGAGGAGCGACAGCAAGTGAGCTCTGTGGAAGTGTTCTGGGATTGTTCCTTTGTTTTGCTCAGCCCCCACTGAAATCCTGCCTTTGCAAAGCAGCATTGCTGGTGAGTGACTTTTGGGAGGTCTATTTTATGACTTAGAATAAAAAAACATTAAAAAATCAGTTGCAGACTTAGAATCCCAGAATGGATTGGGCTGGAAGGCACCTTAAAGCTCATCTTCTTCTTATCCCCTGCAACAAGGGCATTGCTCTGGTTGCTCCAAGCCCTGTCCAGCCTGGTCTTGAGCACTTTCAGGAATATCACACACTAGTGATCCTGGTGTTCTGCATGGGAATGCTGTAAGGGTGGATTTGTGAGTGTTTGTCAGTAAAGCAGAAACATCTCAGTCAGCAGCCCAGTGTCACCACAGGTGTATTTATGGGGTTTTTCACACCACAGCCAGGACCTGGGTATTATTTCTACCACCCTCCTCAGCTAAATAACCAGAGCTTGTTATTACACATGTCCGTGACATATTCTGGCTTGGATTTCACTGTCACTCCTTCAGGGAAGCATTGGCTTTAAACTGAAATTGTCCCAAAAAGACAGCAGAAGAAATACAGTGGATATCCAACATACCAGAGGACAATGTGTGTGTGTCCTGTTAATGTCCCCTGTCTAATGATTTGGCCTTTTAGATGTTTTAATGCAGCTTTATTCAATGCTGTTACCATCATAAACATCTGGTTTCTAAATTGTAGGCTCCTGCTTGCTCAGATATAAACTCCTCAGCCGAAATGAGCAGTGAAGGAATTTCCTGGAGGGATTTTAAATGGACAAGTGCATTCCTCTGCTGCTCCCACTGTAACCTCCACAGGACAGTGAGTGTATTTGTCTACTGAAAAACTTTAAAAATTCCCTTAAAAACTATAAAGATAGAAAACCATGCAGGGTTTTGAAGCTTCTGCTGTGTTAGAAACCCCAGTTTCTCCAGTGAGGAACTTCCTAGACCTGGTTTCAGTGCATGAATTCCCAGTTTCAGAGAGGCTAAACTAACTGGAGGGCCCTTTCCTTAGTTCAGAGGAATGTCATTAGGATCAAAAGATGGAACAGCTCATGCCTGAGAACGGCAGCATTTGCTTGTAGTCACTTCAAATTTCCGGCAGGTAAAAGGACCGCACAGCATTTTCCCAGCATTCATGGCTCTTGTTATCTGAGAGCAGGATGTGCTGGAATCACCATTCCTGAAGGGATTTAAAAGCAGTATGGATGTAGCACTTGGGGACATGGTTTAGTGGAGGGCCTTGGCAGTGTTGGGTGGAGAATTGGACTCATTAGGGGCTTTTCCAAATTTAACAAATCTTTAATTCAGTGATTTCTCCCTCACAGAATGGGAGCACACCCGCCATGATGCAGGAAAATAGTGGTCAGAGTGAGTTCAGGGGAGAAGGTCCGTGTGGAAGGGCGGGCTAGACACCTGAGTAGGGGCAGAATAGGGGGTGAGTGCAAACTGTGCTTTCTGTCATATGTGACATGACACTGTGCTTTGTGCAGCAGCAAATGCATCCTGCTCACACCATCCATGAGCCTTGGAGCTGTAGCCCATTCCCCTCCCTTCCTGGCCACCCCCCAACCTGTGTCATGGCAGCCTGAGCTGCAGCGATGGCACAGGACAACTCCTCCCGGGTGTCTGAATTCATCCTCCTGGGGCTCTCCGACACCCGGGAGCTGCAACTCCTCTCCTTCATGTTCTTCCTCCTGGCCTACACCATGGTCCTGCTGGGCAACCTCCTCATCATCGTGACAGTCAGGACTGACCCCAAGCTCTCCTCCGCCATGTACTTCCTCCTCTGCAATCTGTCCTTCATCGATATCTGCTACACTTCTGTTACGCCCCCAGGGTGCTGGTGGCCCTGCTCTCAGGGCACAAGGCCATTGCCTTTGAGGGCTGCATGGCCCAGCTGTTTTTCCTGCACTTTGTGGGCTCCTCAGAGATGTTCCTCCTGACGGTGATGGCGTTTGACCGCTACACGGCCATCTGCAGGCCCCTGCACTACACAGCCATCATGGCCCGCAGGGCCTGCTGGGCGCTGGTCGCTGCCTGCTGGGCCGGGGGCTTTATCCACTCCATTGTCCAGACTGTGCTCATGCTGCAGCTGCCCTTCTGCGGCCCCAACACCATCCACAGCTACTTCTGTGACGTGCCACCCGTCATCCGCCTGGCCTGCGCCGACACCACCCTCACCGAGTGGCTCATGGCCTCCAACAGCGGCCTCATCTCCCTGGGCTGCTTCCTGGTGCTTGTGGCCTCCTATGCCCTCATCCTGGCCAAGGTCCGGGCCCGCGTCTCCCAGGGGAACTGGAAGGCTCTGTCCACGTGTGCCTCACATGTGATGGCCATCACCCTGCTCTTCGTGCCCTGTATCTTCACTTACCTTCGGCCCGCTGGGACCCTGCCCACCAGCAAGTACGTCTCTGTCATCTACACCATCTTGTCACCCATGATGAACCCCCTCATCTACACCCTGAGGAGCAGCGAGGTGAAGGAATCCATGTGGAGACTCTGGAGGCGCTGCCGAACCTTCTGATACAGGCTGGGTTGGCAGGACCCTGGAGTTACACCCAGAGTTACACCTGGAGTCACGTTCCTGCTCTACTCCTGCACAATAATGACAATAAAGCCCACAGACTTCCAATTATGTACAAATACATTTCTATACACATGTTACTCTTCATATTAAAAATCCATGCTGAAAACCCCAAACTTCCTAAACACTTTCACTCATGTGGGATCATAATTTTCAAATAAATGAATGAATCCAGGGTGAGGCTTGTCTCCCTCTCTAACATGCTTTTCCTGTGCTGGGACAGCAGATGGCAGAGGCACATGCACTAAGTGTCCCCAGTTCACCCACTAACACTGGAAGATAGAGAGAGTGCAGATTCTGCTTGTAGGGTTTCCTTTAGACATATAAGAATATTTTTAGTTATAATTCTCTCACAGAAGTGAGCTATTTAAATCATACAAGGCACAATATATAGAGGAAGGAGGAGGAGTGAAGATGGATTCCAGAGACAAAGAGTGTCCTGCATGTAGGCTGGACAAGATGGAGTGGCTTCACACTGGCACAGGTTGTGTTTAGATAGGATACTAGGAAGAAATTCTTCCCTGTGCTGGTCTGGCATGGGTTTCCCATGGCTGTCCTGTCCCTAGAAGTGTTCCAGGCCAGCTTGGATGAGGCTTGGAACAATGTGGGATATCAGGGATAGTGGAAGGTGTCGCTCTCCATGGCAGGGGGGTTGAATGGGATTGTCTTTGAGGTCCCTTCCAACCCAAACTGCCTCTGTGAGGGCAGCAGCTACATCTCCAAATCCATCAGGGATAGGAATTCAGTGGTTTTCATAAGAAGATCACCATTAATTTCTTTGTTTTAAAATTGTTTAGGATTGGATTCATCCCATCTAAAGAAAATCATGGAATCACTGAGATGGGAAAAGCCCTCTAAGATCATCAAGTCCAACATTCTGCTGGGCTACTCAGGCCACCACTAACCTGTGTCCCCAGGTGCCACATCCACACAGCTTTTAAATCCTTTCAGGATTAGCCACTCTACCACTGTCCTGGGCAATCTTTTCCAGGGCTGGAAAACCCTTCCCATGAAGGAATTTTTTCTAATATCCAATCTAAATTGCTGCACAGAAAGTGAAAGGATTTTCACGTTCCCTGTCTCTCCTCCCTGTCTTAAATTAGCCCTCACTCTCACACCTGTAGGAAGAGGAGGATGAGAAGCATCAGTGAGTCATTGTTCTTCCTGGTTAAAAGAGATTTCCAAACATCTCCCATCCTTGTGCAAATGAGATTTCTTTTTAATAGTGAATTTCTACTCAGGATCATCACAGAATGATTTGGGCTGGAAGGGAGCTTTTTGTTTTTAGTATTAGAGAAAAATGTTGAAAAATTAAAATGTTCTTTAGCCCAATTAGGGTAAATTTCAATTAAGAAAAAAATGTACCACTGTGATATTTTTTTTACATTCCAATAAAGCTTCTATAACTATTTTATGCATAAATCAATGCAAGGCAAATTGGAGCTGTGGTTCAGTTATTTTGCTGGTGTCAATTTGTTCATCAGGTATAAACTGGGGGCATCAACAGTGAAGTGATTTGAAAGAACTGATCCAATTTTTATAAAATAAATAAAAATTCCATATTTTTGGGAGCTGGGATTTCAATATAAGGGGCTTGGAGCCACCTCATCTCATCCAGTGGACTATGTCCCTGCCCATTGCAAGGGGTTGGAATGGGATGAACTTAAAAGTCCCTTCCAACCCAAACTATTCTATGAAGACAAACAATTTAATATAATTGATTTTTCTCCCCGGAAACATCTTGGCACGACTTTAACAAGGGCTCAGAAGATGTTGTTAAAAAGTTGGTGTCTGACAAATTGCAAAGGTGCAGCTTTGGCAGCTGAGTTTGTCCCTATGTGTAAATTGGCTCCACTGCGCACCATTAAAATCCCAAGTTCTTTCTCTACTGGAAATTATCAGCTCTATGAGCTCATCCTCAGATTTATTGCCTTCACCTAGAGGACAGTGAAAAATGGCCTCAAAGGTAAAAAAAAATCCTTTGAGAACGGGCAGGATCTCTACAACGCTTTTGTTAAATCTCAAGAAGCCTGAAGAGATCCCAGGCTAATCAATTTTATTTAAAGACTATGAGACTGAAACACAAATGGAGATCAGAGAAAAGGGAGCATTTTCAACAGACTCTAATCAGTCTGGGCTCATCATAAGCATTCCTAGATGGAAATCTCAAACAATGATGAAGCTGGGTAGTCCCAGAATGGACAAAAATCAAATCACTTTGGTTGTGTAACAGTGGGGATGGCAGGGAGGAGTGGGCAAGAGGAGTCTAATCCAGCATACCATCAATTAGTCCACAACTGGATTCTGCAAATAGAGATATTTTTGTTGTTGTTTGTTTTGAGGGGGTTTTCAATGAATTTTTATAATCAAATATAATGCACTATAATTTTTATGTATTTACCCTGAGGCAGAACATATATCTCCAAAACTATCCTGTCCTTCTACTTCTAAATAACCCAGCTAAGATTATCCCTGCAAATAAGCAACTTAAATGTGGAGTTGAGAGCCTGGGTGACTGTCACCCTAATGAGGCCAATGCATCCCACCCCAAAAGAAACATTTAAGATTTATGAGGGGAACAGAATCACAGAATTGTTTGGCTTGGAAGGGAGAGGTGAGGGATGGATCTCTTTGCTCTATCTCTTTCTGGCATCTGAGTTTATTATGAAATTCTTTATTGCAAAACTCCATGGGAAGAGTGATGCCTGATGATCCTTGGGATAACTTTAGCTCACAGGGAAAGGGCTGGGCCATGGGGATTTATTCCAGCCATAGCTCTGCACTCCCATGGCAGGTGAGGCCTGTGCTGTGGGACCCCGGGGGAATTCCAGTTTATACAGTCCTGGAATGGTCTGGGTTGAAATGGACCTTAAAGTTCATGTTGTTCCACCCCCTGCCATGGGCAGGGACACCTTCCACTCTCCCAGGCTGCTCCAAGCCCCATCCAAGCTGGCCTTGGACACTTCCAGGGATCCAGGGGCATCCACAGCTTCCCTGGGCCAGGGCCTGTGCCAGGGCCTCACCACCCTCACAGGGAAGAATTTCTTCCTAATACCCAATCTAAGTCCCTCATCTTTTAGTGTAAAACCATTCCCTCTTATCTTATCACTGTTTGCCAATGTAAGATGCAGAATCTTTAATTTTCCAGGAGTTTGCAAACACAGCAAACAGGCTGGAAGAATGCTGGACAGCAAGAGTCCTTCATGTGAACAGCGCAGAATTTACAGTCAGGTATTGCTGGAATAGGAACAGTCCTGGACATCTCATGGGCAGTGGCACTCCCATAAATCACACATGGATGCTTAATGGGACCAAAGGGGAATTTTTGTTAGCTCTTCAAAATAGTGCTGGTAATTTTGGATCCTTCGATTTCCAGACCCTTTTGGCAATATTCTGAAAAACCCCTCATACATACAATTAAGGGAACAGACAAAAAAACTGTCAGACACACTTGTCCCCAGACACTCCCTCATATTTATAAAACCTCATTAGAGAAGAGAGGTGCTTACTGCTGCAGCCAAGCCAGTCCTTGTGCCAGTGCTGGCAGGTGTCTGTGTGAATATTCCAATGCTGCTTTGTTGGGATTCATCTCTTCTTTACGAGTGAAATCATTTTTATATCACATGTAGAAAGAAGAAAAAGGATTATTTTGTTTCCTGGAGCTACAGACAACTATAAATCACCCGTAATTAATTCTGTGCAGCAGTGAGTATTTCTGTGTTGTTTCTGTGCTATTTCACCTGAATGAGCTCCACATTTCATGAACAAGTGATGTCCCTTTTATTTCTGCTGAGTTAACTATTTCTTACGTAGTTTAAGCCCTGACTTTGCTCCCTCTCAAGCTTCTGGGAGAACATGAGACCACAGTGGAGCCTGGCCAGGTGAAATATTTCATCAATCTATTTATCTCTGCTTATCTTAGAAATGGGAATGTGGTACAATATTCCCACCATCTCAGAATTAATCCCAAAGTCTCCCAAAAGGAGGTGTTTGGACTGAACATTGCTTTCCCTCTTCTTGGGCTGGTATGTAAATCCTTACTGTAAAAACTGAGCTACATTCCATGGAGCAGTGTGGGGTAAATGGCAATATCCTTTAATGCCACATTTAGACTTCTTTGAACTGGGGAAATGAGATGGGGAGAAAGTCCAGATAGATGCTAGAAGTACTAATGGTATTATGGAAGTCTGTAGGGTAAAATTTATAGAAAACTGGGGGTCTTTAATGGGATGCCAAATGATAACTTTTTTAAATTATAGAATCATAGAATAGTTTGGGTTGGCAAGCTCCTTAAAGCTGATTCCAAACCCCTGCCATGGGGAGGGACACCTTCCACTAGAACAGGTTGCTCCTAACCTCATCCAAAAGCTGAAAAAAAACCCCTAACATGCATCTATCCACTGATTTTGAGAGATTTAATTATTTTCTGACAGCATTACTCCCTTAAAAAGTTTTAGCTTCTGTTACTAATCTAGACCCTTTTCGTGGTATTATCAATACTAAGTATTTTATGTTGAAAGGAATTTTAGGATCTATACCACACTTCCCTTGCTCAGAGAAGCTTGACAGCCCCTTTGTGTTGCCTGGAGCTGTGTCCAAGCTGGATGCCACAGAGAAGTTAACTTCCACTTCCAGTTCTTCAGACTGAGGTGGCAACTTGCAAAACCTAACATTTTGATTTAATCATTGTGAAGTTTAATACCTACAATTCGCTTTTTGCATTAGGAATATGTGGGCAAAATTGAGATTTTGAGTCCAATGCTTGGAAACGGTTTTGAACTTCAAAACAGACCAAAAAAACCCTCACAATCTTTAAAATGGGGATGAAATTGTGATTAAGTTACACCTTCTTTATTCCAGGGAAACCTCTGCTCGCTCCCACAATGAGAGATAAGATGCAGAGGGTCAACGTCTCAGCAGTATCCGAGTTTGTTTTCGTGGGCCTTTCTGATGCTCCAGAAATCCGTTTGCTTCTCTTTGTGCTGTTTCTGCTCATTTATGTGGCCACCATGGCAGGCAACATCACTCTCCTCATTGCCATCAGCACTGACTCCCACCTGCACAGCCCCATGTACTTCTTCCTCGGCAACTTATCCCTGCTGGATCTCTTATGTCCCACCATCACCGTGCCCAAGATGCTGGCAGTCTTGCTGCTGGAGCACAAAGAGATTTCTTTCTCTGGCTGCCTGTTCCAGCACTTTTCCCTCATTGCTGTGGTGGGCACAGAGATTTTCCTCCTGGCTGTGATGGCCTACGACCGCTACGTGGCTGTGTGCCACCCTCTGAGGTACCCCAGCATTGTGAGCATGAAGCTGTGTGCTCAGCTGGCCCTGGGCACCTGGGCAACAGGGCTTCTGAACTCCCTGCTGCACACCTCTCTGGTTTTCACACTCTCTTTCTGTGGTCCTAACAGAATCCAGCAGTATTACTGTGACTTTCCTCCCGTGCTGGCCCTCTCCTGCTCGTCCACCCACAGCACGGAGTTGGTGATCCTGGTGGTGGCCGGGGTGCTGGGGAGCGGCGCCTGTGTGGTCACTGTGGTCTCTTACATCTGTATCCTCCTGGAAATCCTGGCAAGGAAGTCCCCTGGGATCTGGCACAAGGCTTTCTCCACTTGTGGTTCTCACCTGGCTGTAGTTTGGCTTTTTTATGGGACCACCATCTACACCTACGTCCGCCCTTCCTCCACCTATTCCCCACAGTGGGATAGGGTCGTGTCCATGCTCTATGGAATGCTCACCCCGCTCCTAAATCCCATCATCTACAGCCTCAGGAACAAAGACGTAAAATGTGCCCTAATAAGAGTGATCAGCCAGGTGAGAAGGGCTTTAACAAGACAAGAAAACCTCGCTCAGTCTCCATCATCAGCTGAGTAGAAATCACAGTTTGTGACTGATCCTCTCTGACATCTAAAAATTAAATGCTGGAATCCAAATTCATTTTCTGGGCTGAAAACACCTTCTTTTGGCTCCCTCTGCAGTTAGAAGGGAGAGCTGTGTACTTACAGAATTGCATGGCACAACTTCAGGTCATTTTCACAGGAGAAGAGTCCAGCTGGGAATGCTGTTCTCCACTGAGCACTGAGGAAGCTGAGGTGAGAGCAGGCAGGTGTTGGATGCATATTTTAGGGCAGAAATTCTGGGAATTGGTACTCAGACACACTTAGATACACCCATTGAAAGCAGTTTATATCCCCTTAAACTCCAAATATATCAAATTATGTTTTATGGATCAGCTCTCCTCTCTCTCTCTCTCTCTCTCTCTCTCTCTCTCTCTCTCTCTGTCTCTCCTTGTGTTTGCCACTACATTTTTCCTTTTTCCCATTTTTTCATCCTTGCTGCATCAAATCCTAATGGAAAGAGAGGTGATGCTGCTTCCTGCTGCTCATCCCTCTCTTCACCACCTCTCTTCTTTGTAGAGAAGTAATAAATAATCCATTTAAAAGGTGAGATTATTCTCACTTGACTGACCCCAAAGTTTATGATGAAATAGGCTTAATAAAATCTCTTTTATTTAACTACAAGTGCCTCTGAATTTTTAAATACTTTCACTCTGTGATGAGACTTTTTATTAATTGTTGCCTTAAAGTGTTTGAAATGCAAGAAAATTCATCACTGTGAACAAGATTACAACTGTGAGCAGGATATTTATGAAGGAAAAAAAAAATCCTTGTTCCAGTTCTTCCAGGAGCTGGAACAAAGAATGGCCAAATGGTAACACAACCAGGGCACAGGAGTTGGATCTGTCTTTATGCACAACTTTACTCCTGACTAGAACCCCTGGAACATGGAATCTGTTCCAGGCTGTTGACGGCCACCTTGGGATGTCCCAGGCACTTCCAGAAGGTTCTGAGAGACTTCTGCCAACCACAAGTTGTTGGCCAGGGGCAGCTGCTGGTGCAGATGGGGAAGGATAATGATGAAGGATCAATAATTATCCTTCAAATTCCTGCCATAACTTCTGCACCAACCAAGTGGAGGACTGGAGAGGTGTTGGCCAAGCCATGAATCCTCCAACCAAGGTGTGGGTAGGTTGGGACAAACTGAAGTGCTTTGGAAATTTTAATTTTCTTTAAAAAGGAGGAAAGTTTCCTTCTCCTCAGTGCCTGTGAAATTGTGCCTGGGGACTGGTTAGAAGGATGAGGGAGGTCTACCAGGAGCTTCCTAAGAAGGTTTTAAGAACATTAGAGGCTCCTTCAGGATGCCCAAAAGGGCTTGTTAAAGATGAAGGGCTTTGGGTGGCTGCTGACTGCAGGATTGGAGCATGCTCCTCTTTCCAGAGGTCATGGAATATAAATGTAGCTGTGTGGAGAGATGCCTAAGGATGGACATCAGCCCATGTGCAATTCCAAGGATGCCTTTTAAAAGAGGCATCTGAATTCCAAGGTACCAAACTAGAGTCTGATTTCCAATATGTGTCCAGATGGGAGATTTTGATGCCTCTCCTGGCTTGTGAAGGTGGAAAGGTTGGATTATCAAGACTAATTCTGCTACAGTTCCCTCCCTCTCCACCCATCCCAGCCATATGTTCCCAAAAAGATCCACTGTAAGGAGCTGCTTGCTGCCAGAGGACCAAACAAGGCTCACAGCAAAAGCTGGGATTGAGCCTTTGGGCAACTTGGCAAGGAATTTGTTCCTTCTTTTCTCCTTCTTCCCCAGAGGAGCTGTGGCTGCCTCATCCCTGGAAGTGCTCCAGGCCAGGCTGGATGGGCCTTGGAGCAGCCTGGTCTGGTAGGAAGTGTCCATTAGAGGTTCAGTCTTTAGCATCAGCTGTATCACCCTTTCACAAATTGAGGTGCTAATCTCTAATTATTCCTCAAAACCGAGACATCCTCTTTCATTTTCCTCATGCCCAGTAACCTCTGAAACTGGAAGGAGACACCTGTGATTTTCTTTGGCACCACTGGAAAAATTTAGCAGGGCAGGATCATAATACACCATAATACACTCACCCAGTTTCTGCTGCTCTTTTCCCTGACTGTGTTTTTGGCTGCTCTTGGAAATCAATACCCCTGCACTGACTCATGAGCACAGAGATCCTCTTACATTCCTAGAAGTGGAGCTGCCCTGCTGGAATGGGGGTGGGAGTACAGACAGCACCAAGTAAATCGAGGAAAAATACTCTGTCAATGAAGTTCCCATATAAGTGATCCTCTGTGCATTTACACTTTGCTTTTGCCACTGAAAATCAGATTTTACCTATTATTTGCTAATCACATAACTAGTGAGAGACCATTTTCATTTATCTATTCCTAAAGATAAAGAATTCCTGAAATTCTTGATGAGCCTTCAAAAAAAAAAAAACCACCACCAACCAAAAAACCCCCAAAACCAAGCTTTTTTTTTCCTTAAGCAAAGTCCGACTATATTATTTATGTGTGGATTTTATTACTTGCAATGAAACCAGAGCAGATTTTCCCCTCTGATTTTTTTTTTGTATGGTGCTGCCAGATATGAAAATATGCAACATAAAAAAGAATGTGAATGATTTATTTTTCTCCTCTAAAAATAGCATCCACTTGTGAAGTTCAAATTGGGCTACAGTTCTGGCTTTACAATTCCCAGGACTTTGGGAATCAAAAAAAGTTGCATTTGGGGTGTCAGTGCTATTTTCACCTTCCATTCCTCCCTGGTTTTAATTCTTATACAAAAAATTGATTCATAAAATCAAGGCTCCTTGTGAAGAGACTTTGTCCTCTCTGTGGCCACGCTTTAAACTTTTGGCTTTAAATGGCTTTAAGATGAAGGAGGGAAGGATTAGATTAGATATTGGGGAGAAATTTATCCCTTTGGAGGTGGTAAAAATCTGGTTGTTTATTAATCCCATTTTAGACAGCTTTGTGTTATCTCACTCAAGGGTAACCACCTAAAATTTTGGAATTTATACTGCTCATCCAGGCTTCCTTTCTCTGTCCTGCCTAGAATATAAATTCTGGCATCAGCAGAAATGTCTATTAATTTTTGCAAATTTAGAGTTAAATTATGTGCTTTTTCTTGTAAGGTTAAAATAATACCCAGAATTCCTTTCTTAGCAGACTGAATCAAATTCAAATCCAAGTTTCAGGTAAAAAAGAAGTGTGAGGGGAATTGCTTGGAAAATCTAAAGATATTTGGCTTTGAATATTTAAAAAGAATGCTCATGGCTTGCTATCCATTAATTACTACAAAATTAATCAGCCTCAGGAAAGTAAACACACCAAATATTTGCGAGAAATCCCAGAATCAGAAGCAACATTTAATTTTAAACTTGGAAAAGTAAAAGCTTTTGTACAGGGAAACTACTTCCTTTGTTTGCCAGCTCTGCCATACTCTCTACAGAGAAAGGAATAAAATCTTTATATATTTTATCATATTTTTATGGCCTGTTCTGCTGTCACCAAACATCTTTCATGCCTGTTCTCATCCTGCTTTCTTGATGATTTCACCACTTTCACACATTTTTCCATTTTCTCTTTCTGCATGTAGACCACTAGCCCTGGATTCCCCTCCCACAACATAATTAGATTTTTATTTCTGCTTAATTGTGTTACAAGTTGCTTGTTGGTGGTTATGGGAATGTCCAGCCTGAAAAAGGGAAGGTTCCAGAGGGACCTTGGAGCCTTCCAGTGACAAAAAGAGCTCAGGGACAGCTGGACAGGGACTTTGGACAGGGAGTGTCAGGACAAGTGGGAATGGCTTCGAACTGGCAGGAGGTGGGTTTAGATGGAATATTGGGGAGGAAAACTCTTCCCTGTGCGGGTGGTGAGGCCCTGGAATGGATTTCCATGGGAAGCTGTGGCTGCCCCATCCCTGGCAGTGTCCAAGGCCAGGCTGGATGGGGCTTGGAGCAACCTGGGATAGTGGAAAGTGCCTCTGCCCATGAATGTGATGATTTTTAAGGTTGTGAAAAATGTGGTTTTTATGATGGGCTTTTCACAAATATTAAATTAATATTATATGTGTTATGTTAGAAAGTCATGCTGTATTAATTTTCTTAAGTAGTGTGTTAAATATAGTTTGAGGTTATAACATAATGTTAAAATAGAAACTATGTATGTGGGATATTTTTTTATACAGAGGAACGAGGTACTTGCACCAGGTAGCAGCCACAGGACACCAAAATCTTTCAGAGATGGCCCTGAAGACACCATCAGGATTAAAAGGAAGAAGTTGTCACTGACCAGACAGAATCCTTTGTTTGAATGGAATTTATGCATCATGTATGAGGTGTATGAATATGCAACAGACTACTGCTTTTAAGGGTTAATCCTCTGTTAACGTGTGTCCTTCTTCGGGCTTATTTTGCCCACAAAGAGGTACCCGGCCTCTCCATATCTCTTTGTTTTTATTGTCTCGTATTGTCCTAATCCTAATTGTCCAAATTCTTATTACTCTAATTATATTCCTATTTTTATAACCATTTTATTACTATTAAACTTTTTTAAAAAAACAAGTGATTGGCGTTTTTCGCAAGGTCCCTGCCAACCCAAAGCAGTCTGTGACACTGTCCTAATCAGGACTTTTATAAACACTGGAAATAGTGATTTCTCAAAGGAACAAAATGTTGTGGGTATGTTCCTTATAAAACTTATACAACTTGACTCTTCTGTTGCAACATTTTGTGTTTGGCACAGCTCCACTGGGATAATCTCAATGTGTGCTTCTGTTTACACAGCCCAGGGCACTGCCCTCCCTCACTCCCCCGCCTGAGAAGGTTCGTAAGGGAGCAGCTCCCCCACGGCCATGACACCCGCCCGGGCCTCCCCCTGACGTCATCCCCACGCGACACCGACACTGCACCACGGCAGCGCTGCGGGATGGCGGAAACCACCCGGCAGGTCCCCGAGTGTCCGTGAGGAGACAACAGAGGCGGAGCCGCCACGCTGAACCGCGGAGAAGACGCTGGTAGGCACCGTTCCGCTGTCGCACCGCTGGGACTACAACTCCCGGCGTGCCCCGGGGCAGCGGCGCGCGGAACGCGCTGATGGGCCCGCGGGGGAGGAGGGGCAGCGCAGCGCGGGCGCCCCCACGTGGCGGCTCGGCCGGGCCGGGACCCCCGGGATAAACCCGAATAACCCGGGACAGTCCGGGATAACCCGGGACAAACCGAAATAACCGGGCTGCCCCCCGATCCCGTACCTCGCCCGGGCTGTCTGAAGGGACCCCGTGCTGAATCTGATGGTTGGGAACGGAGCCAGGTGCTGCGATCCTTCCCTTCCCTTCCCTTCCCTTCCCTTCCCTTCCCTTCCCTTCCCTTCCCTTCCCTTCCCTTCCCTTCCCTGGCAGATGGCTCTAGATGCCTTTCCTCTCTCCCTCCACCCCTTTCCCAGCTCTCTGCCTGTCTCCTAACACCCTGGAGCAAGGATTTTCCCTCGCATCCCTATTTCTCTCGGTCGCTTCCCTCCCCTCTCCCGTTCCTTTCCCTTCCCCTGCCAGATCAGGTGAGCGGGAGGAGCTCTGGAACACAGCAGGGACATTCCTCCCTTCCCAGGCAGCCTCTGGCAGGCAACTGAGGCGGGAAATATCACTTGGAAGGGTGCTGGGAGCTTCTTCAGTGACCAACTTCCAACAGTGCCCTGTTTGTTGGCTGTAATCTTAGTGCTGGAACACAATGGGAATGTTAACAAAATTCCTTTCTGTAAAGGATAGCATCCCTCACAGAGCAACTGAACTGAAATTACAGCTGATTAACCTTTCATTCATTTCCTGATTTATGGTATAACACAAGTTTTCTCAGGTAAAATAAAGATGCTTTTTAAATGTATCATGACCTTCTTAGTTTGGTTGTTGGGTTGTTTTAGAGACCAGGCAAAGCTTGTTGTCTGAAAATGGAATGTTACCTCATTCCCAAGGAGGAGGATGAATAAAAGTCATGTGATGGTTTGGAAGAGATCCCACCCACTTCCCAATTTCTCACCCTCGAGGTTTGGTTGCTTTTGGAGGTGCTGTTGCTCAATCCTCATCCTCCCACCTGACAGGAAAGCAGGAACTGCCTGAAACAGAGAGATCTGCCTGGTTTTGGTGGAGGGTGATATGGGGAAAGGAGTAGAATTATCGTCTCCCAATTACTTATGGAAAAAGCCACTCCTGAAGGACTTGGAAGAAGAAGAGAAAGTTTCCAGCTGATGTAAAGCAATGGTGGCGTCACTTTCTCTTCCTATTCCTCAGCCTCTCTGCACTGGTGCTTCTCACGCTGGATGTGGCTGGAAAAACACAGATTCTGGTAAAAACACAGATTCCTGTAGAAACACAGATTCTAGTAAAGACAGAGATTCTCAGTCCCCTTTCTCCTTCTTTTCCAATCTCTGCAATTCCCAGTTGTGTTCCCATTCTTGTCACTGTAGGCCTGTGAAGTGGCTGTGTGACAGTTTAGGTTGAAATAATGGAATAATTATTATTAAAATTATGAATATATAATATTATATATAATTGTGAATAAATATTTCCTGAAATAAGTTCAGGAAATGCTCCTTTCTCTGAATTGAACTGCTTTCCTGGCCTCTGGAATCCAGCAAGAAGGGATTGAACCCTTCCCAGCTGAGGAATTTTGTGGTAACAACATTTTTCACCACAGCAAGGCTGATGACTTGAAGGAGAAGGGTTTCCAGCAGAAAACTCTGGAAGTGGATGTTTTCTCCTATCCAAGGCTGACAACCTCCCTGTTCCTCTTGAAATGCTTTTATTTATGTGGAGGCAAGTAGGGCCTGGTGACTCCAGAGTAGACCAGAGTAAACACAGGCAGGGAATAAAGTGGGAATTGCCTTTTCCAGGCAGAGTCCACTGCTGGTTAAACCTGCCTGAGGCAGGGATACAGGCAGGAATTCCAATAAAAGCTTGGTAACTTTTTTTTGTGTGGTCATGCTGAGCCTGCTGGTCTTGATGGAACAAAGTTCCTTGGATGAAGTAACAATGCTGCAATTCTGGCTTCTTTCTTCTTCTTCTTAGTCAGAGGCTGTTTTCCATGGTGACCTCAGAGACATCCTCGTGGTTTTGCATCCCTCTGTTCCCTCCCAGGCTGTTGTTTCAGCTGGTGTCAGCCCATTGCTCAACCTGCACCTCCTGACTGGAGAAATGCTTTGTCAGAGAACTTTTCCTTCTGGGCCTGAGTGAACATCCTCCCTGCCCCTCGGGGTCCTGGCATTGTGGGGAAATTCTCTGTGATCACCCTTTGCCCTCGAGTCACTGAGCTCCTCCGTGTGTCTCTAACCCTGGAGCTTTCAGACCCATCCAGTGGCCAAAAGAAACTGGTCCAAAATGCTGTTTTCTGCTAAGTTCATGGCCTGCAGAGACACTCTAAGGGGTCAGCAGGGCGGCTGGAGACAGGGAAAAGAGACACACGAGGTGTGGGGGTGTTTGTGTGAGGAATGCAGCCTTTTTGGCCGTGGGAGTGTTTCTTCTTTCCTCTGAGCCTGCTGTGAGTTGTGTCCCTTCTCAGAGACTTTTAGAAGGAGCCAGGAGCACCAAACAGCAGGCAAGGAAGGGCCTGGCCTGTGCTAAGTACGTGTGGAGCGGAAATCTTTTTTGTTTGTTTTTACTTGTCAGACTGGAAAGTTCCTGATTTGAGTTTCAGTCTTGGTCATCGCTGCCTATTTAGACAGGTTTGTGGCCATGCATGACTGAGCAAGCAAGTGGGTGGAAGATTCCTCAGGCCAGGCAGAGCATTCCTCTGGCTGCAGGCTCAGGGGACTCTGAGGCCTTTGCCTCCACAGCCTTTATGGCAGCATCTTCCCAGGACTCTGACCACAAAGGCCAGGGTGTTCTGCCCAGGTTCAGGGTTCTGCCCAGCCCAGCAGTGTCTCAAACGGCTCTGTGGGATTGCTGGGGGCTCCTGGGGCTGTCCTGACCCCTTATCTCCCTGTCCCACCGAGTGGGTGGCCTCTCTGTCCCTGCTTTATGGCCTGCTGGGACGCTGATATCTGTGGGCACGGCCCAACATCTGCTGAGCTGAGCACAACAGCTTCAACATGGTCCTGAAGGCCAACCCCATTTCAAGTGTCATAGCCATTTCTTGCCCCAGCAAAGATGATTTCCCCTGGTTTATTTCTCTCTCTCTGTGCAATTTCCTTGCATTTTTCCCCCCAGTTTGATCAGTGTGCAGGGACAGCCCTGCTGGATCTGTTCCCCACCTTGAGGAAGGAACTGTGTCCAGGACAGCACTCCACACACTTCAGCACTTCCTCGCTGCTCCACAAGCAGCACAGCTTTTTTAGGCCCAACTTGAACCCCTTGAGCTGCTTTTCAGTATTTTTACTTCGATGCCAAGGGCCTCAATGTGGCTTAGGAGGAAGTTGCACCCAGCAGGAAAGGTGGATGTGGGTGTGGAACCTGTGGAGTCGTGGCTGCACCTCTGCATGAGCCATGGGAGTGTTTTCAGGGTCCCCTCCCAGCCCACCAGTCTTTCCCAGAGAAAACTCTCCCTGTGCCTCCCCTCTGCTGAGAACATCCCTCTACATGGATTGAATCCCTTCTGAATGAGCCATGGAACGAGTTCCTGGAGAGACCTGCTCAGCAGTTTTGGGGGTGCCCCCCACCCATCCTGCCCAACAGAGATCAGCCATGGGCCACTGCTTGTTTTTGTGGTGTTTTATCAGGCTGCTGCATGTCCTTTAACTGCCAGCTCCTTGTAAAAGCTTGTTTCTTCTCCTCATGCTTGAAAGCATTTGCTGCTCGTCCCTTTTTGGGTGGCTGAGTATAAAAGCAGCCTCCTCTGAGAGATTTAGTGTCTGCTTAAACTCAGTGCTGCACTAAATCCAAGGAACACCTTTGTGCATCCTCACTAAATTACCTGATGGCCTCTGAGGGGACAAACCTGTTTGTTTCTTTGACTTCCAAGTAAAATTTCTTTTAAAAAAAGAATATTTCACCCAAGTATCTAGAATCAAAGCTGCCTGGTGATCCATGAGGGCTTCAACACTCACCAGCATTTTCCAGGAAAAGTCATGCTCAGAAGGAGGGGATTTTTGTGGTGTATTGAGAAATTTCCCCCTTTTTGTTGACTTTGAATGGGTCGTCTATTTGCAGTTTTTCTACAGTATTTGAAGAAAAAGTTCAATACAACAGAAACAGGGGACAGGAATGATCCCTACCCCCCTTGTTTTTAACCCTGTGAATCTGAGAGAGGGAGGGAAAGAAAGGTGGATGACACCATGGCAGGATCATGACAGTAGAGCAAATATTGTAGATGGTGGCCTGTGGTGGAATGTCAACATCAAACTTATTGTGGCTTTTGCAGCTGGGCAAATCCATGTTTTGAAAGCTCCTGTACATGCACCTGGGGCACAAGCTGCCTTTGGAATAAGGGATGGAGTTTTTCCCTCACAGATAGTGGAGTCAGTCTGAAAATTAGTTTAAAAAGGGCTGAGACATCCAAGTAAATTCACCAGATCCTGCTTCTGGCTGTGCTGACAGAATTACTGTATTATTAACATTGTTCTTCCTCACTCTCTTGGCTCTAAGTGTATTTTTACAAGGCTTGTAAAAGAAATAAAAATAAATGAAAGGGTGTTCTGGGCAAATTAGAATTGCAATCTCCTACAGCATTTTGTTTAGACTGTGTGTAAAAATACTCCAGAGAGATAAAAAATCCTGTGTCACAACTTAGAAGTTTGTCTGTCTAAAGAAGGTTTTATAATCCTCGTCTATAAAATCTTGTAGTACAAAGCTACAGATTATTCTGTGTTTGGACTTTTTTTTTTTTCTGGCATAAAAATAGCTTCATTTTCGGTCTCCAAAGCAAATTTCCCGGCAGAACTTCAAACATCCTTTGTCTGTCTCCCTTTGGAGAGTGTTTCCAGGAGGCAGCAGCTCTGTGTACCCCAGCCATTTGCATTCTGTGCTGTAAGTACTCAGTGAAAACTTGTTGCCTAAATCCAGGGTTTCCCACTTGGAAAAATTCGGGCACCTAAAAGAAACAAACTGGAAAGTTTTCACCGAGAGTTTTGCCCAAGGAGCAACAAGAAGGAGTTTTCAGTTAAACTCCCAGAGCAAGTGGAGCCCAGATGTTTTTAGTAAACAGCTTTCAAAACTCACAGTTGAGACCAGTGTCAAATTTCCAGACGCATGATCAACCTTGGAGCCAAGTTTAGAGTTGCTTTTGTGTTTGCATAAAGCCTGGAAGCTGAATGACATGAAGCTTGTGGATGGAGTGGAGGTTCTCCATAACAAATATTTGACTGGATGCAATTTCTCTTATTTACAGGACTTTGAGCTTTGGGGAAAATAAAAAAAAAAAGGTTACTGTATTTTTGTTTATTTTACATTTGAGGCATATTCAGCATTTTCTTGCTTACTGGAATTGGAACAGTTGTTGATTTTTAACTGGGATTTGTTATTATTCTGGCCATTAAACCAACATGGCAAAATCAAGTGTTTTAAAGCTAGAGGTGAACCATTTCTACAGGTGAGAAATAAAATTTATGCATTCCTGGGCATTCTGGCTCTCTGCTCACACCAAGGCAGCCCTCTCCCTGAAGATCTAACTGGATGTCTAAGCCACATGCCAAGGCTTTTGCTCAGGGACTGTATCAGCAAAAATCTGTCTCAGAAGTTACTTTGGGCAAATACTGTCCAGGATTTGTTTAGGAGTCTTGTTTTCTGCCCCTTTGGGAAGGTCATGCATGTGAAGGGCACGGGCAGAGTCAGGATAAATGATATTAAGTGGGGGTAGGAGGCATGGAAACTTTCCCTTTGGGTGTATCTTGATCTCTGACCTAATAACCTTCTGTATCATGTGCAGACACTCACCAAAGAAGCTCTGATTATTTTTGCATGCTTAAAACCAACTTTACTATCCCTAACTAGGTGGATTTTGGGATCTGTGCCCTGTGTACAGTAGCTAAGCTGTAAACAACACGAGAGCTTGCTCCATTGTTCCTGATGGGATATCATCCAAGGGAAAACAGGGATTGTTTTCAACAATTTGAAGCTTGTGTAGGCAGACAATACATTGTTTTTGCCTGTGGGCAGCATGAACATGCTTCTACTTCAGCCCAAGAAAGCAGCTGAGAGGGACATGAATTCAAACCAAGAGGATGGGGCAGGCCCTGGGCAGCTGGGAATGCTGAGGGGTAAAAAAGACTAAAATAAGGGAAGAATTTCTCCCTAAGCAGTAAAGAATTTTTTTTTCTAAAGAACTTAACAGGCATTCTTGGGAAGAAGCCTGCTAAAACCTTACTCAGGCTGAGCTTTCCATCGAGTGACTGCGGGGGTATTAAACATTGGTCCTTTTGGGTCTGGATTGAAGGCACTTGAGAGAGTAATTTGTGTTTGGACTCAAGTGTTTATTATTTCTTTTTAGTTAAACAGTTTCACTACTGTGAGTTCAGCAGCTTTCCATTAGAAGGCACAAAATGGCCAACAATCTCTTGTTACAAGGTCTTCTAAGACTAAACTATCCAATTAAGAACTGACACCTTGATTATTTTCCCTTTTAACCCAATAATTGATCCCAGAGAGCCTGCAATGGGGGCTTTTCTGCCCAATTACAAAATGCCACCCAAACCCATGAAGAAGAAGGAAGAAGCATGAAGAAACGCAGGATGACACCCTGTGTCCTTCATCTTGCTTCCATCCACAACACACTAAAAATCCCAAAACCTAAATTTCTCACCAAGTGATACACCTACACTGCTCTCTATAATCTATTGCACACTTTTGTGGATTCTACTCTATCTTGAAGTCTAGGAAACTTTCTCCATGAATGAGGGTGAAAGTCAGTGCTGCCCTAGGGGTCAGGACACCCCAGAGCAGACACAGAAATATTCCTGGTGCTCTGGGTTTCCACAGTGACTTTCACATTTAGGAGGGAATTGTTCCCTGCAAAGATGGTGAGGCCCTGGCACAGCTTTCCCAGAGAGGCTCTGGCTGCCCCTGGATCCTTGGAAGTGTCCAAGGCAGGGCTTGGAGCAACCTGGAACAGGGGAAGGTGTCCCTGCACATGGCAGGGTGGAACAGGATGATGTTTAAGGTCCCTTCCAACCCAAATAACTCAGGGATTTCATTATAAATGCATTTTCACTAAGAGCAGCACAAGATAAAAGGAGGCCTAAACCAAGCCATGAGGAAACAATATGAAGTAGAGTCAAAATTAAAACAGTAATTTGGGACAGGAAAGATCTGGGAATGGCTGAATCCTGTATGAGAGCAGAGTGGTGAATTCTTCACCTTGGTTACCAAGACATGACCCCCATGGCTGTGCAACCTCGTGTTCCCTCTCCTGACCGTGTAAATCTGCTGTCATCAAACACAATGTGCATTGTGCAACTCCAGAAAGCAGAATTTGGGACTTCCCTAATGCTACTGACGTGGAATCACGAGTGGCACAGACTGTCCGAGCTGCAGAAGAAATATTACAAACTTTGCAATTATGGAGTTTGTTTGATGTTCCTGTTGTGAAGACACTCCACTGTGAACACAGATATAAAGAAAAAAAAATTTAAAAAAAAGTCTGCCCAGCAGCTACTTCTTCTTTTTTTTTTTCTTTTTTTTTTTTTTTTTTTTTTTTACATAAGCATTTATGTGGGAGGAGAACAGGAGATTTGCAATGTACCTGGCAGCCTGCCGAAGCATAGGTATGACCCACGTTATCTTATAGATCTTAATTACTTGTGATGGTTAACCGACAGAAGCAGAAGAAAACCCTGAAACAAAGGGAGGCCGAGGCTCCCTGTTCCCTCCAGGGCATTTGGAGTGTCTGGAAAAAAGCTCTGGTGCTGCCCTTTACCCACACACAGGCACTGGTGCAGTCACGCGTGGGACGTCCCACAGTGCCGGGAAGGGTCAAAGACCAGATAAAAATGTGTAGAAAGAACTGGTGAGAGGAAAACAATTGTTTAATCTGAGTTTATGGTCTGAGTACATACAGGAAAAAATATTTAATCTGAGTTCGCAGACACAGTATGTAGAGGAAAAATTATTTATTCTGAGTTTACAGGCTCAGTAAATTGTATTTCTGGTGGATTTCAGCAGGAACATTACCTTGGGGAAAACCAGGGTTGAATGCTGGCTTGGGAAAAGCAAAGATTGGGGTGTTCAGTGCTCTGGGATGATCTCATTTTAAGCAGTTTCTATTCCCTTGTAATCTGGTTAAAATTTAAGAAAGCAGATTCTAAAAGACTCGACTGCTTATTGTAAATTAATGACTGAACTGAATGACTGAAGAATTTATTGAAAATAAATGATGGCACACATCGAGTGACTGGGATAGCACTAAGAGCAGCTGAAAAGCTGAAATACTCATTTCATTACCAACAGGTTAAGCTTTGGACATGTGGCCCTCAGTTTCTGGGTTTAACTTGGATTTTAGGAACTTTTTCTTCTCACAGAGAGGGGGCTCGGGCACTGTCACCAAGCCCCGGTGCCCGGAGGGATGTGGGACGTGGGACACGGCAGGGCAGCAGGCTGGGCAGCGCGCTCCAGGGGAAATGGCCGGGCCCCGTGGTTTTGGGGGGGTTTCCCAACAGCGGCCATTCCGGGATGGACGGCGCGCGCGCGGCGGGAAACGGCGGCGCGCGGGGGGCAGGCCCCGCCCCGCTGTGGGCGTGGCCAGGGCGGGTGCTGAGTCACGCCGGGGCAGCAGAAGGGCGCCGGGACGCCCCGCGCCTTCGTGGGGGCGTGGCTTGGAGTGCGGCGGTATAAAACGCGCGCCGGCGGGCGGGCTCCCCTCACAGCGCGTCGGCGGCGGAGCGAAGCGGGTTCCTGCGTCAACAGTGCTTGGACGGAACCGGCCGCGCTCGGGCCCGCCGCCACCCCCTTTACACCGTCGTCTACACAGTCACTTCAACACCCACCGGAGCAGCCATGGCAGCGCCCCCCTCTCAGGTGCGCCAGAACTACCATCAGGACTGCGAGGCCGCCGTCAACCGCCAGATCAACCTGGAGCTCTACGCGTCTTACGTGTACCTCAGCATGGTAAGGGTGCGGGCGCGGCGGGCTGAGGGAAGGGTCCTGCGAGGGATAAAGGGGCGACACGCGGGCTCTGCTCTGCGGGGGGTTCCTGGGTGCCGGGCGGTGCCTGCGCGCACAGCTCCTCCTCCTCCTCTTCTCCACCTCCTCCTCCCCCCCGCTGCGTTCGGGCCCGTCTGGGCCGCCCCCTGGGTGTAGGTGAGGCGCTTTTATCTCGCCTGCTCCGCGGCCCCGCCGCCGTTGCCCTTGGCGGCTCTGTTATCAGCCGCGCTCAGCGCCTCTGCCCTCGGGGCCGGGCCGGGTAGCGGGAGGTGCCTAAGGAGGCTCCTGGCACCCTTCCCGCAGGCGTGCTCGCCTCCCAGGCTCGGGTTTTCCTCCAGGAATCGGTAGGAATCCATGGTTTCCTCGGGCCTTGTGTTTCCATGTCTCCTTCGGCCCGAGGCGCCCATTATAGCTGTTCCCTGACCTCTGTGCAGCAATCCTGCTGCTGTGGGCGTGCTGGGACATTGAGACTTATTAGGGACACTGTGCCGTGTTTTGCCACGTATTTTTTAGCTTTTTTTTCTGTGTTAATGGGGTTCTGAGCCCTGTTTAGAGCTTCTGTTGGGAGGCGATAGTGGTACACAGGCACCGGTGCTTTGCCTTGAACCTCCAGGCCGCTGGTCTAAGAGCAGAGAGTTTTGTAGTAGGTTGGTAAATAATTGGCAGTTCCTACAGAACTTTCCATTGAATCCTGGTAATGACCAAAGAATCAACAAGCTGTGTAACGGCTTGTAATTGCTGTTAGTTTTTGGGGTTTTTTTTTGCTTCCAGAAAAATAGCTTGATTCATGTTTTAGTTGCTGTTAAATTTATATTGTAGTTCAATTTCTCTTGTATTTTAAATGTCACTTTTTTTCCCCCACAAAAAAAGCAGAAAGTGTATTCCTTAGTCTAATCCCTGGAAAGTCTAGTGAAGCAAGAGAACTTTATTGCAGGAGTACCTAAAAGTTCTTGGCTCACCCGTACCTGATGTTGCAAGTCATGACCCTGACCTGCAATGTGGTCATTGTAAACAAACTCAGGCTAACAAAGGGAAGATTACTCCGTGGAAAAGACTTTTCAAGGCTGCAGTTCAATGGTGCTCAGGACAGATATCTCCGGGGTTTCAAATTTTTTTGTTTTTGGAACTGAGCCAAGGACACAAACACCCTTTATTTGTGTCCTTGGTAGGAGTACAGGTTAAAATTTAATCCTAGCTGGGAAAAATCAAATGATACTAAGGGGAAAATTGTTCCACACTGCCTTTCTGGCCTGGGCTTGGAATGCAGCCATCCTGAAGCAGAGGTTTAGAGTCTGTGAACTCTTTTATTTTTCAGTCCTACTATTTTGACCGGGATGATGTGGCCCTGAAAAACTTTGCCAAGTACTTCCTGCATCAGTCCCACGAGGAGCGGGAGCACGCTGAGAAGCTGATGAAGCTGCAGAACCAGAGAGGCGGGCGCATCTTCCTGCAGGACGTCAAGGTGAGCTGGGGACTCCTTCTGGGGCTTCTCTCTGGGTCCTCCCCAGAAGGAGCAGCAGCTGACACTGGAGAGGCACAGTAATTTGAGATGTGGAGCAATTTGATTATTTGTGCTGATTGACTAATTAAGAAGTACTTGTGTGTGGAGAGGGTGTTGAGCCCCAGGTTGTTTGCTGTATGGTGAGAGCAGAGCCAGAAGGCAGCTGGTTCATCACCATCATTAAACTTAACACAGAGCAGATGTCCTCTGTGCACTGTTTTGAGAAGTGGAACTTAAATGGTTTGCTCAGTTCTGTTCTGAGGGTGCACTTAAAACTTTTGACTTTGCATAAATGCCTAAACTTGGTCTAAACAGAGAGTGACCTAAAAGCTCTCCACCCTGCTGGTCTGTGGGTTCTTATAGCAAACATGTCCTGTGCTTTCCTCTTTCAGAAGCCAGACCGTGATGACTGGGAGAATGGCCTGACTGCCATGGAGTGTGCCCTGCACCTGGAGAAGAACGTGAACCAATCACTGCTGGAGCTGCACAAACTGGCCACCGAGAAGAACGACCCCCATGTGAGTACATGCTGAGGATCAGTGGGGCTGTCCAAGGATGTGGCTTTGGGGCTGAGCTGTGTGTCCCTGGTGTTGTTAAAGGTGAAAAAAGGTGTGAACCAGGGCTGCAGCCTTTCCAGAGCCCTTTGGGGGGGGGGTTACTGCTGTCCTTCCAGCAGCATTTTTAAAGTGGCAGGGACCTGCTTTATTCCCTCTGGAGTGTGTTTGAACAGTCTCTATGGAGACCATTTCTGAGGGGGTTGAGCTCCATCTTTTTAAGGCTTTTTGTCACAAGGGCTTTCTTGCCACAAAATTCCAGAGTTGCTTTGGAATATTAAAAGCCCTGGTGTTTCAGAACAGTGTCTGAAAACACGGAATTCTTCTCAGATGGAAGTTTTTTGCAAGGCTGTATTGCAGTTGCTTAATAGCAGGAAGAAATTAATACATGTGAGAATCCAGACACTCTTGGCAGTGCCCTGCCTAAGTTAGAGGGACTGAGGATTAGTAAATCCTCACTGCTGTGGGTTTGCTGTGCAGTGGGGGTGTCTCAGATCTGTTCAGGAGCTTGGCTAATGCTTCCTGCCATGAGGAAGAGGAGAGGCTTCCTGAGCTGCCTGGCTCTGCAGGGTTCTGGAGCAAATGAGCCTACCTAAGCCTGGCTCACTTTGATCTTGTTCTGCAACAAAACAAGAGGCTGTTTCCTCTCAGCTTAAATTCTGCATCCTCCCCTTAGAGAGCCTCAGTAGGGTTTCAGGCCTGAATTTAAACCTCTGGTCTCCCTTTCAGTTGTGTGACTTCATTGAGACCCATTACCTGGATGAGCAGGTGAAAGCCATCAAGGAGCTGGGTGACCACGTGACCAACCTGCGGAAGATGGGGGCCCCCAAATACGGCATGGCAGAGTATCTCTTCGACAAGCACACCCTCGGGGAGTGCCACAGCTGAAGCCCTGCCAGGAGCCATGCTCTGGGTTTCAGTGGGACTCCTACTTACTGTCCAGCCATGCATGCAGCTTCAGTTACTTAGCTAAACAGTTCCATACTCTGTACCAAATATCCCCTGTTCTGTTCGTGTTTTATGTACTGCCCTCCAGCCAATAAAGTGACTTGGTTCCAGCTGGCTTTTCCTGTTTAGTTTGGAGGGAGAGTAGGCAGCTGTAGTGAAGGCAGTGGGAGGTAAATTTGTTGTGTGACATGGGGGATTTGCAGCTGCTGCTGAAGGCAGAAGTGGGAAAATCTCTGTGGTTTCTTTAAATTCCTTGCAGGGAACTAAAATGAGGAAACGAAACCAAGGTCCTGGGCTTGAGCCTCACTTTTTATTTTCTGAGAGTGGGCAGTAAATATCAGCTGAGTGTTGTCTGCTGCCATCCAGCTTTCTCTGAGCACTGTCAAATTCCTGGTGGGAGATGTGGAACTTCAGAAGGAAGCAATGTGCTGGGCAGATGCTGCAGCTGCCTGTGCTGGCAAGGCCTTACCTTGCCTTATCCCAGTACTGGAAAATACTTGCCAGACAGGACTGGAAGAAGCACTGTGGGTCTGCATCACAAGTGATGGGACTTGATTCAGTCCCTTACTTTTCCCTGGACTATCTTGTTAGGAGTGCAAGTCCTGCCTGAGAAAGGACTCAAGCTCTCATTCTTGCTGTGAGGAGAGAAGTGGCCACATTAACTGTGCTCCTGTTCTGGGGTACAACTGGCTGGTCAGGCTGGTTTCTGCAATATTTAACACTCAAAGTCCTGTTCTTTTGCTACAGGTTGGGTTTTTTGGTGCTTTTGTTCTTGCAACATGAGTTGTGTCTGCTGCTGTAGCTGAGGCCAGGAGCAGTGTGTCCTTAGTGCTGGTTTCAGCCCAGGCTGAGCTCCAGCTGCATGTCCAGCACCTCTGTGTTGGGTGAGTGCCAGGATAAGGCAGGTATCCCATGGATCCATGGATTCCCCTTTAGCTGTACTGGTCCATCTGCTCCTCCCCTGGGCTTTCACTGGCCTCCAGGATCACCTCCATCAGCCCCACGTAGTCACCCTCGGCTAGGGAGATTCCAGAGTCATTGGGGGATGGACTCTCTGCTCTCCTGGGCTCTTTGGGAGCTGGGGGGTTGGTGTTTCCATTCCCAGTGTCTCTCATGTTCCTGGAAACCTCTGGGTGCTGCTCTGGAGCGCTGGCTGCATCTTCCAAACTCAGGCTGCGAGCCTCAGGGCCCAGGTTGCCCTTGTGGGACCTTTCCAGCACTGGAGAGGTGACGGGAGTGAAGGAGAAGCAGAGGGAGGCGCTGCCTCCAGGGGTTTTGTTGCTGGGGGTGTGAAAGGCACTGGAATGCTCCGAATTGGGAGTGGCCGAGGCTGTGCTCTCCAGGTTTAGCCAGGGTGGGCGTGAGGCTTTGGAGCTCTTCAGGCTTTTGAAGCTGCTGTGCTTCTCATGCTCAGGGGGCTCTGGCAGGAAGGGGAATTTGGGGCTGTTGGATGCTGTGGACTGCGCTCCTGGACTTCCTGTGGTGGCAGCTTCCCTGGAGCTGCTCTTTCCTTCTTCTACTGTCACGGCCACAGAGTCAGGGCCTTTACTCCGCTCTGTTGGCCAAACAAAGGTTTCCTTTGCAGCAGAGCCCAGGGAGCTCTGACTCTTGTCCACATCGCTGGCCCTGGAAGGGGAGGCGTTGACAATGACATCCCGAAGGGAAGTGGAGCACGCAGCAATGCTGGAGAGCGCTGGTGGCTTCTTGCGCCCTGGGCGCCGGGAAGGGAAAATCATGGGGATGGAGCTGATGGGCGTCTGTGGAGCGCTGTAGAAGCCAGGCCTCTCGTAAAAGGGCGTGGACATGAAAGCATCAAACTCCCTCAGTTTTCCCTCTTCGCTGTCCCACTGCTCCTGGGAGTCCCCCCTTGGCTGACTGATGCCACAAGGGCTTCCAGCCTTCCCCATGTCCTGGTAGGTGTAATGGGAGAAGGGCGACGTGGGATCTCCTCGTCGGCGCAGCAGGTTCATCCGGGAAGAGGACCTGGAGAAGTTTGGGGACTGGACACCCAGGAGGCGGCCCAGGTGTCCCAGCAAGGGAGTGGAGTGGTTGGCCTCCTCATTCTCTTTAATCTGCTCCAGGGGCTGGAACTCCATCTCTTCCTTCTGCATGCTGGGAGAGGCAAAATGGACTATTACAGAACCACAGAGGGAGGGGGGGATCTCCTGGAGGGGCTAGCAGCGCTGGGAATGCTGCTGCCAGTGGCAAGCCTCTCCCTGTATTGCCACTAGCCTCCCCCAAAAGAGGGATGCTCATAATACAGGTGAGTGAGGAAAGGATGTTCTCCATTTTCCATGGAGAATGTTGGCTGTTGTGGATGAACCTAAAAGCTCCTCAAGTGCAATGTCCTACATGAGACCTGATCCAGGTGTTGTGACACTCCGTCCCTGCACTCACCTGATGTCAAAAGTGGAGCCCAGGAAGGACGGGCGCTTGTACTCAGCTGTGGCTGCAGTGTAGGGTGGCTGGGGGTCAGGCTCGTTCCAGTACAGGTCCTTCTCCAGAATGGGTAAATCCTGGTGCATCTCATCCACTGCCATGAGGGAGACCTGCGGGGGACAGCAGGAATGTCACACAGGGTGAGTGAGGAGCATTTTGTGTGCCTGTTACCAAGGGACAAAGGAACACGGAGCTGGAGGAAGCGGTGCAGCACGGAAACCAGGCAAGTGGCTGGGGTTGCTGTGGTTTCCTGTCATTTTGGTTGTTTCTCACACTGAGATTTGATTAATTGAAAGGAAAGTGGTGCTGAAGGAGACAGGAAAGCAACAGACTCACTAGGACAGAAGGGTGGGGAGGTACATAGTTATTGCATGGCAGAAAGCAGAGCAGGCAGTTTCAGATGGACTCAGGGTAGGAAAGCAAGGAGGGGCAGGAATGATGTCATTCAAAGGCAGCCGAGGCCTGAAACAAGCAGCCTTGATCTGTCCCATGTGCCAGAGCATGGACTGAAGCTGCAGGCAGCCACTGCGTACAAAGACATGCCAGAAGCCCCAAATTCTCTGCTGTGGATTGGGAGGGTCTCCCATTGGAGGCAGAGGTGTTGCAGGAGAGCTTGGTCACTGTCCTGCCTTGATGCTCCTCTTCAGGTGAGGCTCAGCTGGCAGATCTTCCTCCCCTTTACCTGCAGGTTCCTGTCAATGAGCCAGTTGGCTTCAAAGTCATCGTCGTCCTCCCCAAAAGGGTTGATGAGCTGCTCAGCCACCTGCATGTGGAGAGCACACAGCAAAGGTCACCATTGTCATCCCTGTCCCTTTCCTTGCAGGGAGAAGTCAGGTGTGATGTCCCTTGAATTCCAAGCCATGTTTTTCTTCCCAAAAGGGGGTGGGTTAAAAGTGGAAGCATTCCAGAGGCTGGTAGACATTAGAATTTATAATATCTCCCCCCTGCTCACACAACCCTCCTGCAACTTAAGGAGCTCCTTTTTCCCCTCTAGTCAGGACCAAAGCCTAGGAAAAGTGCAGCTGGTGTCCAGAATGAGACAGTTGGAAAATTAGAAAGTCCTGGCACTTCCTCAGCCCCTCTTGGCTTCCTGTTATTGCCTATAGATCAAAGAACACAGCAGGGTTCCTGGTGAGCTCACACTGGGAAAAACCCTTGGCTGGGTCAGATTCCAGCTCCAGCCGTGCTTTCTGGGACTTACCTTTAACCAGCCAGCATAGAAGAAGAATTGCAAAAATGTAAAGACAGGCACAAAGAGATCCAGCTCATGGCCAGGATATGCTTTCTCTGGATCCAGGAACTGCCTCCCAATCAGACAGGCCAGGAAGAAGCTGTAAACAGCCACGGTCACCACCTGGGAAGGATGCCAAGGGACACACCAGGGCAGCATGAGTTCCCAGCATCTCCCTTCAGTTCCACCCCACACAGCTCTAAGGCCAAGCTCTGTAGCCTCTGGGAAGCCTTGGATTCAGTTCTGACAGGCTTTTTGCTGGAGGATTCATTTCCCTACAGAAAGCTACAGACATTCCCTTTTCCCTGCAGCTCTTACCTACACTGTGTGCTGTCCCTGGAATGGTATCTGTGCAGGTGTCAGAGGCCAGTGGCAGCAGCAAGCACGTGACATCCTGAGTGGGCTGGAAGCTGTCTCATGGCTCAGTCCGTGCTGGCAGGCTGCTTCCCAGTCCAGGAAGGGAACCCTGGCATTGCTATTTGCTCCTTCCTTCCTTCTCCTCATGCTGAGCTTTTATTAATATTTGCCTGCCTAGATTTTAGGCAATGCTGAGCTTTGTGCTTTCCATGTCACCACAGGACTGGAAACTTCCCCTTTTCAAATTAAAAGTAACCAAGACTCTCACGTGGTCCCTTGATATAAATGGTGGGTTCAAAACAGGAATACACTTTACATGTTCCCCATTAACCTCTGGCAGTGCCAGAGCAGCAGCAACAGCTCCTGTTTCATGGTGAAGGACATCCCTGTTATCTGAGCAGTTGGATTGTAGAAGACAAAGGAGCAAGGTGGTGCCAAAGTGTCTGCCTGGGCTGATAAACAGCTGAGTACACGCCTGGCACAACCTCCTGGGATCTTGCCCGGGATGTGATCCCTGCAAGGTGCTGCAGGGACTGTGTCTGTGTGTTTCTGTTTTCCCATGGGTCTCTGGGGGTTTGTTAGCCCTGGATAGAGGTTATTTCTGGAGAGGTGGATGTGTCTGAGTTAGGCTGGGCTGGGTGTGTGCTGAGGTACCAATAGAAGAGAGATGATGTGTGGGGGCGAGGCATTCAAGAATAACCTGCATTTTTCATGGGTGGGTCAGTTATAAAGCACTTCTACAAAGATAGGCTGAGAGAGCTGGGCCTGTTCAGCCTGCAAATGAGGTTCTGGGGAGGCTGTGGGCTTCCAGTACCTTAAAGGAGCTTATGGAAAGGAAAGAGAGGGACTTTTTACAGAGGTGTGGGTAGTGACAGCACAAGGAACAATGGTTTTAAACTGATAAGAGGGCATGTTCAGATTAGATATGAGGAACAATTCCTTACTAAGAAGGTGTGAGTCCCTGGCACAGGTTTTCCAGAGAAGCTGTGGCTGCCCCAGCCCTGGAAGCGCCTAAGGCCGGGTTGGACAGGGCTTGGAGCAACCTGGGATAGTGGAAGGTGTCCCAGGATGAGCTTTATGATCCCTTCCAACCCAAACCATTCCAGGTGTGGGTGTAAGTGGGGATGTGCAGGGGCAGTGGTGGGGCAGTGGCTGTGGGGATTCCCTTCTCACCTGGGTGTAGACCAGGGGAATGCTGATCCAGTCGTATCCGTAGAGTTTCCCACACTGGCTGCGCAAGGTGTTGAGCTCCTGCAGCAGGGAAAAGGGAATGGCATGTCAGGATAACTTCCCATCTCCTTGCAGAGCCTCTTCAGCACCCCTGTCCTCCATTGCTCCAGCCCTTTCCTTTCTGCTTATACCTTCTCTGGAAGGGGGGCTCAGTCTCATCCTTGGAGGAATTCCCTGCTGCCTGGGTGTCTCCCCCTAAGCCCAAGATCCCTCCTAGCTCGCTTCACAGCAGAGTTTCTCCTCCCAAAATGAGCAGCCAAGAGATGAGGTCAAGAATGCCCTCAGGAGCATCCATTTTTCTCTCCTGTCTATAGATAAATATCCCAGGGGGAGGTTTCTCTCTTTCTGGGGAGATGAATCCTGCTCCAGGCAGCAGAAACCACGTGACTTTCTCTGCACATGAATACCAAGAAGGATGAGCTGCTCCAGAGCCTTTTTCTGTGCAGCTGGGCAGGGATTATTGCCAGGTCTTGCCTGTGGAGTATGGCCTGTTGCCCAAAACTATCTAAGAGTTTTTAATAGCCATGTTTTCTACAGGACCTCAGTTGTTGAGGATGTTTTTGACCTCCCCTAGACTTCAGATGTCTTTTTCCTTGCGGCTTTCCATCTGGATCCTAGAAACCTCCACTGGCATTGGCTGTTCTGGAATGTGTCAAGGACTTGTTTCACAGGTGCCCCCTGTTCTCCAATATCTCAAAGCCCTGCCTGTCCCCTCTGTCACTCACATTCAGGATGCCTTGGAGCAGCACGCTGTCCCGGATCCTCCCGTCATTCCTTGCCTTCACAGCCAGGTTGGAGAACCACACGCACGGAATCCAGAACTTGTTGTGGGGAGAATTCAAGCTCTCAAACTTCTTGTGCTCTTCTGGTGTCATGAGGCCTGGATGGGAAAGAGCAGCTGGGAGAGGGATGGACATAGAGGGCACAAGGAACTGATCTGGTCTGGAATGAAAACATCAGAATTTCAGGTGGATGCCTTGGCTCTCCCTAAAAATCCCAGTAAAGACTCAAAATTTGGGGAGACATGCAGAAGGATAAGTCTCCCTGTTAAAACATTGAGTCATGGAGGTGAGATAATGGGATTTCACTTTGGATGTCTGCAGCACATCAGATAAGAGCCATCAGGGAGATAAAGCACTGCTGGAGGTGCAGCTGCCTGGTGTCCATAGATACTTGTTGAGAATGGGATAATTTGTGTCCCTGAAGTGCCTTTTCTTTTTAGGAGGCTTAACTATATCACATCTCCGTGGATTGCCAAGGGAACCCAGACAATGTGGCTGGACTGGGAACTCTGCTGCACCTCGAGGAGCATTTCCCCAGGAAAATGCAGTGTGCCCTGCAGTTAAGCTTGGAGACTTGGGGCTTGAATTCCCACCTGCCCTGAGGGAACAACACCACCCCATTTCCACAGAAGCTTTCCCAGGGCCCCCTGCCCCTGGAGGAGCAGCAAGAAGCAGTGCTGACCTGCCCTCACGACGTGCTCCATGCTGGGGAAGCGCTTGTAGACAGCGGTGCTGACGGAGCGCAGGATCAGCACGCTGACCAGGTTGCTGTAGCGCATCAGGGTGCGGCGCAGGAGCCTCCCGTACTCGTCCTCCCCATCCACGTTGCAGGACACCAGGTTCATGATCCGGTCTGGCCATGGGATGCTCTCGTACTGGGCCCACCAGCGGGACACCACCAGGGCCACATAGAAACCTAGAGGGAAGCTGAGAGAGTCAGGCATCTGAAAAGGGCTTCTTCCTCCCACTCTGTCTGATATCTTCTTTTGCTGACACAGGTAGGGGTGCAGCAATGTCTGGAGGGGAATTCATTCAGTCCTCCATGCTCAAAGGAGGCTGGATTTCATACTTCCCTTCCAACCTAAACTGTTCTGATTCTATGAAGCAACCTTAAAGATCTCATTCCAATCCCCTACTCTGGACAGGGACATCTTCCACCAGAACAGGTTGCTCAGAGCTCCACCCAGTGTGGCCTTGAAAACTTCCAGGGGTGAGGCAGCCACAGATTCCCTGGGCATATCTGGTGCCACTTGGAGCTTGTCCTCCTGTGCTGGGGAACACTCACAGATATGGGACACTCCTCCCACGTGAGGAGTTTTACAAAGGCAGAGGGAGGGACCTGCTCTGCCGAACCAAGGAGAAGAAATGCTGTCCCATTCCCCTCCCTGCTGGACTCCAGTCAGCTCCTTACCCAGCACGAAGGACACGGGGATTAGCTCGGCGTAGCTGTTGCAGTACAGCGCCAGCTTCTCGAACATCAGCCTTTGGCTCTCGCTCAGGATCAGCCTAAAAGGGACAAACAGAAGCAGCTCTCCCTCTCCTTTCCCCCCTCCCCTTCCCTCCTGTGAACAGAGTCTGGCAAGTGCCTGCCCAGCAGGATCCCTGCCCCAAGCCTGTGTTTCTCCCATATCATTCCCCAGGCCAGGCTGTGAGCATGAAGTTGCTCACCTGTAGACAAGGCTGATGGTGAAGTAGAGCGAGATGAAGATGAGGAACTCGGAGTAGAGCAGTTTGTAGATGCTGCCCTTCCATTGGAGCAGGAGCTGGGAGAAGGTGCCCAGGCGGGCATCAGCCACGCGGTTGGTGTAGGTCACTGTCATCACAGCTCCTGTGCAGGCACACGACAAGCAGGGCTTGGAGCTTGAGCAGGAGGAGACACAGGGACATCCCACGTTTCCCACCAAGCAAGATGGAAAGGAAGGAGAAAACAGAATGAGCTGAGAGCAAAAGCCAGGTAAGATGTAGGCAGCAGCACAGAAAACCAGGAGGAAATTGACAGCAGGCAATTAATTTGATGGGTTTGCCATCTTTTCTCTGTCCTTGAGCTGGTTATAGTGACCAAGGATGTATTTTCTGGTGGATCCCTTTGTTTTTAGTGTTTGATTTTTGTCAGCATTCAAGTGGGGCTGGTTGGCTGAAGAGGCCAAAGCTCGTGTGCCAACCCCTTCCACAGAACACTTGTGGTAAGATTAATCTCAGGGTCACACACTGCAAAGTTTATGCTTAGCCCAGTAATTTTCTTAATATAGTTTTTATTCCAAATATTTTTCTGTAAGCCTACTTGCTGGGAAGCATCTTCCTGAAATACTGCTGAGAAAACAAAAACCCCAACTCAAAGGAAAGGAAAAACCCCAGAAAAATTTATTGGGACTGATCCAGAAGAAGGTATCCCAGCAAGGATAGCTATCTGTACTCTGCTGGTCCTAGTCATGTAGGCAGAGCAGCCTTCCCTGTTGGAGATCTGTGGGATGGAGTTCAGCCAGGCTCATAGGGCCCAAATTCCAGCAGCTCCACCTCCCCTCTCCTTCAGCCATATGTTGCATAACAAATCACAGTGGCTGAAAAATAGGCATTCAGGCTCCTGAAGTGCTCCCCAGACATGCAGCATCCCCATTTCACTTCTAGTCTAACTTGCATAAATAATTCTTTATAATCAAGTGATAGTCAGGCTCATAGTTGCATAAACCTGAATTTATTTTAAAAACACCCCAACAAACAACAAGACACCAGTGTTATCCATGCCAGGCAGATTGGTGAATAATTTCTTGGGTTAGAAATAATTATCCAGTGTGAACTATTGGTATTTCTGAATCCTAACATGTCACCAGGCATTGCTATTTAACAGAGGTAATAATGTTAATGATTATGGGGCCTTGGGCTCTTCCCTGAATGATGGGGATGAAGAAGCACTTCAAGGGACAGTCACACCCTGAAGCAGCTGCAGGCAGGTAAGTTTGGGCCCACGTTCCTCATTTGTTTCTCATTTAAGCATCCCAGTGAAAGATTTACATTTAGGTGGGGACAACTCAGGTCCCAGTGAGCTGCTGCTGTGAAGAAAACCAGCAAAGTCTGGGTTTTTGGGCAACATCTTTGTCCTGGGTTTGGCTTTTTGGTACTACTCCTCCTTTGGATTTCCCTGTTGTAACTTAGGTCCCTGAGTCCTTTCTTAAGGGTGATACAGAGGAGCAGAGCTGTCCCTGTCCCCAGCTGCACAAATGCCCATTTCAGTAAATCCTTGTGTCCATTCCATATGGATTTCTGGGTACAGAACTTGGAACAGTAGGTTATAAGTGCCCCAGAAGTTGAACCCACAGGCTGCCCAGAAGAGAAAAGCATGCCCAAAACCCCATGTATTTTTGGGGCCCCTTACACAAAGCTGCATCTCTTCTCTGGGCTTTAGGGCTCGAAAGCACTCAGGGAGATTCTTTGTTGCGTAATTCAAATTCAGATTCCCTTTTTTACCAAAGAAGGAAAACTCCAGCTCTTGGCCATGTAAATAATGGATGTCGCCCACCTCTACTGTGTTCTGCTCCTGTGTGGTTTATGGGGCTTTTCCCAGTGCTTTTCCCTCCAGCCCTGGATGGGTAAGGCACCTCCCTGCCTACCTGCCAGCCTGTGCTGGGCTGCCCTGGGATGTCACTGGGCAGCTGGCACATTCCATTAGTGGCTGAGGTCCATGGGAGGTGGCTCACTGGCACACCGGAGTCAGGATGGGCTGGAAGAGCCCACCCAGGGAGCTGCTGCCTGCCACTGCCTGCATCCCCTGCTCATCCCTCTGGACTAACCAACACACCTGGAAGTCGACTGACCTGGAATTCAGTTGTGGGAGCCCACAGCAAGCAAGATTCTGGGACATCAGGTGCATCACCCACCACAAACAGATCCTAGCAGGTATTTCAGAGACTGACAACGAGCAGATAGAGCAGAGGGATGGAGCCAAAGGAGGTCACGGATAGGCAGGAAGATGGATCTCTGCAGGAAAGAGTGATCCTCCTGCTGTTGTTAGGAGGACCAGATACTCACAGTCATGGGCTCCTGAGCCGTGCTGGAGGCTGGGGAGGTTTGGTCCTGCACGTGTCCCCGCTGGGTCCTTTGTGGCCCGGGCCACCGCCTGCATCCTCGTGCCCCCTTGGCTCATAGGGGGATTGGACCTGCCCCACACGGTGTGCTAAGGAGCCTGAGACCCACTTGGGAGCTGCAGCCGGTCACTTGATGCCGTAATCCCTCCTCATTACAAAAGAGACTCTGTTGTCTTTTGCCCTGTTCCCTCCTAATCTTCTGAGTAAGCCCTGCGTGTTTATAGAGGCGGCCGGAGGAGGGGGAGGCAGGGCTGGCTGCTCAGCTGCTGCTAACTCCTGGCACAGCCATGGTGGCTGCCAGAAGAGAGGCATTTTTCCTCTAATTCTTTCCTGTTTGGTCCCTCTCTCCGTGTCACAATCTTACAGGAACCCCAGGAGATTATGCAGGGCTGGAATTTTCCACCAAGGCTGTAAAACATGGTGCACTTGGGGGCTGCCCTCTCTTCCCTAGGTCAGTGAAACACCTGGTCCATGCTCTGCCTGGCTCTCACAGGATGTTTCCATATCGTCCCTCACTGTTCCTGGATGAGTCTGCCACCTCTTCTGGCTGTGGTTTGGATGATGGGGATTTCCACTCTGCCACTGGTTTTCTGAGACTCTTTCCATGTGTTTGCTTTCTTTTGCTGTTGCTTTTCCAGCAGTGCTTGAGAGCTGTCACTGTGCTTCCTTGCATGACATCCTGGGAAACATTGGTCCTTGCCTTGCCCTCAAACTTCCACTAAGACAGGGAACTCCTTCCCTCTTTCTTCCCAGGGTTCTTAGTCCCTTTTCTGCTCCTTCCCATTTGTGACTGTCCTTCCCTTCTACCACCTCCTCAGTGCTTCTGCTCAGGTCTTAATGACATTCCTCTTCCATGAGACTCTGAATCAAAATCTTTTCTTAATTAACTGGTCTTCCATCGTTTAGGCAGCTGTGGGACACTGGAGAGGGAGCACAGCTCTGATCCTTGCAGGTAAGAGCATCTGGAGACTCAGGCTCCTGTAATAACCAACTTTCTCCTGTGCTTTGTCTTTGACACTTACTTAACATCAGTAGTTGGGATCAGTTTGTCCCAGCTCTAGTTTTCTCTTTCCTGTGTCTGATCCTTGACAAGGGGAGTGAGTTGTTTCACTGCTCCTCTGGAGCAGGTGCTGCCTGGCATGTGCCTGATGTGGGATTTCTGGTGCAGTCTGGGAATTGCTGCCAGTGGCAGGGAGAGCATGGTTTAAAACGTGGGATCAGTGCTCTGGTGAAGGGACATGAGAGCAGGGTGACCCTCTCTGGAGGGAATGTGGTCCATCCACTTCCAGGGCTGGAATTGCTGAACAGGCAGGCTGAGATAGATCTCGAGGGTCTTAGTGCCTGAACCCTCATCCCCACACAGAGCAGGGGGACCAAAATGCTTCATTTGCTGCAGCTGTTGGGAGCAGTTTGGCTGCTCCTGGGGACGTGGAACAACAACCCCCTGAGTGTCCTGCTGTTTGTGGAGGGATGTGCTGGCATCTGGGGGCCTCTGCTGCCCTCCTCTGAGAGCAGCTCTGCTGGCAGCTCGTGTGCTCCACAGCTGCCCTTGGGACAGTAGGAAATATGTGTGGAATTTAATATTAAAGTAAATAACTGAGGGGCTACCAGCGTGGCAGAGCTGCTTGGATCTCTTTCCACATCTCCTGTGGCCTTGACCCTGAGAAGGAGCATTGTCTGAAAGCCTGCCTTGCTCAGCAGAGCAGGAGGCAAAGAGGTGCTGACATCCATCCTCAGCCTCAGAGCCCTGGAATCATCCTCGTTTTCTCCATGCTAAAGATGTAGAGATTGAATTGCTGTGCTGGGAGTTGAATCCCTGCTTTGGGAATGCCAAAGGGCCTCTCTCAGTGCTGAGTTAGCAGCAGCTGGCTGGGAAAGGCACAGTGCCCTCCTTGCTCTCTCCCAGAGAACAGTGGGTGCTTTTAGGGACAGCGGGTCCCAAAGTTTGGTGAAATCCCTTTTCCTTCTCCAGTTTCAGTGCTGGGATAGACACAGAGGCAGCTGGCATCAGAGGTGTCTCTGCAAACTACATTCTTCCTTGAAATGTGATGTAATTTTTTTAAAAAATGAACTGGGAAGTGTCTAGGGAGATGCTGTTTTTCATGGACAGGATTTACTCAGAGGTTTGACTGGCCAGAAATGTTTGAAGAGGATGCAGTGACCCTGCAGTGCTTCTGTGAGGACCCCCAGGCTTGTTCCCCTCATGCTGCAGAATTCCTCACTAATTCTTGCTGCCCTGAGAGCTGAGGGTGCCTGTGCCAAGTTCCATCTGACCCTTTGCATTTTGCTTTTAGGGGCTTGCGAGGTGACAAATCTCTCACTTTGCCTCTGATGTTGCACAGTTCAGTGCATATAGTATGAAAATGAGGGAAGGGTCCTTAGTGAGGTCCCTTGTCTCTTGCCTTAGGAATTGTGGTGGGGATTAGGTGCCAAAGGAAGGATCAAACATGCTGGTGCTGGAAATCAGAGACCCCAGAGGAGCCTTGCTGCAGCCCTTGCAGCCAGCTGAGCAAACATGTGGCACAGCCAAGGAGCCAGCCAGGAGGGGCTTGATGGAGCCTGGAGTTTCAGGCCATTTGTTCTCCTTTCCATGGCAATACCATCTGGTTTGAGTTTGCTGGGTAAGGGGTGTCAGCAAGTCAGATTTTGCTTTCCAAACTCAAAGATAATGCCTGTTCTTCCTTCCCTTCCCAGCATCTGTCTGGCTTTTTCTTTTTCTTCCCCTTTCCTTCCCTGTCATTTCCCTTCCTTTTATTTCCACTTTCCCCTTTTTCCTTGCCTGCTTCTCTTCTGGGAAGAAGAAGGGAGCACATGCTACTCTCCCCCTTATGACAAGTTACTTTTTCAAGTGGCTGGGATTCAGCACGTCCCTCTCAAAGCTTCCTGTCAGCACTATCAGTTCTCATCCTCCCTGCCTTTGTTGGTTCCTGGAAGCACTTCTACCTTTCTAATCCAAGGACCCTCTGTTGCTGCTGGCCAAGCCTTGGGAGTTAATAATTACAAAGACTAATTACATCTGGTGTGCTGAAGATCTTTCCCCTCCTCCCAAAAGTTCTCTGAAGATAGCAAAGGTTGCAACCAGAGACACAAACATCCCGGACACTCCGTTCCCAGACTTCAGAGCATGGGCTTGGCCTGTGCTGTCCCCACGGATCCCGGCCATGAGGGAGGGCAGGGCTGGAGGTGACACAGACACCCAGGAGATGCTGGGACAGAGGACTGTTCTCTGTGCGGTATCCACAGCAAAATCCTTCAGTGGACACCAGAATCACCATGTCTGACTCTCCTGCCTCCAGCGTTGGGTCTGTCCCAGAGGCAGAGGATGGACAAGCTGAGAGCAGGGAGGGAGCTGTCGCTGTGTGTGAAGGCTCCAAAGGAGTACAGCTGCCTGGAGGGAAGCCCAGGGCAACGGCAAGGTAGGATGTGATGGGAAATGTCCTCTGAGGGCAGCAGCAGGTTTTGGTTCAAAATTCCAGTGCTGTCAATCCACAGGTGGCAATGGGATCCACTGTGGAACAGGGGTGACAGCAGAAGTGGTGTGCCTGTTGGGTTCTGAGCCCAGTGCTCCACTTGAAGTATAAAAACCCAGGACAACCAGCAGCCAATTTCCCCCCAGCCAGATTTCCCCCATCCTCCACCTTCCTGCGTTTACATCCCATGTTTCCCCTCTGTATTGGCTTTGTGTGGCACCGCTTTGGTAGCAGGGGGCTGTAGGGAAGCAAAGGTTCACCGGCAGCCCATGGAGGAGCCCACCCTAGAGCAGAGGCATGCCCGAAGGAGGCTGTGGCCCCACAGGGAGCCTGTGCTGGAGCAGGGTCCTGGCAGGACGTGGAGAGAGGAGCCCGTGCTGGAGCTGCCTATTCCTGACCCTGTGGAAGGGACCCACGCTAGGGCAGTGCCTGAAGAGCTCCTTGGAGAAGGAGGACTTCTCACGTGGGAGGAACCCCACGCTGGAGCAGGGGCGGAGTGTGAGGCATCCTCCTCTTGAGGAAGAAGGAGCAGCACAGACAGCAGCCCCCATTCCCCAGCCCGCTGTCGGGAAGGAGGCGGAGGAAGCCAGCAGCGATTCCGAGCCGGGCACGAAGAGCGGAGCGTAGGGACGTTGGTCGGACATTTCCTTGCACGTCCTCCCGGCCCCGCGGTGAGTCCATGGGTGACAAACGCCGCTGGCTGCCAGCTCAGCCCGTCCCGCCCGTGCCCGCAGGGACCCCCCAGGCCGGCGGCGCTCAGGGCGCAGCCGCGTCGCATCACGTGGGCGGCGGGGCCGCGGCTGCCCGGGATCGGCTCCGGAGCCTCCGGGAACCGGTCCCGTTCGGGCTCCTCCGGGCACGGGTCCGCCGGAGCCTCGGGTCCTGATCCCTCCTGGTTCGGCTCCTCCGGGCACGGATCCGGTGGCGGCTCCGGGTCGGGTCCCTTCGGGCACGACTCCTGCTCCTCCGGGCACGGCTCCCGGTCCGGCTGCGGCTTCTCCGGGCGCGTCTCCGCTTCTGGCTCCGGCTTCTCCTCCGGACACAGCTCCGGCTTCTCCCCCGAGCTCCCGCTCCCGGTGCGGCTGCCCCGGCCATGGGGGCTGTGGCGGGCGCGCCTCCGCCGTGAGCAGCATCGGCAGCAGCGGGACCCAGCGATGTTGCGGGGGTAGGTGCGGGTCTGCACGGGGAAGGAGTGGCGTCCGTGTGCCGGGGCTCTGTGCCTCCGTAGAGTCCGGGAATGGTTTGTGTTGGAAGGGGGTCTTGAAGTTTATTTTCTCCTGCCGCGGGCAGGGACACCTTCCACTAGACCGGGTTGCTCCAAGCCTTGTCCAACGTGGCGTGGACACTTCCAGGGATGGGGTAGCCACGGCTTCTCTGGGAAATCTGTTCCATCACCCTCACAGGGAAGAAGTTTTGTGGAAGCCAAGTAAGGAGATGGAATACGGAGGCAGCAGCATCCCCAGATACAGAACTTGACGTTTCATTCCTAAGGAGAAGACAAGAAACACCAACGTGTGTTCTGCTATAATATAATAACATAAAAATAGAATAAACCACTGCCAGATGCTCTGCCAAACATTTGAGGGATGATGCTGAGCCCACATGGGATGCTGAGCCACTCTAGACTGATGCCGGTCCATGGTGGTGCAGGTCAGGCATCCATCTCAGTGGGGATGGAAAAGTCAGGCCGTGCTCCCAAACCTGGGGTAAGACTTTAACCTGGAGAGAGCTGGAGGCTGCTTGCACAGGAAACAACCCCGTCGGATCAGCGCTGCAGGAAACATGTGGGGCCCGCTGGAAAAAGTGCAGATCCTGCACATTTTTTTGCTTTTTCTACAGAAACCAACTTTAGAAGGTTATGGGGTGTTGGGAAATTTTTGGGTTTTTGTGTGTAGGTTTGCATTTCTTGTGTCAGTGCATGACTCTTAGGATATGATCCATTTTTCCTGGAAAGACAGCTACCAGTCAGCAAGAGAGGAAGTGTTTCTGGTGGTCCTTTGGTCTCTGGGATAGGATTTCAGAGCCCCGCCTGGACACTGAGCAGAACCAGCATAGCCAAAGCTTCCATAGGGATTCTGTTTGCATGGTGTGGAGAAAGAATGAGCTATTCCGTCGTAGATGATTTTCCAGGATATGTTTTTGGCATTGCAGAGTGTGGGTGGGACTGTTTAATTCCTCCATATCCTCCAGTTTTCTTCCGTAGTGTGTAGAAATACGCTGAAATATCTGTCTGCTGAGGCAACTTTCAGCTGAGAATTAGAGAGTCATAAAGGAACAACATTATTTTTCCTTCCTGTGGGTTAGATTAAGTGTATTTATATCAGTAGGCTGGTGAAATGTCCCTTTTCCTTGCTGCTTCTTTTATTTATTATTTTTATCCTCCGTGCTCTGGTTTCCTTGCTCCTTTCTGGTGTGAATTCTTCTCAGTGTTCAGAGAGTTCTCCATGTGTGCTTTTCCACATGCTTTCCTATGATACCTGAGCTGATTCAGCTGGGAGCTGCAGCTTTGTTCCCTCTTTGGAAGGTGGCTGTGGACAGCTGTTGGTCTTGGGCAGCTTGAGGGGCACAGAAAGGGAAAAATTAGTGTGGAAAAGGTGATAGAACACTCTGGGACTGAGGAGATAAGCTGAGCCTGTGTGGAGTCAGAGCAAGGGGAAAGAGCGTGGCCTGGCAGGAATGCAGGAGAGGAGAACACAGAGATGGGGCAAAGGGAAGAGGAAAAAGTGAGCCTGAGCAAAAAGAGGTGATGGCTGCTCTGCAGGAGGAGGTGGTGGGTGAGGAGCAGTGTCCAGGAGTGTGGGAGGAGGTGCACAAAGAGAAGGGCACCAGAGCTTGTGAGCCAGAGATAAGCAGCTGCAGGTTAATCTGCAGGGCAGTGTCTGTGTCTGGGCAGGGCAGAAAGCTTCCATGTGGGGAGGGCTTGGACACACTGCCCCTGCCTTCAAATGGAAGGAGATCCCATGGGGAGAGTTCAGTGAGGAAGAGGAGAAATGCAAACACCACAGTGACAGCAGTGCCCTGCATGCAGGCACTCAAATGATGTTTTCCATTCCTAAAACTTCTCCAGCCTCTGTGTTAATTTGGGAGTTGACAGAGCCCTGCTGAGCACTGGGGTGCAGTGTCCTGGGTCACTCTTCTGGTTTCTTTTTTCTAGGATGTCTCTGCTTGCTGGCCACTGAACCTAAAAAATAGGGCTTCGACTCAGCTTGGGGAAAATACACTGGTTTAGACAGCTCTGTGGGGGATTTTGGTGGGAAATAGGTGGGAAAATAGGTTAAAAATTGGTTAAAAATAGATATTTTCTTTCTGAAGCAGATGCAGGGGGTAGAGGAAGGCTGGGTTGACAGCAGAGGGGATTGGGCTCTTTATATTAAGAATGGGAAAGCTGTATTGCCTTTTTTTGCCTTTTTTTTTTTTTTTGCTTCCCTGCTTCAGTAGGGAAGTCTGACCTTAGGTCTGCTGGGTGTATCCTGGAATCCTAAAAATCTATCTGCAGGGTGTTTTTTTTGGACAGCAGGTGAGAATGGGGTCCCTGGAGGAACTGTCTTTAGTTCTCCTGGTTATGATCCTGTGTTAATAAGGACATCTTGCCAAAAGAGTAAAGCACTTCCATAGGGTTGCAGGGCAAAGGAACAGGTGCAGCTGTTACTGCCCAAATTCTTCCCCATCACCCTCCCTGCCTCATTCCCACTGCCTGTACCCAGGACTGAATATGTTGTGAGTGTTGGAGGAAGGTTCTGGATCACCCCCATGCTCATTTTCCCTGTGCTGTTACCCCCAGCCAGGTGAGTTTGGAGGAAGAGAGCCAGAATCCACCCACTGTGGGACACTGGAAGCCCCTGATGCCATCCAGAGGTGACAAGGAGGAGCCAGAGGGTGGATGCCAGGATGCTGGAGGTGTGCATGAACCCCAATCCACGGAGCAGCTCAACGTGTCCCGGCTGCGCAGCTCCTCGGTGGAGATCCGGGAAAAGGGCTCGGAGTTCCTGAGGGATGAGCTGCACAAAGCACAGAAGGTGAGCCCTGGGGTTTTGGGGAGCTCCTGGGGAGGGTGGCACAGGTTGGAGCAGAGGGGACTTTCCTGGAGGTGGTGACAGGAATCTTGGGTCATGGATCAGGTGCTGGGGTGGGGAGGAAGGGCTGTGATTGACAGGCTGGGGAAGGACATCAGCATTCCTATCCCTCTCCATTTCCTCAACAGGAGCTGAAGCTCAAGGACAAAGAATGTGAGAGATTGTCAAAAGTCAGGGAACAGCTGGAGCAGGAACTGGAGGAGTTAACAGCCAGCCTGTTTGAGGTACCATCCTCTTCCTTTCCCATCATTTCTCAAGCAAAGCTTGCATCCAGCTCCTTTAAGACAGGCTTTCCCTGGACTTCCAGCTCTCCTCTCACAATTTCCTCCTCTCCCTTGTTGTTCTTTCCCATTTGGAGAAGCAGAGCTGGCCAGTGGTGCAGGTAGAGCCTTTACCTGGATTTCCTTCCCCTTCTAGGAGCTGTGGGGTGGCATAAAGAGCACAGTAGTTATGGTTCCAAAATGTGGAGCTGGAGCCAAGCATAGCTCCCTGTCCCTCTCCATGCTTGCTCTGCAGTCTGGGCAGCTGCTGTGTAATAGAGATGATTCCCTGGCTCATCCCAGCGCTTGCTGGAGGTGGGAACATGCTGGATGTCCTCATCCACTCTGCTCCAGTGAGTGTCCAGAAGGCTTGCTGGTTTTTGGATTTGTTTTGGTGGTTTTTTGTTGTAATGGGATTCTTGCTGAATCCTGGCAAAATCCTGTTCACCAGCAGCTCTAATGTCTGGATCTGTCTGGATAATGAGGAAAGCCAGAGCCCATCTGTACCTTTGAAATGCAGGGCTGTGAGAGCCAAGGAAGCACTCCCTCCCAAAATTTTGGCTGCCTGAGCACAGGGTGATCTTGGAGATCATGTAGCCAAGGGCTGTGCCCTCGCTTTGGTGGCCTTGGCCAGATGCTGTTTCCAGACTGCAGGGAGGCACCAGCTGGGCTGCATCCTCCTCCCCTCTTCCTGTGGGCAAAGCTTCTAAGCCAGTTTGCACCATTTGGCCCCCACGTGAGTTCCAGCTCCTGCTGGGTGACAGCCATGCCTGGGGCAGTGGGACCAGCTGCTCCAAAAGGGGAGCAGGAGCAAAGTGCAGTAACAAGGCAGGCAGGAGCAGTGCCCTCATCAACACTGAGCAATGAGTGTGGATCAGGATCAGAGCCACAGGCAGCAGTCAGGGTCAGGAGCCAGTGCAGGGATCACCCAGCAAGGCTGCAGTGACTGCAGGAACCAGCCTTAGGTGAGGCTGGAGTCACAGCTCTTGGGATAGGGGCAGGCACAGCTGTGGTGGGGAATGGGAGGTTCTAATGTCAAAGCAATTCCCAAGGGCAGGGAAAGGCAGGTCCTTGCTTCTGGCATTCTCAGCAGCCCCTATCAGTGTGAGATGACCTTGGCCAGCTAAACTCCTTAACTTAGCCAGCTACACTCCTGGAAAGGGGGTGCACTCCAGGCTCTGGCACTGGGAGCCTTCTCTGGGAAATTCTGAGGGAAGGCTCTGCACAGCTGAAGGAACAAACCCCCTGGATGTGGCAGGGATGTCTGTCCCCTTGCCTGGAACATGTGATGTGGCAAACCTGGGACCTGCCTTGTTGGCTGTGTGAGCTGGGGTGCAGCAGGTGGATTAAAACTCTCTCTGGTGCAGGAAGCCCACAAGATGGTGAGAGAAGCCAACACCAAACAGGCTGCAGCAGAGAAACAGCTCAGGGAGGCCCGGGGCAAGGTGAGTGACTCTCTGTGACTTCATTTTTCGGGTTGGTGTGGTGGCATCTCTGCCTAGCCTGGCCACAGGGCTGTTTGTTGGCTGAGCAGAGTGAAGTGCAGCTTCATTTCTGTGAGATGCTGTGGTCCCTTTCTGGCAGACACTTGAGTGAGAGGGAAAAGGCCTCACAGACATCCTTGCATTGCAGTCTCCTGCTGATCCAGCTCTCTCTAGGGAAATGGATCCAGAGAAATAATGAGTTCAATTGTTACAGCCTTGGGATGGAAGGATAGGGCAGGAACCTGGGGAGTTGGAATTTCCTGACGTGGCTGCACCACAGGGCTGCTCAAATAGCTCCATCTTGAGGAGAGAGAAATTTATTTGGAATGATTAGTTCTGAAAAGAGTCTGGGACAGAAGGGGTAGATTCCCAAACAGCTGCTGTTTAAAATTCTGGATGATGGTGGCACTGGGAGGATGGGAAGAGGCTTCATGGCTGGGCTTTTGGCTGCTTCCCTGTGGCTTCAATGTTTGATGGGATGCAGCAAACTGGAGCCCAGCAGGTGCTGAGGGTGACTCTTGCTTGTGTCCCCAGATTGACATGCTGCAGGCAGAGGTGACAGCCCTGAAGACGCTGGTGATCACATCCACACCGTCCTCCCCGAACCGGGAGCTGCACCCTCAGCTGCAGAGCCCTTCCAAAGGTGGCTTCAGGAAGGGCCACGGGAGGAACAAGAGCACCAGCAGTGCCATGGTGTCAGCTGCCAGCCAGAACGTGGCTCCAGAGCCTGTCAGCAGGGAGTGCAGAGAGGTGGGTGTGGGACATCCAGCCGGGAGGGCAGAGAGGTGGGTGTGGGACATGCTGAGCATCCAGAGCTGGCTTCGGGAAGGGCCACAGGTGGAACAAGAGCACCAGCAGTGCCATGGTGACATCTGCCAGCCAGAATGTGGCTCCAGAGCCTGTCAGCCCGGAATGCAGAAAGGTGGGTCAGGGACATCACCTGCGTTGACCTCGGAACCACTGCTCTGGGAGCTCTGGGCTTCCCACAGAGCTCTGTGGTCTCACTGAGCAGCTGTTTGTGCCCTGTTCCCTAAATCTGTGCTGAGGCAGGCACTGGAGGGCTTCCTTTTGTGGGGGTTTCCTCTTTGTCGGGACAGGAAGCAGTCGAGGGATCGCTGAGGGGCAGATCCAGGGGGTGCCAGTGCTGCGAGCAGATGTGGAGAGCTGCTGAGCAGAAGGCAGTTCCACTAGCCAGATGTGGACACAGCTGTCCTGGGAAGCAAATAGGAAACTTGGTCAGGAAAAATGAAACTGAAGAAGAATGTGCTGCAGGAATGTCTCACTAGTGATTTTTTGGGAGCTGCAGCTTGTGTCATGAATTGTTGAGGGAACACAAAGGCTTGTTAAAGATTTGGATCTGTCATTTCTTCATGGAGGCAACTTCCACAGGGTGCAGATCTCCTGTGGTTTCAAATCTCAGGGCTCAGCCTCCAGAGTTGCCAGTGTTATATATCAAGGATGGGATGGTTTTTTGTCCTTCAGAATCCTTATGGGAGAAGTGATAAAAGGGAACCTGGCATTTAGAGAGTTAGTGCTCTATGGGAAAGATCTTAAATTGGGCCTAAAAATGGTAATTTCTGTTCCCTTTCTGCACCTCAAGCTGAAGTCTAAAGATGTGGCCTGTGGCCCTGTGGTGCCTTGAGGACCATGCTCAGTTCCTGCAGGGCAGGATCTTGAGCCTTTCTCTGTATCTCATGTTTTTACCTCCCTCTTTGCCTGTCTCTCTAAACCTCTTCCTTCACTGTCTGTCTTTCCCTCTGCCCTCCAAGTCTGGTTTCCCTGCTCTCCTCTCCCTGCTCCTTTGCATCCTCCCTGGGAAGGCTATCCACATCACCTATGAGCCAGGCTGGCAGGCCTTGGGAGCAGATGCTTCCTCCTTCTCCTCTTCCTCACGGCAGGTAACCAACCTTTGGGAATGGGTGGGACCCACCTGCCTCTCACGCTTACAGCCTTTCAGTTCCAGCTTCCTTTTATGCTAATCTCCATTTTTTCCCTTTCATTTTGTTCTTTCTCCATTTTTTTTCCCATCCTGTGGCTCTGAAGCTGTTGCTGGTCCCAGGTGAGCAGTCTCCATGGCACAGAGGGGATGTGCTGGAATCTGGACTTTTCCAGCTGCATTCACTCATGTTCTTTGTGTTGCTCAGCTTAGTTTCATTTTTTTTCCTTTCAGAAGCTTTTGTTGGGCTTGTAGGAGCTGCTCTGTCAGTCAGGTTGGTGCTTTGCCCAGTGATCCATCTGGGATTTAAATGCCAGATCCCACAGAGTCTCCTCTTGCCCCTCATCATTCCTTCCATGGGTTGAGCGTGCACTTTGTCTATTCAGTGGTTGTGTGGTGGCTTTCCTGCAGCCACAGGAAGGAGGAAAAGCCACCTGGAGGAAAATGGGATAGAGAGGTGCCTGCAGGCTTCTGGCACACACAGCCCAGGGTGGCTGTGTCACTCTGGCACAGAACTGCTGCTGGGTGGGACATGAGAGATCCTTGGAGCCAGGCAGCTCCCCTCAGATACTTCCATGATGTCTGAGCCTCTCCAGCTGCAGAGCAGATGTTTCATGGGTTTCCTGCATAGTATCAGGTACTTTCTGACAAGGTATTCTCTTCCTGCTCCTCTTGGACACTCACTGCAGGTCGACTCCATTTTATTTGCCGAGTTCCAGGCCTGGAAGGAATCTCCAACTTTGGACAAATCCTGCTCCTTCCTGGACAGAATTTACCGAGAAGATGTAGGACCTTGTCTGGACTTCACCAAGCAGGAGGTGAGTGCTGGAGAAGCAGGAGCAGCTGGCAGCTCTGGAGTGTTCCCTTCCTGGAATTCATTCCTGCTCTCCCTTGTTCTGCTGCAGCTGTCGGAGCTGGTGCGAGTGGCAGTGGAGCAGAACACCCTCACCATCGAGCCCGTGGCTTTCCAGGCTGTCCCTGTGGGGAAGGTGGCAGCAGAAGAGTGTGGTGGCCCCAAGTAAGGACCATGTCTCCCTGCCTTGTCCCCTCCTTGCTGCTGGTTTGTCCCCTGTCATGGAGTGATGTGACAGGCAGCTTGGGGCCACCTCCCTCTAGCAGGAGTGATGTGATATTCCGAACAAAGAGGAGGAATTTTATTCAGATATTAAATTGAAGTCCTTTCTTACCTTCTGAGGTGTCCCTGTGACAGAAGGGACATGCAGGTTTCCTACCACTTTTCCTGTAAATTATTCCCCAAACAACCCATCCTGTGTTTATCAGTTTCCTTTTGATTTTTTAAATTTATTTTTTGTCTTCACAGTGGCTTCCGGTCACAAATCGTAACGTAAGTGAAATATTTATTGTTCAGCCAGTGATCAAAGGTCTCTGGAGCATTAACAAGTCACTAACTCAGCACCATGTGACAACTTGGAGGTTTTTGCTGAGCTGACCTAACTCTTTAACTCTGTCTCAATTCCACCCAGGCAGGAAGGGAAGGAGCCCATTGGCAATAAAAGACCCAAAAGGAATTTGTTCCCGTTTTCCCCAGATGCAAAACACTGATTTTTATGGCTATTTTGGTTTGTTTGATTGTGAAAGCTGTGGTTTTACACCAAGTGGTACCAATCAAGCAAGAGTCACTCTTTTCCAGAATGTTGCAATGCTCAAATATGTGGCTCCTTACAGGTATCTTGTTTACAAAGTTTTTGGTCACCCTGCACCTTTTGAGAATTCAGTCTCCTTAGGCTGTGTTAATATTTGGTAAATGATTACTTCTCCTTGCATCTGGACACTTGGAACCCGTGCTTCCACTCTTGGCTAATGTTTGCCTTGAGAGCAGTGGAAAACAAGCCCAGGGACAAGCTCAGGAGCTCTCTGAAACATCTGCTCCCCTCTGCTGTCACCTCCTGTGGCTCCCTAGAGAAGGTTTTTTGCAGTTTGGGAGTGATGTTCCTCTTCTTACTGAGTCCCTGAGGAATGTGGTGATAACTGTGCACTAGTAAATTCTGCTTTATTGCTGTAAGTGGTGATGGGAATCCATCTGCCTTGCAAATAGCAGGAGAAAAGGGAAGAAAATAAAGGAATGCTGCACCCCTTGCAGATGATTGTATGGAAAAGGCTGTTTTCACCCTCTGAAATCTCAAAATTGGGAAGCCAAGCTCCTTTCCTGTCTGCCCAAGGAGGGGTTGGATTGTTTTGAGTTCTTGGTATGTGCAAATCCTGCTCAAATGCTGGATTTACCTGTTTTGAGGGCAGCTCTGGTGCCCAGCCAGCGTGTTTACATCTCACCAGGAAAGCTGATACACCTGAGCCTGCCCTGGAATGTGGGGGACATGTGCAGAGACCAGGGGACATTGGGGCTCTGCTCCAGCCTCACTTCTTTAATATTTCCTGTGGTTTCCTCTGGGGCTCTGTGTCAAGGAAAAGGTGCTTTCATCTAAAATCTCCTAAACTTGCCATTTATGGAATATTTCCAGGAGCAAAAGGATATCAGCCAAGGAGTTTTTTTTTTCCTTCTTCACATTGCCTGACACAGGGGTGGCTTCTGATCTCTCACTTCCATCTCTCCAGGTGGCTGAATTGCTGGATCTGTGCTGTGCCACTGGATTGCTGAAGTGCTGTTCCCTTTTCCTGCAGGAAATGTGCTCTGAGCGGCCTCCCCAGGACCTGCAAGCACCGGATCATGCTGGGCGATTCTGGGAATTACTACTACATTTCCCCTTCCTGCAGGGCCAGGGTGAGTCCTTCTTAGGGTGCCTTGACCTTCCAACATCATTCAGTGCCCTGAGGTGGGTGAGTTCCCAAGGGTCAGCTCTGGAATTGAGGAAAAGCTGTGGGATTGAGGTCATTCCTGAGGTTGAGGTGGCTCTTAGTTGGTGGTTAGGGGGCAGATACAGCTCTTCCTTCTGCTTACAGATAACCTTCAGTGTGTTCACTTGGCATGATTTCATTCAGTACAGAGCTTTGATTGTTTGGCTCTATTGTTATTATTTAATTCCCCTTTGTAAAACACAATGATTTTCTGCTCTTTGGAGGCTGTTACTGTTCCAGTCCAGATCTGTGCCTGGCCTTGGGAACAAACTGTCCTTTCTGTGGAGGGGAGGGAGAAGGTGGATCATTTGTTAACGTTGCTGTTGGGGCTCTTGTTCAGAGGAGGATTTTACAAGTTAATTCTTTCCTGAGCTGATCTCACAAAAGTTGTTTTTTGTGCACGGGTTTGACTCATTTTCATCACTTACACCAAAGTAATGTCTCAAATCTTTGTTCCTTTATTTTTTCCCCTCTTTCTCTCTGTCACCCAGATCACAGCAGTGTGCAACTTCTTCACCTACATCCGCTATATCCAGCAAGGCCTGGTGAGGCAGGATGGTAAGAGCTGGCTCCAGGGGGATGCTTTCTGTGGAGGCAACTGGGAGGAATTGGGAGGAGCTGTTTGGAGTGACAGGAGTGGGGTTGGCTGGGGATGTCTTTGAGAAGCAGATAAATGACAAAAGAGAGGCATGAGGGGAGACGGGGAGCCTCTCTTCCTTATTAGCTTCCTGGGAGCTTTGCTCAGGGTGGAGCTGGTAAGGGATGACCTGATGGGCCTGTCCTGCTTCCCTCCCCTCTGGGAATGCTGGGAGCAGAGCAGAGCAGGAGCTGGTGGCAGCTGTGCCCTCCTTACTGATTTTTTGGTGGTTTTTCCCCCTTCTCTGCCCCCATTTGCTTTACAGTGGAGCTGATGTACTGGGAGGTCATGCGGCTCCGCAGGGAGATGTCTCTGGCCAAACTTGGATTTTATCCCAGCGAGATGTGAGCAGAGCCCTGAGCCTGGAGGAAACTGCTCCTGGAGGAAGGGCTTGGAGTGCAGTGCCTGTCCTGCTCCCTCCCACCTTCCTCTGCCTGGAGCAAGGAGCAAGAGGCACAGGTTCCACCTTCAGCTGTCCCACTCCTCCAAGTGTGACTGGAATGCAGCTGCCACGCTGCCCCTGGAGCTGGGCTGGCCCTGGCTGCTCCAGGATGGCCATCCATGGACTCTGGAGTCTCCTATATGCAGTGTATATCCATTTTTTTAAACCTTTTGTTTTTATATGCAGCCTGATTTGGCATAACCCGAGGCCAGGCCTGTGCAGGGTGGGAATTCTGGACCTTTCTTGTGAGCCACTCTGTCAGGACAGATGCTGGCTGTCTGTTCCACTCGTTTTTTTGGGATGGAGGAGGTGCTGTCCCTGAGGTCCTGCTGACCACAGCAGCCCTGAAAATGCCAGCAGAGCACAATAATCTTGAACAGTTTGTTTCCAAGTACTTCCTTGTTCCTTTTCAAGGAGCCTGCAAGAGAAGCTTGTTGCCAGCAGAGTCACAAAGAGGGATTTGTTCCTGTTTTTAGCTGGATGTTTGGCACTGGGTTATGCAGGCTGGGGAATGGCTGGAGCTGTGCACCTGGGGCCTCCAGCAGAAGAAAGGGAGCAGGGAAAATTCCTAACTCCCAGCAGGCTGCAGGATTTTTCCCCCTGGACTAGGGAATCTGCTGGAGTTGTCAGAGGTAGGACCGTGTGGCAGTCCCTGATGTGAAGTCCCCCATGGTGCTCCTAAACACAAACATCACCCACAAACAAGTCTTGGAGCTGTTCCTGCTCTTGAGGGAGCTTTGGGCAGTCCTGTTCCCACTCTACAGGCAGAAATCCTGCCCCAGGTTGAGTTCTTTGTGTCTCCAGAAGGGATGTGCCCAGGCTGGGCAGTCCCAAGGACCAGAGATTCCTTCCCAGTGTTATATCAGAGCTGAAGATGCCTGTCCACTGGGAATCATGACACTTTCTTGGCTGCCATCCCTGGTGAGGGAATCTGAGACCTCTTTGTGTGCCCATGAGGAATGTGGCTGAGGTTCCTGCCTGCCCCAAAATGTGCTGGGAGGGAGGGATGTCACTGGAGCTGTAGGAATGCACAGGCCTGACACATCCTGAGCCCAGACCCAGGTTTATTAAAGCCATGACAGTATTTTGTAGCTAATTTAGCCCTTTTTTCAGTGACTCTGGAATCAGCTCAGCCATCACCCACTCTGGGGTTTCCACTTCTGACAAGGTTGCCACCCTGTCCCTCTGCCACCCTCAGCAAGCTGGTGCCCATCCTCAGCTCCTGAAGGACATTACAGGAGGAACTCGATTTTCTTCCACTGAGCTGCTGGATTTTTTCTAGGGGAGAGAGAAATAACACAGCTCTGGTTTCCCCAGCTGTGGATTTCAGCTCAGGTGAATTCCACCCCTGGAATTTCTCCCTGCATCTCTTCCTCCATCCTTTCTATCTCTCTATGTCTTCCTGTGCCGTGAGCTGCTACACTGCACGAACATTGCAGCACTGGGAATGAGATGATCTCTCTGGCTAGGAGATGTTTTGGTTTGTGGGATATTTTTTCCCCCTTGGTGTCACGTTGAAAAGCACTTTGAGACCAAAGGAACTGGAGCAATGCCTTGTCTGAGGTTGTCTTGCATTTCAAACAAAGCAGAGAACAATTTGTGAAGGAAAATGAAGTCACTCCGTTAGCAGCGGGATGGTTGCACCCTGCTCTTTCATAAAGGAAAATAAACATTTGCTATTAACCTCTACAAGCCTGGCTGGAGTTGGAGGGTTGGGGTGCTTGGGGTTCAAGAGAAAATACTACAGGATGGAGTTTGGGGTGCTTTTATTCATCAGAGCAGGTACCTGTTCTTCCTGAGGGAAGCTGAGGCATCTCCTGCTCAGTTGTGTCTCCTTTAATTTGCTGTCTGGAAGCACTGCACGGGTGCTGGGTAATTGGGGGATCTTCCTTCCTCTTTCCTCATCAGTCTCCCCCTTCTCTCAGCAGGCAGAGGGTTGGGGTCGCTCTGGTTTCACTAAAACCTTTTGCTCTCCTCCCTGCTCGGCTCTGCACGTTAACATGGAAGATCTCATCCCCTCTGGGAGGTGACAGTGGGAGAGCTGTGTGCAGAAAGGGATTTAATTTCATTTTCAATTAAAAAGCCATGCAGGGATCTGGTTGTGCAGCACAGTCAGGCAGCCACGAGAGGGCACAGGCAGCCCAGGCAGGGACTGTCCTCCCTCCCTCCCTCATTCCCTCCCTGGGAGAATGGAGCATCTCCAGGTCCCACCCCCTCCTGACCCTCCCTGCAGCCTCTTGACAGGAAAACATTCCTGCAGCTGCCCTGCGCTGCTGGGAAAGGGAATTGGGCAGCTGGAGAGTGGAAAGGAAAGGAAGGATTTGGATTTCTGTAAGGGATGGTCAGGTGAGACACTGGGATTGCTTTCCTGTGTCTGGGTCTTTTGGTGCAATGTCAGCAGGGATTGTGTCAGAAACTTCCCTATCACATTGGCTCCTAAACTTAAAAGGTATGAGAATTCATCATGTCCCCTATGTGGGAATCCATAAAGTCAGAGGGTTTTTAGGAAATGATTAAAAAAGAGTATTTAGGCTTTTCCACCAAAACTTTGCTGTTCTTTTTCCCCTCATAAATAAACCAGGGTTTGAGCAGAGTCTCTGGGTGCTCTGGTACCTCCTGCAATCTTCCTTGCATGTATTTTCCCCCACAAAGGATCTGCCAGTGCCCTGGGCTGAAATAAAGAGCTTCAAAGGGATGGGAGTTCAAAAATCTGCTTTTACAGATGTTTGACTTGCTTGATTTTGTTTTCATCCGTTTCCCTCAGGTTTGGGAGAGAAAAGGGATATTTGGATGATGGTGGAGGTGAGTGCTGTGCACAATGAGGTGCTTCTAAGCATTTGTGGATTTGAGAAACTGGGATTTAGACCAGAGAGATTTGGTTGCTCCTGGCAGTTCCCTGTGTCTGCTGGCTGTTTCCTTTCCCTGCCTGTGGAATTACTCCAGCTTTGCTCAGGGCTGTAAATCAGGCTGTCTTTGTGCAGCTGGTCAGGCTGTCCCCACACGCCCACACACAGAGATGGATGGTTCCTGTTCCCAGGAAGCAACAAATGAAACACTTCAATTTTTTTATTATTATTTGCTCCAGGTGCAATCAAAGACAAGAGAGAAGATAAGCAGCTGGCCTCGGAAAAATCAGGACTTTCCATGCTTTCCTGAGCTTCCTGTAGGATGAGTCCATCAAAGCAGAGAGGATTCCCTGCAGAACAGGCAGCACTGGGCCAGCCACAGGGAAATTCCAGTCATTTTGGACGTTCAGGGAGTGTGGCCCTGCCAGGAGAGTCAGATGTCCTGGCACAACTCGGTGTGCACGTGGCACCCGTGGCTGGGGCTGGCCAGCTCTGCCAAGGCAACCTGTTCCTAATAGGAGCAAATCCCTCTGGTGCCACCAGTGCTGGGAGCCAAGGGGTCAGATTTGCTGTTTGTCATGTCAATATTCCCATGTTTGTGCAAGGCGCACAGGGCTGAGCTGGAAAGTTGACTTCAGCCAGGCTGAGAAGGCAGCTGGACTTTGTGCTGGTTTATATAACTTCCAGAGAATGTTTCACCTCCTTTGGGAGTGGATTAGGATGGAAAGGGAACATAGAGAAAATGTCTAGTTGTGGGCTGGATGTGAGGGGAAGAAGGGAAAATGGCTTTGGAATGGCCTTAAGATGAAGGAGGGTAGATTTGGATGAGATGTAGGAAGAAATCCCTGCAAGGGTGGTGAGGCCCTGGCACAAGGTGCCCACAGAAGCTGTGGCTGCCCCTGGATCCCTGGAAGTGTCCAAAGCCAGGTTGGATGGGGCTTGGAGCAGCCTGGGACAGTGGAAGGTGTCCCTGCCCATGGCAGCGGTTTGGAATGAGATGGGCCTTGAGATCCCTCCCAACCCCAACCATTCTGGGATTCTGGGATAAATCTGAGCCAGTGGTGTTCTGGCTCAGGAGATGAGATAGCACTGGCTGGAGTGATGGAGCAGAGAGACAGCAAGGAAGGTTTAGGAAAGAAGAGGCACTCCTTTACTTTTGTTAACTTAATCTTGAAATTATTCCCCTTGTAGCAGAAAACAGCTGCACAGGAAAAGCTGAGTCACTGATACAAACATAGTTATTTACAAGTGACTCCAGTGATGGAAAAGCCATTTGTGCAGGAGTAGAATCCCAAAACAGCTCCCCTTGGGACTGAGAGGGGAGTTGGGAGAAGGAAGCTGAAGGTGGAGGTGTTCCCCAGGAAGTTCTGCAGTGGAAATCTCAGCTCTCAGTCCTGTGCTGCTCACAGAGCTTCCAGGGATATCTGTGTGGGCACACAGAACATCCTGAGCTTTTAACTCTGCTAATGCTCCTGGTTTCCGCTCCCTCTCTGGTTCTGGGGCTGCAGGCTTCCCTCTGGCAGATACAGCCATGGGATTGGCTCAAGGACAGCTCCCTGCCCTTAATTCCTCTGGCTCACTGTGCTAATTCTGCTCTGTTAATCACCTTAGAGTCAATTTAAGGTGCTTCATGCCAAAGGACACTTATGTGGGTCACAGCTCAGTGACACCTTTGCTCTTTTTGCATCAGCACCTGGACAGAGGTGACTTGTCCTTTGCCTTTGGTGACCTTCATCTTTGTTAGGCCACCTGAGCCGTCTGGCAGAACCAGGAGGAAGGAGGGAAGCAACAATCCAACTTTCCATCAAACTGAGGGCAGATAAATAACGTCTCAGGAGAGCTGGAGCAGTGTCTGATGGTCCCACGGGGCTTTTGGAAAAGGAAAGTTTTGCAACCACCCCAAAATCTTGGCAGCTCTGGCAGATGTTAGTCCTCAATAGAAGAGGGAAATTGGGTTCCAAATATCAATAATTTCACACTGGAATTATGTGTATGTGGAGAAGACCTCATGGACTGTGTTTGAGTAGTGCCTGAACCAACTGAGCTGGGAAAACCCAAAAAACCATTTTTCTGTTGTCAGCAGTTGGACATTGCTACTTTCTCCCCGCTGTGCTGGTTTTAAAAGCCTGGCTTTACACATTCAAAATACCCAAATGAGTTAAACCCTCTCTTACTGCAGGCTCTGGGACTCATCCCTGTGCCAACACCACCACATCCAGGAGAGCTTCTCTGAAACCATTTACTAAATATTTCAATAGAGACCTTTAATAGAGAGACATTGCAGAAAGGAAATTGCTTCTTAATCTCTGTCTGCTGTTTTGTGTTTGATTCATTTGTGCATCACAGGACAGAGCAGGCTCAATGTCTTTTTGCTTTTAATTCTTTATTTTATGCAGACAAAACCATTCCTGGGGAATGGTTTGGGCTTGAAGGGATCTCTAATGATCATCCAGCTCCTGACTTGCCCAGAAGCTCCTGCTGCACCATTCAAGCCCAGACATCCTGTTACTGTGGAGCTGTTGATTTTCTGCAGGGATGTGGAGGAGTCATGATGCTGGAATGCTGCTGGAACACTGTGCCTTCACGATTCCTTGCCCTCTAGTGCTGTTGGATTCCGTTTCACTCACATACCTTCACCAAATCAGGTATTCAGTTTTAGACTCAGTGAGCTCCAGCATGATGGGGAGACAAGAATGAGCAAGACATGCAATTGGAATTGGCAGCAGTGCTTGAATTCTGGTCACACTTTATTTCCCCCTCCCCGGGGTGATGGTGAAGCACAGGCTGTGCTGCTTTGCTCCATCTGGGGTTGTAAGCGTGCCCTAAAGGTTTGTGGACTTGCAAAGGGTGATAATTTCAGCTCTGAGTGATTTACCTGGAGATGCTGGACCAGGAACTGGCCCCAGCTGAGAAACCAGCAGCATCTTCAGCTCAGAACCCAAACTTCCAGGTTTTATTAGGCATCTATCAGCAATAAGGGAACAAAACACACAGAGAAAGTACAATATGGCTTCTATATTTTATAGAAAAGCCAACTGCTGCTTAATGAAGGCCAGGCTAATTGAGGCCAATTAAATTAATCAGCCAAGTGAACCAGCCACACCCATTCTGAGGAGGATGGGTGCCATCACAGGCAATTACTGTGATTAATCCTCTCATTGTGATCCCCACAGCCAGCATCTGGCCAAGAAGTTGGGGAGTTACCTAACTGTGCTCGGGAGGATGCTGCAGGCAAAGGTGGTGCTTCCAGGTGAGGATCCTTCTGCTTGGCATTTCCCCACTCCTTTCTCGAATTTCTGCTGAGCCTCCCTTGACCTGAGCAGCCTGGGCTTGACCTTCAAACCTCAGAGTTTGGCAGAAGGTGGAAAAGCTCTGACACAGGGTATTTTAGAACACACCGTCATTCACCCCAGTGAAACTTACATTTGTACTCTCCAACCTCTGTGGAGGGTAGATAACATCTTTATTTTTATTTTGTATAATTATTTACTTATTTTTGTAATTGATACTTATTATATTTTATGTTCTCCTGTGGGGTAATTATTCACCTCCTGGCTCACTCTGGAATTCTGGATTATTCTCTTCATACTCTTTACATTGTGGTTTCCAAATGGATAAGTGTGTGGCTGGAAATATGAACAGAATATTCACCTTACAGCAGCTCCAGCAATACCCTGTTCTGTAGAAACCCTAGGACAGAGGGACGGTGTAGGGAGGACTCAGTGTGGAAGTGTTTCTATGTGATAGTTGAGGAATATAGGCTAATTTTTCAATAAAGTATATATGATAACATTGTGTAACCCAGCACAAACACTGAAAAAAAAGAGGGTTTTTCAGAGGCTGAGTTTGCAGTTGTTTTTTTTGTTGTTAACAGAGTTTTAAAAACCTGTTGCAAGAAGGAAGCTCACAAATGTGGCTGCCCCACCCCTGGAAGTGTTCAAGGCCAGCTTGGAGGGGATAAAAACTGTACATCTGAACACCACGAAGTTGTTTCTCCCCATGCTGATGCCACACACAAATTATGTTATGAAGAAGCTTCCTGAAACCTCTAGAACTGTGCCCCTGCAGAGTAAGTAAAACATTATTTTTTTTAAAGGCAATATTGTTCAAAACAATATCGATTTGTAACAGTTAATTTTTGTGTAAGAGCCACCTGTGTTTGCATTAGGGGAACCTGTTTGTTCTGGGATGAAATGAAAGCCCTAAAAATTGGGTCATTTTCTGCTTGGAGTTCTGTGACACCTCATGGCACCTGATTTTGGGCAGGATGAGTTTGCCTATGGAGCAATTCCTTTGGACTCTGGCAAGCTCCAGTGTTGGTTTTAGGGGGCAGATAAGGATAATCTGGCCATCACTTTGTCTCCTGACCCTGGAGAGCCTGTGGGTTCCCTCTGTCTGCCCCTTCACCTGATGGGACAGGTTTCAATGGGTTCATCTGCCAGAACCAGCTCTGTCAAAGCCTCTGGGCTGACCTCAAGACAGTTTTGACCTAAAATCCTCTGCTGGTGTCGACCCAAATCCCACCAGAGCATTGGATGGAGCTGTGGGTTGGAAAAGCTGCTGCAAGGTGCTGACTACACCCCAAGATGAGCCATGAATGGGCACAAAATGGACTTTAAGAAAATTGTAGTATGCTTCTATGAAGTTTTCACAACAACTTTGTTCTCAGCTGTTTCCTCAGACAGTGTGAAGGCCGAGTTTGGCCAGGCAAATCTTTGATAGGAAAATCTCCTTTCCTTTGGTGTTTGTTCCCAGGATGAGGGGAAGCAGCAGTATTGATCCTGAGATTGTGGAGGCTAATAAAGAAATCCATCTGTGCTATTGAAGTCAATGGTATCAAAGTAATTACACTAATTTCACCGTGTGAAGTGGAAAAAGGACTTTCCACACTCACTGGCTAACAGCTCCTCCATAAAAAGCCCCAGGAAAACCAAGGGAAGCCGTAATAAGCAAGTCTGATCCCAGCTCCGTTTTTAGTTTGCTTCCACAGTGTTCTTGGCTTGGGATCTGATTTTGAACTGCTAAAAAAAACAGTTACAAGGCTAAATCTGAAACCGGAGCTTGAATCACCCTTTATGTCATCACCCTTTATGTCAAATCCTACCGACTCTTTACAATTCTGAATTTGAACATGTTTTTGATCTCAGAGCAAAACCTGGATGGTGACATTCCCACCCTAGAAGTGTCCTGACTTGCTTAGTTGGCATCTCCATGCCACCTGCTTGTGGGTTTGTATGGCAGAAGGAACTCCAAGAGGGAACAAATTCCTTGAGCACCAGTGGCTCTGGAAAAAAAACACATAAAGCATCTGTATGGTCAACAAATAGTTATGATTTTATTGAGTGGTAGAATACACAAGGAAAAAAAATTGCTCTTTTTGAGTTACTGGATTTTTTTTTCAAAGAATTAAGAATAACCAGGAGCTGTCCTATAGGAATGTGGGTTTGTTGTTTTAACATTGGAAATGTTAGGGCTTTGTTAGGAAGGCTTTCTTGGGAAGGCATCTACTGAGGAAAAGGATGTCTTTGCCCTAATGAAGACCTCAAATCCAGCCAGAGAGCTCAGCCCCTGCAGCAGGGAATGATGGTGACAGGACATGGGTCCTGACAAGCCTCCCAAGCCCTATTTCAGTGAGCAGTTGGCAGCTAGACTCCTCAAATCCGTGCTTGGAGGGAAAACTCCAAGGAAAGTCCCCTAAATCCCACTGTGCCTCTGCCTGGGAGCTGGGGGAAGTGAGTCCCTGCTCCCAGGGCTGTGGGAGGGGGCCTCAGTGTGAGACCCAGCTCACTCCGAGGTGCCTGTGGATGTCACCAGTCCCTGCCACCCCCTCTGAGCCCCAGCTCTGCCCTGTCCTGCCCTGTGGCTCCAGCACAGCCCTCCAGGCAGATTCCAGCCATGCTGGGAGATCATGGGACACCTGATCCCAAATTTCTCCTCCTTCATCCCTCAGTATTTTTTCTCCAACTCTCATGCATCCCTCCCCAACCCCTGACCTTCCCAAACTTCTCCCATCTGTCATTCTCTTCCCAAAACACACCCAGAGGCTTGTCTTTGCTGCAGTTTGTGCTTTTCTCTGGCATCCTCAATCATCCTGGTCCTCCAGCTCCTACTCCAGTCCCCCACAGAGAATGGGGAAAATAAATCCAGTCCTTCCCTGGCTGTTGTTTGATTCTCTGCCCTGAAACCAGCTCTGTGTTTCTAGCTCCCCACTGCCATGTGTGTAGCTGCGTTCAATAAACCCTGGCAGGCTCCCAGCACCTCATACTGGCTTAGAGGTTGTTTTTTTTTTTCCATGTTTGTGTCTCATTACAGTGCAAATGAATGACCCTTATCAAGTGAGACAGTGGACAAGATTTCACCTCATTATTTTCAGAGAAACTGGTTAGTTAAGAGTCCTCAAAAAGCTGGGCAAAGCTGTGCTGAAAATTCTGTGTTTCAGTCATTTTGATGGCAGATTTTAATCTGCTCATGTCTCATTCATTGCTGCCTTGTTGGAGACAAAGCTCATGGGAAGTTTATATCCATCTACATTTCCAGTCTTACTGAAACTTCTGGAATATCTCCAGATAAGCCTAATATCACTTGGAGAACAATGATAACAAAGCAGATTGATCCAGACTTCCAGGGCTCTTTGACCTGCTCCAGTTTAAGAGGGGAGAGCTTGCAGAATCCTGGAATGGTTTGGGTTGGAAGGGGCAATAAAGATCATCCAATTCCACCCTCCTGCCATGGACAGGGACACCTTCCCTAGACCAGGCTGCTCCAAACCTCATCCAACCTGGGCTGAAACACTTGCAGGGATGGGGTGTCAACAAGAAATCAAGGCACATAGAAAACAGCTCAAATTCCAAGAGAGAAAACTGGAATTTTTTGGAAGGAGAGGAAAAAGCTATATGAGCCGGAGAGGCTTTGCCTGAAAAAATAATAAGGTTTTTTGGGGAAAAAAATGCCCATTTGCCTAGCAGCTGATACTTCCCCAAGATCAACCCAAACAGCTTCCCAAGAAGAAAAGTGAGAAGAGATGAAGGTGGCAGGGCTAAGGAGGAAAACATCTGCTCTGGGAATAAGACAAAAAGCCCCAAGGGCTGTCAGAAGAAGCAGCTGGATATTTAAAAGCTTGCACTGCTGATGCCACTGTGCTCGTGGTCATCCTTGCTGGAGCACAGTGAGGTACATTCAAGGAAGGGATGCACAAGTTAAGGCAGTCCTGATGAGGTTAGCCAAAGGAGAGCTCCTTACTACCTGCCTGGGAAATCACAGCATCCAGAAGGATGTTACTTATGTAGCTTTTCACCCTAAACATTCCTGCTGGCACTTGGGTGAGCAAGACCCCCAGAACAAGCCCTTTACAAACTTAAACATTACTTGCTGAAGTTGCAAGATGCTGAATTCCCCACGGTAAGCAAAGATAAAATCTCATTTTATTCTCCAAAGAGGGTGTGGAGGGAATACATTTATTTTTGTTTTGCAATGCTGGCCGCAGTCCCAGAGTTGTCTCTATTCATGATGAAGCACCTTGCTGATTCTGTGGGATGCTGCTAGGATTCAAGGATTTGACAGAGAGGATCCAGTTTCAGAGCTGAGGGAAGTAATGAGGCGTGCAAAGTAACCAGAGTCTCCCTCCTGGTGTTTCCAGGGAACACTGAGGCAGATGCTGGAGCTGGAGGCTGCTTTTGGAACCATGGCCCTTTGTCCTACACCAGATATCTCTTCTGTTGTGTTGCAGCTGAACCTGAACCCCTGGATGTATTTGGGGTCAGGTCACCTGTTCCAGAAGCACCTGGAAGCTGTCCAACCATATCTCCTGATAAGCCATTAGTGAATCTTGGTAATTAGGTGGTGGGCAGAAAATGGAGTTTTAGACAGCTTGTAAGAGGGTTCTCCAAAGGTCTCTGATCAGCAGCACAGCCTGGGCAGGGCTGATTCCAGCTGGGATTTGAGCAGTTCCTCCTTTTGCAGGGAGAACTCCTTTTCTCCTGCGATTGTTCCCAAGGGAAGGGTGAACAGTGCCATGGCTCCTGGCCTCGGGCAGGCAGGAAGAGGCTCGGTGCCATGCCAGGCATGTGCAGACAGGCAGAACTCTGGGTTTCTGCAGGGCAGGATGGTGAAAAGGCCGTTTGTGGCTCCCCTGGAGCACTGAGGAGCAATTAGCACGTTTTGCTGGTTTGATTGTTTTGGTCTTTTGTGTGATTTACTAACCATTCGCTGTGCCAGACCTGCTGCTCATTAAAGAGAAAACAGACCCTCTCCTAAAGGAGACCTTTTGCTGTTTAAACCCAGAAATCTTCTACAGACCCCTGGGAAGAGGGGCTGATCCTAAAAACACGGCTATGTTAACCCTGCTGTGGTTAGGGGTTAGCTGTGCAGGGCCAGGTCACAGCTTGCACTAAAGGGATGCTACGGTTAGAGAAGGGGGGGAGGCAGGGAAAGGAGGGAGCTGGGCTCTGGACAGGGCTGGGAGCAGCTGCCAGTGCTGTGGGATGTGATTCCTCTTCCACACAAACATGGGAAAGAGGCATGAGCTGACTGGGGTGTCCTTGGATCACAAACATTCACTGAGGCCAAAAACCCCCAGGTGTGAATCAGGGTTTGTGTGGTTTAGGCAGAATGAGAGCAAATCTTGTGAAAAGAAGGTCAAGGTCAGATGTTAATGCCCCCTTTTTAAACATTTGCACTGCTGGCCTTGCATTCCACCCTCTGGAGCACATTTTAAATCTGTGTGGATTGAACAGGGCCTGCACCAGATGCAGCTGGCAAGACAGGAACTCCCCTCCAACCCTGGATTTAGACTGAGATCTGAGAGTAAAAGACACAAGTGTGAATTCCCCCCCACGTCCCCCCCATCCCTCCCAGTCAACTCACACCTCCCCAGAAAGATTCATGATCACTTATGGAGATAAGCATCCAGCCAGAGATCTCCAGATTTCTTGAGGGACCTGTGGGAAGAAAAGGAGAAGTTTGGGAATCTTGGTTCTGTTGTGTTTTTCCTGCAATGAAGGCTGTTACTGAATTTAATATCAATCACAGGATCACACTCACAGAACCCACCCTCTGTCAGTGTAAAGCCATTCCCCCTGCTCCTGTCACTCCAGATCTGTGTCCAGAGTCCCTCTCCAGCTCCTTTGGAGCCCCTTTAGGCACTGGAAGAGGCTGTAAGTTCTCCTGGGAGCCTCCAGGGCTCACTCCACTGTGCCTTGGTGCCGTGTGGCCCTGTCCTAACCAGATTTGGGGACAAAAGCAGGTTTGGAGCCAGCTCTCCTGCCCACTGTGGCCACCCCACTTCAATCCTGCTTTGTGCAGGAGGTGCCTGGACTGCAGAGCTTTCTCATGTTCCCTGCCATGAATTATTCCCCTCAGAGGAACTGAGACAGCAACATCAACACCGAGGCTGCTGACAAGGACTGTTAGATCCTCTCCAGCCCTGCCTGTAGGGAATTGCCTGTTGCTGCTGGCAGAGCTCTCAGGGGACACAGCAGGGGCTGTAACCTGACCAGTTTCCCTTTGATTCATCTCACTTTGCAGCAGGAGATCTGCTAGCAACTCCCAACAGCAGGAGCCACCAGCTGTCAGAGCAGGGTTATATAAAAATCAGAATCATTAGAGATGGAAAAGCCCTCTAAAATCAACCCCAGCACTGCTGAGCCACTGCGTCCCCAAACACCACGATTGGGTTTGTACCTGTCTAAAGGTGAAGTGTTTGGTACTTTGACAGCAACAACACAAATTTCTGAAAGGTCTGTCGTGTCCTGGATCCTCTGTGCTAGAAAATATCAGGTGTCCCTGAAAAATGAGCTGCAGTGGGCTCAGGAGGGCCTTACCCAACAATGTCTACAAACGCTTTCCCAAGAGGCTTCTCCTCATAGTGGACTCCATACTTGGCACATAAAGACTTCACCAAAGGCTTCACCTTCCAGAAGTTGTGCCGTGGCATTGTTGGAAACAGGCTGAAGACGAGAGAGAAAACAAAGCTGAGAAAACTCTTGAGACAAGCGACAAGGGCTGGGCATTAGGATTTGCATCCTCAGGGGCTCATCGTTGGTGCCTCCTCCTCAAACTGCACAAACAAAGGAAGGAGGCACAGAGACACCCCTGCTTTACACTCCTCTGTCTCAGGGAGGTGGTGAAAACTGATTTCCTGTCCTGCCTCAAAGCAAAGCCATGCTCAGGACACACTGAAAGCCAGTTTGTGCAAGAAGGGACATGACTGCAATGAGAGGGCAGTGGGAGTGAGGGAACAGCCTCAGAGATGGCCGACCATTCCTCTGGCAATAATTGTTTCTTGCTGAACTGAATTCCCAGTGAACTGCTTTTTCACCTGTGGAAGCAGGTAAAGAAGGATTTTGGGGGCACCTTGCCCTATGCTCTTCCATGGAGATTTCCTAAGCTGGCTCCCAAACCAGCCAGCCTCACCCTAAAAGCCATTTCTTTTACATTTGCTGTTGCCATTGGCAACAGACTGTCCATATGGCCCTGTTTTCCATATTTTTTCTGGAATCTGGTACCCAGCATCCTACACAGTCCCACACTCTATAAAACACTGGAATACTTTAGGGAAGGGGAGTTTTCTGAGGTGGATGCTTGGGATTTGAGCCCACAGCAACTGGTAGATGCATAACAACAACTCCTAATTAAACCCTAAATTAAGGCTGTGAGAGTGAAAGCTTTGAAGCAAGAGAGAAAAATGTCATGGCTGTAAGAGAAGCACACTATCATGGAATGGTTTGGGTGGGAAGGCATCTTTAAGCTCATTCAGTTCCTACCCCACCATGGCAGGGTCACCCACTAATGCAGGTTGCTCCAAGCCTCATCCAGCCTGGGCTTGAGCACTTCCAGGGATGGGGCAGCCACATCTTCCATGCCTGTGTAGTCTGGGACTCTGCTTCCTGGGCATACAATCCTTCCCCAGCCCATCATTCCCTCCCCTGGGCTGGGACAAGCTGGCAGTGCCATCCCAGCTCTGTACTCACTGGTGCTCGATCTGGAAGTTCAGGTGCCCGGTGAACCAGTCGTTGAAAAAGGACTGCTCAATGTTGCAGGTTGCTGCCATCTGCCAGGGAGAGAGGGAGCTGTGAGGGTTAGGGATGGCTCATCCCAAAATCAGGGTGAAATTCCTCTTCCCTGACTCTGGGAGTGCAGAGCCTGCCACGGCCAAGTGCAGCAAGGGGAGTTTTAATCTTTCCTCAGGGCCTCAGGTAATCAAACTCTCACTGGTGATGTAGCAGCCCAAGCCCAGATTCCTAAATCTCAGCCTCTCCCATTGGAATTCAGAGGATTGACAGCAGTACCAACGTGGAAAACAAGAGGAATATGGACACAAATCTTCCCCATCACCATGTAGTTATTGCTCAGTTTGCCTTAAGTGTGATATTTTGAGACTATTTCTTAGGTATTCTTGCCATTAATGATCATTAAAATTAGGTATTTTTTCTTAATATTCTTAAAATTCAACCAAATTTTTAATAGGGTTCCTCCCTCACACATTTTACTTGGATTTGCAGAGAGATAGAACTTCTAAAATATCAAGAATATGGTTCTAGAATAAAGAAGAGGAAAGAGAGAATTCAATCACTCATCTTCCAGAAAAAAGGACAAAGGCAGGCTCCAAAATGAAGAGTCAATATATTTTCCTCAGCTGTTTTGTTACTGGGATCTACAGGCCTCGCCAAAATATGCAGGAATGTTTTTTGGATTTGCAGTCACATCCAGCTTCACTCACCACAGGAGCAGGTAACCTTTTGATTGTCAAAGTAATTGCAGAACTTTGGAACTCCATGTCTTTCCCCAGCACTGCTGGCTCTGGGAAGAACATTTTTATGGGAAAACTAATAGACAGGACAACTCTGTTCTAGTAAGGGGTGGTGGTAACACTGGGGGTGGTGGTAACTCTCATGCTCTTTCAGTAAATCCCATTTTGGGGTGAGTCAGGGGTGGTTTTCCTCCCTCCCAGTTACCTGGGAGCTCAGCCAGTCTCTGTGCTTCTCAGAATCAATTTCCATTGGAATGTGATTCATCTGGGTGACCCACACGAACCAGTGACTCTCCAGAAACCTGCAAAACCAGGAAAAATTGTGAGAATTTCTACCAGACATGGGTACATCAGGTAACTAAAGTGGGGCTTGCAGGGGGCAGCAGAGACTTGGATGGATGTTGACAAGGAATTACCTGGAATCATCTTTGTTCCAGGCTTGTTTTCTGCAAAAGCAGATGATCCAGTTTTGCTTTTTTTTTTTCCTTGCACTTTGAGTTTCTTCAAATATTTTGGGAATAATGGGCTGGTTGTGATAAGTATTCCAGCTTGATTTCAGACTTGGAGCATGCACAGAATTACCTCCACAGTCTGCTGGGAGGTGGGTGGGATGAGGCACTCTGGGAGGGTCCAGCCATGACCAAAGTGGGGTCAGCAGTGTGTGGGAACTGGGAATGAGGAAAGGCAGGGGAATCCTGGCAGGACCATCACGGGGCAGGGGAGGGTGCAGGGAGAGTGCCAGAGGAGCTGGAACTCGGAGATGCTGACAGGGAAGTGAAGCAGTGGGACACAGCAGAGCTGAGGCCAGGCTCAAACAGCACTGGAGGGATGGGAGAGCAGCAGGGATGCCCTGGAATCCCTACCTGACAAACGTAAGGAGACACAGGGATCCCAGGACGCCGTAGAACGGGATGTAGGTGATGAAATAGCGCAGGTAGTAGCTGATGGCCCAGGCCAGGTCCTGGGGGACAGAGAAAAGACCAGGCATCACTTTGCCCATCTTGGATAATGTGTCCTTGCTGGTGATGTTTGGAACACTGGGTAATTCCTGCCTGCCCCCTGGCCTCCCTCTCTGCTCCAGTTTCCAGCCAGACCCCGTAAGGATGGAGGGAATGTTTCACTCACCGCCCAGAACCTGCGCTTGATCATGGTCGAGATGATTTGGATTTGGAAATACACAGGGATGAGCAGAGGTGGGAAGACTGCAAGGCAAAGGGAAATGGTTTGGCCATCAGAGGGGTGGGGAGGTGTGTGACATGAGGGACTGCTTCCATGGAACTGGGAACATGCAGTTTTTCCATGGAGCCTCTCACATGGAGGTTATTCCCAGCCTCAGCTGTTTTACTCCCTTGCTGTATGGGGCAATGTTCCAGGTGCTTGGATATCCCTGAGCTGATTCTGGGACCTGCACAGGGTCCTGAGGAAGGGTGGGATGAGTTGGGATTTGAGGAGTTGCTCTGCTCACACAGTGAGGGCTGGAAAGGACAAGTGGCGTTCCAGGAAAAGGGAAGAGAGGAGGGCGGATACTCACTGAGGAAGAAGTACTCATGCTGATGGTTGTAAGGCAGGTACTTCAGCTTCTTCTTGCCATACTGCAGGACACAAAGAGACAGCTCAGCCTGGGATTGGGACATTCCCAGGTAAAAGCAGATTCTCTGCAATAATTCTTAATTTATTGACCAGGGAGTTTTGACTGAATTCCCACAAGCAGGTAAGAAGAGATTCAGAGTGATTAAATGTCCTAACTTTGTCACTGTTAGGTGTAAACTCAATTTTTAAAGATGGTTTCTATTTACTTGATGGAATTTTGATGCACTTCACCTTCTGCCGTCCCTGTGTCTCTGAGAAGAGCTGCCAGCACCTCCATCTTTACTAATATGAATGTGATAGGCATAAAGTCTGATTTTTTGGAAGGGAAGGCTTGTAACACCAATAAATCAGGCACATTATTCCCTCTGGCTGAGCTCTGCAAGGCTGTGTGCTTGGCATCATTTGGAAAATGATTTTTGTACCAATGTGAGAATATTGGGATAGACTGTTTCTGTCCTAATATCAGATATTTTGAGGTGGAAATCCAGTTTTTCCTTGTTATCATAAATGTTTAGGTTTTCCTTTAAGTAATAGAACCATGGTCTGCTTTCTCAATAATACAAAATCTGTCTGAGAAACTATTTTTAATGTTGTATTTCCCTGTGTTGTCTTTGCTGCTTGACCCTTTTCTTGGGGTTTTGTTTTTAAAACTAGAAATCCTTGTTCCACTGTTAAAAACACCAATGATTTAAGTGCTTTGGGTAGGTTTTTATAAACAGGCAGTAAATATTTTGGCTCTGGAGGGGTAGATAGAACTAAAATTAAAATCACTTGATGCTGGAAGATATTTGCTATGGAAATGGAAGGTCAGATTTGAAATGCTCCTGCTGGAATACTGAGGAACACTGTATTCCCCCTCATATTGGTACTTCAAACCAGCAGCATGAAGTGACCTTTAGTGGCTTTTTGCTTTCTCTCCAGCCCCATCTGCATCATTTTTCCTGAGGTAACCCAAGACACTTTCTCCTGTGGTCAGCACAGGAAATGGATTGGGAATTAGTAGTCAGTGCTGCTCCTCAGCCCAGGGGTTGGCTCCAAACTGTCAGACCACGTAGCCAGACGAAATCCCTGGATTAAGCATTTCCTTTCTAGCATTCCTGGAAGTCCTGCCTGTGTAAGTCATGTCTAACAGTGGGAGCCAACTCCTGGATTTGCGCAACCACTCTCAGGGCCCTCTCGGACAGTAGTTTTCCATGTTTTCCCCACTTTTCCTTACCTCAACGGGCTGTGTGTCTCCCAGGACAAAAATGTGCAGCATGTTCACATCTGGGTCCTTCTGGAAGATGTTGGGCTTGGCGTGGTGCTGGAAGTGGCGGTGGTTCCACCAGTTTGCAGAGGCACCCTGGGCAAGGAGAACGAGGAGTTTTCATCCATGGAGAGCTGCTCCCAAGGTGGGAGTACCCAATCATTTATAGGGACTAAAGTGGTGAGAGTCAAGTTGTGGGATTTGCTTTGGAAAGAGCAGCAAGCAGGGAGTGGTGGAGTTGTTGGTTGCTATGAGACTGCTGCTTGCAGAGGGATCCCTAAGGATCATCCATATTGAAAGAATACAAAATAAACACACTCTGAGCGAGTTACAGGTCACTGTGTCTTCCCAGAAAATCCTGAAATGCTTTGAGTTGGAAGGGACTTTAAAGCTCATCCAGTCCCAACCCTGTGCCATGAGCAGGGACACCTTCCTCTAGCCCAGCTCGCTCCATGGGCAATGATCACCAACTTATTTTGTGCCTCTGCTCACTCTGGGAAGGTTGAGAGCCTCCCTTTCCTACTCTGCCACAGTCAAAGTGATGCATTCCCAGAATTCCCTGGCTCCATAATTCCCTTTACCTTCAGGTGCCCAATGACAAACTTGTGGACAATGTGGTTCCAGGAAGACTTCTTGAAGACAGAGAGGTGTCCAAAATCATGTTGCAGCCACCCTGCCTGGGCCTGGGACAGGGAGAAATCAAATAGTTAAGAAGCTATTGAGAATCAGAGCTAATCAGGAAAGAAATGGAGATGGAGGGCACATTGGCAGTGTGAGGAAGATCTCTCTTTGTCACCTGGGAAGTTGTAAGGATGCAGGCAAGGATAAGGGTTGTGATCCAGCCGGTCCCAAAGTAGGAAATCATGAGCCAAGCCAAAACTTCCATGACAATGATGTGTCCCAGGTAACAGGAGAAGAACAAGGGGCTGGCTTGGAATAGGTTCATGTCCTCTGCTGTCTTCCTCAGGGTCCGGAAATCTTCCACCAGCTGGGACTGCAACAGGACAGGCAAGAGCAGGGTAAGGCTTGGGAGTGAGCCTGGCTGAGTTGTGGGATGGATGGAGGAAGGATGAGCTCCATGCCAAGTTCCCTGGCTCTATATTCCAGCTTTTTGCCCTGTATCCCTATGAATAAACATCCTGGCTGGTCTGAGCCCACATCCTGACCTTTTGGACTTGGAGCCAAGAGAGTGAGTAATCCAAGCTCTGTTGAGTGTCACATCACCTGATGGCTCTTGTCTGAATGAGCTTCCTAAGCACTAAGGAGAAGCTGGAGCAAGAGGGAATTCAGCGCTATTGTGCCTAATTCCAGAGCTCTGATAATGAGCACCCACTATCACCCGTCATCCATTCAATCTGTGGGCCAGCTCCTGTGCAGCCATCCATGAGGGGCATTCCTGGGTCACTGGGGGCCAGCATTGTCCCCTCTATTGTGAGTGACACAGATATAGCACAATCATGGCCAGCCACAAACAACGGGGCAGGATTGAGTTTCCCGGGCAGAGCCAGTTGTGCCACGCTCTGGGCCTGAATAATGGATGAGCAGGGATACAGAGCTGCCCTGAGGATGGGCAGTGGCTGCTGCTCCTTAGCAAGGCCACCAAAATGGGACATCTGGGGACTTGTGTTTTGGAGCTTGGTCACCAGCAAAGGAGCAGCAAGAAGGGACCACAGTCACCAGGGCTGGTGCACATTTCCCATTCCACCTGTCCCAGTTCCCATTTCCCTTCAGGATGGGCTCAGTCCAGGCTGGGTGCCTGGAATGGGCTGCCAGAAATTGGCTGTTGGTGGCTCTGTGGGAAAGAAAATATTTGTACAGCCAAAAGTGTCACCCCTCTTTCCATACATATTCGAATCCATGATAGGATGAAAATACTCTACATGGAGATGTTCAGTCACTGAGAACTCCTCTCCCTCTCTGGAGAGCATCCCAAGAGGGAAAGAATGGTGGCAATAGGCAGCCTGAACCCCAGCTGAGGAATAAATACTCACATTTTTGTCTCGGTCCTGGCTGGGCTCCCCTGGAGCGAGTTCTCCAATAAGCAGGGGCTTGAGAAATTTCTGCACCAAGGTGGGATTGATGTGGAAGGCCTGGAATGCATCCTGGAGTGGAAACAGGAGAAACTCTGTGAGATCCAGGAGTAAGATGTGCTTCCTATTCACTGTGTCATTCCCACCCACCTGCAGCAGTTGTGGAACCGGTGGAAAAGGGGGCCAGGTGACCTCCAGCTCTGGGATCACTTGTTGGGACATCAATTCCACTGATGAATTTGCTGTGCTGGGAATGGTGAGTCCTGGGATGGCATCCAGCCATATGGTGAAAGGCACCTCAAGAAATTCTTTCTAAGCAACTAAATACTTAAATCCTGTTAATTCCCTTAGAAGGTAGGCAGAGGCGAATTTGTGCAAATCCCTCCTAGGATATAAATACCCTTGGAAAGTCTGCTCCTGGAGGCAAGTCAGGAGAGGGGCTGACTGGTGACTGAAGCTGGATGTGACTGCAAACACAAAAAATATTCCTGGGTGTTTTGGCCAGGCCTGGAGATCCCAGCTGTAAAACAGCTGAGGAAAAATTGGTGACTTTTCAAAAGAATAATGCCTTGTTTGTGGAGTCCTTTGGATCCTGGCATTCACGAGTTTATCTGGCTCTTCTTTTTCTCTGTTCCTTCCCCTTTCCACATATTTCTGTCCACCTGTATCCCACAGGTGCCTGATGCTCATAGTGGGATCTTGGCCAGATCCTTTCACATGGCACAGCCAGAATTTTAACCCCAAGGACAGCAGCAGGGACAGAAAGCTGACCCAGAACAGAAACCCTCACTCTGTCCTTGCCCTTTCCTCACTGCACAGAACTGGAGTCAGCTCTTGGAATTCACCTGGGAGAACAGGAAAGATTGGTTCCATGAAGTGCTAAGAGAGTATGGAAAAAAAAAATCATTAAAAACAGGAGTGAGGGGAACCGTGCTCCAGCCTTTCCCCTTTGTCCCATTGCCTAACAGTTGTAGTGACCAACTAATATTTCCCTCCTGGCTCTAAAGACAAAGGGCAGGCTGGAAAGCGCTCCCTGTGTCCAGCTGACCCTTCTGGGAGCTGCCCTCCATCTGGAGTTCAAAAATACCAGACAACAACCTCGGGCCCAAAGTCCTCCAAAATCAATTGAAACTTGTCACCTGGGAAGTTGACCCAGAAATGGGTCACTGAAATGTTGACTCTGGTTCCCTGTTTGGAACGATTTGTAGAAGATGTAAAAGAGGAAGGAAAAGCAGAATGAGGGGGAAGTAGACTGTATCTACTGCAAGACTCTGCAGTTTTGGGTGAAAACAAAAAAAAGGGGAAGAGAGAGGGTGACACAAAAAATAATACTGAATCAATATTTTTTAATGCTTCTTAACTGCTGGGAATAAAAAAGTCTGGAGGTCTGATTGGGTGCTTACTGCCTGGAGATCCTGCAAATGATGGAAGGATTGGATTTTTGTTATGTTTATCTGATTAAGCTCCTGTACTAATAGGTCCCAAATATAAGAGAGTTCCTGAATTTTGGAATTGTTCTCAGTTCTGTACTGCAGGAGATAAAAAGCTTAAGGGAAAAGATAATCCCTGGGAAATGCTGTGTGATGTTGGCACTTGACCTCCCAACTTTGTGATCTACTGACCAAATAAGCCGAAGTGTTTTATGGGATATGGGAGTTATTCCAGCTGCTTTTCGTGAGAAAAAAAGCTTTGTGTAATTGAGATATGAGCTGTACTTGAGCATTGGGAGTGCTTACAGCAGTCAGCACAAGGATTTTCTTTTACACCCCTGAACACTTCTGGGACAGAGACACTGCAAAGTGTCCCTGCCTTTGTGTTCTGTGCACAAGGTGACACCAGAACAGGTTGTGTTTAAAAAAATCAGAGTCTCATGGAATGGTTTGTGCTGAAAGGGACTTCAAAAATCATCCCATTCCACTCCCCTGCCATGGGCAAAGACACCTTCCATGGACCAGGTTGCTCCAAACCCCATCCAGCCTGGCCTTGGACACTTGCAGGGATAGAGCAGTCACAGCTTCTTTGGACAACCTGTGCCAGGGCCTCAGCATCCCCACAGGGAAGGATTTCCTCCTAAAATCCAATCTAAACCCACAGAGGGTTCTCCCCCTGAATGAGAGAGGGTTTTCTGGCTGCAAATGGTTATTCTCCACAGGGAAGCTGCAAAACTGATGCCAATCCTGATTTAGTGCTCAGAGTGGTGATTTAACAATTTCAGAGCATTTTTAAGGCCATGCCTTCATGGAGTGTGGGATGCAGTGTAACCTGGGGAGGTGGGAGGAGAACCAGCAATCCTGGAACCACCAACCTGTGTTTCAGCCTCCTTTCAAGGATTCTGCAGTAACAGATGCTTTCTGGTTGCTAATGAAGATACTGGAGTTAAATTCTTGGGGATAGGAGTCAAACTCCTCCTGTTTCAGCAGCTCTGGGTTTAAGCAGTTGAAAAGAAAACCTGGCCCATCTTTCTGAGGGAGAAAGCTATTCATTCAGAGGATTTACTGCAAAGGGACAGAAGGGCCAAAATGCAGCTCAGTGCTTCAAAGGAAAAGAATGGAGAATACCCACTGGACGCAGGGAAATGGGGGCTGATGGAAAGGGAAGGTTCTGCCAAAAAAATTTGTCACACATGGAGCCTCCTCCTTGCCAAGGTGTCGGGAGCCGTGGGAGAGCAGCAGTTCCTGTTCCTGCTTGGGCTCTCCAAGCTCTGAGGCTGCTTGGATTTCATTAACACGCCCTGAAGGGAGAACATGCTCTCTGGATGCACTTCTGAGGAAGGTGGTTTTGAGGGAAACCCCAGACAACAAACAATTTATTTCTAATTTGTTCCTGTTTCAAGATTGGGTGGGGTTTTTTTTGTTGTTGTTGTTTGGTTTCTTATCTTTGACTGAAACCTGAGAGGTGGCTGAACCCAGCGAAGGAGCAGCTGGAGCAGCAGCAAATGGTTTGCTGGTTTGTTTTTTTTTTTCCTCTTTTCTGTAGCAACCTGTAACCAAATTCTCCAGAGAATTTGCTCCTGGGGAAAAAATGCTAAAAAGCTCCTTGTTTTAAAGCCTCCTCACAGAAGCAACTTTGAGACACAGCCTGGCCTCTGTTTAACCCTCCCTGTGCTTGGCTGCGTGACTCTGCATGTCACAAGCTCCCCCTGGAAAAGGGGACATTTGGGACACTTTGCTCCTGAATTCAGGGCTCGGGGCACGGCACAAGCAGGAGACAAAGGCAAACCAGCAGGATTTAAGCAGAGCAATCCCTACCGACCCATCGCGGGGGGACCTGCATCCGCTTGAACCGAGCTGGGAGCAGCGGGAGGGCTGAGCCGGGTGTCCAGCAGGTGTTGGGGAGCTGGGGACAGGGGACAGCAGCAGCTGGCTGCCCTCGGGGAGGGAAGGAGCTGTCAGAGGATGCTGCTGGAGCCGGGAGAGCCGCGGGGGTCGCTCCTTACCGTGGCATCTTCGCCGGCGCAGTGGCTGATGACTCGCTGGCCCCCCGGGTGCCTCTTTGCCCACTTGGTGACATTATAAACCTTTCGCTCTATCACCAGCCACTTGTCCGTCCTCAGGTTGTGCTTCTGGATCTCCTCCCAGGTGTAGAAGCGGATCTGCGCCGCCGGCTCCCCCGAGTCCCCCCCTTGCTCACCCCCTTTCCCCATGGGGCCGCTCGATTCTTTTTGTCTTCTTGACCAGAGGGGGAGAGGAGGGGGGAGAAGCCGTCCCTGCGCCTCTCGGGGCTGTGCCGGAGAGGAAGAGCTTTCCTGGCGGGATTGGACTCAGCTGATCCCCTGCTCCCTCCCTTCGCCTTCGCTCATGTCCTCCCTTCTCTTTGTTTCTGCTTCTCTCCGCCTGCTCGGAAGTGCCCCCTAGGCTGGCTGTCCCCGCACTGATGCACTTTATCCTCGCACATAGCCCTGTGTTTGGAGGGAAGCTCGGCCCCTTCCACCCACACGCCCCCTCGCACCCCCCTCTCGGGCATCCCTCCCCGGGCATTCTCCTCCCTCGGCATGCCCTCCCTCTCCCGGCATCATCCTTTCTCCCAGACACTCTCCTCCCTCCCGGCATCGCCCCCCTCCCCAAACTCTGCATCCTCCTCTCCCCTGCCGGGCCCGCCGCCCCTCTCGCCGCCGCCCCCCCGCCGGTGCCGGGGCTCTCCCGGCGGGATCAGCCGAGCCCCAGCGCCAATCCCGGCTGTCCCGCCGCCCTCCCGCTCCCGCCCATTGGCCCGGACCGATCTTTCGAAGCGGCTGCGGGCCGGGACCGCCGGGGGACGGCAGCCCCTCGCCTCCACCTCCTCCTCCTCCCGCTCCCAGCTTCGTGTCCTCGAGATTTTTTGGCTCCTGATGTAAAGAGCTGCACCCGCCGGCTTTTTTTCTTTTTCCCGCGTTATTTTTCTTGCCCTTCCCCTTCTTCCCCCCCCCCCCCCTTTCCTTTTCCCTGTTTTCTTTTTTTTTCCTTCGTTTCCTTTTCTGCCCTCTCTTCCTTCCTTCATTTTCTCTCCCTCCCCTTCCCCACCTTTCCCACTTCCCTCCTTTCCCCTCTTTTTCCTCCCTTTATCCCCCTTTTCTTTCTTCTTCTCTTTCCTACTTTTCCTGCCTTTCCCCCTTTATTCCGTTTCCCTTTCTTCCCTCTTTCCCCCTTTCATCATCTCTTTCCCCTTTTCTCCCCTCTTGCTCCCTTTTTCCTCCCTTCTCCTCTCCTTCTCCCCTTCCTGCCTTTTCCCTTTCCACTCCTTTTCCCTCTTTTTTCCCTTCACCCCTCTTCCTGCTTCCCCTCTTTTCACCTTTTCTCCTCCTTCCCCTCTCCTTTTACTATTTTACCATTTTTACTCTTTTTTAAACATTTTTTCTATTTTTACTTTTTTTTTTTACCCTTTTCCTTCCCCTCTCTTTTTCATACCTTTTTTCCCTGCTTTTTCCTCTTTCTGCCTACCCTCCCCCAGACTTCTCACCCCACTCTTCACTGCTGAGCTCAGAAAGGAGCTATTGCTGTTCTGCCCGAAATCTGCATTGTTTTGCTCTGTTTTTGCCAGGCTGCCGCTGGTGGCTGCCAGGTTTCACAGCTTTGCTGTGGCACAGGCAGAGCTGGTTGAGCTCTGCTGCCCCAGGCCATGCTTTTATTGACAGGTGGGATAATGGCATCTTTGCCATCTTTTCCTTGCCGTGGGGCACGTTACTGTACACAATTCCTGCGTTAGGTTATGCAAGGTGTGGTGTGGCAAGGAAAAAAACAACACAGACCTCTTTCCCTGAGGCTTTGCTTACCTCCGACAGGACCTGTGGCCACTTTCCAGGGCCAGGCAGGTGTGATCGCCAGCTTTCCTGGTGATAGGAATATTTTCCAGTCACTATTTTGCATGAATAAGTGGGAGGATTATTAATCCTTTCTGTAGTGGCAGAGCAGGGGAAGGAACCCACAGGGTTAACCATAGAATCACAGAAGGCTTTGGGTGGGAAAGGACCTTAAAGCTCATCCAGTTCCAATCCCTTGGACAGGGAAATCTTCCACTATCCCAGGTTTCTCCAAGCTCCATCCAACCTGGCCTGGAACACTTCCAGGGATGGGGCAGCCACAGCTTCTCTGGGAAATCTGTGCCAGGGCCTCACCACCCCCACAGGGAAGGATTTCTTCCTATCCAAATCTCTCCTCTTTAGCTTTGAGCCAAGGCATGCCAGAGCTTTCCTCTGTTTCTGCCTGGTGTTAATGCTGCAGGATGGCTTCAGCCTGTCAGACAATCTTTGCCTGTGGTGTGGGGTGAGGAAAGTCAGAAATGACAGGAATGTTTTGCTAAGACATGCAAGTTTTATTTAGTTTGGTTCAAAATAGCCCTGTGACAAGGATCAGACTAAATTACAGCCAGACACCACATTAAGGTGGACCTGAAACTTGTTGCTTGTGGTGAGGAAAAAGTTCACTGAGTTCTTTGAATTTGGGGATTTTAATCCTGTAGATGGGCCTGCATATGTACAACCCAGGAAGAAATCCTTCCCTGCGAGGGTGCTGAGGCCCTGGCACAGATTTCCCAGAGAAACTGTGTCTGCCCTATCCCTGAAAGTCTCCAAGGCCAGGTTGGAGGGGTTTGGAGCAACCTGGGACAGTGGAAAGTGCTTCAAGCCCCATCCAACCTGGCAGGGGGTTGGAATAGGATGAGCCTTAAGGTCCCTCCCAAACCATTCCTGGATTCTGTGTTGATTCTATGAAATAAGCTGAAAAGGAGGTTGCTCCATTTTGGAATTTACCTGTAGATGGACAAAGAATCAAAATCAGCTCCCAGAACTCCCCACCTGGATATTTCCCATGGAAAATTGCACCATAACTTAATGACAAGCCATTGAAAGATGCTTCTGAAATAATCCCTGCTGCTCTCAGCCTCCTGCAGCACAGCCAGCCAGGCTGTCAGGCTTCAGGCAGGGCTTGTTCCGAGTTTTCTTTGGCTCCTGGGACTCAAACCAGCCCCAGCACAGAGAGGAGAACAGGCTCTGCTCTATGGCCAAGTGGGTGAAAGGCTGCGGTCGCTGCCCGGTGTAGCTTTAGCAGCACAAAGAGCTTGTGTGAGGGACATAAAAGCCCTGAGTTTAACCAAAGAGTCACGAGATGTGGGCAGAAAAGGTGAGGATTGTGAAAGGGAGCAAAGTTTGGGAAGGGGGGATGTAAAAGTGGGAGAGTTTTTGCAGAAGTGGCATGTCTGCTCTTCAGCTAATGAGTCAGTGAGGGATTTCTTACTGGAGTAGACTGGGATGGTGAAAAAAACAGGGAAAATTGGTAGCTCAGGTATCTTTACACTGTCTCATGCATTGGTTTAATGTTAAAAAAATTCCTTTTCCCTGAGGAAAGCGCTTTAATAATGTAGCAAAACCACAACATTTTCTGTGTTTGTTGTCTCATCCTATTGTGGAGTTTTATGTGGGAGGCAAGGTCTGATATGTTTATTTTTGCCAAGGTCTGATAAGTTTATTTTAATTTGGTTTTCAGAAAGGACTAGACTTTGACAGCAGCACGCAGACTGGCACCAGCACATGGAAATGCCCTTTAGCTGTGCTGCAATCCTCATGGATGCAGGGAAAATCCTCCTTTTCCACCAGTTTATAGTATGAGACCTACCACTTGGTAAGGCCAGATGGCTCCAAGGCATCTTGGCTTGGTGGGAAAAGGAGGCAGCAGGAAAGAGCAGTGAACAGGGGAAAGACACAAAGCAGCTTTCTGAAGGGGTAGAAGGCAGGAACTGAGGGTTTGGGGAGGAAAACACAGTGAAAATCAGGCTTAGCTGCACCTTTAAACTTTTTGATACTTTTAATAGTCTTTTTGATACATTTTTCCTTTCTGCCAAAAAAAAACATGTGAGGAGAGAAGGGACCCCAGGTTTTCTCTGTCTTTCGCAAGAGGGAAAGGCTGAGGAGCTCTGAACATAAAAATAAATAGTAAATTGATTAATAAATTCAAACACAGTGGGAAACAGCTGGGCAGGGAATGGGGGCCTGGAGCCTGAGGTGAGGGAACCCAATGATTAGGTGGGAATGCTGTAGCAGTCCATGCATTTAAAACAAACAGCTACCAAAGATTTCCTTGATATTTTTTTACTCTGACATATTCTGCTTTTTCTCTAATCCTGGGAGAGTGGCTGAGAGCTGAGGAACTTTGAGAGGGAAACAACCAACAAAGGAACAGAAATCCCCATTGTGTGGGATCCATGGCTGGCAGGGATTCCACATTCTGCAGTGGATCTCGGGCTGCCCGTGGGTTTATCAGGGTCAGGGCACAAACTGCCAGGGGAGCAGGGAGGGAATCACACTCAGACAGCAGCAGACACTGGAATTCCAGCAGGGCAGGAATAAGCAGATAAATGCTCTGTTCTGATGCTGTTTTGTAATGATTTCTAGTGAAAGTCCTGCTGGTATTCCCATGTTATCATGGGATCCTTTCCTTTTTTTCCTTACTCAGGTTTTGTTTTCAAAAGTGTCGAACTCTAAACAATCACCACCTCACTCCCTCAGTTGTTAATCTGAATTTATGACTTCTGAAGGACAAAAAATAAGCTTATTTTTATCTCCTCCTTTACACAGAGTAATTCCTGGGTGCTTCTCCTTCCTCACAATCTCAGTCTTTTTTGCATGTAAACAGTCACTTTTACATTTATCAGTCAGATGAGTTATTAGAGCAGAGCACTGAGCAAATATTCCATGAAGTTACACTGTTTGTATGGAAAATCAAGACTTTATTGTGGGTATGAAGTGTTTGCAACCCTAACAAAGAGTTCTGGGTACACCACTAACTCATTTAGGCCAACCTATTCCAGTATTCCAGCTTATTCCCAATAGTACAACAAGAATAAAGGCAATATTTCCAGTTCTCCTCTTCTGCTGTTGTTACATAGATGCTTGCAGTGGATCCCAAGCCTGGTGTAGGAATGGTGTTACAGGGAGCTGTCAAGCTCTTCCCTGGTAGTAACACAGTGACTAAATTAGTGGTTTCCTGCTGCATTTGCTTCATCAACGTGGCTGTTTTAATTGCACTGATGACAGAAGTTTGTAAATCATGCCACCACAATTCCCCTGTGCCTGGAATCTTCAGCTTTTCTTAGCCTGAATCAAAGCCAAGAACTGAGTCTTCTTTTAGGCTCTGCCCTTTTAAACTGTTTTTCGGCATTTGTTGTTTTCCTTTTATTTTTTTTTCCCTGTGGTTTCAGACCTCACCATCCATCATTGTAACTCATTTTCTCTAAAAGGAGAAAAGAGAGACTGCAATCCTTTCAACTCATCTCCCTCTTTCCCTGATTACTGGTTTGGTCACCAGATGCTCAAATATTTAGTGATCCCTCACCACCCAGGTCACTTGGTTATTTTAAAGCATGTTCCAGTCAAGTCGTGGTAGTGAAATAAGGAATTTTAATATATTTTCTCCAAATTCTGGTGATGCCCAGTCACCAGATTTGCAGGCTGATCAGAGGAGTGAACCAAAGAGCATCTCTTCCCTCCCTTTGGATTTTTGGTGGTTCATGGTAGTGGGTTTGGTTCATGGTGGTGGTTTTGGCAGTCTGGGGAGCTGGGTCACAGCATGATGGTGACAGCAGATACAGAGGTGGAAGCAGTGAAGGTAAAACAAGGAGTCAGGGCACTGAAGGACTCATTTTACCTGGTGAATTGTGTTCCAGCAGGGATTGGTGCCAGGAATCCCAGCTGGATGCAGGGTGCTGGTGAGTCTATGACAGCAGCTGGTTTTTCCCTGGCAGTTTTCATGACAAAGGTCCCGTTCTTGTCTCTGAGACACCCATTGAGATCCTGAGTGGGGCAAGGGCAGGGCAAACAAGCACTGCTGGCAACTGGCAGGACACAGAAACCTTCCCTGCTTAGGGCTGGTGATTCCAGGTGCCTCCATGGCTTGTCTTGAATTTTCTGCTCAGGGGAAAGCAATCACAGCCAGGGATTTCATGTCAGAAGGAGCTTGGAAGAAAATTCCAAGGGCTGTGGTATAATTTGTGTTAATAAGGCATTAACAGCCCTTATAGCTGCTGAAACCAGAGGAAGCACATGAATGGAACAAGAGTGGATTTTATCAAGTTTAGTGGTGCTTTTTGCCTTTTAAAATCCCTCAAAGCAAGTATTCAAAGGTTTAACTCATGTTGGAAGATGGAATTTATTTGCTTTTAACAAATATAGGAAAAAGAAAACTGATCTCTGCATGTCACCTGTATTCATGATAAAAGATCATAAATATCAATTAAATTTAGGATAAATATCCTGTTGTGCAATTGATGATGGGGAAAAAGATAATTTGAAATAATTACTGCACTGTTCTGAATATAATTATATTTTAAAAGATACTAAACATCCATTAATGTTTATTAATATGAATTGCTGAAGGGATGGAAATAAAAACATTCCATCCAGTGTTTTGCAGGCACAGAATTCCAAGATGTGATGTAGCCATCAGGTGATGCAGCCTGGTGGCTCTTTGTTTCTATGGTTACCTTCAACTGGAATTGCTGTAACTAGGTCAGATTGGAAGGTGTGAATGGAAACAAAGAAATCTGGGATCAATAACAGAGTTCAGGGAGAAGGCTGCTGCTACTGCTGTGGAAAGGGAATTGAGTGTGGGGAGAGGAATTTTAATTTGTAACTCATATGGATGAGGTCCCACACAGAGGGATTGGTCTGTTTTAGCATCATTCACTCTTCCAGCATTATTCTGCTGTCTGAAGAATCATCTGCAGGGTTTTGATGTGATTTACCTGTGGCAACACCTTCCCTCCCTCTGGCTGCATATCCAGGCATGAGCAGCCAGAAGGAGCCTCAGGACAGGAAAGACTGAGGCAGCTGGAAGGGAGAACAGATGGAAGAGAGGGAAGGATCTTCTGGAAAGGGGAAGCAAAATCAAGGGTAGGGAAGATATGTCACAATCAGCATAGAAATAAGGAGGAACAGGTTGTAAAAGTGGTTCAAAAGAAGGAACTTGAGTGTGAGGAAGGGAAACTCCCTGTGATGCCTTAAGTTTTAGCTTTCATATGTTCCAGATTCTGCACTGCATTAGTATATAACTCTGAACTTCACATAGAGTGTTAGCAAGTTGTCTTCACAGTTTAGTTAGACAAAACAATCCTTTTACAGCCCCAGAACCAAGGACACCATTGCAGCTTTGAGCCCAGTGTAAACAGTGAATTGAGGAGAGCAAACTGGGAGGATGGGACTTTATAATGAGAAGCTGTAATTGGACAATTAACCCCAATATGTAAATAGACCAAAACTTATAAAAGTGTGAAAATTCATGATCCCTTCATCTTAGGTGCATCTTGGGTAGAGACATGGCCAGGCTCTTGTTGTGCCCAGGGTGTATCCTTTGGGGGCCTTTTAATAAATACCTACTTTATTCCTTTAACTCTGTCTGGCCTCTGCTCCAGGTAGCCTCTCTAGGCATCACCTGGAAGGGCAGTGGAGACAGTTGGGGATCAGTCTCTTCCTCAGGTAACAAGTGACAGGACAGGAGGAAACAGCCTCAAGGTGTGCCAGGGGAGGTTTAAGTTGGATATGAAAGAGAATTGTTGTCAAGCCCTGGAACAGACTGTTGAGGCAGTGGTGGAATCAGCTGGGGGGAGTTAAAATCTGCATGTATGTGGCATTTGGAAATGTGTTTCAGGATGAGGAGCAAAGGCTATAAACTGAAACTCCAGAAGTTTCCCCTCAACGTGAGGAAGAACTTGACATTGAGGATGGCAGGGTCCTCTGGACAGGTGGCACATGATCCAGTGGGTGTGGAGACTCCAGAGAGGGGGACTCTACATCCCTCCTGAGGTCTCTAAGCAGCCTGTCCCAGTGCCCTGCCATCCTTGGCAGGGTCAGGTTGAACTGAATGATCTCCAGAGCTCCCTTCCAACCCGAACGCTGCCGTGGTTCAGTGACTGATGGCCTGGGCAGTGCTGGGGGACTCGCTGCTCTCCGATTCGGCTCCGGGAGCCATCCCAGCCCCGACAGCCCGTGCTCCCTCCCGTCCCTGCGCCACCCCCGAGGGCCCCGGCATCCCGGCCGCCCCTCTCGGCCCCGGGGGCGGGCGCACGGCGGGCGCAGCCCAGTGGGCGGGGGGGACCGGCCTGGGCGTGGGGGCTCCGCGGAGGCGGAGCCGGGCCGGGCCGAGCCGAGCCGAGCCTGGGCGAGCCGATCCCGGCCATGGAGGGCTCGGAGCCCGTGCGGAGGGAGATGCGGCGCTTCACCTGGGAGGAGATCGGGCAGCGGAACGGGCGGGGGCCGGCGCCGCAGGAGCGCTGGCTGGTGATCGACAGGAAGGTGTACGACATCAGCCACTTCTGCCGGAGACACCCGGGCGGCTCCCGGGTCATCAGCCACTACGCCGGGCAGGACGCCACGGTGAGCGGCCGGCTGCGGGCCCGGCAGGGAGGGCTGGAGCAGGGATGAGCGCCGAGCAGGATCCCTGGGGCTGGGAGCGGGATCCCGGGGGCTGGGAGCTGGGAGCAGGCACGGAGCCCGTGTCGCACGGCCGGACCCTCGGCTGTGGCACACACGGTACGCGGGGAGCGGTGTGCGAGGGGACGCACAGCGCACGCTCCGCCGGGAATTGTTTGGGATTGTTGTTACGAGGAAGCGCTGCTGGAGGAATGACTGAAAAACAGCAGCCAGTTATTAAAAAATAACCCAATCCCCTCGGTAATTTTTGCACGCAGAGCAGTATCGGGTGCTGCCACCCGTGTGGCACACGCGGTGACAGAGTTGTTGTTTGCCTTCTCCCTCCTCAACTTCCCGAACCCGAGAGATGGCACTAGAGCAGAATATCACTGAAAGTCGTATTTCAGTCACGAAAAAGGAATGAATCACTCGTGTCTGAGTGCCAGCGGCTGTTGCAGGATGGAGTAAATGCTGCTGGAGTAGGGTGGCTTTGCCAGCGGTGTTTCCTTCCTTTGTCTGCCTATTCCTTTTCCATGAATCTTTCCAAATGCGCGTGTTTGGACCCAGGGGTGGATATGGGGTGGGAATCCACCTCTAGGATGGTGTTGATGGACTGTGTTTCGGCCAGGCTGGAACTTGAGGTCTCCACGTGAAGATCCCATGGTAGGAATATCATTTAGAGCCAAAAATAACAACTGAATTTGCAACATTTGCGAGGGCAGAGTGCACATGTGCGCTTTCCATGCCCTAGCACTGGCGCAGGTTGCCCAGACAAGTGGTGGAGCCCCATCCCTGGAAGCGCTCCAGGCCGGGCTGGGTGGAGCTTGGAGCAACCTGCACGGTGTCCGTGGATGGGACGAATGAGACGAGTTTTGAGGGGCTTTTCTCAGCTGAACATTCTGAGTTTCTGTGAGCAGAAAAGGGTGAGCCCATGGAGTGAGCAGGGCTGCACGGTGGGATTGCAGCCAGCTGCATTCTTTAGGTGATGGTGATGATATCAGTGCCACCGCCGGCTGCAGCTGAACTGCTGACCGCTCAGAAACCCCTGCCAAGTTTTATTTCCCCATGGTTTTGTCCCTGGGGATCAAAAGAACGAGACTCCACAAAACGAGGAAAAAATGGGAAGTAAAGGAAGAAGTCTGATTTCTAGAAGGTACAGTCAGCCATCCCCTAACCCCAGCTGGGATTGCACTCCAGGTTTTACAGCCTGCAAGTAAAGGATTGGTCTAAATGTGTGGTACCATCCTCCCCTGCTCTGCCCACATACTCCTCCCCATTTTTTCCCTCTTTTCTAATGAGAAAATGCAAATGTTGGTTCCCCTCTCTTTTTCCCTCCTTTATTCAGTGACCCTGAGCAGGGAGGATGCTACAGCTGACCCAGAGCTGGCAATACAAGCCTGATTTTTAACCCCTTTCCTGACCAGAGATCTTTTAAAAGCACATTTTATTTTAAAAGCACACAATGATGGCCTAGTAATTATAGTGATAATCAATGCATGGTGCATTAATTTTACAAAGTGATGCCCAGCAAGCAAATATTGTCCCAGAAAATAAAAAAAACCCCACATCCTTAGGTTGAGGGAAATTGTAAAAATATGCTAATTTGGGCATCAGGAGGGAAATGTCAAAAAGGAGGTGAATGGGAGATCAGGAATTAGATGCCAAAGTGTCATGTGTGCCTACAGGATTTGTAATTTAAATATAGGGATGGAATCTGTAGTGATAACAGCCACTAGTGGTTTTTTTCACCTGGTTACCATGGAAATTGACACCATATTTCAATAATAAAAGTAACTGGTTTCCCCAACAGGAATCTTTTGAATACTCCAGCATATCATGGAATAGATTTGTTTTGCTGCTACCTGAATGATGGTTTTTCTTCTTCCTGTTCCTCTGTCTGCGTTTCAGGATCCTTTCATTGCTTTCCATCTTGACAAGGCACTGGTCAGGAAGTACATGAACCCTCTCCTGATTGGGGAACTGGCACCAGATCAGCCCAGCTTTGAGCCCAGCAAGAACGTGAGTGTCATAAAAACTTGGTTTGGGCTTGAAATTTTGCTGTTTAACTTTTCTGACTGGCAGGCAGAACTCCCTGTACATAAGATCACAGGATCTCCTGGAATCACTGTTGGCTGAAGCTTCAAATTATTATTTGTAGTTTTAGCAAAGATTTGTCTCCAGGTGACCCTCAGCTTTCCCCCTTTTCATCCCTGAGAGGGAAAACTATGCTCCTATTGATGTTCCTGAGGTGTTTTCTGACCAGTGGATGCTTTTGGGTCTCCCCACAGAAAAAGCTGGTGGAGGATTTCCGTGAGCTCCGTGCCACCGTGGAGAGGATGGGGCTTCTCCAGCCCAACCACATCTTTTTCATCCTTTATCTCTGCCACATCTTGATGCTGGATGTTGCAGCCTGGCTCATCATCTGGTATTTTGGAGCATCCTTGGTGCCTTTCCTCTTCTCTGCTGTGCTTCTGGGCACTGTCCAGGTGAGCAACTACACAAAATAAGCCCCAAAAAGCCAAATTTGGGACTTGGGGGCTTGTTGCATTAAGGAGGGGACAGATCTTATCATCATGGACTTCCTCAAATCCTGCTTCTCTCTGGATTCCACCAAAAAGCAAAACTGCACATGCTGCTTTGCCTCACTTTTTCCTCCCCATATTCCATCAAAGCCTTCCTTATTCCAGCCTTGCCCACACGATGAAAGCCGTGCCCCGCTCCTGAGCTCCACGGTGCCAGAACTCCGAGGCAGCGTGCAGGGGCCAAGCCACTGTGTTCCCATGGGAACTTGCAGGGAGTTAGAGGAGAGGGCAGAGCAGCTCTCAAAGCCCCAGCTATTCCTCCCGTGGCCAGTGATCCCCTTGGAATTACAAGTACTTGGAGGAGGCAGCAGCAAGCTGCTCCTTAAAGGAGACTTTGTTGCCGATTTCAGAGCAGTTTTGTGAGGGAATAAATGCTGGTTCTCAGCTCTGTGACTGGTTTTTTTCCCATGACTTTTTTTCCCTTCCTCATGGAAACAACTGTCCAGGACTAAAAGTCATTAGGCAGAGCCTGGAGTGCACTGGTGTGTAGTGAAAAAGGAGAGTTGGGATTGGGCCCTGGCAGTGGAAGTGCTATTGCTATCCAGGGATACGCTGTGAGGAGCGTGGGAGAGGGAGAAGAAAGCCCTTTTCAGACACAGACCCTCCTGGCAGCTCTTTTTCCCCAGCAGCACTGTTGCATTCTTCATTCCAGGCCCAGGCTGGCTGGCTGCAGCATGATTTTGGACACCTGTCAGTGTTCAGCAAGTCCAGGTGGAACCACTGGGTGCACAAGTTCGTCATCGGCCACCTCAAGGTGAGCGCTGGCTGTGGGCAGGGGCTGCCAGAGCCCTGCTCTGCCGCCAGAACCAGTCCCAGGGTAAGGAGAGACCTGAGGGCAGAAGATCCACCTTCTGTAGGGCACTTTCTCCTCATCCATTCCCACAGGGAGCCCCGGCCAGCTGGTGGAATCACCTCCACTTCCAGCACCACGCCAAGCCCAACTGCTTCCGGAAGGATCCCGATGTCAACATGCACCCCTTGTTTTTTGCTCTGGGGAAAACCCTCTCTGTGGAGGTGAGACCTGAGAGAAGCTGGGAAGTGACAGCAGTGGGATTCAAATTTGGGAAACTGCAGAGAGAGCTTGGACACTAATTAGTATGATTTTGTATGGTGCTAGTCCCTAATGTTCCTCAGTAATATTCCAGCAATTCTGAGACCTTTGTATTCTTCAAGCTTCACTCAAAGTTATTTTTGTGGTGTTGGAAGATAAGAATGAAATATTTGCCACAATTACAAGTTCCTATTTCCCTTGATGAGAGAATTTCAGTTTTATGAAGATCAGAACTACAAGTTTTTCTCTTTTGCCAAGATCAGTGTGACTAATTGTAGTGATCTGGGAATCAGATGGGAAGCAACAGATGACAAGCCAGGGCTGTCTGGAACTTTTACAATTCCTGATCAAAGAAGCTATTTCAGTGGTCTCAGCCTGGCAGTGGGTGTCACAGTGGTTCCCATCTGGAGTCCAGCTCTTTTTCTGGTACACTCTGCAGTTAAATGAGTGGCTTTAGCATTTGCTGTCCTTTAAAAAAAAAGCTATGTAAATTCATAGTGTCACTTTTAAATGCTCTGATTTCTATTGAAATTAAGGGATGGGCTATTGGGAATTAATTTGAGCATGTACAGGGATATCATGGCATTCCTTAAGGAAGCCAGTGGCTTGAGCTGTTATGTTTGTACAGCAAACATTGAAAAATGAGCAGCCTCAGAGGGAAGATAATCTGTTCACCCTCATTCTTGTGGACACAGTTTCATGCTTAGATGCTCACTTCTCTGTTTTCCAGAGTAATTGCAAGGAGATGGGAGTTCCACACACTGCCATCTTCATTAACAGTATCATAACAGTACCATAGCCTGGGGTTCTTTAGTTCTGAAGCTCTGCTTTGTCAGCAAACTGTTTGTGTGGGTTTCTATTTCAGCATTTTTAGGCAGCTTGTGCCCTCTGTAGGGGCAGAGCTTCCTGTGCAGGTCGCTGTGTGTGTGCAAGGCACTGCCCAGCCCCTTCTGCAGGGTAAAAACTTATCCAGGCCAAGGTTCCAGGGGATGGTTGGGTAGAACATCTCCTGGAAGTTTAGAAGTGTGTGCACAGGTGTCTTCATGGCCTGAGTAATTTGTGTATTTAACAGCTTGGTGTGCAAAAGAAGAAATTCATGCCTTACAACCACCAGCACAAGTACTTCTTCATCAGTGAGTAACCTCCCCCTGTGCAGTTCCATGGCCAGCAGTCACTCTGCCCCTTGTTTTCCCATTCCATCCCATCCTGCTGGGATAATTCATGGCTCTGTTTGTCCCTGCAGTTGGTCCCCCAGCGCTGGTGCCCCTTTATTTCCAGTGGTACATCTTCTACTTCGCCGTGCAGCGCAAGCAGTGGGTGGTGAGTCAGCTCCACCGGGGCCAGGGGGGCTTCTCCTGGGTTTGGGGATGAATTCCAGTGCCAGATTTACTGGGAGGTGTGTGTGTGTGCAGCAAAGGATGTGGGTATAGATTTGGGAATGGTGTTTGCCAAAGGGGGATCTTCCACAGCTTTTCTTTGTGAAAGATCCTCTGGGAAACAAAAAATGTTCTCTGGTGTTCTGAGTTTAGGGTTTCTCACTGCTTGGTTCCTCTTTAGATCCAGAGGAAAATGTGGTGCTTTAGAGCATGTCCTGTCTGGTGTTGGCCCTCTGCTGGGCTCATCGAACCAGGATAATTCCTGAGCACAGGGAATGGTGTCAGGTTACTTTGTGATGAGGCTGGGGAGGAAAAACTGATCAGTAGAAGATGTTATGGGATATTTTAAAGGAAGTGATGGTAAATTCAGAAGTCAGAAATTCTTCCTTCTAATGAAGTTTTGCCTGTCCCCTGTACTACAGGACCTGGCCTGGATGCTGTCCTTCTACATCCGATTCTACCTCACCTACTTGCCCTTCCTGGGTGTGAAGGGTACCCTGGCGCTCCACCTGCTAGTCAGGTATCATCCAACTGACAATTCCAACATTTTCTCTGCCCAGTTTGTATCAATCCTTCGTGTCAGCTTCTCTCCAGCCTTCTGGTTATTTTTCTCATCATTCCCTGTTCTTCTCTGTCCTGATCCTTTCAGTGGGACAGGGGTGATTTCTTGTCAGGCTGCAGGAGGTGGAAGGTGTGTGTGGGTCTGATCTGTTTGTGTTTCTGATGTTTATTTTGTCAGGCAACAACCAGCTGGTGTGTGCACAAGTGTTTTGTACTGACTTGTCACATCATGGGTGTGTGATCTGTGATGGTTTTTTGTTTTTGACAGGTTTATAGAAAGCAACTGGTTTGTCTGGGTCACACAAATGAATCACATCCCCATGCACATTGATTATGATAAGAATGTGGACTGGTTCTCTACCCAGGTGAGACCTTATTTATGGAGATATATGACAGTTCTGGGTGTGTAAAATCCATCTATCTCAGCCTGGCCAGCTTGTGTTGGCTGGAAATAACTCCTGAAGCTGTTGTGTCCAGCCAGAATTCCTGTGGGGATGAAAAACCTGTGTTTGAGACAGGGCATTGCTAAAATAATACTTAAAACAGGACTTCTGTTTTTTCTTTCAGCTCCAGGCAACCTGCAATGTTCATCAGTCCTTCTTCAATGACTGGTTCAGTGGCCACCTGAACTTCCAGATCGAGCACCAGTGAGTGGAAGCAGGGCTTGGGAATAGTTCCAAGGAGTGCTAGATACACCAGGGCTGAAGAGCCTCCAAGGTCCCTCTATCAGCTGAGATAGGAACAAAAGATAATGGGGGTTCCATTTTGTGCTCTTTGTGTGGGGGCAGAACAGGAGCTCCAAAATGAAAATTTCTGGAGCACCAGTGAGCACCAGCACCACTTCAGATCTAAGCTGCATGGCATAGGGGGGAGAATTCCCAGCACAGGCACTGAAGGGACACGAGAGGGACATTGCAGAGCACCCATGGCTTTGGCACAAGGGGAGCTGGGGGCACTTCCAGAATTAGGCACAGCAGTGGGGCCAGGATTCCATGTGGTGGTGAGGGATGCCATTGAATCAGCACCTCCTTTTCCCACAGCCTTTTCCCTACAATGCCACGGCACAACTACTGGAAGGTGGCACCTCTGGTGAAGTCCCTGTGTGCCAAGCATGGCATTGAGTACCAGTGCAAGCCTCTGCTCACAGCCTTTGCAGACATCGTGCAGTGAGTATTGACCCGCCGTGCTCCCAAGGCAGGGGCTGTCAGTGCTGTGGAGGAAAAAGGGGAGGGAACAGACAGGGAGGGGCAGCTCTACAGGTCCCTTCTGATCCAAATCACTCATGATCTCCTTTGCTTTGCCTGTAGACTTCTCCCCATGAGACTCTGGTTGGAACGTGTGTTCATTCCCTTGTTTCTGTCTTGGCAGCTCTTTGAAAGATTCAGGAGAGCTCTGGCTCGATGCTTATCTACATAAGTAAGCAGCAGTGGATCCCTGCAGAGGAATTCCCCAGCCTTGCTGCCTCCTGTGGTGGTCACCCTGAAGATCCTGCACTGAGGAGAGCTGGCTAAGCCAGATTTGGGGAGGTGGTGCTGCTTAATTCCATGGATGAATGTAATTAATATGATTTTTCCTTTTATTTGGTTGGTTTTCTTTTTTTGTTGTTTTTTTGTAATATGTGCTGTTAATTTTTTCTTGTGCTTCTTTCATTCCTCTTCTCTGGTGCTGAGTGCTGGGGAGAAGCTGGATGATGGAGGTTGTGTCCCACCAAGCTGGGTGCAGCTTTGGGACTGGGAACAGATTTCTTTCCATCTGCTGATCCTTCATTTATTGAGTATATAGGAAGGAAGCTTCTTATCTAACATAGGCTTTTTGGGGTGGCTCTCACTGTGAGTGTAGTAAGAAAGTTGGGAGAGTGTGAAATCAAGGAATGTGGGAATTAGGGAAATGTGGAAGCTCTAAGGAATTGTGTAGGTTCAGTATTTTCAAATCCCTGTTTGTAATAGGGAGCTCCCAGACCAATTTGTACATATGTGGGTGGGGAGGTGCAGGCAGCAGCTCTCTAGGAACAGGATCTAGTTAGAGCCCTCATTGAGGTAGGGAAACAGGAAAGTGGAAGTTGTTCCATGGGCCGTGTTCTGTGGGAATGCTGCCCTCCACATCTCTGGAAGCCTCTAGATTATTTGGCCACTGGTGACATTCCAGGGGGATCTGCAAGGGGTTTCCTCCGTGCCAGACTTTGGAGTGTTGTGAAGCCATTACTGAGTGAGAAGAGAGAGAAACCTGTCCTATCCACACCCAGGATCCCTACAGGAGTGACAGAGGAAGTGAAAGCATTCCAGACCAGGCTGGACAAGGCTTGGAGCAGCCTGATTTAGTGGAGTACAATAAACCGTGTCAAGGGGTGGAATGAGCTGAGGTTTAAGGTCCCTTCCAACCCAAACCATTCTACAATGATTCTGTGTGAAGGGTGATCATAATCACTCTTGATTTGTGCCTGAAGCTTTGGGCTTTTTTGGACCTCTGGGTGATTTGTTAAAAGGAGAGAATTCCTGTCTCCTGGCCCATGGAGAGTGAGGCATTCCTGCCTGAGCAGCAGACAAATCTAAGTTAGAAAGGTGGTGGGGGTCAGATTGCTGTTTAAAAGTGTTTAACTTTCCATTCAGCTGCATATCCGCAGGCACACCTCAGCCAAAACATTGCTGGTCTCCCTCTCTTGGATGATGTGCCTTCCAAACACATCCCAATCCTGTGGGATTTACTGAATATCTTACTGCCTTTCCTGGGGCCTTTTAGTTTACTTCCCCAACGTTACAGATGCCAAGCCAGGATGTAGCACCTGCCACATCACTGAGGAGGATGCTCCATCACCCTGGTCCCCCAGGGACTGGTGGATTATAATCCAGGAGGGATGGGTTGATATTGAGGAATTTTTTTCCCAATCAACATCCAAAAGGAGGATGAGGTGTTGACAGAATGGAAGAAATAGATCTTCTCAGGCCAAGAGTGTTGTTAAGCACAGGATAGAATTGTAATGGGAATAATAATACTGTCATACCTGTATAATATATATAATATTGTTATTGTTATAATAATATATTGTTATATAATAACAATACATCATGCAATCAAATACTTGGTGATTAAGACCGTAGAGAAAGTGGGCCTTAGTTATTGTTTTACCTTGGTTTTTTCCTGCTCCATTTCTTTCCCTCGTATTACAACTGTGGATGGAGGAAAGTCTATTAATAAAATTCCTTATCTTACCAATTTGTGCTGTCATCAGAGTAAAATACATCTGTGCAAGAGTCTTCACTCTGTAAAAGGTGGAACAAATGGCTGTCCACAACTACAGAGAGAGAACTGTCATAAACCTCTTTCTCCAGAATGTGCTTCTCCTGTGTTTTCCCTGCTACAATAAAGAGGGAACATTCACCATACAATAAACCAAATGCCTGGATAACCAGGAAAAATAACACAGATGAGCAGATTCACAATCCTGAAGAGTGAAAGGGGACCTGACTCAACATAACCAGGTATGAATGTACTGAGTTTCCTGGAAGTTATCCAGGCTTGAGAAGAGTTCTCCAGAGAGTTTTCCAGGCTGAGGAAATACACTGAATTACACGACCTTGGAAGAACACCAGCCCCAACTTTGCCATCTAGTGGAAACCTTTTGGCCTTGAAAACGGAACCTGAACATTTTGGAATAGCCACAGGGTGGCACTCAGACACCAGAAGGGGAGGAGGACATCTCAAAGGATCAGAAGGGAAGGATCAGATCATGAAAGAGACTTGGCAAGGGCATAGAGTGACAGAACAAGGGGGAATGGCTTCAAACTGAAAGAAGAGAAGTTTAGGTGGGGTAGTGGGAAGGAATTCTTCCCTGTACGGGTGGTGAGGCCCCAGTACAGGTTGCCAAGGGAAGCTGTGGCTGTCCCTGGATCCCTGGAAGTGTCCAAGGCTGGGTTGGACTGTGCCTGGAGGAACCTGAGATAGTGGGAGGTGTCCCTGCTCATGGCAGGGAGAAGAGGATATTGTTCCTGAAGATGTCAGAGGTTCATAAAGCTTTGAAGATTGTCCAGTTAAGTAGAATATCATTGAACAAAGAAGTGGCTCCAACCTGGAATAAATGGCTTTTTCCACATCAGGGAGGAACATCTTTAGCAATGGAGCAACTGGAATTGCAAAAATGTCAGGGTGATGTTCATACAGTTAAGGGTGATGGGGCAACTGAAAGTTGCTGTAGTTTTCCCGTTCCCAACACCCACCCATTTGGACTTGTTAATGGTGTGGATTTGCAGTCCTTGCCCAACTTGTGGATGTGTTTGCATCCATTATCCCAAATTCCTGAAGAGGGAAATGGTTTTCTTTATGGAATTTTCCCCACCTTTATAAAAGTAGGGGAAATCAAGCTGATTGTAGATCCCACAGGATGGATGATGAATGCAGCTGTCTGTCTCATAAACAAGAGGATTTGCTGCTTCCCAAGGTTCTTTTACAAGGAATATAAAGAGATTTCCTAACAGGTCAGGTGTAGAGGGCAAGTGCAGTAATGCAACACTGCTCATGGGTGGGAAAGGAAGAGGATTACACTGGAAGAGATTTTGCTGGGATTTGCATCTCCTGCAGGGACTGGTATTAAATGTTCAGAAAATGGGGAGGAATTTCCACCAAGAATAGTTTTGAAACATCAACAGGTAATGATACACCCGTGACAGCTTATATGAAATGCTGGTTATGATGGTGCCCCTTAGGCAAAATTTCCAAAGGTCTGATTGATCCATAGTAATCTCCCTTGGCTTTGCTCCCAAGAACTAGCCTGGCTTTTGGATTTTTGCAGCTCATTATTTAGGCTCTTGTCAGTCTGGTGATTTTTTTTGGTGAGAGAATAAAACTCAGCATTCCCTGACCCCAATAAAAGAAGAGGCAGTGACCTGATCATAAAATGAGAAGTTTTAGAGCAGAGAATACTTCAATCTGTCAGTAAGAAAGAAATATTCAGCAGCACGATCTGAAGTGTGCATCAATACCAGTTCAAGATACAGTGTAAGTGCAAATTCTAAGTACCAAGGTTAATTAGTCCAATTAGCAGGAGCAGTGCTAGATTGTCCTCTAAGGCTAATATAAAAATTCAAAAATAACTCAATTTTATGAGTGATAATTCCTTGTATAATATTTTGCTTTGACTCAGGAAGAGATCAGGGCAGGCCTGTGGGCAGTATTATCCTAATTAGGTCAGCTCCTGCATAATAGACTTTTTCAGATGAGCACTAACCCATCATTTAGCTGCAGACCAAGATAGAATGATAACTTCTTCTGGCAAGAAGGGGTGCCAATGTTCTAACAAGTGAGCCTGAATTCCTTTCCAGGATCGTCTCCCAGTCGGTTAGGAAAAAGAAACAAGGTGAGGTAAGAAATGCTGGGTGTTGCCCAAGTAAAATAAAAGGTGAGTGGAGATCTGCAATGAGCTCAGGTTTTGACATTTTCTTTGTTTTGTTCCCTCTTCTCCCCTCATCCATAGAGGAAGATCAAAAACATGTGAGACTAGGAAGCCACAGCTATTTCTGTCTTCAGCAAATATTCCAAAATTGCCAAAATAAAATTATGGGGCTTAGATCCCTAGCAAAGAGCGGAGAAACAAACTCAGGAGACCATTTTTGAGGGATGAGGGACAACCTGTGAGGCTGATTTGGAATAGAAAGAACAGTGAAAAGGTCATGGAACTACAAATAGGAGTTGCTACTTGTAGTAACTTCAGCCATTTAGTAATTGCTAAAGTGTCAAAGGAAAATTAAATTTTTCAAAAGAAGAAACAAAACATGGAAACTATGAGTGGTGCCCTTGCAGGCAGGGTAGGATGTTGAAGTGTAAGGATGAGGGACATCTGTGAGGCAAAATATTTACATTGCCCTAAGAATACACCCCAAAATATGTGGCTGAGGAAGGACAGAGGCAGATGGTGAAGGCCAGGGAAGGAATTATGGCCAAATATTGGCTGTGCCACGTTTATTGCAGAGGCTGGAAGGTGGCCCAAGGCCCACAGGAAGGTCAGAGAGAGGAAGGTGCTCTGAGTGTAGGCCATGGAGCCACCGTGGGTGTTTTAATCCTGGCTTAGGCCACCTTGTTCCTAATTAAGGTTGCACAAACCAAGTATTAAACTTTCGAGCATGGGCACCTTTTGTGGAGTTTCTCTTCTGTGGATGCCCAGTTTCAGGCAGCCAGAGCATTCAGAAGTTTGTAAGCAGTGGATGCTCTGCACTGGGCACAGGAAATGCAACAAAAATGCTGCCTGGTCTGAAAAAAAGCCAACCACAAATACACAACAGTGAGAAAACAAAATGGGTTTGTTACGGGCATTTAACAATTTTGACTTGGATCATGTTATGTCTTATTCTTTGTAACAATATAAAGCACTTGGGAGAGGAGAGTTACAGAATTTATTACTTTAGATCAGCTTAATTTAGATCTTAAATGCACAAAAGAGCCCCTGGGATTCTGATTATTCATTCTTCTGATTCTTTCATGAAGCTGAAGGGTGCAAAGGGTTTATTTCATAGGAGTTGCAAAAAAATTATATAATATGTGTTTTAATGCAATTTAATGTTCTGTGGGGAGATTTAGATGAGAAGGTTCACAGGACTTATTACAGAGCCTAATTTTAGCCCTCATTCTAATTAGCATCTCAGGGTTTTATTGTTTACTCATAAAATGCAACCAAAACCTGGGAGGGAAGGTGTGGCTTTCCCAGGTGTTTTTTTTCTTCTTTTGCAAAGGGTGTGAAGATGGTTTTCACAGAGAAAAAAAACCTCTGTGTTAATTTACTATTGATATCTGGACTAAGGAATGAAACAAAATTAATAAAAATTTTAAATATCTGAGCAAATTAAATCCCTCAAGGCAGGGTGTCCATTAAAAACTTGACTCTGTCTATAAAAAAACCCTTTGGCTTTGCTTTAGGTTTCTCTTTCCATTTCATGGGACATGGTATTCCTGGTAAGTAGCTCTGTCTGAGGTGCAGGGTGGTATTTCATCAACACCGAATATACTAAAAAAGGGAAAACCTGGTCCTTTTCTCCTCCTGACTGACATGGTGCCTTATAATGTTTTTATCCAAAAGCAGTAAATTACTAGAGTCTCTTTCCTTTCCAAAACAAAATTTTGCCAACTGTGCAAGTTTTTTATCACTTGAAAAGATTGCAAAGATCTTTCTGAATGCAGCTTTTTCTTGAATTATGGATTCCCCATTAAGTTTTGTTCTGGAGATAAAATAATTTTAATTGTTTCTATTTCCTGGCTGTGTTTGGGATGAGGCACATCACAGTCACAGAAGAGGGAGCCTTGAAGAAGAATCCATGAAATCCAGGCAGAAAAACAGACTGTGCACAGGAATGTGTGTGCTGACTGTGGATGGATGCAGGTAATTTCCTTGGAGCCACTGTAGGGCAGAGCATTCCTGAACCCTCCACAATCCTGTGAGCTCCATTCCAGAGTCCCTTGAGGACAAACTCTTCAAAGCATAGTTATGTTATATAAATTAGATGGTATTATTTTAGGTATAAATGTTGTATAAATTATATTATATAAATTATGTTATATGAATTACCTGCCTTCTGATGCAGAGACATCTCAGATCATCTCTGCTTTGATCAAAGATGCTGTTCCATGGCTCCAGAGCAGCCAGGACAGGGCAGAGAGGCTCAGCTCTGCTTCCAGAAGGAAGTGCAGGTGTACTTGTAGATGCTCATCCGAGGTCACACTTTTCCAGCTTTCCCCACTGTTGACACCTAATTTGGGAGACCTGTTCAGCCCAAAACTGTTTATCTTCTATCTAACAACTCTGGTGAGGCTCTACACTTCATAAAGTAGACATTCTGCACCCAGTTTTGCCTGGGAGCCCCACCTGGGAGGTGTTCCCAATTGCAAGGTTCTATGAAAACCCTCTATAAAAGTAAGACAGTATTACTCAGAACCTAAAGATCCTCTCTGGAAAAGAAGATTTTCTTAGAAACAAGAATCATTAATTCTTGCTGGAAGAACCTCTAAGACCATCAACCACTTCCAAATGTTCTGGGGTATTTCAGTACCAGATTTATTTTTGGATTTATTTATTTATTTATTTATCTCCAGTGGATTAAGTGTAAGCTGCAAACATTTACGTGCCAGACAATAAAAGGGCTGAGGCAGCAACTGCCAGCTGAGCAGTCACGTAGTGTCCTTCTGGAAATCTGGGAAAGTGTCAGGAGCCTGAGCAAGGAGGCTCTGAGTCACGGGAGCAGCCCCGTGCACGTGTACCAGCTCCCGGGAGCGCAGGACACGCTTCTTGGCAGCTGTGTGGGCAGCGGTTGCAGAACACCGAGTGTGGTGTAAATTCACTTCAACAGGTTTCTCAATCCTTGTTCTGGGTGAGCAGGACCATGCCTTTCACTGTCTGAGCTTCTGGAGTCAGTTTGGTAACCCGGATCATATAGACAGAGGCAGCTTCTGCTTTCACATTGGGAAGGGATTTTAATTTAACAGAATATCAGTGGGTGTTACAGGCCCCTCTGGATGGGATCTGATGCTGAATAAATTCAGACAATAAATATTTATACACACTGTCAATACAGAGGACAATCATCTTAGAGTTCCCAAACTTAATTCCAGCAGTTTGGTGGATGCTGGCACCCACAGTGTTAACAGTGAAAGTCACAGCTGCTGACTGTGGGTATAGACAGAGACATCCCTTATTTGTTCACTCCAACACATTCCTGGCTCTTTATCCTGCATCTCCTCGAGGACCGAAACCAAACCCCACATTTTTATCTCCTCCTTTTCAGACATGTTCAAGTCTGAATATAGGGCCATGGGAAGGATTTTTTGTACTTTCAGCCAGCTATGGAGTAACTTGATATTTTCACATGTGCACAAAACCCCACATCTGCACAAAATTGCGCAAACTGTTGCATATTTTATTGCCACCACCTCAAGTACTGAACATTGATTTAGGTAAGACTCTTCACATGTACATAGATCATGAACACATCATTAGCGTGGACACTCTCAGCCTTTATTTAGAGCAAGATAAAGAGTTACAAAATACAATGTGACAGCAGGATAGAAATTATTCCTCCCATTCTTTTATCACTGTCCAATGAATAGCAGCAGTTACATTTCTCTTTTACTTTGGGTGGTTCACCAATTGCCACATGTCAGACAGTTTAAATGGCAGTTTGGGGCTTGACTGATTAATTTGCAAGATGCTACATGATTTGAAGAATTAGACTTGCATAATATGGAGTTCTATGTCAGCCAGAAAACTGCCCACTCTGTGCTTGGAGACAGGGAAAACGCCTGACTCCGCTAAGGTGCCTTGGTCAAGAAAGTAGTTTGGCATTTTTATCTACCTTTATCTCTCTGTCCTGTTTGGAGTCTGCAACTTCACCTGAGTGTCTTCAGTCCTTCTCAGAACTGGGAGCTCACACAACAAGCAGTTTTCTTGGAATCCCAGAGTGTGAATTGTCTGGGAAGCTCATTGTTATGAGAGATAGCTGAGAACTTCAGCTGCCTGGCTTCAGGCAGGGACTGGGCATCACTGCAGGCCATATCTGGGGTTATAGACCTAAGAAATTCAGAAACATAAATAGAACATTTGGGGCAAGGGTGAAAAGTCAGGATTTAACACAGTATTGCATTACGAGGGGTATGATGGAAATACCCCATCTGTACCACCTCAGAATGTACCATGTCTGCCTGCTGCTTGTACCTTCCTTAAAAGCACCCAAGGCTTGGAATTTTGGATTTAAAAAACCCAACCAGGATTAAGACACTGCTAGATCTCAAGTAGGACAATATTTAATTTCTATTACTTAATTTTTTCTGCAAAACTGATGTGAGTTCATAGGAAACTTGGCATTGCCTTGTCACTGCATTTTATTACAGCTGAGAATTCTTTACCTCTTTATTGCCCAGCAGACCTTCACAGTATCAGAGATGCTTCGGCTTGGTTTCTGCAGGAGTAGTGTTTCAGTAAAGTTAGTTATGTCAACATTGCCTTTAAGCATAGGCTTCTGAATTTATAGCCAAAGTTGGTGTTAACAGTTATTGCTATTATTATTGTTATTATTATTGTTGTTATTTTATTGTTTAATTGTTTATTATTTATAATTATTGTTATTTTTATCATTATTATTACTACTACTATTACTACAAAATATTTTAATGTTATCAACTTATGAATGAATGAATGACTTGAACAATTAGGTGGTTGCATGGCCTCAGGAGCATACAAGAAACTCTGAAACCAACTGTATGCAAAGTATTATCAATATAGAAGCCAAATTAACTGGAAACAAAGAATGCTTTCTTAATGCATTCTTTCTTTTCTCTGATCTGGTGGTATTTTAATAAATTTTTTAGTTAAGAAAGGCACATTAATTTGGCATGCCAGAGTCAAGAAAATTTCAAAGACCAAGAGCAACATGAAGGGTTTTGGGTGGTGATGAGGCCATTTAGAGGTAACAGGTGGTCTTCCCAAATTTCTGTCTTTATTGATGTTTGTGTTCAGTGGAGCAGTCAGACCTTGCAAAGGCAGCTCAGAAAGGACAAGAAGGAGCAGGGCTTTTCCTCACGGGCGTGTCCAAGCGTCTGGAAGAGGAGGGAACTTGGGATGGGTGTGTTTGGGTGAGGAGAGCCAACCAGCCCTTGGAAGCGCAGGGAGTGGCTTGGAGTGGGGCTGTATAACGGGCAGGCCAGCATGGGCCACCCTCAGCCTGGACAGGGAGCTGGCGCTGGAGAATCCCAGCACGGATGGCTCCACAGACTGGCCCCAGCGAGAAGGAGACGGGACCTGTTCCAGCCTTTCCACAGCTTTTCACCTGGGAAGAGATCGGGATCCGCAACGGCCGCGGGCAGGGCCGGGAGCAGTGGCTGGTGGTTGACAGGAAGGTTTATGATGTCAGCCAGTTTTCCAAGAGGCATCCCGGGGGCAGCCGGGTTATCAGCCACTATGCCGGGCAGGATGCCACGGTAAGAGCTGGGAAAGCAGTGGAGGAAGGCGCTTCCAGTGGCAGGGAAGGAGGATGTGGTGGGGAATCCTGTCTGGTGGTGGTCATCGCTGTGCTTGGTCAGAGACAGCACTGAGAAAGCAGCATGATGACCTTGGGCTGCAGGACATGAGGAAAAGTCCTACAAATATAGTTGAATGCAGATCTTCCAGGGATTCCTACAAAAATCTTTGATCTAGAGGATTTATCTAAAATCATTTGGTGCTTTTTGGCAGGAATAATAAATTCTAAGCAGATCTCCCAGACTATGCTGAAAGGAGATGCTGAATTTCTGAATAGGCAGAAATCTGGGCATTGGAAACATGGGTATAAACTTGTGATGTGGGAGATTTAATTCTTGTCACGACAAGACTTTCTGACTTGAAGAAAGTTGCTTAGCCTGTCTTAATTCCTCATGTTTCAGCGTGTGGAATGGGATAGCACTTCTAATTCCCAGCCCAAAATGGACCAGATCAGTGACTTTTCCCATTTCATCCCTTGCACCCTGCTTGGAACTGGGGCAGAAAAATACCTGGTGATCTCAGAGGCAGCAAAAGGAGAGGTTTGAGTCTTGTTTGGTTTCTCCCAAGTTCACTGACCTTCAGAGCACAGACCAGCCCTGAGATCCTGGTGCTATCTCCTGCACTTTCTGCCACTGGACTTTTACAGGAGTCAAGGAATGCAGAATGCATGGAATGGTTTGTCCCCAAGCTATGTTTCCCCAGCTCCTGAAAGGACCTGCACTTTACATCATTGTATTTGTAGACACCCAGGGGCTTTAACTGCAGTGAATGGGTTTAAAAAATGACCTTTGATCTTACTTGCTTTTATTGTAGCAATAATTACAATCTGATTTTACTTGATCTTAAAGATATTTTCAAACCTCTAGCTGTACTACACCCCTTTGAAGACAGGACCACAACAAGTAGCCAAAATTGTGGGTTCAATGTGGATTTGTTTTGCATCCTAACAACACTTTCTGTCTTGACCTTGCTAATCCTTTTTGCTTTTAAAGTGCTGTTTTCTTTGTCTAGGAAATCCACATAGAAAAGCAGGACTGGAAGGTGTCTCAAAAACTTACTGGTGCAGGACTTTACCTAAAACCAGGATCCAGGATTTTTTTTTTCCCAACAACTCTTGACTGCTCTAGAGCTCATAATAGTCTATACACAGTGAGAATTTTCTTCCTCTGGGGAGGTTATTTTGAAAATACAAGGCAAGACCATTGCAGAGCATTTAACTGATGTCAAATGTTGTGAGTTATGTGTGTTGTAGGTGATAGTTCTTAAAGTTAATCTCTAGACTTAATCTTAAAGTTAGTAAGATGCTAATCAGGGCCTAAGACCAGGGAGGAGAAAAAACAGGCAGGACTTAAAGGCTTTCAGTGATAAGAATCTGTGATACTGATCTCATGGATAGGAGTTTCTGCTTGAAAGGATTCTGGTTCCTGTTTCCAAACTGCAGTATCGATACTTATGGATTATATCAGAATTCCTGGCAAGATGAAGGGATATAAAAATGTATAAGGACCTGGAGGATGAGGGGCACAAAATTATGATGGAAAGATTTCCCCAGTCCTCTTGGTCTGGACAGAGTTGTTCATTTGTCACTGTGACAAAGGGTCACTAGATGTCTGTAGAAAAGCCCAAGTGTCCAAAAAGTCACCCTGTTCTGACTTTTTCTAGACTACAGTACTCAGACTGTCTCCAGCCAAGAGGCTCCAAGGAAGTCCTCTGTCCTCTTCCAGGGATTTGATCCTGACCAGACCTGTGCAGAATATTTGGGTTGTGCTCATCCCTGCTGATTTTCAGAGCCAAAATCAGCAAAACCAGACTGTTCAAAATGAGGATTTTGTTCTGTCTGCTCTTTCTGGAAGAAAAAAGGGATGGCCAGCCTCTTTACCTTTCTTCTGGAAAATCCACTGAGGACACGAGCTAAAGAAGAGTTTTGATTTATCTGGAATCTCATCCTTTTTCCTGTTTATATTTGATTTGAAACTATGATTTGAAATGGTTCTTGGACAGGAACTTTTGTGTCATTAGTGTTCCCACATCCCCAAAACATCAACCTGTTCTGGAAATTGGGAGGGAACTGTAAAGAGACAACCAGATTGTGCTGCTGAATATGAGACTTCAGCATCTATTTTGTATGGCCTAGTGTTGCACAGACATGATTTCAAAGCCTCATCCCAAGCATGGCAGAGACACACCTCATTCCCTGCTCCTGGTTCCCGTCCATAGGGCAGGGCTGCTGGCTGGAGCCTTCTAGGGACAGACTGTGCTGAAACAAGCAGATGAAGGAACAGGTTTCCCTCTGCAGAGGGTTTTTCATCAAACCCTTTCATGTTTATTACCAGCCTCACCCAGGGGGTTTTATGAAATCTGGGTGCTTGAAACTCCTCCAGCTTCCTTGGGCCAAGCTCCAGTCAATAGGAAAGAGTGACAGGAGAGACAAAATGGACAAGGGGAGCAAGATTTTGTGTTATAATCCAGACCTGGGGAATGAGAGGCTCAGCTCTGGTGTTTGGTCACGTGCCCTCTCTCACTCCCTCCCTTTGTGTCCCTCAGGATGCCTTCGTGGCATTCCACAATGACAAGAGCCTGGTGAAAAAGTACCTGAAATCTCTGCTGATTGGGGAGCTGGCACCTGATCAACCCAGCTTTGAGTCCAATAAGAAGGTGAGTGCCCTAGATTCCAGCGGTGGGAATGGCTCAGGGTTCAGCATGGAAGGAGAAGGAAAACAGGAGAGGTAGCAGGAATGGCCTCTGAGGGAGCACGCGTGATGCTGTGGGTGGTGACAGGCAGGCATGGAAATATGACTGTCCCAGCATCACTAAATCCACCCCTGGGAGCAAGGAATGAGGTCCAGAGCCCCAAATCCTGCTCTCCTCTCCTCGCTGGGGTGTCTCAGAATCAAAGCAAAGTCTGTTGACTTCATGCTTGTTTTGGCACAGAGCCCCTACTGACAGACATCTCAAACTTCTGTGGCTGTTTTGGGGTTCCTGGCTCTGCTCTATTTTCAAAGTAAATAGTGCATTAATATTCACTTTACCCACAGAAATCCCTCTTGGAGGATTTTCGTGAGCTGCGCTGCACCATTGAGAAGATGGGACTTCTGAGGCCCAATTACTTCTTCTTCTTCCTGATTTTCCTTCACCTCCTGGTGCTGGATGCTGCATCCTGGCTCGTGCTCTGGTACTTTGGCGTATCCCTGGTGCCTTTCCTGGCTGGCATGGTGTTCTTCACCACTGCCCAGGTAAACTGCTGACGGGTGCTCAATGCTGCAGACGCCCTCGGCTCCTCCAGGTGGAGAGGATTAATGGAATGCTCCCATCCCAGGCATTGCCTCTCCTTAGATCCCATTATCTGGCTGAAGATGACAGGCACGTTCTACGTCACAATTTTTGTTGCCTCCAGCAGATCTCATTTTGCTGACAGGCTGCTCCCTCGGGATGGTGGGGTTCTTGTGGAACTGGCTCTTTCACAAGATGGGATGAGCTGATTTAATCACTTACCCCAACAAAAAGAAGGAATATTTCATTCTCACCTGCACTTTTGGCTCTCTGTTTCTTCTGTCAGATGGCTCTAGTATTTTTTGGTTTCTTGAGTCCCCTCTAGCCCTGAATAGTTTTCTGCTGGATTAATAAATTCAGCCATATAAGCAAAGGATCAATTTCAGTGTGGGTGTAGGGATTTGTGGCACTTAGATGGGAGAAATTGAAGGGTGTGGTGGAGGGAGGAACACGAGATTTTCTTATTAGCCCTGAATGCTTAAGTTTGCTCGGGTCCCCCTGGAGCAGGTGCAAATGAGCTAATTTATTTAATTAATCTGTTTTAATTGCCTAATATCTGCTAAGGCAGATATCCCTCAAAGAGCAGTCTTGTATTTCCATGGAAATATGGAATGCAGTGAAGCCACAGACTTGCTGTGGCTGGTTACTTGGAAATTAATTATTCGTGATGGTAGCAACACAATTCCATGCTGTGACAGTGAAGTTAATTGCAGTGATGCTTCACTGCTTTCCCTGTAATATTCCTGATGAAACTAATATCTGGAATTGAGCAGCTGTAGTGGACAGTGGCCTGGATGGAAGTTCCCAGCCCTATGAGTGTCTCCTGACACATCAGAAGGAGGATGAAACTCACACTATGAAGATAGAGACTCACAAAGGAAATTATTGCAGTGAAGCAGTTCTCTTTCCTCAGTGATCTTTTTGTCTCCCAGATCCAGATGGGCTGGTTCCAGCACGATCTGGGGCACTGCTCTGTCTTCAGGAAGCCCAGGTGGAATCGTCTCCTGCAGATCGTGGTGATAAACATGCTGAAGGTAGTGGTGGGAATGTTCTCTGGGGCTGATCGGGACTAAGCAATGGATGGGAGTGTCCCTAAATCCAGGCAAGGTCTCCTGTGAGGGAATTGCAGTAAATAGAGATGGGATCCTTGATATTGCTCCAGTTTGAATCCCTGGTGTTGCCCTTTTCCCCACGCAGGGGCTGCCTGCCAGCTGGTGGAACCACCTGCACAACCAGCACCACGCCAAGCCCAACTGCTTCCGCAAGGACCCCGACCTCAACATGCACCCTCTGCTCTTCAGCCTGGGAAAGACCCTCTCCATGGAGGTCTGCAAAAGCAGATTTAGTCACAGAAAGCCAGAGTGTGATATGTATTGATATGTGTCTAATATAGAATAATAACAACCCAGATTGTGCCTTGAAACAAAGTGGTTTTTAAGGTCCCTTCCAACCCTGACTATTGTAGGATTTTATGATAATTCCTGAAGTTTTCCAAGATCTGAGAATCTTGTGTTATTGCAATGCTGAGGCACTTGCTCCTGAGAAACAAAGGCTCAAAATCAGTGCTTAAGTAAGGGCAAGCACCTTAAGGCAGCTCCAGGGGTGAGTCAGCCCCTTGCATTAGAGAGTGGCAGTGAGTCAGATGTTCCCTCTGGATCCTCCTGGCTGCCAGAGCTGTTGGGCACCCAAATCCTTCAGGGCTGGCGGAGCTGCCGCGCACCGAACCAAACACAGCAGAGGATTTCCTAATCCTGAACTTCATGGCTTTCATAAAAAGAGAAGCTATGAATAGATCCTCCCTGCTTCCATGATGGTTTCTGACAGCATCAGGATAGGCAAGGGCTCGTTTGCCTTTTCCTTGTAATTCGTTTTACTCATCATTTAGTGATGAAACAGCCTCGTTGCGAGATACACCAGCCTCTTAAAATAATGCTCTCTCTCTTTTACCTGCTGATGAAACTCTCCAAGGCACATGGAAAATTCCAGCTCTGCTGTCCCGGACATATTCCTGCAATGGGAGATACAAAATGCTTATTGATAGAAAACCATTGGATTTTGTCAGGGATTTTGGGAGAGCTCTCATGTAGGAGCATAAACATCCAGAGCAGGCTGGCTGTGCTCCAGTGGGTTTGGTGGAGTGAAAATGTAGGAAATCAGTTCTCATGTCTTCCTGCTTTTCAGCAGGATCAGTGTTAGGCACACTATGGATAGGCAAAGTGGATTGCAGGGCTTTTGTTTATCCAGTTTATTTGTTGCTCTAGTGTTGATCCAGTGCAGACTGGAGCTCTGGAAATAGTTTGCTTTATCTCCTTATTATTTTGTCTTTTGAAGAATTATATTCACAAAAGTTTGGGGTGATGTTAAGAAACTTTTTGTGCAATTGGTGAAAAATTACAAGGTGAAGAAATAAACTTAATTGTGCTTTTTGTGAATATTTCTATATCTTTTCATTTTTCAGCTTGGAAAGCAGAAGAAGAAGTTCATGCCTTACAATTACCAGCACAAGTATTTCATCTGTGAGTATCCCCTAAAACCACTAGTGCATCCCCTTCCCTACAAAATACGGGTTTTTAAAGATATTCCGATTGAAGTGAGAGCTCTAGGAAGATTCCTTCACGTTAAAGAAGGTCCCATGAGGAGGAATTACCCCTTAAGTGTGTGTTTGGGTTATAAGATGTAGTTGGGGGGGTATCAAACAGATACAGAGATAAGGAAGAAATGGAGAAGTGATGAGAAGAAAAGAGGAAGAGATTATGTGGGTGCATGGAGGTTAATATGAGTGAAAGCAAATTTTCTTCTACTGGAAAGAAGAATTATTTTTATGATGCAGTGAAAATACAAACATCTCTCTTTTTCTGTTCTGTCCTTCAGTGCTGGCCCCACTCGCCCTCATACCCTTCTTCCAGCTGTCAACAATCTACTTTGCAATCAAGAGGAAAAAGTGGTTGGTAAGCACTGCTTCCCTGTCTGGAAAACTCCAAAAATGTCACTGCATCCACCTTCACCTCCTATTGGTCAGGTGGCTGGGGGTAAGAGAGAAGAAGGATAGAGAAGGCTGATTCTAGGCTTGCTGCAGCAAGAGAAAATAGTTTAGAAGAGGCTTTTTAGCCTTTTAGCAGATAAATAAAAATTACCAGGAAATTCCCAGACCCAGAGTGTGATGGCAGGGCTGTTGTCTGCAGTTATTGATGGTTAAGTAGGAATATTTCAGGGACACACCCACGTTATGCAGAATGGAGCATACTCCTGACAAATCAGAAATTTGCATATCAGAACATTTTTTAAGCTACAGTTCAAGAAAAAGAGAGAGGATGGAATGGAGGCATTTGATCAACAAAGGCTGATTTTCATCCTGATTTGTTTGGGGGGGTTTTTGTTGTTTTTTTTTTCAGGACCTGATATTGGTTGTGACTTTCAACATCCGAGTCTGCCTCATGTATGTTCCTTTAATGGGATTTAAAACCTTCATGATATACTACTGGCTGTCCAGGTAACTCAGAACACATGGGGCTCTGGAGCACAATAATTAATATTTGTCATCAATATTGAGCTTCAAAAGAAAGAAATGAAAACTAAAGCAATTATTTTCGCAGAAATAAACAGTCCAGAAGAAACAGTTTAACTTTGGGGTGGGGGGGGTGGCTGCTCAGGGACATCTGCATCTAAAACTTGAGTGGTTCTTAAACTCCAAAAGTGCTTTTTCACTTAAGAGGAGACATAGCCAAGTGTTTTAGTGTTAAATTTGGATGGGATTAGAGATATGACAAGAGTTTCTGGATTTATCTGCCCAGGTACCTTGAGAGTAGCTGGTTTATTTGGGTGTCCCAGATGAACCACATCCCAATGAACATTGATTATGACAAGAACAAAGACTGGGTGTCTACTCAGGTGAGAAACTCTTTTTTCTGGAATAGTGGGTCTGCTGGTCTAAATTATAGAACAAAGACAGTGTTGTTATTCTCTTAGATTTACTTTTAATGAGGTTAAATAAACCTCTATTCATTAAATAAACCTTTCTCTGATATTCAAGCCATTTAAAATTTTAGTTGGAAAACAAGAAATCTAGATGTAAAAAATACTGTTTATTCACTGAAAGGACTTGACATATTTTTCACAACCCTTTCCCCTCTCTATTATAGAAAAGTACTGGTGGTATAACAGCCAATTTCCTTTTTAGGCCAAGTAAAGGGAAGCAAAGTGGGATACCTTGATTTTTACCCTACAGGCTGCAAGTTTACTACAGATAAATCTGACAAAATTGCCTGATAAAATAGAACATGTAAAGAGAGCTTTGCTCACATCTATCCTGCCTCCAGCACTATCATCCCACATAGTGGGTTTGCAGCAGTTTCCTGTTTTATCAAGGATGAAAAACTCAGCCTGGCTAGTCTAGACTGTGTTGAATTCCTCAGGGCAATGATGGCTGTAATCCCTGACTTTGCCTTGATTTTTAGACTAGATAAGGGTGGGCAGTGATTGCTGGGGTTCAATTGTTGGACTTGCAGGAAAATAAAATCTAAATCATCTGAGGGTTTTGGGTTTTTCCCCTCCCAGCTCCACGCAACCTGCAACGTGAACCAGTCTGTGTTTAATGACTGGTTCACCGGGCACCTGAACTTCCAAATCGAGCATCAGTGAGTACCATGCTGGGGGAAAAAATGGGAATCATCTGGGGCAGGGGGATGTTTTGAAGAGGGAGAAAGCCAAGCCTTGCAATAACTCTCCCTCATCCCATTGTGCAGCCTGTTCCCCACCATGCCTCGGCACAACTACTGGAAAGTGGCTCCCCTGGTGAAGAGCCTCTGTGACAAGCATGGCATTGAGTACAAAACCAAGCCTTTGCTGACAGCCTTTGTAGACATTTTGCAGTAAGTATCAATTAACCAGATGATTTTGCTCTGTGGTGGCAGGTAAGAGACACCCAGGCAGCCATTTCAAATCAATGTCCATGGCGAGATGAAATCTAGAGTTTATTTAGACTTCTCTAAAGTTTTAGAGTTTCAAAGCTTGTTTTTCTCATCTTTAAATCCTTTCAGCTCATTGCCAGCAGTCAGACTTTGCTATGAGGTGTTCATGCAATTTAAAATCCATTTCTTTCCCTTTTATTTCTACAACTACAGTTGGCCTTCCACAAAGTTGAACTCTGTCTCCTCCTAAGTGATTTTTTTTCCCTTCTGCTCCTGCAGTTCCCTGAAGGATTCTGGGGAGCACTGGCTGGAAGCGTATCTGCATGGATAGAAACTGGCAACTCTCCAAAGGAATCCCTTCACCACACAACTGCTGCCAAAAGCCAGGACACATCCCTGTGCATCCCTCAGGCATGGGAACTCAGGAGCTGGGCAAAGTTAATTTCAGTAAGAATGAAATGGGAAAGTGGCTTCAAGATATATTTTCACCTTGTTCCCCACCACGAACCTCTGTTTTTTCCTGCTCTCAGTCTCTGAATTCAGAGATGTGCTTTTAAACTTGGGGAGAAGTAGCTCTTCATTCAACTTGACCAGTTTAACTTTATTGGAAGTGCCAGCTCCTTGCTTATGGAAAAGGTTTGAAAGGAAATTCTTCTCCGAGTCATAGAATCCTGGAATGGTTTGGGTTGGAAGGGACCTTAAAGATCATCTTGCTGCACCCCCTGCCATGGGCAGGGACACCTTCCACCAGACCAGGTTGCCCAAGCCCTGTCCCTGGCCTTGAACAGTTCCAGGAATTGGACATCCACAGCTTCCCTGGGAAACCTGCTCCAGTGCCTCACAATAAAGAATGTCTTCCTAATGTCCAATCTACACCCACTCTCTGTCAATTCAAATTGAATTGTTGTCCTCAAAAGTCCTGATATAAACTCTCCATCTTTCTCACAAGCCTCTTTCAGTATTAAGGTCTCCTTTGTGTTCTTGGCTGAGTGGATCAGTGAAAAAATGCAGGAAAAGTGCAGGAAGTCAGGAGACATTAGGCCAGAGGGGATTTTTTTAATTTTAATTTTCTTGAACAGATCAAACAAATGTACAAAGAACAAGATAGCCTCTGGGGCACGTCCCCATCCCTTCTGGTCAGCTTGCTGTGACTCTTAAGGGTTGTAACCTGTTCTGTTCCTGGATGGCAGGGGCAGGCAGATCAGCTGGGGGCTGCTGACACCTGCAGAGGCAGTGTGAACACAGTTGGCATGGCCAGTGGTGTCTGTAGGCATAAATACATGTCTGGGTTCTAACTGAGTGCTGAATCGGGCTGAGGAGACAAAGCACTGAGGAGTAGGTCCAGATTTCAAGGGTATTTAGTGTACTCCTGCTTTTTTATATACATTACATTTTATCTAAAAGTTTACCTCTTGGTGGTTTAGTACAGTTAGTTTTATGAGAGAATTATGAATAGAGTTCTTGGTCATGAATTTTAGATTGAAGTCAAAGCCTGTTTTAGAAGGAGCTCTGATTTATCTTGCTGATTTTGAAAGCAATTATTATTCAATGACATTTCCTAATGCGACTTAGAGCAAATAATATTCCATTATGGCACTGGCAGAACCCCTGTGGTACTATACCCACCTCATTGATCCAAAACTAGAAAGGTTTTCATGGCAAGAACGTGTAGTGGCAGATAAAGAGATAATTTGCCCATAAATGCAAAGGCCACATGGTTCCTGTCCTCTGCCTTCACGCCCAGAACTTTCAGTAGATAAATCACCCACAGGAGGAAGATGTGGGAGTTATAAAAGCAGCTCTCTTGTGTTGCAATTTCTGAGTAACAAGATCAAGCCCAACAAACAAAGCAGAAGGCGTTTGGAGTTTTTATTTTTGCCTTTGTTTTTTTTCCAAAACATCTCCATTTCTTCTTGGGTTTTTTTTATATTTTTATGTGTAGGTGCAGGTACCAATAACACTGTTCTGGATGTATCATAAGAATGGTTGACAGGTGTCTTTGAAAGGGGTCCTGTTTAAAAAAGTAATTGTTAAAAAGTGGTTAAAATGTAGTTTAGAAATCCCTGATAACTGATCCCTAGAGCAATTAAGTGTTCCTGAATCCAGGGCTGGTTATTATGGTGATATCCATAATTATTTGCAAAAGCAGAAACATTATATAATTATTTAATGGACAATAATATCCTAAGATGAATACAGGGATTTCATGGTACTATGTAAAGACATATTAAAATTATAATTAAAATTTCTGTCCTGCTGAAGGTAATATAAGTATTAAGAACTCCTCCTTTTTTTACCAGTGAGACTTTAAAGCTGTGCTGATCCTGTGAAATCAATACAAAGCTGAATCAAAAGGGTTCTTTGTAGTGTCAGTCCCATAAATTAAACTGATCATTTGTACTGTTTGATTAGAATTCTGCTTATTTGAATGTCATTATTATTGATTCTTTTTCAAATCTGGTTTTAATTAAAACATTTCTGTCTCTATTTGTCTCAACAGGCTGCTCTGTGTTGATAATAATTTCTTTATCTTTTTAATAAAGGTTATTCACAGTGGAGCTGGTTTACCTTGGTTAAATTCTAACATGCATTACAAAGTCCAAGGGGTCAGGTGAGAATTTTAATATTCCCTGAAAGACAATATTTGCCATCTGAAATACCTGGAAGAGACAAGGAATTTAGGGAGATGCTTTGCAGAATCCTCCTGGCTGCTGGAGTTTGTGCTGAGATGCTGCTGGAAGTGGTTTCTTTTATCCAGGTAGAGCAAAAGTTCTTTTGTATCTTTTTGTTCTTCCCCCAGGCCCCAGATTTAGGGGTGCAATTGGATAATATGCTTTGGGTGGAATCTGATGAAGAGGATTTAGAAATGGAGAGAACAACTCCCACTGTGTGGCAGCATCTCAGTCCAGCACCTCTTTTCCTGATGTAAAATTATTCACTTAGGCACTGATTCCTCTTACCAGCCACCCCTGCAAAAAAACTCCTTCAGTTTTATTGCCTAAAAACTCTTCAATGATTGTTTGGAGGGCAGCTTGTAGCCTAATTTGAAGGAAATTGCAGTTTATGTGTCCATAAAGAAAGAGCCAGAAACAGAGGTTGTATTTACACTGAACTCCAAAAAAAACAGGTGACCTTATTCCAGCTTGCCACCTAAAATGCCTTTTCCTCAGGTGCTGCCCACAGAAGGTGTGTTCTGCTATTACTCCTCAGCCCGAAGTGCTGAGCTGTGCTCCCCTGCAAGTACAGAGCTGCCTCTGTCTGAGCAATTTTCCTCTTATCTCCCACCCAAGGGTGGGGCGTGCTCGGTTTTCCTGGCTGCCGTCCCCCTCAGGGACCTCATCCCATGGGCATGCTTGGATCACACTCTTAAAGGCAGCACTATGCTTTCCAGAGGATATTTATGGCTGTTTTCTCTCAAAAATGGAGCTGGGAGAAGCAATCCTGCATCCTTTGTCATTAAACTTACAAGAGCAATGTGGTACCTAAGGTTTCATCTCAGTCCATGGCCCTTCAGTTCAACTTGTCCCTCAGGAAATTCCTCATCTCCTCCATGGATTGTGGCAGATTTACATCAAAATATTAATTCTTTCACTCTGCTTCAAGTCTTAACTGGGGAATGCTGAGGATGTTCCTCACTTAGGCTCTTGGCCTCCCAAAGGTATTTTTCTATTTTCTCAGAAAAATATAAATGCATCTTTCTTATATCCTCTTATCCTTGGTGATAGATGAAGAAAAATCAAGTGAAATAATCTTTACTGATTTGTCTGGTCACTAAAGTCAATCTAGTCTGTAAAAAGTAATTTTTCCATAGCAGGTCTGTATTCTCTCTTGGAAGTGACACCTGAAAACACATAAAAATAGATGTGAGAATACACCTTTTAGGGATGGTTTAGGTTCTGGAAATGGTCTAGAACTCTCCCTACTGATTGTTCCATCCTTACAAATATTTACCACTCAAGTCTTATTTACACGATCTGTGTGTTTTATCTGCGGGGTTGTTAGGCTTAGAAGGGTAAATATGTTTATATTTGAGATTTTGATTTTGTGGGGTTTTTTTTCCATTCTAAAAAATATCATGCTCAGCCACCATGTTATCTTTTTGTGCCAATTAATCCAGTTTATTGATTGAAGGTGTTGACACAAAGGTGCCCACTGGAGCTGTTATTCCAGTCTGTGATGAGTTAGAAGAGATTCACTTTAAATGTATTCATAAAATAAAAACAAAGGCATTTTTTTAAGTACTATCCCTTGCTTTTTGGGGGTTTTAATAGCATATAACACCTGAAAAATCCAGCAAAAACTTCCAGAATCCAGTCCTGTGAGGAGATTATTGAGCAAGAACAAGCTAATTATGCAAATAAAGCCCATATTGCCTGCAAGAATTGCTGCACACAGCGATCTGCATGACCTTCATTTTCACTCTGACTCATAATTCCACTTTTGGGAGCAGAACTGTGCACACCAGTTGGATCTCAGTCAGTGAAGGGCTGGGGTTTGCTTACGGGGCTTTTCTGCCCTTTCACAACCGGTTGGATCAGTATCAGCTTTGGTTCATGGTCTGTGGGGTATCCAGAACAACAAACAGGCAGGAGAGGGCAAAAGAGAGACCTCATCAGATCAGGGCATTATCCCAGTGCCCAAAAGTGGAGGCCTGAAGAAAGAAATAAACCCAGCTTCAATAGGGATTAATTAGTGTTTATTTTATTATCCTACATGGGCTGAATCCACAGGGACTTATCCCATGTGGGAAGAGGCAGCTCTGATTTAAAGGGTGGCTCCTCTTGGGAATTACTCATTCCACTTCCACTGATTTATTAGGACCTTTGGAATTGCATCCTCATGCCAGAGGTCCCAAATATTCACTTAACCTTCTTCTGTTCCTCTGGAATGATGAAATAGCCTAAACCCCTTTGACCTGTTGCAACAGTGGATTTACCAGGCTTTGGCTCCTCATGAAGCTCGAAGAGGATTTGTGGGTTTTATTTTTGTCTTTATTTTCTTGTTGATGTGGGTGTTATATCTACACACACCATGACAAAAAAAAAATCAAATAAAAAACTCCACACCAAACCCAAAGCCTCCATAAAAATTGCATATTAAAATATCTATGCCATAAAAACCAAAACCAAACATAATGAAACTTCAAACTAAGATTTCCTGCATTCTGTGGTCAGGGAGAGAGGAGCCAAACAATTTTGGAACATTCTACCTGGGCTTTTTTTAGGGAAATAGATGGGATACAAACTCCAGCTGGGATTTTCTGAGGCTGTGTTTCAACACCCCATTGTGAAGCTCCAGTTTGCTGAATCAGAAATCCATCAGCTGTGCACAGCAATGAGCAAAGTAAAGCAGGCAGGGACTACCCAGCAAAATGCTCATTAAAATTATTTAAATATCAGCTGTGGGACATGAGCTAAAAGTGTGATATTGCAGCACACAAAATTTGCTCAATATAAGTGGTGGTGATGTAAGATTTTTAACCCTAGGATTGAAGTTGCAGGCTTTGGGTGTGTGAGAATGAAAGAGATGCTCTCAGGGTAGTTTTAAACCCTCTTTTATTAACCCATCTCTTCTTTTTATTGCTCCTACCAACTCTTAAATGAAAAAATCCCTTGAGTAAGAAGGTGAGACCTACTGACAGCCTGTGAGGTGAGAGAAAACTCTGCCAATGTGACCATCCATCCAACAGTCCTGAATTCTGTGATCTCTGGAATGAGGTGAAATCCAGTAGTGCCTAAGAATGTAGTAGAAAAAGTACTGAGGAAATTTTTTCCTGACTCAGGGTATTCTTGGGGCTGTAATTTATAGTTTGAGCCTCTCTCTGTGCTCCTCCAATGAAATATATCAACTCCTTTTTGTCCTTTTAATCCTTTCAGTTCCTTGCAGCATGGCCCTGAGTTCTTCATTTTGACTGTTTATATTTAAAAATAGTTGATGATGAAAGGCCCCGTGTTATATCTTTAACCAGCATCTCCTTTTTTTCAGTATAAACTCTTGATTTGCATCCTTGCTACACTCCCCAGTCCAAAATCTGAATATCCCTGGATAGTTTCACTGCCTGTGTGAGTTATCTTGCCACCTCCATCTCTCCCTAATAACACCTTGGGAAGGGATTTACCTCTGGGCTACTCTCTCCAGTTTTGTTACTCCTGGGATTCTGCCACTCTTCCCCCACAAAGCTGGTTTAAAATAAATATTGGGGGGGGGGGGGGATGTCCAGAGTAATATCCAGATTTAGGCAGCTGTGCTTAGTAAAATCTGCTGGTATTTCTTATCATGAATACACCCAGTGACTTACAGAGCAGAGGAGGAGAGATCCCAGCTAATGTCCTGCAAATTTGTTGTCAGTGTGCCAAGATAACAGATATCATGCCAACAAATCCAAGCAGTTGGGTAGTTGGCTTTTCCAGGGAGCTGCACAAGATCCCAGTTCCCCATCCTTGTATTCCTTGTATTATGGTGCCTTTCAGGCCCAACTGCAGTCCTTTCATGTAGCCAGGGCCTCACTGCCCTCACAGGGAAGAATTTCTTACCAATATCCAATCCAAACCCATCCTCTGGCAATTCGAAGCCATTCCCCAGTGTCCAAGGAAATAAAAACCTTCCATTTTTCTCTTAATGAAAACATGGCTTTGGGGAAAAAAAAGGTCTGTGGAATATAATTTGATTTGGTGTTGCTTCTTCAGGGCTGCAATCCCTGTGGAACAGAAGATTCCTGGAAAAGGAATTCTCTCTTGACTAACAAGCTCTTAAATATGACCTCAGATATTAAAAGCAAGTTTGAGGCATAGCTGCCTCCTTCATGCAGTGTTTTATTGTCTGCTGTCACTCTTCAGTTGCATGAACCAGGGTGTGCCTGGTGTTCTTGTCTGAATCTGTAGACAGCAAGATAATCCCTCTTGTCTCTGCAAAGAAAATCTTTTAACAAGTTTCCCACTGGGAGACCTGGAACCTGGCAAGCCCAGAACTCAACTTGGCCTCTGGGTCGCTGCTTGACACTTTTAGCATCATTCCCACCTGGAACTGGGAGTAAACCTTGCCTGCTCCAGGTGCACTGGTGCTTACTAAAGCTGAATATTGGCTGCAGCTCTGTGCTCCCCCCTGCTGGTAAATGCATCCAGGTGACCATGGAATACATGTCAGGATTAGACTTTGCATTTTCTAAACCCAAAATGTGAAATCGTTGATTTTGGAGTGTAATCCTCAGCTACTGGGGGTATTTTATTTGACCTCCTCAATTCTGGAGTCAGCAGTTCCCCTTATGACTTGAAATCAAATTAAAACTTTAAAAAAAATTATTTTCCAGATGATTTCAAAGGAGTGTTTGAATGTGGATCTGGAGAAAACCACTGTGATTTTCTTCACTCCCGAGGGAGAGGTTGCTGAGTTTCTAATTGATTGATATTTGGACAGCTAAGGAGAGGAAGGTTGGAGAGCCTCGACAATTGAATCAGCTGGAAGTGTTCTCAAGGAAAAAAAACAGGGAAAGGATGAGGGAAAAATGATTCAAGTTTGCCCCGCTGTGGCAGAATCCCGCTGTTGCACCTGGAAATGGGCCAGTTTTGCCTTTTCTTTGGATGAATTCCTCACTGGAACAGGCGCTGCGAATAACATAGAAATGTTCTCCAAATCACAATAACAAATGACAATATGAAAAAAACCCTTAATTATAGCTGCTGTGAATAACGCAGAAGTGTTCTCCAAAACACTATAACAAATGACAACATTAAAAAAAAAATCTTTCTCCTGGATTACATTTGGATTAGGTGTATTTGATAATGAAAAGGTGCAGCAATTGTAACACTTTATAGCAACTTTACAGCTGGAGCTATTTTATAAATGCTCTGCTCTGGGAGTAAAAGAACCCAAATTATCTCCAGACAAGAATTCCAACTTTTAAGCAGCTCATGAAAGAGAGGAAAAAATGAGATGAAAACCCTAATATTTTTGGGTGAGTTATTTTGAAATAATGGTGGATTTAGAAGCTAGGACTACACAGGACTTATAATTTACAAATTTCATCCCCCCCAAACGTGTATATTTTAAAGAAGACATTCCACCTCCTGAACAAGAAGAATCATTGTCCACATGAAATTTCAGAGTGTGAGAATTTGGTTCACTTGTTTTGCCACCACATCGTGAGGGTTTGTGCATAAAGGAGAGGCCTTGTCTGCCTGCAGCTGTGACAAGGGGGTTCGGCCCATGGCCTCACACTTATCACTGCTGCTCCCCGTGGTGTGCAGGCCTGCTCCTCAGCTCCTGCTTTGTGGGGATACCCTTGGATGCTGTGAGGCTGTGCCAGTGTCCAGGAGGACAAATGGCACCTTTGAGGTGATTTTTTTACCACAGAAAGTGTTTGCTACCAATTTTTTGGTGCCTCATTTTCTGAGGGGGAGAGCCTCGGAGTTCGGTCAGAGTCCTTCTCCTCCTCCAGAGTTCCATTCTCCTCCTAAACTTCTTCCCCAAGGAAAGGAGCTCAGGAATAGCTGCATGGCCTCTCAAAAAGCCTTTTCATTCAATTTATCTTATAAAAAATAAAAGGGGATGTGGTGTTTCCATTGCTTGCTCCATGTGAGAGACCAGCAGTGGCTGGGCCTGACTCAGCCTTGCATGGTTAAACTCATTACTTTGCTTCCCTCTGCAGCTCCCACAACCCTATCATGCCTCTTCCAACTGGGAAATTTAATTTCATTGTGTCCCTGATATAATCCCTAAAGGTGCAAATTAATTACTGAGCCTGTTATCCTTTAATTAATTACCCTATTGTTGTCCCAGGGCAGGGGAGATCCCACTATGGTAAAGGTTTTATTTCTAGATCTATATGTATTTCCATCCATTATCCTGGGATAATCCCAGCTGCTCTCAAGATTTCTGTTCCATGCCCAAAGCACAGGACATGGAGTGCTTTGGTGCCTCCTCTGGTTTGCACCTGTGATCAATCAGGACATGAACAAAGGTGATGGTTTTAGCTGCTCAGGGCTAAGATTATCCAATTAGTACTTGAGAAGTATCCCACAGGCACAGCCCAAGGCCTCTGTTTGTCTCATCAAGGATTAGGAGCAATTAAGGGAAGTCAGTTGCAATACTGGCATAATATCCACTAATATCCATCTTGCTGGGCTGGAGCAAAAGGATTTATAATGCAATTTCCTTCCAGGGTTAACACTCCAGGTGGCTCATGGAGCACCTAAAGAAGATCCCATACTAGAACAACAGAGCATTCAAACCACTTAACCTATGGAACAGTAATCCATGAGTCCAAATAAACAACTAGTCCCTTAATTGACTTATCTCAGTTAGAATCTCTCTGTTCAAGGATGTAGAATTGAGAGGAAAAAGACTGCACAGGAAAATTCACCTTGAATCTACACTGTTTGCATGGTTTTTATTCTCTATATTATATATTTTCTATATATAGATAGATATAGATATATAAATTTTATTCTCCATTATTATTATAATTTTCCCAGTTACTTTCTGAGTTTGCTTCCCTCAGAAGCTGCTTTATCTGACTCATTTCTAGCATTTCATTATATTTTAAAGATGCCTTTTCCCCCCTAAAACTTTTGCTCCTGTGTTTTGCTTAGGTAGTTTTAAATGGTGCATACTCTGATAATTTCTATGTACATTTACTCTTTATTTACTGACTCATTGTCAGAATCAGAAAAAGCTTAAGTAAAAAACAGCTGGGAATAGTTAAATTGTATTTTTACAGATATTTCTTTCAATAATATAGGTTAGTTTTGATTGAAGAGCATAAAATAATACTCTTAAAAAACCCCAAGGGAGCATTAAATAATCTGGTCAGCATTAATAATCATTAGTGATGGGAGGTTTTTAGACTTTGAGCACTTGGTTATCTACAGCAAATCAGATTCTTGAGATAACTTATCTGATGACATTGGAAAAGGATAATGATAAACCATTGCTGATCCATGTAAGCTCTGCAGGGATTGTGCAAGGAAATATTTAAATATTTGTTATACTTAATGAATGTTTCCATTCTACTGAATTTTTGAGACCCGTCAATCCTTTTCTTAACGTGTGTTTCTTAACAATTTTAACTTTATAGACTCTTTAAATGTTTTTTGGAGAAGATAATTAAAGGTTCTGCCTGAAAAATAAGACATTTTGATTATAGGTAAGAAGAATAAAGGAAACTTTGAACTGAACTGCTGGGTTTTGTCCCTGAGCAGGAGCAATGACACATTTGCCCTGTATGAAGATGTTTATGATTTAAAACCCTCCTAAAGAAGGCACTGCAATGCAACACTCACTTATCTATGCTTAACACCCTTTCTATTGACTGATTGAATTTATTATCTGCTCTTTATATGTTGGACACTACCATGAAAGGAATATTTAATTATTTTTAGGATTCCTAATAAATGGGCAAGAAGTTTCCAACAAATATTGTTATTACAGATATGCAAAGGCACCGGTTTTGATTGTCTGAGTTGTAGCCTTTATTTTACAGCTCTGAAGTTGCAGTTACCAAATCCCTGTGGTTTCTGCGAGCTGCACAAGGGCGAGCTGCACTTGTGCACCCAGTGATGTGAAGTTAGTGTGTCCTGTGCCTATGTCACCTATGCAAATTGATGTTTCCAAATGCAACTGCAAGACAAAATATAAATAAACTAGACACTTTATAGGTTGTTTTAGATAAATTCTGTTTGACAAACAAGAATGGTGAGGTTTAGGTAGCATTAACTTTCCATTTCTGCTTCTTTGCCCTTCACAGGGATGCAGGAGGAGGAAGACCCCAAAAGAAAGGATGGATTGTGATGAAATGTGGATCCAGCCACTCCAGGTGAATCAAGGCAATTAGGTAAGCCAGGTGGTGCTGGGCACAGGTTGAGCAAGGAACTGGTCTAGCTACAAAATACAGTTCCTCCCTTTTGATCTTGATAAAGGCTCCCGAGTGACAGGATGAATTATATCCCTCAGCTCCGCTCCCCCTCGTTTCCCTCCAATAAAAGTGACAAGATTGTCCTCATGGAGTGAGTGGGTGTCTGGGATTTTGTAAGACAATTCTACGTGTGGAAAACACCAGTTCTTGCTTGAGACTGGCTGAATAACTTGACTGGGTTTTTAATGTTCTCTCTCCCCTGGGGAGAATAAAGGAGAATCATTTAAGCTTTTCTGAAATGTGAGAAAGTTGTAAAAGCTAATTGTAAGAGTGTAATTCTGCAAAGGGGTATTTTAATTCTTTGATTTTCTATTTCAACTGCTTCTGCAGACTTTTTCTGAAAGCACAGTTCCTTAAAGAGCTCCATTATTTCACTTATGAAAGAGAAGATGAAGAGCTAAGCTGGTCACTGTCCATAACAAAGGGAAGGAATACAAAGAAATGCTGATTAGAACTCAAATACTCCAGTTGTCCTTAAATCTAGAACTCGTGCTGCCTGCAGCAATGGCTTTTTAGAAAAAAAACTTTGTCAACAATAGCACTGAAGTACTCCTCAAATCAGATTCATCTTGTCCATCTTTATGGAGTCAAGCATCTTGTCTAAGCTGCTGCCTGGGTTTTCTTGTCAATGGAGAGAGATAATTACCTCTGGATCTAATTTATGCTGTCCATTTCCTTACACGATTATAGAGCAAGAACACATAAATCATTTACATTTTAAGCTAAAGCTAAGTAAATAAATTCATTTACTTTACTGTATTTGAAATATTCTGGTGCTCACATCATCCTGTTTGGAGACAGAGAGGTTCCATGAAGCACTTTCTGAACCTGTGCCACCACACAGCATAATCCTTAAACATGTAGTTGATAAAAGGGGATGAGACTGTTAAAGGACATAACATTCTTCATGGAGTCATGGAATGGTTTTGGTTGGAAGAGACCTTAAAGCCCATCCAATTCCATGGACAGAAACACCTTCCCCTTGAACAGATTGCTCCAGCCTGGCCTGGAAGTCTTCTTGCAAACAGCAGAGGGGGGAAAAAAGAAATAAACAATTATGAAAGGACCAATCACATTTTCTGGTGATATTTGCAGTATTCTTCTCCAGATGAAAAGTCACTGCAATTTATATTTTTGTGTTTAAATTTTGCAGAATAATGTGATTTCCAGCTGGGTTTAGTACGAGCCTGTTAGTGCAAAAAACTGCAAAGGAAGTGCTTCTCAGGAGGTACAGTGAAGGACACACAAGCTGAGTCCAAGTGTTACAGAAGAAGCTTCTCAGGAAGGTAATTTGGGTTGTGCAATGTGTTTTCACCCTGATGGCTGATGGGGCCTGCCTGTACCTGCTGGCACACCTCAGGTGGGAAGGCTGGGTGGGTCTTTCCTCAGGAGCTGGAATGAGTTTGGAATTTTCCCCAAACACTAAAACAGACAAAGCTTCCTACCAACAGGATCTGTGTAGTCTGTGTAGGATGTGGACACAGCTAGTAATGTGCAGCAAATCCTTGCTGGCTCCTTGCTCTTCTTCATCTCCTTGTGCCTCCTCAGCTCTTGAAATGCACAATTCCTCTCTTTTATAAGAAAAGGAGGGAATGCAGTGGCACAAACATAAGAAGTGCCCCTCTCTGCCTTCCTTTCCAGGAGAAAATGTGCATTTACGGTGGACACTGTCACAAGTTTCTCTCAGATTTGCTTTAAGAACATGACTGTAAAAGGTCTTTTCCAACCAAAATGGTTCCAGCTTTTTTCTGCATTTCCCCATCCTTGCCAGTAGTGTGACAGCAACATAATCACCACCTTTATGAAATCTCTCTGCTGACTTTCCACCACGAGTGAGAACCATGTTTCACCTTCTATATCAGCTCATTGTGGATGGGTTTTGTTCCTTTCTTTTCCTTCATAATTCCAATGCATTTAGAGTTGCTGGGCTGCTCATTTAGCCTTTTCCAAACACTCTCTTCATCAGGACATCACCCTCTGGAGATTAGGAAAGGAAGTAATTACGGTTCTGATATACAGGACTAAGAAATTAGGAATTATGCAACATTAATCCCTCTCTCCCCCACAGATTGGCAATGTGAAGTGGAAATCAGCTCAGGATATTCCAGGTACACTTGAGAGTGAGAGGTCAGTTTAGCAATACTGTGATATAAGATTATTTGGAAGAGCCAATGATTTCTGAGGGATTTCTGGCTCCCTCTGACTCTTATTCTAAAATAAAGTGTCTATGTTTGCAGGAGAAGAGGGAGGAAGAGAGGGACTGGTAGATTTGGACATCTCTGAAATTATGTATAGAACTGGGCCTAACCTTAATTCTGTTTTCATTTCTCAGGACCAAGTTTGAAATACTCTGTTTGAAATAGTGCAGTTGTGAACACTTTCACTGATTTTCTGCTATTGGTAGGACTGGTATGACAAATAATCTCTAAATTAATCAGGATAACATGAGGGAAAGTCATGTGGACTGATAAAGCTTTCAGTTGCTTTATTTATTACTTCTTGCTCTAACAAGAGAGTAGTACCTCCTGTGGGAGTGAGTGATCATACAACTGGTTCTATGTGTAATTTTTATGTGGAGGTGGTCTGTCCTTCTTTATTCTGGCCTCACTTGCAGGTAATTGCTGTCATGGTGAAGTGTGAGGTGTGAGAAACAAGGTTGATGAGAGAAATCACTTCCCCAGAGATTACAAAATCCCTTGTATTATGCAGCAACTTCAGCATGTGCCAACTCCATTACTCCTGTACCCAGCATTTCCTTCAGCTTATTTCCCATTTTTCCCACTAACAGCAGTAGGAGTTATCCCATGTTAACATTCTGCATCCACATTCTTTGTAGTTTTTGTTCAGGTTCTTCTTTTCCCTATTTTTGTGCCATAGTTTGGCTCAAACAACTCTGAAATATGTTTTGAGTTCCCATGGAAGCGTCTCTGTGTTGACACCCTTGCCTGCCTTGTTCAGGCATGCAGGGCCACATATTCAGTACCTCATCAGCCCTGAATTTGGGACTGGAAAGTTCTGATTTGTTTTGGGTAGAAGTATGGTAATCTGGTGCCTGGAAAAGCCAGTTGGGATGAAGAAAATAGGAATAATGCAGGGTTTTCCTTAGAGTGTAAGTGGTTAAAAGTGAGGGAAAGTTGGTAGGAGGTGGCTTCCACATGTTTCCAGAATTTCTTCAAGGGCTTAAGGGACCTGTGGGTGCAGTTCACAGAATCACACAGGATCACAGAATGACTGGGTTGGAAGAGACCTTCAAGATCCTCGAGTCCAACCCATGTCCCGACACCTCACCTGAACCATGGCACCCAGTGCCACATCCAGCCTTCTCCTAAACACATCCAGGGATGGTGACTCAAGCAGCTTGAGACTGTCCTCTGGTTCTGTCAGTGCTGCCTGGAGAAAGAGACCAACCCCACCTGAGCACAGCCACCTTTCAGGGAGCTGTAGAGAGTGATAAGGTCACCTCTGAGTCTCCTTTTCTCCAGGCTGAGCACCCCCAGCTCCCTCAGTGGTTCCTCACAGGGTTTGTGTTCCCAGCCCCTCTCCAGCCCCGTTGCCTCCTCTGGATGTGTTTGAGCATCTCAACGTCCTTCCCAGCCTGAGGGCCCAGAACTGGACACAGCACTCCAGGTGTGGCCTCACCAGTGCCAAGTACAGGGGCAGAATGACCTCCCTGCACCTGCTGGCCACACCATTCCTGATCCAGGCCAGGATGGCCTTCCTAGCCCCCAGGACACACTGCTGGCTCGTGTTCAGCTGGCTGTCACCAGTACCCCAGGTCCCTTTCTGCCTGGGCACTGTCCAGCCACACCATCCCCAGCCTATAACGCTGCAGGGGATTACTGTGGCCAAAGTGCAGGACTGGGCACTTGAACTTATTAAACATCATCCTGTTGGACTCTGCCCACCCATCCAACTGTTCCAGGTCTGTCTGCCGAGCCCTTCTTCCTTCCAACAGATTGACACATGCTCTCAGTGTCATTTGCAAACTTACTAATGAAGGACTCAATGCCCTCATCCATGTCATCAATAAAGATATTAAACAGAACTGGCCCCAGCACAGACCCCTGAGGGACACCTCTGGTGCTTGGCCCCAGTTGGATGCAGCACCATTCACCATCACCCTCTGTGCCCAGCATGCAGCCAGTTCAGAACCCAGCACGGAGTGCTCCTGTCCCAGACATGGGCTGCAGCTTTTCTGGGAGAGTGCTGTGGGAGACAGTACCAAAGGCCTTGCTGAAGTCCAGCTACACAACATTCCCAGCCTTTTCTGCATCAGCCAGACAGGTCACTTGGTCATAAAAGGAGACCGGGTTGGTCAAACACAACCAACCTCTCCTAAACCCTGCTGGCTGGGTCTGATACCCTGGCCATCCTGTAAGTGCTGTGTGATGGCACTCAATATAAATTGTTCCATCACCTTACCAGGTACTGAGGTCAGGCTGACTGGTCTATAAATTACTAGGATCCTCCTTCCCACCCTTTTTGTGAATGGGTGTCACACTGGCCAGCTTCCAATCCTCTGAAACCTCACCAGTGAGCCAGGACTGCTGGTAAATGATGGAGAGCGGTTTCGCAAGCTCATCTGCCAGCTCCCTCCTCACCCTGGGGTGGATCCCATCTGTTCCCATGGATTTATGAACACCCAAGTGGTTCAGCAGCTCTCTGACTGCCTCCTCCTGGATAACAAGGGGACCATTCTGCTCCCTGACACCATCTAACCAGGAGGACAGCTATCCTAAGGACAAGTTGTCTTCTCACTAAAAACTGAGGCAAAGAAGGCTCTAAGCATTTTTGCCTTCTCCTCATCTGCAGTTACCGAGTTCCCTCTCACATCCAGTATAGAACAAAGGTTGATCTTAGCCCTCCTTTTGCCATTAATATAGTTGTAAAAACATTTTTTATTATCCTTTACAAAAGTTGCCAAATTAAGTTTGAATTGAGCTTTGGCCTCCCTATTTTTTTTCCTACATGCCCTAGCAGCCTCCTTAAAAACTTCCTGAGAGACCTGACCCTCCTTCCAAAGATGATGCATCCTCTTTTTTTCCTAAGCTCCTCTGAAACCTCCTTGCCCATCCAGGCTGGACGTTTGCCTTGTTGACTGATCTTTCAGCACACAAGGACAGCCTGTTCCTGTGCCCTCAAGATCTCTGTTTTGAAGCACACCCACCTTTCCTGAGCTATTTTGTTTTTAAGGGCTGCTTCCCAAGAAACTCTCTGAATAAGTCTCCTAAACAGACCAAAGTTTGCCCTCCAGAAGTGCAGTGTAAAATCTTATTGATGTTCCTCCTCATTTCACTAAATATTGAGAACTGTCTAATTTCACGATCATTATGCCCCAAGCAGCCTCCAACCACCACATCTCCCACCAGATCATCTAACATAGTCCTTTTCCTGGTGGGCTACCCACCAGCTGCACACTCTAAGAACTTCCTGGGCTGCCTCTTTTCTACTCTGTTAAGTTCCCAGTAGATATCTGGTAGGTTAAGGTCACCTACAAGAACAAGGGCTGATGAATATGAAACATTCTCTAGCTGTTTATAGAATAAGTTATCCACCTCTTCTTCCTGGTTGGGTGGTCGATAACAGACTCCCAGTAGGGATATCAGCCTTGTTGGCCTTTCCCTTAATTCTTACCCACAGGCATTCAACTTCATCATCATTAGTTTCAATACCATGGCATCAAGAGCTTCCCTAACATAATGGGCCACCCCTCCACCTCTTCTCCTTTTCCTGTCTCTTCTGAAGAGCTTGCAGCCATCCAGTGCAGTGCTCCAGCCATGTGAGTCATCCCACCATGTTTCTGTGATGGAAATTACATCATAGCTCTGCTGTTGCACCATGGCCTCCAGCTCTTCTTGTTTGCTACCCACGCTGTGCACATTAGTATACGTGCACCTCAGCTGGGCTGCTGATTTCACTCCTATCTCAGGCTTAGCACCCTTGCGCATGTTTTGTTTTCAGACAGCCCCTTCCCCCTTCAAACCTTCTAAACCTAGAAAAGCCCTCAGGATGAGTTCCGCCAGTTCCTGAGCTAAAATCCTTAACAGAGAGATGGTGCCCATCTGGTTCCAGCAGGCCGGGTGCCATAAAAGTTGCCCCATGATCAAAGAACTCAAAATTCTGCTGATGCCACCAATCCTTGAGCCACTTGTTGATAATGTGAGCTCTCCTACTCCTTTCAACATTTTTCTCTGCCACCAAAGGGACTACCTGAACACTACCTGTGCTCCTGCCCTATCAACCACTCAACCCAGTGCCCTAAAGTCCCTTTTACCCTGATGCTCCTCTTTTCAGTCCCATCACTGCCAGCCTGGAGTATCAGCAGTGTGTGATAATCAGAGGGCTGAATCAGCCCAGGCAGTCTCTCAACGATATCCTGCAGCTGGGCCCCAGGGAGGCAGCAAACCTCTCTGTGGGGTGGGTTGGGTCAATGGGTCATGGGGCTTTCTGTTCCCCTCAGAAGGGGTCACCCACAAGGACTACCCTTCTTTTACTTTTAATGTCAGAGGCAGTGATCTGTCTGACAGATGAGGTGTAACTGGGAGGCTCACTGGGCAGATAATTTTCTTCTAAATCATCTGTCTGTCTCTCCAGATCCAGGGGCTCATACCTAATCTGGAGTGGCACCTGGCTAGGGGATGGGGGTCAGGAGGAATTTTTGGGTCAGCAGGGACCCATTTCCACTCCCCTTCACCCATCAGGTGTCCTTCTATTGCCTGGCAGTGGGAGGCATGGGAGTCCTCTGGTGGGCCTCCCTCAAGGATGGAAGGGTGGAACTCCACCAGTCTATTTCCCTTTCACTTTCCCTGATATTCCTTAGCCTTTCAACTTCCTCCCTGAGCCTGGCCACCAGCAAAAGGAGATCATTCACCTGTTCACACTGCAGGCAGGCTTCTTCTGCAATGCCCCCTGGAAGCACTGATAGCTCAAACACTCTGCCGCGAAGGGTCTGGACAGACACATCCTTTTGGAGGGTTCTATTTGGCTACATGCACTTGTACTAACTGCGGCTTTTCATTGTGCAAAAACCATTACTAACAAAAAACCCCAAAACCAGCCAACCAACAGAAACACAACAAACTAAAAACTCCACTAGCAAGAGGGAACCTGCAACCCTGCCTGTGTGAACTGCCTCACCTCGCTCCTGTTGGCGCAGGAGGAAAGCCCTGCCCTGCCCCTTTGTGGCTAAATTATCACCAAAACAGCATAAGCAGCACTACCAGTCCTCAGCAGCAGAACATCAGGACCCTCAAAGTCCCTGCCATGGTGTCCCTTCCAGTTTGCTGTAAACTCCAAGGACTTGCTCAGATCCTGCTAGGAAAAATGAGGAATAAATAGAGAACATTCCTCTAAGGAGTTGCACCACATGAAAGAATAAGAAAAGAAAAAGAAGGAACAGGGGTTACAGACTGCAAATAATAACTTATGGATACAATTTGCATTCTTCTATAAATTAAATTTTTTATGGCTAAGTGGTTTATTTATTTATATTTAATAATGTATTTTATTTATGTTTTGCTCTGAGTTACTCAACTTAATTACTGCTCCTTTTATTTCTTTTCCCTTTTTCCTCAAGAGGTGGGTGATGCTCCAAGCCTGGCAGTGTTTAAGAAGCATTTGAGCAATGGTAGAGGCTTTAACTTCAGTGGTCAGGCATGATATTTGTAGTGATCTACATGATCTAAGTGATTAAATTATAGTCCCTTGCAACCGACTCAACTGAAATATTCTGTTGTATTCCATTCTCTTCTATTTTCTCCTGTCTCTAAGAGAGAGGAGATTCCTGCTTGTTCATTTATGAAGGTGCTTGATTTCCTCATGCCTTTGGTGTCAATCACCTAATCAATATTTCTCTCCAGAATCTGCCACATTCATGACCTACAGAAGGGAACTAATGGAGTTCCTTTGGCAGTCAGCAAATATATTCATCATTTAGGAAGGGCAGCACTTCAGTTTGGAAAAAATCAGATTTTAGTCTGCACAAGAAGTCCATTTAGCTTTGCCCAAATTTTTTTCTTTTTTTTTTTTTTTTTTTTTTTTTCAGGCTTGATGACATATGTATTAAGACAAAAGTTCCAGAAAGGATTATGATGCAGCTTTGGTACAGTGCAAGGAAAGGAAGGCTGGATTACAGGAGCATAAAGATGTGGGATGTGTGAAGGAACAATGGTTATCAGATAGGTATCGAGTCATAATTTGATGCTTATCTTTTTAGCAGTTGACATCTTTGTTGTGAAAAGACAGATTGCAAAAGCAATCAGTGCTGCTTAATGTGGGTAGAAAACTGAGGAGCTGGAACCTTGGTGATGTAAAGGCTGTGGTGCAGATTAATGAAGGGTTTGTTCCCAAATGGATTGTCCCCCTTGAAGGAGCTGCTGTAATGTTATCAGCATTCCTATCAGAGCAGTGTCTGACACGGTGACAATGTCATGAGTGTCTTGCATGTGACAGGCAGCTCCTTCTCTCAGCAAATTACCTGGCTCATCCTGAGGCAATGAAAGCTTCAGTTATCCAAGGGCTTGACATAAATCCATGTAAGGTCTTAAAACCTCACTACCATTTTGGGTGCTTGAGGTCAGTTTTAAAAAAAATCTAAAACTCCAGCTAAGCTCGTGCTTGTCTCCTGACATGCCCAGGTTCAAGCCTTGTCCAACCTGGCCTGGAACACTTCCAGGGATCCAGGGGCAGCCACAGCTTCTCTGGGAACCTGTGCCAGGGCCTCCCACCCTCACAAGGAAGAATTTCTTCCCAATATCCATCCCATCTAACCCTGCCCTCTGTCAATGGGAAGCCATTCTCCCTGTCGATCCAGGCCCTTGTCCAAAGTCTGTCTCCAGCTTTCTTGGAGCTCCTTTAGGTACTGGAATTGTGCACAGAAGTTGTGGTGTTTGGGGTTATTTTGTGTGCTCCATATACTAAAAAACCTTTGGGGAGGAGCTTTTGTTTGTCATATTAACCCATTGAATTAACCTATTAATTAACCTATTTAACCTCGTGCAGGATTTTAGGATCAGAGAAAGGTTGGGCTGATGGTTTTGAAGGTTGGACTCGGTGATCTTGGAGGTCTTTTCCCACCTTAATAATTCCATAAAGTAGCTAAGGAGGTATTAACGTGGGACAAGAAGGGAGTGGATTCTTCCCCCTTTTCTGCTGAATATTCAGTATTGAGTATTCAGTGTAAGAGGAGAGGCTAAAAGGAAGGAGTTGTGCTGCATTCCTGAAGGTATGCGCTGGAGTGCTGGAAGTGGTTTGTCTCAAATGTTATAAAAACACATTTTGCAAAAGCACCAAATGGGAGCCTAAAGGGATGGCAAAACCAGGAATCAGGAGGCAATTGTGCCTACTGTGACAGGGACAAGAAAAGAAATAGGTTGATGATAACGACTGTTAAACTTCTTTTAAGGCCCCTTATTGTGCTGGCTGTCTGAAAGCTGGGCTGAGAAATCAGCTTTAGAATTTCACACCTTCCTGTAAAGGAGAAGAGCAGGAAATATTGTGTAAACAGTTTGATTGAGATAACTAGATGAGATTTCTTCTTTTGCATCATCTCTTTTGGAAATCTAGACTGCAGAATCATTATCAAGTGTGAGCTTTACCAGCACAAGTAGACTCAAGGAGCAAACAAGCCCTGAAAAAAAAAAAAGGGCAAGTAGGTGCATGAGAAATGTTATAAAGAAATAATTTCAAATTCATTAATCATCAAAAGATATAGATATCTCACATAAATTAATTCATGCACTTTGAAAAGCCTGTCCTAATTGTGGGCTCCTCCATCTGGGTTGTTGCTGTTGTGGGTTTTAACATATGGTTTTCTACAGGATAAAGAAATCATTCTGTCAATTGCAGTTTTAGATTTTCAAGATTGGGTCTGTTTTGACAAGAGAAAATTATGTGAATGCTGTGACTGTTTAGGGGGAAAGGAAAAGTGGGACCAAGTGTTGTTCTGCAATTAATGCTCATTTCCTGGAGTCCCCAGGTGTAATTAATAATTTTACAAACATGAAGGGGACAGTGGGAGGGGAAGAAAGAGCAGTTTCACAACCTGCTATCAGAACCTGGTACAACATTCCATGTGTGCTATCCCAGGTTTATCCCAGGTAACAGAAGCACTTTCCAGAGCAGAGCTTCGAGGATTATTCCTGCCATGGGCTCTGTGGGAGCTCCCTGCTTGCTGTGAGTGTTGGAAAACTGGACTGAAATGTAGAGTTTTATCAGGTTTTAACTGTTATACTGAGTTTTCTGGAGATTGGTGTAGTTTGGTTGTTGGGTTTTTTTTAGTAAAACATAAGAATATGCTTAATTCTTGTTTCATCCAAGGGGCTTGTAGACTGTAACATCATAAATTAAGCTACAGAGTGATATTTTTCCTGGTTATTCGGAGGAGTATTTTAAGGGAAGATTTCCCTGAGCTGGTTTGGGAATGGAATGAATTTGCTGAGGACCCCCCACCTGAGGCTACCACGGGGCTTTTGGCACTGGGGATGCAGAACCAGGGTGGGAAAGGGGCAATTCTGGGGGGCAAACCCAACCCCGAGGAGCGGGTGGAGGAGGCGGGGAGAGGTGCCAGGGCGGCTCCCGCCCTTAAATGCCGCGGCGGAGCGGGATGCGGGGCTGCAGCCGCGGGAGGGAGGGAGGAGGGCAGGAGGCAGCATGGCACCGCCGGGGGGCGGCGGGCAGCTGCGGGACGGGGACAAGGATGGCGACAGGGACAGAGCCACCGCAGCGGGGATGCGGCGCTTCACCTGGGAGGAGATCGGGCAGCGGAACGGGCGGGGGCCGGCGCCGCAGGAGCGCTGGCTGGTGATCCGCAGGAAGGTGTACGACATCAGCCACTTCTACCGGAGACACCCGGGAGGGGCCCGGCTCCTCGTCAGCCACGCCGGGCAGGACGCCACGGTGAGCGGAGCGGGGAGGCGGGAGCCGGGATGCGCCGCAGGAGGGCGCCCGGGAAAAGCCGGGCGGAGCGGGTTGGGAACGGCCTCAGCGGGAATCGGGGTTGGGACAGAGCCGGGGGAGCGAAGTGTGACCGCTCCGTGCGAGCCTCGCCATCCCCATGCCATGGGAAAGGGCAGATGAGGAGATGCAGCCCACGGGAACGGGATCGGAGCTGTTGCTCCAGCTAAATCAGAGCAACAGCGGGAGCGAGAGCTGTGGCTGTGTTCACAGGGGTCTTATGTTGAGGGAAGAGACAGAGATCTGACTCCATATTTCAGAAGGCTTGATTTATTATTTTATTATATATATTGCATTAAAACTATACTAAAAGAATAGAAGAAAAGGTTTCATCTCAGAAGGCTAGCTAAGCTAAGAATAGAAAAGAAATAATCATAACAAAGGCTGCTGTCCCAGACTCTCTGTCCGAACCAGCTGGGCTGTGATTGGCCATTAATTATAAGCATCCCAGATGGGCCAATCACAGATGCACCTGTTGCATTCCACAGCAGCAGATAACCATTGTTTACATTTTGTTCCTGAGGCTTCTCAGGAGGAAAAAATCCTAAGGAAAGGATTTTTAATGAAATTATGTCTGCGACAGAAAGCAGAGGAGCGCATGGAGATGCTCAGAGGACTGGAGCACCTCTGCTAGCTGGGAGTGTTCAGCCTGGGGAAGAGAAGGCTCTAAGAAGAGCTCAGAGCCCCTTCCAGTACCTAAAGGACTCCAAGAGAACCAGAGAGGGACTTTGGACAAGGCCCGGAGGGACAGGACAAAGGAGAATAGCTTCAAAATAAAAAAGCTTTAGACTAAAGAAGCGTTGATTTAGAGTGCGTATAAGGAAGAAGGTTTGGCTGATGAGGGTGGTGAAATACTGGCATAGGTGACCCAGAGATGCCCCACCCCTGGATGCACTCAAGGTCAGGCTTAATGGAGCAATCTGGTGTAGCTGAAGATGTCCCTGCTCATTGCAGGGGGGTTGGAGTAGAGGAGCTTTAAAGGTCCCTTCTAACCCAAACCATTCTGTGATTCTTAAGTCTTCAGGATTCCTCTTATCTCCTGGTCTTGCTTGTGTCATTGCTGTGAGCTGCAGCAATTTTTTCCATATTTGGAAAAAATATTTGAGGCTCATGGAAATCAAATAATTTTCAATCCATCAAGTTTAAATTTCAAATTGTGTATTAGTTGAACTTTGCATTCTGTAATTTCAGCACTCCTTTCTCCAGTTACTACTGCCAGATTTCTTTAATTTTAGCATGCTGGAAAATCCCAGACAGTGGATGAACCAGATATTTTGTTTCTGGGATCTGAGCCAGGTTTGTAGGTAGTTGGTTCCACCTCCAGGATCTGAGCCACTTTTGGGTCTGTCCATCTTGCAGTAGGTCCATTGCTTAATCTTTTGGATATATATTATGAAAAATAAAGAAATTATCTTAATTGAGCTGGAAGATTTTAACCAAAAGCAGAAACCCATGAAAGGTGGCAGCTCAGGAGAGGGTGAGAAGCACAGAAGGCTCTCAGTAAGCAAAGACACCTGAGGAATTAAAAAATGAGTATAACTAATGCCAACATTTTAGAAAGGGTGACACTGCACACTGAAACTGTGGAGTTCTCTTGGTGCTGCTTTTTGTTGTGGTGTTCTCTCACAAAGGATAAAAAAGAAAGGATGCCTTCCACCAGACCAGGTTGCTCCAACCTGGCCTTGGACACTTCCAGGAATGGAGTGATTCAAAAGGCAATTTTAATTTTTTTTTTTAACAAAATCTGGATTTCTTTTCCTTTGTTGTTGTGCCTTTGCAGGATGCCTTTGTGGCATTCCATGTTGACAAGGTGCTGGTGAGCAAGTACTTGAAGCCTCTGCAGATTGGCGAGCTGGCACCTGACCAACCCAGCATTGAGCCCACTAAAAATGTAAGTCTGTCCTTACAAAACAGATCAAAGGAGACTAAAGGGAAATATTCTGAGATTACACCATGTTCTTCTCTATCAGCATAGCTCCTGGAGCAATGGGAACCAGGTTCCTCACATTTTTTGGGCTACTACTTAAAAACAATGTGTAAATATGAAATCCCTGAAGATGAATTTTTCATATCACAGCCTCTCTACTTAAATAGCAGAGTTATCACCTCTAATCTCCCTTGCTTTGAGGAAGAGCTAACCAAAAGGAAAAGGAATATTTTTGGAGAATAAATATTCTCCTTCAGCTGTAGGTCCATTTAATCCTCCCCTGTTCATCCCGGGAAGGGAAAAGAGAAGACAAATATAAGGAATAATTTAATGCAAAAACCTACCACAAGGTGGCATGGGAAGTTCATGCACACCAAGTACAGCTTCCACTAAACACAACTTCAGCTGAGCCCTCTGCTGCCTGCCAAGGATTTGACCGAAGAAGCACCGAGGAGGATTTGTTTTGGGGCTTGGGATGCAGACATTGTGATGGCTGCTCCTGGCTCGTCAACAAAAAGCTGTAGCAGGGCAAAGATAATGTTCATTAAACACAGCTCTTGCCCTTTTAGCCAGATCCTTTGTTCTTTCTCCCTCCCATCAGAGTGGTTTTTGGGATATGAGGCTGCAGTGGTGCTCTCTAAAACCACAGAATTGTGACCCTGATGCTTCCCCCAGGAAATGCTGGTGAAAGATTTCCGGGAATTGCGCGCTACAGTCGAGAGAATGGGACTCCTGGAGCCAAACCAGCTCTTCTTCTTCCTGCTCCTGGCTCACATCCTGCTCCTGGATACAGCTGCCTGGCTCATCCTCTTCTACTTTGGGACATCCTTACTGCCCTTCGTTTTCTCCCTGCTGCTGCTGACCATTTCCCAGGTGAGCAATGAATTCCACAGCATGGACTTGCATCAATCTACACACACACATGTGAGCAGTTTCTTGTCCTTTGCTTCCTCACTTGGCATAAAAACACAGCCACTATCTGGATACCAAGAAGAAATTCTGCATGTGTGGATCTCACAGTAAACTTAGTTTGGGATTCTTTCAGCAAGATATATTCTGAGGGAAGCCTTAGGACTGTCAGGATTTTGCAGTCCTTTTCTGCTGGTGACTTGGGAGCAGTGTCTGGAAAATAAATCTTGATATTTCAGTGCAAAGGATGAGTGTGGCACCATCCCCATCTCAATTCCTCTTTTTCTCCCCTCCTAAAGTTTTTTTTCTCCTCCTCCAGGTCCAGGCTTCCTGGTTACAGCATGATTTAGGACACCTCTCAGTATTCAGGAAAACCAAGTGGAACCACTTGCTACACAAGTTTGTGATGTGCCATTTGATTGTGAGTCCCTGGAAAACTTCTGGGGGTTTTCCTGTAAAAACATGTGTTCTGAAGACTGTGGAGCATGTGCAGCACTGGGGGGAGGATTAGGGTCAGGAAGTAAAGGGAATTCTGGCTCTGAAAGTGCTTTTCATGCTTTGTTCTTTCTTGAACAGGGGGCTTCTGCCAAGTGGTGGACTCTCCTGCACTCCCAGCACCATGCCAAACCCAACTGCTTCCACAAGGACCCTGACATTGATATGCACCCTTTCCTCTTCACTTTGGGGAAGAAATTCTCTGTGGAGGTCAGTGAGTGGGTGTGGGAAGTCCAAACCAAAGGTGTGATGGCAATTTCTGTAACGAGGTTTATTTCTCCACGGTTCACACTAAGTGCCTTTAAGACTCTCTTGAACAGCTGATGTGTTGATGTAAATAAATTAGACATGATGTAAGGGCATTGTATATAGGGTGGAAAATCCACCAGCACATTCATGGTTGGAGAAATCTAATGACCTAGAACAACAACTCAGTAATTAATGATCATTAGATAACTTGTAAACATCAATCAATGTAAGGCATGGCTGCAGTCAGCCTGGAATTATTATTTTAATATTAACATATGATGCTCAGTCAGAGGGTGGCTTTGATGTGTCCATGTCTTCTAGGAGAGTTTGCTGTGACAGGAACAGCAGGACTGAAAAACCCAGGGCCGTTCCTGGAACTCCAGTTGGGCAGAATTTGTTGGACTGTGTAGGATATTCCCAGTTTGTCCTGCTTGGGCACTGCCAGGAGTGACAACCTTAGAGTGCTGAACCCCTTTTGCTGTAGATCCCATTGGTTCTTGACACCATCACAGCAGCTACAGCACTGAAATATTTTTCTCCATGCCATCATGGAGCTGCCATTTAAGCTTAGAGACTCAGAGAAGAAATAAGGGGGGAAAATAAGAGAAAATACATATTTTTGACCACTAACACAACTTAGCCTTGATATAATTCTTCACAAAATGAATCATAAAACAAGGAATGAGGGTTGTGAGAAGTGTGCAAGAATAGTCTCTCTGGAAAATAAATGGAAAAGAGCAAGTTACCTGTGCAAATTGGCAAATTGCCTGGTCTCCACTAATATTTTTTTTTTGTTGGTTTTTTTTTTCCACAGCTTGGGATCAAAAAGAAAAAATACATGCCCTACAACCACCAACACAAATACTTCTTCATCAGTGAGTATCTCTATCTTCAATTCCCTGTAAGGTATGAAAGGGGCTTGGAGATTCTACTTTTGACCTGGAGAACTTGAGAAAAACAAAGGTGCCTGAGTCAAAGAACAAAATAAAAAACCAAAATAATAAAAACCAGATTTTTGGAAGAGTTGGAGACCTGCCTCATCTTATCCTTGATCTCCCACATCCTCCACAGAGGCTCTGGGTTGTGATATCTTACCACATCTTTCAGTAGTGGGTTTCAGATTTTTTTTTTGTTTGGTTTGGTTTCTTGGGGTTTTAACTGCAAGTGAGATGTCCTTTTGGAGTTCTTCAGCCCCAAATCCCTGATAGAAAAAGGATTTAATATTCATTTCTGTTGTTCCCCTGTTTGCACCAAGGAATAAGGAACCAGATAATCTTTGGGCTGTGGAAACCACTTCTCAAAATAATAATTTGTGGCTGTTCCTCAGTCAAGAGCCTAAGACAAAATCTGAGTTTTGTAGGAACTCTCAGATAATTGTCAGACCTAGAAATGTTTCAAGGCACTAAACCAACATCCTAACCTGGACAGTTCTCCAGACTGAGCGGGAATTCAGGACCCTTCTCTCCCAGGCTGATGTATGATGTCACCAGTGATGAATTTTTCTTTCCAGCTCTTCCTCCGCTCCTGTTCCCCACCTACTTCCACTGCCACACATTCTACATTGCCTACACAAAGAAGTACTGGGCGGTGAGTGCTGCTGCTTGTGTGACCCAAAGGGGTCAGATGGGGACCTTCAGCCTTCCTTCTGAGCATGGAGCCAGCCCCTTGCTGGGCAAGAATGCTCAGATTCACCTCCTACAGCAAGCTGTGAGAAAGCATCATCAGCTTGTGTTGGATTGCTCTAGATTATTCCATTCAGAAAAAAAAATCTGTCAAAGCTGAAAGCAAATTGTTCTTTTACCTATAATATGAAGCTTCAAAAATAAATAAGCAAATGTAATTTATAAAGATCTGCTTTTCTTGTTGTCTCTGTTTTTGGTAGGACTTGGCCTGGATGCTGACCTTCTACATCAGATTCTTTTATACTTATGGATCTTTATTAGAAACAAAGAGTCTCCTGGCATATTATTTTATATTCAGGTGATGTGTCTTTAGAAGGTACTTCAGCCTTTTCTCTATGCATTCTTTCCATCTGTACCTGCCTGCCTTTCTCTATGCTTATATATCCACATTCTCCTTTGCCACCTCATTTTTTGCCTACTTTTAAATTCATAAATTCTTTTGTTCAATTGCCAGTGCAAGTTTTGTGTTGCCCCATTAGCTGAGGCAACAAAGATTTCACTGAGTGCTGACCAAACTGAGAAATACTTACCTCATATAAAATTCAGTTCTTTGAGTGTTGGGTCTGCTGCTGCTTAAAGAGCACATTTAACCAAACAGCTTAGCCTGGGCTTGCAAATGGCCAGGTATTATCCAGCAGCACTGACTTGAATGGACAGCACACTCTCCTCTTGGATCCTTTCACTGATTCTAATCAGTTTGGGCCTTGGCTACAGATAAAACAAGCTGAACACCAGTCAGTGTTAACAAAACACATTAAATAATCATGAGTTTCATAAGGAAATATTAAACTTCCACAGTTTGGAAGTCCTTCCAGGTGCTGGCTTAGCAAGGCTAGTGTTCAGCCACGTCTTTAAGTCTGGCTTTGCCATTATTTCAATGGCTCCCCGCTGACCTGCTCACTCAGCACTGAGTTCTCTCATCTCATTGCACAGGATGCTGGAGAGCAGCTGGTTTGTCTGGGTCTCACAGATGAACCATATCCCAATGGATATCGACTATGACAAGAATTTGGACTGGGTGTCTACTCAGGTAAAAGATTTTTTCCCTTCTTAAGAGTTGTGGCCATACAGGTACAAATTTTAACCATAAGCAAGTCTCCTGTTGCACTAAGGGTGAAATCTGTTGGTGGCTGGGAGGTGAAGGTTAATAGGCTGATGGATTCAGTCATGGAAAAGGTAGGAAGTAAAGCAATGAGACACTCATGGGCAATCCAAAATGAAATCCAGGTTGAGTTCTGGTTCCTAAACATACTCTTCACTTATCTCTGACTTTTGCTTTCCTCTGTCCCCCTCTAGCTCCTGGCAACCTGCAACGTGGAACAGTCACTGTTCAATGACTGGTTCACAGGACACCTCAACTTCCAGATAGAGCATCAGTAAGTACTCACCCCAAGAGGGAATTTTCTTTCTCCTCCTCTTTTTCAAAAAGTATTTCTCCTTCTCTCTTTTATTTTTTTTCCTGTCTTATTATTTTTTGCTCTGAATTCTACAAATAGTTGTGGGGCAGCAGTGAGTTTATCTTTAAAACTTGAAACGCTTAAAGAGAATCATGTAATTCAGAACTTCTACTGGATCCACAGGATGACAAGAGAAACTGGAACAGGGGCAGGATCAGTGCAAGAACAGCAATAGATATTAGGGATCAATAGAAATGTCCTGGCTAAAGCACCTGTTTTTAGTCTGCCATAGGAGTTTAAAGCCACATCTGCTGCTGTTACTCTGTAGAGTGAGATATGCAAGCATGAAGGATGGGCTCATCTCCTCTGTGCTATGGAGAGGGCTACTTCTGGAAAAAGGGATGGAAGGGAAAGTAGTTTCTTCCACAAACAGTTTAATTTGGAGACTAACTGTGGAAAAGAACAGAAGAGAAAGCAGGAAATTTCTATGAGTTCCTTGTGCTAAAAGCACAGCAGGGGGAAAGAGGAGCTGGGAGCAGCTACAGACCCTGCTCATTGTGAGCTGGGTGATTCCTGGGAAGCACTAATGGTAGGGTTTCCTGTGAAGCTTGCCTGTCTCCCGTTCACAGCCTTTTCCCTACAATGCCACGGCACAACTTCTGCAAGGTGGCCCCTCTGGTGAAGTCCCTGTGTGCCAAGCACGGCCTCGAGTACCAGTGCAAGCCTCTGCTCACAGCCTTTGCAGACATCGTGCAGTGAGTAAAAACAAACCTCACTCCCTTGTCCCAGCAACACTCCCCTGAGCTGCCCTGTGATGTGTTCCCTCTTTCTCTCTCTCCCAGCTCCCTGAAGACCTCGGGAGAGCTCTGGCACGATGCCTACCTACACAAATAAAGGACAAGGCTTGGTGCGACCATTCACAGCCTGCCACAGATGCATTCCCAGCAAGCTGAGGGGCAGGGACCACAAGGGATTCTCTGGCAGAAGAAAGTCAGTAAGGACTGAGGGATAAAATTCCAATAGAGATGAAACTGCCTGGATTTTTCTTCTGGCTTTTCCTGGGGTTATGGTTCAGATATGTTAAGAGTGGACAGGGCAAGCAGAAGGTGAACTGTTAGAAGAGGGAGGAGCTCTTTGCTGAGTCTGGGCATTTCTGAGCCTGGGCATGGGCTCAAGTCAGATGATGGACTGGTGGAGCTGCACACACTTAACTTCATGTCAGAGGCCTCTGATCATGGGCTTTAGTTTTGGGTTTTTTTTCCTCATGTGGAGGGTTTAATGCTTGATACAGCATTTGCTTACTTGAATTTGAAACTGCAAAGGATTTTGGATTAACATGGTGTTCCAGCAATGTGCTTAAACTACCATAAATTAGGATAACCTACAAACAACACTTAGACTGTAGCAAGTGCACATGCAGTGAATAAAAACATAAATGGGTTTTCATTACTATTCTCTTGAGCATCCTCATTGTCACAAGGCCAAGAAACACATGGGGTTAAAGCCAGCTTAAGGCCTCTGCTCTCTTCAAAATTGATCTGGTTTGAGGGGTTTTTTTTGTATTTTGTGTTGGGCTGAGACGTCTGCACACTCCACACACACTCCCCCACCTAAACAGGACTAAGATTATACTACAGAAAGGTAAACAAAAAGTAAAATAAATCACCTACAGATATTTGGTCATATCTGAAAGTTGCTGTTGCAGCTAAACCAAGATTAGATCAGATTTTGGCTGTGCCAGGCAGAAGGTGAGCCAGTGAAAGAGGCTGGTCCAGGCACTTTTCTTTGTCTCAGGTGAGTGCATACTCAGACCCCGAAATGAAAGACCAGCTTTTGGAAAGGAGACTATGGGAACAACAAAATTCACTTAAATATTAGCAGTTACCACACTTTTTTTCAATAATTCAAGGTTAACAAATAGAAAATTCAAGAGGTAAAAAGATATAAAAAAGTCTCTAATGATGTAACAAATGGACTTTGTACTACTTGTGCAATGATTGGCTGATTACTTAAAAACCTTTAACCCTGCACAGTCAGCCAGAACAAGGGAAAGATTTGCTATTAAACCATTTTTCCTGCCTTGAAAAAAGTTCAATTATGTTCAGAGGTTAACAGCACAAAGTACAATGCCTGACCCATGGGAGCAAAAGAAGCAATTCCCAAAAGCTCTATGGAAGAATTAAGAAATGAAGCAGAAGTCACAGCAATATCATTTACTCACAAACGCATTTCCACTACTTTAAAAAGCCTTTTAAAATTACCTTAAGCAGCCTTTGAAAATGATTTATTGGGTAGATGAAAGGCCTGATTTTGAAGATCATGATTTGATTTTTGGACCTTTGACATCACTGGGCTCCTAATTCAGTACCCCTGCAAGTCAAACTGCAATTAACAAAGAGAGCTGTGAATGTTTCCATTGTTTGAGGACCCAACAGTGCTCCAGCGAGGACAGGTGTGCAAGAGGACCGAGCAAGACTGAGATGAAGGGCTGTGGATAAATATGAAATAAAGCCTAAGCAACAAATGGATGAGTGCCAGAGCAAACAGGAGCAGCTGCCAAGTCTTCCCTGGGTTATCTTTGAGCAATCCTAGCAGTATCACTCTCAAATAAAAGGCTGCCTGCACTCCCTCAAGAAAATATTGGCTAGCTGGATGAGATTTTACCAAGAAGATATCCCTGAGAGGCCCAAAGAAGGAAACACATACAAGTTAGTCATATAACCCAACAGAAAAGCAAAAACTAACAAAAAAAAAAAAACAACCCCAAAACAAAACGCCCCCCTCCCCTCCCACCAAAAAAAAACCAAAAAACAAAATCAAACCCACTCACTTCTGTAAAAAAAGTTATGGTACATGAAAACAGAGTGAAAAAAAATCAGCATCAGCAGTAGATTATGTTCCTTAAATGTGAATGATGATGAAAACAATACAAAATATTAACTGGCTTACTCTTAAAATACAGCCTTGATTCCTGCAACTCTGAAGGGCAAAATTTCATTCTTTTCTTACGCTATTATCTTGGAATCAGAGGTTCAGGGAACACAGTTCCTACTTGCAATAATACTGAAAGTTTAAATTCAAAGTGAAATATTTTTCCAATAAAATCTCTTACGAAAAGTACTGAGTGGCTAAAGCACCCTGGACTCTGCACACACACAATAAGTAAAAAAAAAAAAAGAAAAAAAGATTTCTTCATTCCTGGCTTTCCAGCTTCCCTCCACAAAGTTGAGAGTGTTGTTGAGACCTTGTAGAGAACACAGGAACTATGATTATGCAGAAATTCTGTATTTTCATTTGTTTTGGTGAGTGTTGCAACTGTAACTGAGTCTGTAACCAGTACCTGCCATCAATGTTCTTCCTCAATAAATCTTACAACATGCAAACACAAGGTCAAAGATTGCCAAGTGTGGAAAAGAGAATCATACAATAGTTTGAGTAGGAAAGTGTATCTACTACTGTGTCAATCCTGAATCAATAATCACAGGTACCAGCATTTGTTGTATTGGAAAAAATAACCCAAACAAACATCTAAAAAACCCCCAACGTTCCAAATCCTGGTCAAAGTTTAGAAATGGGGAACCTGAGAGAAACAAGCAAAGAATAAATACTGAAATTAACAGACACAGCAAATCTATATAAGGGATTTCTGTGGTTCATCACATGCTATGAAACAGGAAAGGAAGTTTTCCTTCTGACTTGGTCCATTAGAGATTTACAGTATTTGAACTGCTCTGAGTAGCAGGATGTAAAAATATTCAGTATGTTTTTTCATTAAAAAAGTAAAACTATCAGTTTATCAAGCTTCAGTTTGTGATCTGAGAATAAATTTCAGCCCAGCTCTTGAGGGCCTGCAGTGCAAGGATTTTTCCAGCTGCTCTGGTTGAAGTCTGACTTTAGGCGGAATTCCAGGGTGACAAAATCCAAGCTTTCATCAGACAATTAAACCACACAGGCTCTGCTCTGTAATCCAGGCTGGAAAAGTGTAATCATCAACAGTCACCTATCAAATACCTCACTTGTTATTTTTACACCACTGCCTCGCTGTTCAGCCTTCATTTGCTTTCCCAGATGTGTAACAATGCACCACTTTATAACCTTCTGCAAACACAGGGCTAGTTTTGGCAATCTTCTTTATCTTACTGATCCATCCCAACTGGAATCATCCTGAATGCCACAAACCTGGCAAAACTGCCTTAAAGTTCAAAAAAAGCCTCAGTTATTTTCCCAATTCTGTCCAAAATGACCTTAGGCCACTGCTGATGCTTAATCTCCAATGTCAGGGTTGCGGTTATGTTCAAGGCCACCTCTGTATGCCACACAACTCTGACCCCAAACATCAGCTCAGACTGAGCTCAGCAATATTACCTGGGGAGGGCAAGGGTCAGGCTTTACCCTGCACTGCAGATCTCTATGCAATTTGTTATCAGCAGGAGATAAGAACCCACAACCCATCAGTGGATTGATTCACTTCTGCAGCGCTGGGCTGGAGTCTCACAGCAATCTGAACTCACAGTGTAGAAACAGTCACAGAGGGCTCATCCAGTCCAACCCCTGCAGGGAACAGGAACAGCTTCCACCTTCCCAGGCTGCTCAGAGCCCCATCTAACCTAGCCTTGAACAATTCCAGGGATGTGGCACCCAAAACTTCCCTTGGAATTCTGAGCCAGGGCTTCATCGTCCTCATAAAACATTTTGTGAGAAAATGGTGACTCACCTGCCTGCAAGAATTCATGGATGAGATATACAAACAGACAACAAACAGCATTCTTCTGCAAGATGGGCAACAGCTATGAAATATTTGGCAAAACAAAGTGACTGGTTAACTGGAAGCTGAAATTATGGATACCCAAACACTGCTTAGCAGGCAATTCCCATCAATGAGCTGCACTACAGAAAGGAAATCAGGGCTTTTCCCAACATCTTTGAAGCACTGGACAGTCTGATTCAAACCTACCTCACCCTTTTACTCCCCACATAACATTTAGCAATCCCATCAACTTCCTCATCTCCTGGCACAGTTCACTATAAAAAATGTGATTCTGAAATCTGCTCATGGTTTTTGGATATTCAAGTTCCAATATACTGGGTAAGAAAAAATAACCTAGGAATGAAGGCCTATTAAAAGAAGAGATACTGCTGGAGAAGCTGTAATTTCCCAAACATTAATTTCAAATTCATTCCCAAATCCACTGCTGGAGATGTGCATCTAAAATATAACAGGAATAAGAAAATGTTGAGCAATTCTGCTTTACAGATCACTGAAATCATATTGCAACAACCTGGCAAAGGAATGTTTGATTTTAATTGAACAGAATACAAAAACAAAACAAAACTGCTGTTCTGTCATGTCAACAGTCTCTTTACTCTCAAAATAAGAAGGTGTAAATGGATTTATTGTCTTAATTATTTGAAGAAATAACATTACTGTTCTTCCAGTGTTGCCTAGTGCTCTCCACAGCTTTGGGAAAAGCCAAGTTTTCTGTACACTTGTCACAGCCAGTTTAGCATAGAACACAGGTCATTTAAGTCATTTAAACACAACTGTGGAGTTGAAACATGAGTTTTTAAAACAAAGGCAGCTGCAAAAAGTACATCCAACCTACAACTTCTGCACCACCTCCAGAAAAGCAGATGAAGGGATGTATGAACTTCCAAGATTAATACAAAGTATTTGAAGACATTTGCACAGAAAAACATGTTGCCAAGAGATTTTTCATTCCATTTATTTCAGAAATAAAAGAAAATAACATAAATCACTTAGCAAACACAAAATTAGAAGATCAGGCCTTGTTTACTCTTTTCCAAAACTTGTCAGGATTCTCTCCAGCACAAAATATTCCCACCTAGTCATCATGCTTGATAATCCCACATGCCTGATCAGGTAAAAAGCCAATGGAATCCTAGAATACAGCAGGTTATCAGTTCATATTACTGCACCTCTACCCCAGTTGATTTTTCACAAGAGGTTGGTAGATAAATGAATTGCAGAGCAAGTAACATTCTCTGAAATTTAACAGAACAGCATTTAGTATCTACTCTTCTTTACCTGCCACAATCCTAGGAATTCACATTTAAATCAGGAAGTAATCCTAGTCAAAATACAACTCAAGAAAGACCCAGAAATGCAGTGACTATTGACAAATCACCCCCAAACTGCTATGATTTGATTTTTTTACATTTGCCTGAGTTAAGAGCAGTAGCTGGCTCTGAAGTGCTTTGCTTTTAGCTTGGATAATAATTATCACATAACTGGGGTGCCAAGATTTTTTGCATAATTTAACTAAACTGCAAATGCTGGGTAACATTACAGCATGCCTCCAATCAGGTTTTAGACATATTTGCTAGATATTGACATTCATACAAACGTGCTGCCTTAATGAAAGTATCACCCTAAAAATCAGCCCTGGCTTGATCGAGAAATAGCAACAGCAGATTATTGCAGTAAAATAAGAATTTCAGCAACCACTGGGAATGGTTTTGAAATTTCTTGCACTTGAATTTCAATATTAATGCATTAGAAGGTTTATTTATTAACATTTGGCATGTTTAATATTTTTCTATTTAAAGTCTTACAGATTAGAAAGAACAATTTATTCTCCTACCCCTGAAAAGGCTGTAAGGTGTAATCAATTTAGCTGAACAGTGCATGGAATAAGAAAATATCCTTTGCTACCTCCCTTATGTCAGTTATATCCCAACACAGCATTAGTAAGCAAAGATTATCTTAAAATATATATTGGGAATAAGACTGAACTGTATTTAGATGAAACTCTGTAATTAGCTTTGTCTCTCTCATAAGCAATGAGACATACCAACATTTTACTCAAGGTACTGGGTATCATTTTACTTCTGGAAGGCCAAAAATGAAATTCAAGAGGTGTGTTCATAAATACAGACAGGTAATTATTTTATTAGAAATACTGAACAGCAGCAACTTTTTAAGCAGTTTCTCCATGAGGGCAACCACACTGCCCTTATAGAAATTCTACTGTGTGATTTAGCCAAGAAAGTTGTACAACAAAAAAAATTGAAGCAGTATTTTGATTAAATTTCTGTTTGCTCCTAGAAATGAAGGCAATTTCTTATCCATGAGTTGTTAAAAATCCCCTAAGTTATTATCAAGCAGTAAAGCACTAGTGTTGAAAGGCACTAGGATAGGAGCTTGTGTTACCTGGTTTTGAGTACAGACAGCACTTGAGAGCTCAGTAAATCACACCTGTAAAATGTGCTTGGGCACAAGTCTGCTACATTCATTACAGTGTTGGACAGGTTCTTGTGCAGCTGGAAGGATGCAAAATTCAGAGCAGCTCTCTGCAGATTTACAGGTTGGATCTTTCCTTGACAGACATATGAGTTCCAGACTGTGTGTATGTTCTAATTACATCCTGAAAATAAAGCAAGAGAAAAACTCAGAGCAAGTTCCATTTAAAGTAAAGACCTGCAGGAAAAAACTGAATCAACTGAGTTGTTGTTCTTTGGAGCAAGCACTGAGCCCAAGAAAGGCTTGTGGCAATGTTTCATTACCATCTCAAAGGGTGGGTAACCAACCTGAACACATTTTATATCATGTACAGCTACCTTCCAGAAACCCTACAAACCTCACCTGAAACAAAGTCTTTGTACACCACCAGTTAATCAACATTTAATTGTTATTAGAGGACTGTCTTATTTTACAATTCTATAAGCACTGACTTCTGGCCTTTAGCTCAAATGGGGATCAAGACTAATTTCTCATGTCATTGGATTTACAAGAGAAGCCAAAATAACTCACAGCCAGGCAAAATGCAACTACAAAAATCATTACCTTTTTCCCACCCTCAGCATTGTACTTGTCCAGCAAAGCCTGGATACAGGCTCCATAACTAGGATGAACATCATGGAAGTTTTTCACCTGCACAGGAAGACAAAACAGAAAAGGCAGTAAGAATTTTTTTCCTCCATTTCAAGAGGGTTCTTTACCACACTTCCTGGGCTACAAGCAGTAGGTATCATAAGGAAGAAAAGTTTAATTCTGATCAGTTATAAGTAAGATATGAACATCTCCAAAGACGATTTCTGTTATGCCACACAGAGCTCATTCCCAATTTAAACAAAGTTGCCCTGGGAAGGATAAGGATCCAATCCCTCCTTGGCCCTCACTGCCTTCTCCTTGTTTAGAGCAAAACCTTACTCTGGCAGTCATCTGATTTTTAAAACACCGAGCTAAACATTTGTTCAACACCTGTCCCATTCTTCCCCCCAGGAACAAGTTACTTTAACATGTTATATACTGATGCTATATTGTGTAAATAGGCAAATATTTAAGTATGAGAATTCCAGAGTAAGACAAAATCCAGCCTTTTCAGAGAATTCCTGATCTTCCTTTCCAGAAGTTATTATGAAAATGTTACTAGGCTGATAGAAAACCTGGAATAAACCCAAAGAAGGCACTTACAGCTCGTTTCTGAATGAAGAGCTGGGCATCCTTCAGATGTTCTGCAATGTTCTTACAAAGCCTCTGGCGCTCTTCCTCGTTCAGCACTTTGAGGTAGAATTCTCTCACCTAAAGGAAATAAAGGTTTATTTTGATAGTCCAGAAAGTGAATAAAAATAGCTTTCACTTCCTAGTCAAGCAACACTTAGAATACTCAAAACATTTAAAAGGCATCCAATCTGTCAGGGTTTTTCTTTGGCAAATATGCCAACAACTTCTTCTCCAGACGCTAATGGCAAGAAAACAAGTCAGAGCCTCTACCTAACAATGCCCAAAATCTGAATTTCAGATTCTGTGAGAACTCACACTAACCCACACCCTGCATACTCCTCATTGTCTGCCAAGCAGCACAAAGCCTTCCCACAGCCCCACCTGGGTCACGTTGTCCTCATTGGCACTGTTGAAGCGCTGCACGTCCCCTGAAGCAAACACGCGGCTCTCCTTCAGCTGGGGCTGATCCTCAGGACCAGTGAAGCTGTTTGGATAATAATTTGGGGCACCACCTGGGAAAAAAATAATCCCCAAACCAAATCAATCGGATGGGAGCACTTTCAAGTAAATCAGAAGACAGAGGATGTTATTTGCTTGGAGGAATCTAAATCAATTACTGAGACAGGATCCATTTTATTAAAAACAGCTGCCAGCATTTTTCTGTCAACACCTTCAAGCCAGTACTTCACAGCACCTGCTACAAAGAGAATTTCCACAGCTTTTTTCAGAGAATATTGCCTCAAAAATAAGAAAACCTGGCCACAACAATACTTCTCAATTATAATAGAAAGTCATGGCTGAAGTTTAAGGCAGCATAAAAACACAATCATTTACATAACTGAAGTACTATAATGCTTCCCTGTGTAGGGGGTGTATTTTAAACACCTAGTGAACTAAGAGAACTGCATAAAAATAAACTCATTATCTGTTCTGGGATAAGTGCAGCTGTCCTCAAGTTCCTGTTTTTCAAATATTTCCCTCTCCTCCCCCAGCAAGTGTCTGAATTCATAGCCCAGAGGAACACATATTTTGGCATGAGCCACAGCTTAAGTACATCCTTGTTTACTCTCAGGTGGAAAACAGCCACTATTGGGCAAACCCTGACAGAACAGAAGCTGCTCAGTAGAGGGGAAGTGACAGCTCTACTCTTGGCATTTTCACTTTTGTCTTTCACAATCTCTCAGAAATCTGAAAGCAAAGCAGTTTAGTGATGTGGACTGAGCCAAGTCAGTCTCTAAAACCTGACTGCAGGTATTCTTCCACAAACTGCTTTCCTGTTAAAGACCTTTCTATTAAGTTTTAAACACATCCTGAGCTTTGTTTGCTTTTTATACTTTCAAACAAACTCCTCATCTCGTTTCCAAATATCCCAAGTCTCCTTTACTGGATTAACAGAGAAGATCTACAAGCATTTTACACAAGTACATAATGATAATGAACATGGATTGTAAGCCCCCTATGAATTGAAGGGCACACAGTAGCCCATGCCTGAGCATGATTATATTGAAATTATTATACTGAAAGCTAGCTACCTTGGTTGTCAGAAACAGTCATCGGCCCATCCCTCTGGTAGTTGGCCACCCTGGCTCTGAAGGGACAGTTGACAGGGATCTGCAGATAGTTGGGGCCCAGGCGGTGTCTGTGGGTGTCAGGATAAGAGAAGAGGCGCCCCTAAAACATTGAGCACAAACACAAACCACCACTCATAAAACACTGGGGCATGTCAACTCAAAGCTTTCATGGGCAGCAAAGTAACCAATGCTCCTCAGGTCACACCTCCTGCTTACCTGCAGCATTTTGTCAGGGCTGGGCTCAATTCCAGGAGGCATGTTGCTAGGGTCATAAGCCATCTGTTCCACCTCTGCAAAGTAGTTGACAGGATTCCTGTTCAAGACCAGCTTTCCCACAGGGATGAGAGGGTAGTCACCATGAGGCCAAACCTGTAAGACACAACACACATCCAGTAAAATCAACATTATTACAGTATTATGCAGCTTAACCACCAGGCAGAATTCACCTGATTTCAGTCTAGATTAATAAAATACATTACTGAGTTTCTTTTCTCTTAAACATTGAAGAATGTCTTATTTTAAGAAGCCTTCTGCAATCAACACAGATTATTAATGCAATTTATTTCACCATCCCAGCATAATCTCTGCACTTGAGTACTTGAACGAAATACCCGCAGGCCCTTGAAAAGCTGCCTAGGGAAGCAGGGCGTGGGTGGAACTGGTGGCACAAATGTTTTCAGCTCCTTCAAAATGCTTAACTGGCTTAACTGGCCTTTTCTTTGCCATCTGAGCTGCACTTTTTAAGTTCAAAGGTCTTTAGCCACTTGGGGAGAATGGTGTTAGAGGTAAAAAAAGAGTTTATGCAACGCTAGTTTATGTTGTCATCTTTCAATGAGGCATTCCTAGGAGCAGCTATTGGAAGTGGGACAAAATGAGACCAGCAACGCTCAGGGTGTGACTCTGATCTGAGATCACACTTCTGAAGTGCCATGGGATCTGCAGGCCTGGAATCAAGCCCTACCCATATTTCCCTGAGGAAAAGTAACATCAGATATAACACAACTACAGCTTCACTCCAGAATTCCTGGCTCATCAAGGCTCTACAATAAAGAATACACTTAAAAACTACCTGAAACTGAATATTCCCAGAATTATCAGACATACCTTAGTCAGATCAAAAGGATTAAATGGGAACTTCTCTGCTTCTTCAAAGGTCATAACCTGAATGTAGAAGGACCATGAGGGAAAGTTCCCCTTGGCAATGGCATTGTAAAGGTCCCGTATGGCATAGTCAGGATCAGTAGAAGCCAATCTTCCTGCTTCCTCCACAGAAAGGTTTTTGATGCCCTGGTCAGTCTAAAAGCAATTCAAGCACCAGTTACAGCATGCAAAAAGTACTACAGAGATGATTCATCAAGAATGGATTTTAACAAGGTTTATAACCCAAGAATGAGACTGTCCAAGTTCTGACTTCCAGTAACTTGAGTTTAGATTTATAGAACATTCAACAGCTGCCTTCCAGATAAAAATCAGTTCATTGATAGTGCTCCATTAACAAGAGACAGATGCCCAAATAAGAGTTTCTTACAGTCTAGTAAATGAATAGAAGAAGAGAGATGCCTCTCCTACTGGTTAAAGGTATGAAACTGATACTCAACAAAGACTCCACAAACCTTTGAGCCTGAATTAAACTTGAGAAGTCACAGATCTTTATGGTTTTTATCCAGTATGATGTATAGTTTCAATTAAAAAAATCATTACCTTGGCATGGAATTTGCAGTAAACTGCTCTTCCATCAGCATTAACCAGTTTGAAGGTGTGTGATCCATATCCATTCATGTGGCGATAGCCATCAGGAATGCCACGGTCACTGAACAGGAAAGACACCTGAAGAGAGGGATCAAACACTATGAATGGGCTCAGCATATCAAGGAGAAATTCTTCACTCCACACTAAGTTTGTTTATTGTTAATCTGCATCACTGGGAGTTATGTTAATGTTGTCAGGAATTCCTTGAGGAATTTCTACTTTAAGTGTTAATGAAATAAAACTGACTCCCCTGTAAGCATAGGCAAGTATGAATAATTTAAAATCATATTTAAATAAAATATAAATAAGACTATGTAGACTTCTAAATCAAACATGGAAAAGAGAGAGTTAAGAACCTGCTGTCATAACATGATTATCTTATCATACAAAATAAAGTCACGGGAGAAGCTTACTTGATGCAGAGACTCAGGGCGAAGACTCCAGAAGTCCCACACCATGTCTGGATCCTTCAGATGAGTCTGAGGATTCCTCTTTTGGCTATGGATGAAGGAGGGAAACTAATTCGTCCAGAAGTTGAAAAAGAAAAAGAGAGAAAAAAAAGAAAAACAAGACAAAGCTGTAAGATCATTGAAAAAAAAATCTTCTACTGACATACCCTTCCTGCCAAACACATTAATTCACAGACCAGTCAGTAAAATTAGGGTAATGTCAAACATTCACAATTAGAATAAACAGAGATAAAGAATGCTTTCATTTTGTGGTTGATAAGGTGAGAGATAAAACTGTTCAGATTTGTATATCTGTGTTTATGTGACTCATAAATGAATATAGAGATACTATGAAGTATCTGTGCAGAACTCCTGCACTCAAGGAAAACCCCTCTGCTAGCTGCTGTCAAACTTATGCCAAAAGACCAAAAACCTCAGATTTAATAAACAGAATTGGCAAGAAGGTTTTAAAGTGAAAAGTTCAAGTGAAAACTATGAAACCATGTAAGTTATCAAGCTTTAGTTCTTTATTTACTTTTGTTTAAGAACATCTTTTCAAGTAAAAAATGTTCAGACAATCTGACGAGCAACCAAGTTTTTACTTCTGAGGGAAGCCAAAACAAGATGTGAATGAACTTTTGGGCTTTCTCACAAAGCACCCTCACCTTTTGTGCTTACTCACCAACATTGCATCCCGAATAAAGAAGATGGGAGTGTTGTTTCCCACAAGATCCCAATTCCCATCCTCCGTGTAGAACTTCATGGCAAAGCCTCGGGGGTCACGAACTGTGTCAGCTGAGCCAGATTCTCCAGCTTGAAGAAATACATGACCACACAGAAGTGTTAGCATAGGAAATGCATATAAATATGAGCTGAAAATAGGCCATAAAATCCTAAAAGGGCAAGGTTTATTGCAGTCTTTTCTACACCAAGGAATTGTAGGAATATTTTCAACAATGTTTCAGGCACTGTGAGTTTTCAAAGTGTAAAGCCAACCAAACATTCAGGCCCCAGTTAAAAAAAGGAAAAAAACGAAGTATATCCACTTGAGCCAATTAAGAATGGAATTTGCATTATCACTAAGAGAGACATCATCAGATTTTAAGGCTGAATCATCTAAACCCACATTTGTTTCTGTGCACCGAATCCCAGTGGGAAAGATCTCATCTGAAAGGTAGCAATCTAACCAGCGTGCCTAATAAAACACTATGGAAGAGCTGTAATCCTTTTAATTCCTCCTGTTTCACCCAGGATGGGATTTTCAATGGGAATTTAGACCAGAGCACAAGTGCTTAGCACAACACCTGTGCAGAAGTGTTCCAGAAGTGCTCAGAACAGCTAATGCTGAATTGTGATGAAATCAGTAGGACGCTCATTCTCTCGTTAAAAACCTTGTGTATTCCAGAAGAGCAGGGAGGGAACGTGTCCAAACAGGGCAGGCAAAGGAAAGGGAAGGATGCAACAACCTGCTCCAGCAGCAGTCCACATTTCAAACTCAACACAGTGTCCTTACCCTGTACAACACTCAGGACACCCTAAATCCTAAGGGATTTAAGACTGGGAACAGCCAGTAGGCCAAAGCCAGCAGATTCCTGAGCCTTGCTGGACTACTTTTTTCTCTCCAATACTTCCAGAACTGAATCCTCATTAGGATTTCTTTCCTTTTAAATACATCCACATCATGAATTCTAATTTTTCTATCAGACAAGCTACTGATCACAATCAGCTTCAACAAATAGCATTTAAGATTTTGCTAGTTTGTGAATTCTAATCTTTAAGAAATCAGAGTTTATTTAAGGAAGAGTTTTTGGTTTTATTTGCCCAGTATTTAGTTTACATCATTTATCCCCAAAACATTCCTGCAGCATAAGAGATCATAGGTATTTAACTTATTAGTGTTGATTGTGATCCAACCAGAAACAAAGTCAGTCTCCTGTCAGAAAAAAACCAGCTAGGGCTGCCCTCTCTCACACATTTCAGACAGAAAAGTGTCTCCGGAGAGCTCTGACAGAAATGGGCAAAAGCTGCTTAAGGTCTTCCATGTAAGTGAATGAAGCAAGCACTGCAGACACCCTCAAGTGCCCCACAATGCAAACAGTGCTCTCAGGGCACACATGCAGAAGACACAAAGGGAATTTAGAGTCTTACCAACAGTGGAGAAGCGGATGGCAAGCGGAGTCCTTTTCCCAATGTGCTCAAACACTTTTGCCTTACAGTACTGGGTGATATCATGAGTGACTTCAAAATAGCCAAAGGCTCCTGAAGAACAGCAAGTTCAAAATATCAGATCCAGGTACCTTCCTCCCACTCCTAGCTTGTCTGTTAACATACAACTTAAAGTCCAAGGGAAGTACACCAGTTTAAACAATGCTCTAAACACTCCATTTTCTTTCACAAAATGAAACTGATTTAACACAAGCTATTTGTGTTAAATACATTCTCTCCTCCTTAACTGACTGTTACCAGCTCCCAGCAGCACAGAAGACGCTCTTCTGCCAAGATCTGTGTATTTATCTGGGAGCAAGGCAGGTATTTCTTTAATCCTTCTATGAGTTGCAGAATTTTTGGTGCCTCTGTAAGCTGGGTGAAGCAACACAACCCTTTCCACCCCCACAGAGGAACTTTTCCCATGTACAATCACATTTTAAATACAGCCCCATATTTGCTCCTTCTAGGGCAATGCATGACAAAACGCAAGGTACTAATTCTACCTTACTAAGATCAAGAATAATTTTTTAAAGGTTTAAGGTTTTTTAATTTAATATTAGATTATCAGCTTGCTTTGGCAGACATACATTAGAAGACAAAGCCAAATTCTCTATTAAGTAACATGCAAACAACATTTAAATAGAGATGGGGAGGAACAGACAGAAGAAGCAGACACTACAACAGATACAGTAAAAATTGAGGGGCTATAGCCATATTTTCTCTCATTTTTGTAAACAATTTTCCAGTGCTTCAAGTTTTGAGTTCTTTTAAACCAGGCCTTACCACTGTTGTTTATACAGATTTATTATAGCTAGTAACACTAAATCATAAATAACAATGTAATTTAGGCATCACAATCTACACATTTACTCAAAAGCTCTTTAATTCTACACAGAGAAAATATGTGATTTTAAACATACCTGCCCCTTTTGCATGCACAACTCTCTCAGGAATCCTCTCTCTGTCAAAGTGAGCCATCTCATCAGTGAAAACAACATCTTGGACAAGAAGAGGTCCACGTGGCCCCACTGTCAGGATATTCAGCTTATCCCCAATGGGGTTCCCAGAGCCTGTGGTCAGGACATCTGGCTTCTGGAAGCAAGAGAAAGTCACTTTCAACACCAGAAATTAAAAACCCTCTGGATCTGAGCCACACAATGTGCATGACTCAATCATTACATGTCACAGAACATATCAACAAGAAGTGGCAAAATGACTTGAGATTCTGAGGGAAGTTACAGAACGCAAGATGTTTACCAAAATTACAAAGCAAAGTTTTAGGACAATTTAAGAAGGAGAGTTGAAGTCATGCAAAATCCAGGAATGTTTTCTGTGGCTCAGAAGTGTTTCTTCTCAAGACCACTGAACTCATTTAAAGAAAAATATGGGATGGAAAAAATAAATAAACAAAACAGGAGCAGCTGCTGGAAAATAAGGGAGAAAGGAGAGGAAGAAGGAGGTATTGTCAGTACAGGGGTAGAGACATAAGGAAAGAGCTACAGCCAGACTAAAATGGGGTTTCCTTAATTAGTGTTGGTCTGGAAGAGTTATGGAAAACAACAGAAGTAGGAACACCTGAGGAATCACCATTTTAGACTCCTGCACCATGGAAAGACTAAGATTAACACAATAAGAAGCTCTACTGGCAGGAAATGTCCTACAACTTCAAGGAACACCTGCACTAGAACTGAGTGCACTCCTACTTTCTCATAAAAAGATTCTAGTAGAACTTCATCTGCATCACATGTGGGGTTATATGCTCCTCTAAGGCAATATTCCTGTTTTACTGGGTGCTGTAGAAAATGTAGTGAGAAAGGCACATCAGCTCCAGAGACCAGTCACAGTTTTCAGTTCTTTCTGGAGTACATTTATTGTTAGGGGCCTTGTAAAGGACTTAGAGGAACACAAAAACAAATAAGGACCAAGGAAAAAATAAAGAAAATAAACACAAAATTTTCAACAGGGTGAGCTCAAACAGAGTCACAGATTCCAGCTAACAATAAATCCACCACAGCTTGCACTAAACTGACATAATTCTATATGGGCTCTCCATCCACACACCTGAACCACATCAGCACAAACTCCCTCAGCCCTTCCTGACAAGTTCTCCTCCTTTAAAGTTCTATAAATGAAAAGGAGAGAAGGCAGAAGCAATTCTTGATGAGAAAAGCATTCATTATTCTAACAGTGACTGCATGGGGTTCCAATTCTTATCCTAAGTTCCGCTTTAAGGGCGTTATTACTGCAAACAGACAAGATTCCCATCTGATAGAAGAGTTTATTCTCCCCAAAAGGCAACAAAAGAATAATTATTCACATCCACACCCAGAGCTCTGGATGAGGCAGAGAACACAGGGAGTTCCAGACACCTTTGTTTCACTCAGGTCCATGAACAACCACATAAAAGACATTTGAGAGGATAAGTGCATTTCCACTGTGTTCCTACTAACGTGCAGCACGTGCTACTGCAGCTGGCTTAAATTCCCAAAATATCCACCTTCTTTATTGCTTCACCACTTCATCAGCATAAAGCTTTAAGCATAAATCCAGTTCCTCTGGGATGCCTGGAATCCTCACCTACACTGAAATCTGCACAAACATTATAAAAGACAATAAGTAACTGGTTACAAACATAAACATGATGTTCAGAAACTTACAGAAAAGTTAAATAAAGCCAAATTCGTATTTCAAGTCAAACAAACAAACATCTGCTTAAATCAAAAGGTTATCTATAGCTTCTTATGGGAAATATGCAAGAGTGGAAATTGTTCTCAGTATATTTTCCACTATTTATTATAGACAAGACTATTCTAAAATGCCAATATTTAAGGCCACCAGAAGTAGTTGCTAAAACCACAACTTATTGACATTAAGGTTGGAAAAAAAAATTAACAGCTTTGTGGCTGTACAGTCTCCTTTGTGTAGGCAGACTTTCTAGTGTTCCCACTAGAAGTAAAGAATATTCATTTGCTTAGTGGAAGGAGATATTCACTTTAGTTTCAGGATAACGTTATGTGCGGCACACAAAGTAAGTTCCAGAGAGGAACAAAAACCAAACCCATAGTTTAAAGAAGAACTCTCACACTACTTTTGGACCCGAGTTTGTTGGATGCCTGTGTTTTCCTCTGGTTGGGAGCTGCACACAGCCCAGACCTTGATAGGTAAGAGCTTTCAGATCTGTATTTCATTACAGCACTAACCTGCCATGACAAAAAGAAGGGAAGGAAAGCCAGGAGAATTTTAGTCGCTGCTGTGGCAAACAGCACACATCAAAGTACACACTTCCAGGCATTACTGATACTTTGCACCTCATACAACTCACTTTAAAATTCTAATAAGTCCTCCCTACTTTCTATCTTAAAGTCTCATGACTCTTTATGCAACACAGACTTTGGGTTGCCTCCCAATCTCCAAATTAACCTTGGCCTCTTTTCAAACGCTGCTAAGCTACAGAAAAGCCGACATCCCTACAAAAAGAATTACTCATGGATAAAAAAGGAACTACTATGACACATGCTAGGATATGATGGAGTCACAAGTCATCAGGTAGTTTTCGCACTGTACCATTGGGAACCGAGAGAAAAAATAAAATTAAACCCAGCACAAAATGTATTTAGTAGCAAATACACATTTCGTCAGAAACGACACGTGGAAACTGTCACAGCGATTTGACGAAGAAAGGGAGTGAACTCTTGCAACATTTACACCTTAACCTAAATATTTGGAGTCTATTCTACAGCTTCAGATGACTGAGTGCCATGCTGTTGATTACATGCCCTTACGATTTCAGTCAGCCACCTGTCCCAGTCCACTTCATACTACTAGAGAATGGTTTGGGTTGGAAGGGATCTTCAAGGTTATTGAATTCCACCCCCTGCCACGGGCAGGGACACAGGGACACCTCCCACTATCCAAGACTGCTCCAAGCTCCGTCCAACCTGGCCTTGATCACTTCCAGGGATGGGGCAGCCACGGTTTCTCTGGGAAACCTGTGCCAGGGTCTCACCACTCTCACAAGGAAGAATTTCTTCCTAAAAAATTCACTTCGGTCTGGTCACGCAGAATACGCTGAGCTGGAAGGGAGCCACAAGGATCACCGAGTCCAACTCCTGGACCTGCACACACTGCTCAACGTGCTTTATCTCTTCTATTATTCCCTAGTCACATTTCCACCGGGCTCTACCACCGTGACAGCAAACCGAAACGCATACTTCTGATTTAAGACAGAAAAACATCGCCCCCATGCCTGCCCGCGGGCCCGCGGCTGGGGCGCAGCGCAGCCCCGGCGCTGCCGGGAAGGAGCGGCCGGGGCCAGGCAGCGCTGCCCGCCCGTATCGCTCGGGGCCAAGCAGCACTGCCCGCCCGTATCGCTCGGGGCCAGCTGGCAGCCTCCAGCCCTCCGTGCCTCGCTGCTCCCGGGCACAGCTCCAACCGTGGGGGCGAGGCCGGGACGGGCCGAGGGCGTCTCGCCCTCCGCCGCTGCCCCGGGGACGCCCGGGCGCTCGGAGCGCCGCATCCCGCTTAACTCCGCGGGGCTCTGCGCCCTCCGGCGCCGCGGCTCCCGGGGGATGCGAGGCGCGGGGGTACCGGGGAGCGGCGGTGCCCGGCGGGTACCTGCGAGCCCCGCTGGTTCTTCCACTGCTTCAGCTGGTTCGCGGCGTCGTCCCGCCCGTCGGCCATTTTGCGGTCTCCGGCGACCCCCGAGGCAGCAAGGGCAGCGAGGAGAGGAGCGGCGGGGCTGTGATCGCTCCCGGCGAGGAGGCAGCAGCGGCGGGGAGCTCAGGCCGTGGCCCGGTCACGATGTCACCCCGCGGAGACCCTGCGCCACCGCCGCGTCCCGCCCGCAGCAGCCGCGGGTAGCGGGAGGCACCGCCAATACAGCTCCGCTCCCGCCTGTGCCCGCCCCCGCTACCTCCTCGGCCAATGGCACCGCGGCCAGCCGCCACCGCAAGGTCTGATTGGTCTAAAGGCACGTCAATCATGGGCGGGGAGGTCCCGCCCCCTCCTCACGCTATGAGGGAGAGGCCGTCGGCGCTGTCGGGTTCCTTTGAAATTGAAAGGAAATTTACCAATAGCCCAGCGAAATTGACCAAAATCCCTGCGAAAGAGATTTTTCGGCTCTAATTGCTTTGTTGAGATGCCGGAGATTTCTAAAACTGCTGGTGGTGGAGGCGTTGTGCAGTGACAGGAAAAAGTTACGGGTTCGCCACCGTGAAAGCTGCACGTACGGAGTTTCTGAGGGACGGTTTGTTTCAGCAGTGAAAAAAATGCTGAAACATTTGTTTGCTGAAATTTGCTGAAACAAATTTGTTTGTAAATTGCAAAATCAAAGCAACCGGTATATAACTATATAAATTATGTAACTATATAGATTACATCAGTGTTTAACTATATCGGGGCTTATTCTTGATGCCTGAAATGGAGTAGAGGTGGTTCACTTTGGTCATATGCACCCAACAAAAGAGCATTTCCTTGGTGACTGGTATTTTTAACCTTTAAAACCCACCCAGTTCTGAATTATGGGGTTATACTTACAAATTGTGAGTAAATATGACACAATTAGTTTTGATAATACTGCAGAATATCCCTGGCTTGGGCCTATGTGCCTACTAAGGATGACAAGAGTGACAAAAAGCTGGTGATTTTTCCTATTTCTGAGGTAAAACCTTTTAACAACACAAATAATCCATCTTAAACTCCTTATCTCCAAGATTATATCTACATTCTTTGTCTTAATAGATACAAAGAACAGTCAAACTTGTTATTTCAAGGAGACAATTGCTTTATCTGGTATGTGTTATTATGGATTAGAGGGTTAAAGCTCCCAGATTCAGGTCTGCACTACACAGGGGATGTAATTACTTCTATTCCTTTTCTGCAGAATTAAGAACAACAAGCTCCTTTTTTTCTGCTTCACCTTTTATTGGGACATTTTTTCATGTCTTGAAGCTCATAATCTTTTCTGCTTCAGCATGATAACCAACATCATAAAGAAGGGCAAGGAAGATTGCTTATGTTTCTCATATTTTTATATAAAATATCCATCAGCAGACTACACTTACCACACCTAGATTTAATAATAGGATTGCCCACATAATTTTTTTTTAATCAATAATTGCTATTTCAGTTTGCTTAACCAGCAAATTGGGGGAAATGTGAACATTTTCATCAACAGTCAATATTTGCTTTTCCTTTACAGTTTAACACTTTAAATTTTAAGCAGGCCAATATGTTTAGGTAAACTTGCTGGTCACAAATCTGTTTCAAAGTAAGAGTAACTTGCAAAAACTTCTTTCCTTTCCTATGAGCCCTTCTTTTATATGCCAGAGGAAAGGATATATGTGCATATAGATATATTTATATTTACATGTGTATGCCTGCATAAAAAACAAACAAGAGATTAAATATTGGCTAAGGAAATATGCAAACCCCAAACCAAAACCCAGGAGAGAGAAGGTGGCAACACCAGTGGCACCTATTGCAAACAGCGTTTGCACTTCAGCTTAACTAAAACCAAGTGACTGTATTTCTTAAGAAAGGTCAAAGGCAAAGTTCAGAGTGACACAAATACTTTTGCCTCTCACCTTACTCTAATTTTGTCTTAAAAAATGTCTTTTCAGGGGAAAAAAAAAAAAAAACAGTGAATGCTGGTTTGGATTCCACAGTTGTCTGGCTGTGGGTGTCTTCGTATTTCTCCTTTCCCCCCCTGTCTATCTTGATGATATTTGTTTCCTGCAGCACTTTATTTGCCTCCTGTTATATATCTGCATTAAGTAAACAAACTTCAAACAATTCCAAATTAATCATCTTTATTTACCCGGGGAGACTGGTTCTCTGCTGCCACATGACTTTTTGAGGCATGATCCAAACCACACTTTGCCCTTAATTAAGATTTGGGGAGATTAAAAGACAGAGTGCTTAGCATTTGTGTATTGTTGTGTTTAAAGTGAGTTTAAACACAAACTGCAAGGTCAGTGTCACTCACGATTGTGCTGTAAATAGTTTGCACATAGCTCAGTGATTTACACCCAAGGGAAGGATCTAGAATAAGTTGAGTAGCAGGTCAGCAGTGCCTCTTGCTTTGCTAAATAAGTTCCACAAGCACCCCAAGCTCTCATGCTGCATCCAGCAGCCCTCTCTGGCTGCCTTGGTCCCTGCTTGCTCCGTGATTAAATCAGAGTTGCAAATGTTCCCAAGCTCCCCACAACAACATCTGTGCACTCTGAGTGCCTCTGCTGCAGAGCCAGAGCCTTTAACTCCAGCACAGAGCATGGGGGACAAGATGACTTTTACAATAAGAGATCAGGAAAGAGAAGCACAAGAGAGAGTGTGCTGACTTCATGATTAAACTGATTATTGATGAGAACGCTTACCACAGGATTGGGAGGTTTATTGGCCCTTCTGCTAAAGATGTTCAAACTTGTATCTTCCAGAGGATCCAAATTATGCATCTGGAGGCGAGGCTTGGATATGTTTTCTACTCTGAGCCTCAAGGAATAAGGACAGAAAAACATCAAAGCTCTGGTTCAGTCTCACACAATAAAAGTATAATTGATATGACAATGTATTTTCAGTCACAAAACAAATTCAGCTACTGCATGTGGACCAGTTATGAAATAATATAATGAATCTATTCTCAAGACCTGAAATTTTATTTGGCCTTTATCAATATCTAATATTTATAGATTTGCAGTACCTCAGAAACTTTTTCCGCTCATCCTTCTGCTGTCATGCCTGGTGTAAACATCAGGGCACAGAAAAAGCATGGAAAGAACAACACAGAACAATAACATGGCAGAGGATTGAGGGGTAGGTATGGCAGCCACAGACAGAAGTAGGTTGCTATTCTATTATAGACAAAAGCAGAGATTTATTAATAGAAACAGCAGATTAATGTCAGTTTTAATGCAATAAAGAAAACATTCTGTCTGTGCTGATCCCCAGCACACACTCAGGGCAATTTTGTACCTCCAGCTGGCAATTACACAGCTGTGAAGTTCACGCTGTGAAAGGTCAGCCAGCCCCTGGGTGACACGTGCTGAGGTGTCTGACACGGTCTGTGGTGAGCACAAGGGATGGAACAAGAGATGGGTAATGATAAACTGGAGATCTCTCCATCTGTAAGATAGGTCTGAACACATTTTGCAGCTTTGATGATAAGTTTGTCACTCAGTAACTTGCATTGTGCATGGCCTGTTTAATTTTGTGTTTTCAGTCATCAGATCTAATGGAAAACATGGAAAGCACGGAAATACTTCAGAAGAGGTGGGCTTTAAGGGATCATTGAGGGGACAACAAGGTAAAGGAGGCAGGAAGTCTGATTTTTATGGGAAATAGCACATTGGAGTGTCATTGGACAGAGTGAGATACTGAGATGCACAGAAAATGTGAAAAAATCACCTAGAAGAAAATCAGGGAAAGGAAGATAGGAAACTTTGCTTTGTGTTTTGTCATTTTTCACCCTCCTCTGCTGTAGTTATTAGGGCAAAGTCTCGATTTAAATTACTAGGAAAAAATTAGCCTCAAATATAGAAAAGTGTGTTAGAATGTCAATAAATTATATATTCCAAACATGTTTTTCTTTGCTTCTCTCATTCTCCGTACACGAGAATGACTTCAGTGGTTTTGGAGCAGTTCTCTTCAAACTTTGAGGTTTGTATGGGTTTAGTAAATGCCAGTAGTCTTGTACCTAGTCATTTTTACCAAAAATAAAATTTACTTAATCTATATTAATTATTTATAATAATGTATTGCTTTTCATAAACTACTCATGATCATCATTATGAAGAATTTGTGTTTCATATTTAGTGCTGCAAAGACAGCTGCAATCTACTTCTTGAGATCAGCGAAGGAACAAAAATAGGGTAAGAAATGCACCACTTTTCAGGTTGTGGGGTTTTCAAACATCTTTAGCATCCTGGATACCTCACTTCTGTGTTTTTACTCCTCAAAACTGCACCATTAAAATGATTTCACATCATAGACCCACACTTTTCTTTTTGTTAATGCAGATTTGATTTCCTTTCAAGTTAGAGTGCCCACATGAATGTTTTTCTCCATTTGTTCTCTGTGTTATTAGCAGCATTGTCTGAAGCATCTACCCAGTGGCAGTTCATAAAACCTCCATTTTGGAACCTGATTTTGCCCATTAGAGCTTCATTCTGCATAAGAAAAGATTTAAAGCTAAACACAGCCATATTTTGTTCTGTTGTTACAATCAGAAGCTCTTAAGCTTTTAAATGGGTCAACCCTCGGTATGACTTAGTCACATGTTCTTTAAATTAGTCAAGTGCTTAATTAGCATGCTGGATGTTTGCATGTATAAATATAGATGTTTGATCCAAGAGATACTTTGATACTCTAGGTGTCATTTCATGTGTTCCAATTCCACAGAAAGAAGGGAATCCTAAATGAACAGAGCTTGAAGCTGCAGAAAATGAAAGGCAATTAAAAATGTTGTCTGTCCAGCAGGACTGGAAAATCAGGCTATTCTTTCATGGCCAGGAAAAAGCAGATACATGCCTTTGAAAAGTTTGGAGAGGTGTGTGTAGCTAAATGCATCAGTCGGGCTCTAGGCTGACACGTAGAGATTATTGATATAATTCATTAACACCAGTGATGATGGATTTCAGCATGGCTCATACCTCATATTTCAGATAGTTTGGTACTAAACAAAGTTAAAATTTGGTTTTTACAGTGATGATTTCTGAATTTCCTTGGGAATATGGGATCATGGTGCTGACTGGAAAATAAAATATCATCACAGGGAGCTTATGGAGAAAAACCACCAACACCAGAGAGAGCAGCCAGTGGAATGGCAACAAACCAGATGAATTTGTGGAAACCACAGCAAACATGCATGCTGGAGAACAAGGAAATGCAAACAAGTGGATTTGTGAAGTACTGGGAGAGGAAATGTCATTGTCTTTGAAAGCAATAGGAGGTAGAAATTCTCCAGATTTGATCTATTCATGAAGGCAGAGCTGAGAGATTGGAGTCAGGCAGCCAGTGGTGTTTAGGTGTCCTGAGGAATGCTGGATTTATCCCTTTCTGTTTCAGTGAGTTGGGAAAGATGGGGCACCCTGCAAGCAGAGGAACATCAAAGGCTCTCACCTGGTGACAATGGTGGCAGGCACACGTGGCATTTGTGTGCCAGGGCATCAGCAAGAACTCCACATGGGTAGTAATCCACTCTGCTGACTGGTTGGGTCAGCTTCCCATGGAATTGCTGCAAATTCCAGTGTGGAGACAGCCTGCAAGATCCCATTGAAATAGCATTTTCTAGGTGTTTACAATTCAAATATAGTTTAAAATGTTTTCTCTTTTGCTTTTTTGGCCCTGAAAATACACACACACACTTGAATATATTTAGATTGATTAATTTTCAGTGTCTCTAGCTGATTAATAGATGCTAAACATAACTGATTTTTTAAAGATAATTTCAATGAATTGTGAAATAAAGGCAGTTTGAAAAATCTGCTTTATTCTAGAAGATGGATGTAGCTGTCTCTTGAGGTGCCCTGTTTAAGAGCAATAACAACCATTTAGGTTTTTCCCTTGAGATGGTAGCAAATAGAGCACAGGGAATAATTAATCCTAGGACACCAGCACACTAATTAGTATTGCTGGAATCGATAGGAGTTTCAGTTTTTATTTTGATGTAAATATTTTAGCCTTTTTTTTTTCACTTAAAGTAGCTGCCATTCTCAGTCTATTTTCCATCATAATAGGAGACATCTAAAGATTGAAGAGTGGCAAAAAGTAAACCACCTGCTTGAACATCTTCATTGTGAAAACGTGAAAGGCTACAGAGAAATCCTGGGGTTAGTGGGATATTAGATAAATATAAAATAACTCTTGCAGCCCAGTGCCTGCCATCTGGCCAGCAGTTTGCTGGTGCCCTTTGCCCCAGCTATCAGCATTTGAGTTTTTGCTCCAGACATTTCCTAAAAGCAATTAGTTCTAGATCATTATGGGTTGTAAAGATGGCATTGATTTGTTTAACATTTACAAACTGCCAGGGACCTGCTCCTGAGTTAAAGTCCTGGACAAGCCCCTGGCTGTTTTGAGCACAGGTAGGTGCATGGAAACCAAGGGTGGATTTTTTTCTTGCTCTTTAAGCCCAAGTCCTCTTCTGTACATTTGACCTCATTTTTCTGTTCACAGAAAATTCATTGCCTCAAATAGGTAAGTTGGAATTATGGAAGCTCAAAATATATAGATAACAATTTCATAATTACAGTATCTTTACTTAGACATGTAGTCCATTTTTACACATCCTAAAGACTGCCAGCTTTTTATGTGTTTGAAGAACTGTGTTTCTAGAATGTTCATCTTCTTCACAAAAATTGCTAAAATAATTATTTTGACCTAACATGGAAACTGTAACAAATTGTTAGTGTGTTTTGGGTTTCTTTTTTCCCTGGAGGTTGATGCTAAACTACCAGGTTAATTGACATGTTTCTTTCCAGCTCCTAATTGCTACCTGCACCCTGGCTGGACGTTTCTAAGATATTTACAAGAGGTTTACAAGCCCTTTACACTGCCAAGAAACCTCTGATGTGGGGATAAAAATGAAATACAGATCATAGCTTCCAAACCACCAAACTCATAAATACACCAAACCCTCCTGCACAGATCTACAGGGATCTGTCCTATCAGCATTCCTACCCAGCTTTGGTTGCATTTCCCATTTTCCTTGGACTGAGGGCAGTGGTTGAACAGCACAATTGGGTCTTCACCTGTAATGTGGACTTCCAAACAATTTAAAGAGGAATATACATGTTTCACTTTTAGTTTTTTTTCAATACTTTTGGTTTAAAAATATTTGATAAATTTTTACAGCTACAGCAAAGAGTACTACATCATATTAAGCATGGAAACTTGGCCTACTTTTGAACACCAACTACTTTTGATTCCCCCAGGGTGAAAACAACTCTTTTTCAGTAGTCCTCTGGTTATCATATTATTTGAGAAGGTTCGTTTTATTTTTCCTTTTCTTTTGCTGTTAGTATGGTAGAGAGGTTCTTTACTTGTTTTCACAATGTGCCAATCCCTCTTTTGTTTGGTGTTTTTATCTATACCTATTCATGAAACTGAAAATAATTTTCAAGATATGGAAGGCTGAGATATCTTGATTTTCTTGAGATTCTTGAGGCTTTTCACTGTCTTCTTCCACAATGATGGTTTCCTCCTTTTCCTCTTCACCACTCCTAGATGGTGAACCATTGCAACCAATGTTTCCTATCCCATTGTACTTGAGAATTTTTTTTAGGTATTCCCCTGTGAACTGGAGGCAAACCTGGGTTTGTCCCCATCTATTTTGATCCTTTTGAACAGGGAGCTTTTGCTGTGATCCATAATGACTTATCCTACAATATCCACCCTCCATTCTTCATTTAATTAAATCCTTTCATCCAATTCTGATACATTCTGACTCACCATTTTATTGAGTGTTGATGGCTCCTGGCTCCAGCCCCACTTTTACTGAATCATCCAGACAGTTCCTATTTTTCTGGGGATCGGTTTCTGGCTGTGCCATGCACAGAACACTACAGAGCACTGTTACACTTCCATCACAGGTGATGTGTCCCTGGTATTCCTTCCCAGTGATGCAGGCAAGGGGAAAAAAAGTGTCATTATCTCCCCATTGCTCCCAGCATGTGTTTCATCCTGAGTGGCAATCACAAATTGGCCTGTCAGCCATCTCCTTGTTGGAAAAACATTCCTGGGTTATGTGATAACAAGCAGCCCTGTGTCATAACTGGAGTTAGGGATCTGAGGAAGTGGATGGCGTTATGTTTATTCAGGCTGCACGTTGACAAGGTGGTTTCTGAGCCTACAGTGCTAATTAACAACGTGTGCCTGTACTGAGCTGACAATTAGGTTTGAAACCTTGGTATGAGATTGCTTCCCTAATGTTTTTTCCCCCAGGATTTTACTTTTTGAGGTTGGAATTACACTTGCTCTTCTGCTGTAGCAAAACCATGGTGGGATACACATTCTGCGTCTTCACAAGATGGGTGAAATGGTAAAAGATTGTTCATTCATATAAAAACTGGGAAGGAATATGCTGGAAAAGTGTGACCAGTGCATTATGGAAGGCTTTCTGACCAACATTCTTACCTAGAAAGTTCCCATTAATTACTACACTCCCTTGGCAATAAATGTCCAGCTACAAATTCCTGCTCTCAATATACTGAGTTTAAATCTTCTCACTGAAATAGGTTTCTAAAATTATTAATAAGGGTAATACAATTTAGTAGTGAATCCTAGAATAGTGTTACAATATTATACAGAATAAAGAGATTTCTTTGAAACTCTTTTACAGATTATTTGAGAGAGAAAGATTTTTTCCTCTATCTCAGACTTTCCTGTTTTAGTGGCCTACTAGTGGTAGAAAACTTGGGTTTCTGGTTTGTTTTTCTTTTAAAAAAACCAATATTAATGGTCCTGCTGGGTGAGTTATATCACACTTTTCACATAGGACTTATAAATTTTAGATATAACTATTAAAATTTCAGCCTAATTTTGGGCAACCACTCATTTATTTACTAAATTAGAATTATATGCTTTTGGTTCTGAGGTATTTAAACAATACAAATATACCTCAAACTGAAACATTTATTGTGTTCTACTGTAGATTTCTTTGCAGGTAGGCAAAGTTTTCTGGTGTTTAGTGGAAAGGGTGAAAAATTCTTGAGTTTACGAGAGAAATCAGAGATAAGAAGATTAGGGGTCATGAAGTAAAAAGGTAGGAAGTTCGGAGCAAAAAGAGAATTCTGCAATTAAAGATGTTTTGTTGTGGGTTTCCCCCTTATTCTCATGTCTGGCTTTTTTTAGGAATTATTTTGTTGCTGGAAATGATTGTTGGGGGTTTTCCCCCCCCAAACACGTTTGAACTTTACAGGATATATACCAGTTCAAAGTGGGGCACCTGAAGCCTCAGAGAGTTTTGATCTGCTCCTCAGTTGAGTGGAAAAAAGCAGTGACAAAGTTTCACTACCACACTGCACTTCCCTTTGTGGAAAAATCTCTGCAATGATGCTGAGTCTGGCTTGCCAGTGGAGAGAAGGGATGTTCCCCCTTCCAGAGGCTTTAGGCTAAGGATGAGGAAAGAAAGCCGATTTCTACTTTGAGTTTTATAACTAGAAAGTCGGCAGCTTTGCTTCCACACAGTCGGGATGTTCCTCTGGACATCCTCGTGTGCGAGGCGCTGCACACGCTGGTCTCTCTGTGAGGCAGGGACCTTGTGACAGTGTCACATCGTGGGGACAGCATCACCTGTGCCACGTAGGCAGCGCCTCGTCACGGCTCCCACGCACGCCCATGGCACGAGGAGTGACAGGCAGCCCTTGTTCACACGGCCGCGCCTCCATCGTTCCCCTCAGCATCCCGCACTCGGCTCCTCCGGGAGCAGACGGACAGCCTGCCGCAGCTCAAATGCGGCACTACGGCCTCAAGAGGGAGGCAGCGGGTTACGGGACACGGCAAAGCTGCTGATCCTGCGAGTTCGGGATTCCTTGGGAAAATAAAGGTTTAAGCACGAGCAGGGGGAAGCAGAATTTAGGCACAGCCGCTGTAGATGATGATGGAGGAGTAGCTGGGAAGTTGTTGCTACACTTGGTTTATTTCAGTACCAGAACAAACACTGCGGCTGTTGTCTGATGGTTCTGAATGATTCCAGGCAAGGCAGGCGGGGTTTTGACCTTGAGTGTTGTCAATAATTTCTCTTCAATTCTTTTCAGTGTTGTTTCCCATTGCAAATAACCACTGATCTCAGCGTGGCCTGATAAATTTTGGGGCATCCACTTCATAGCACTCTTAGAGGGTAATAGTTTATTTGGCTTCCTGGCAACTTCCTGACTGTTCAGGGTTATGAAAAATACAATATTTAGCTGTAATTCCTTCTCTTTGGCTATTATTTCTGTTGGCTTTGCAATTACAGTGATAGAGTCTTGATAATATTCTTGTCAATGCTGTGTCCCTGGCCAATAGGGGAGAGCTGAGGATGTGAACATTGTTTCAGGAAACATGACACACATCCTTTGCAATTGATACACGTAATTTGCTCTATCAAGTGCCTCATGAGACAGGCTGATATTACAGCCAGTGAATGGCTGTAGTAAATAAGTGCAATTTTGACATGAAGTTCTTCCAAATGTGTGTTTTGGCACACAGGACTGCAGCAGGTTTCCACACAGACATGATATAGCAGTGGATCCCATGGCCAGATAACTGAGATTATTTCAAGTGCCTCCAAAGAGTTAGAGTTATTTTACACTGGTAGCTATCATACACAGACTTGGCAGACCTGGTGTTAGATCAGAGCTAAGGATCTGGCTGACTGGGGAAGTTTATTCTGCTGTAACTTTATAGCTGGATGTTATAAATTAAAAGTTGTTAAGTGCCAAAGAACAACATGATTGTCTGCAGCTATTTGGTAATGCCTGATGGCTCTCAGAATGTTCTGGTTGTTTGATTCCTACATTAGGAAGAAAATGCAGGCGCTGTAAAATTGTAATTAATAGTAGGAGTGAAATGAGAAGAGGAGGAGTGGGCAAAGAGGCCTCAGTAAGTTTCAGTACATCCTTCATCTTGAATATTGTTGTGTGATGAAGTAAATACTCTTTTACCCCCTTCATTTGATCTAATTCCAGGTAAAATATAATTCTCCCCACGAACCCTCACTGATAAGATTTCTGATAATGATTGAGACAGTCTGATACTGTACCAAGTTTTTATCCAGGAATGTAATGCATTCTAGTCTGATATTTCTTATTCTGACAATTTTCTCCACCCTTTGTCATCACAATCATTTTATTGGGGGAAATAATCCAACACAGATCTGTAATTTTTGTAGTTCCATAGTCTTTCCAAATAAAGCCTACTATAACACTTGCTCAGTTGTCTGGTTGCACTTAAAATTTTAAAAAGTATTTTTATATCAACTCTTGTCTTCATACACTCCAAATTTCAGGACAGAAATGTTCAATGCTTGTTGAGGATTAAATTTTAAATTAGGTAAAATATCATTGGTTTTTTCTCAGATTAGTTTACTTTTCCTGCTTCAAAGTCTTTTTCAAAAAATACCCATGGAACAAATGCATTGCAAGTGAAACAGCTGCTGGGGAGGGAGGCTCTTTCCTAAAAGTGAGGAAAGCATCTTCAACAATACTTTCATCCTTAGAAAATGTTTGATTTAAAAATGCCTTAACATATACAATGTGTGCTGAATTGAGAGAGATTAAAAACAAAATAAACCAGAAATGTTCAAAGATCAGAGGATTCAGCAGCAATGCTGAAAGCTTGTGAGGAGAATCATTCCAAATGTAGGCAGACTTTGGAAAGGGGAAGTTGTGTTGGAAATAGTTCCTCTGCCCTTTGCAGTGGAAAGAGCAGAATTCATGGAATCCTTCTGGTGGTTGGAAGGCACCTCTGGAATCACAAAGCAGAGTCAGCTAAAGCAGCTTGTCCAGGATTGTGTCCAGTTGGGTTTTGAATATCTCTGACTCTGGAGATTCCACAACCTCCCTGGGAAACCTGTTCCAGGTTGTCACCTGTTTCACCTGTTCCAGTGGAAAGGTGGGGGGTTAAAGTTTAAATGGAATATTTTGTATTTCAGTTTGAGCCTACTGCTCATTCTTTCCCTGGACACCACTAAGAAGAGCCCACCTGTCTTTTTCCTTTTTTTATTCTTTGGGTATTTATAGACAATGTCCCACCTTCTCCACAATGAACACTCCCAGCCTCTCAGTCTCTCAAATGACAGAAACTCCATTCCCTTAATCATCTTTGTGTCCCTTTGATGGACTGACTCCAGTTTGTCTGCACCTCTTTTGTACTGGAAAACCCAGAGCTGGACTCCCACTCCATCTGAGTCTCATCAGTACTGAGCAGAGGAAGGATCACCTCCTCCACCTGCTGGCAGGGTTTTTCCTGGGATGCTGCTGCCTTACATTGCCACAGGGGTGTATTCCCAGCTCACATCCAACTTGTTTTCCAACAGGTCTTTTTATCCAAAGTAGCTTTTCACTTAGATTGAAAGGAGCTGTTTACCAGGAAAAAAAATTCATCAATTTGTCAATGAGGATGTTGCAGGAGTGAGTGTCAAAAGCCTTGCTGTGGTGAAGATAATATCAACTGCCCTTCCCTCATCCATCATACCACTGATATCATCTTGGAAGGCTGACAGATTGGTCAGGCATAATTTCCCCTTCCCAAATCGCTGGAGAATGGATTAAGAGCAGCCTGGAAAAGACTTGGGGGTGTTGGTTGATGAGAAGCTCAACAAATCCCAGCAACACACACTTGCAATCCAGAAAGACAACTGCATCCAGCCTCACGTAGTGGGAATTTATTCTTCCCTGTGAGGGTGCTGACACACAGGCACAGGTTGCCCAGACATGTTGTGGAATCTCCATCCCTGGAAAGCTTTAAAGACCAGGTTGGATGGGGCTTGGAACAACCTGGTCTAGTGAGAGGTGTCCCTGCCCATGGCAGGGGGTGGAAGGAAGGAAGTGGAAGGTCCTTTCCAATCCAAACTCTGTGATTCTAAATCACCTTTCTGTCCTTAATGCTTTCCAGGCTTCTTTGTTCCACTCCTTTCCCAAGGATAAAGGTGATGCTGAGCAGTTTGTACCTGACTGGTACCTGACCAGTTTGCTTTGAAGGATCTCTGAAGATGCTCTCTGTACAACAGCAGCAGAAAACTTATTTGTTCATTCTGGGCATCTAATATACTTGTGCATGGAGATTTCACTCCTAGTTCCTTATCACTCCAATTATATCTACTACAAAAGGCAGCTCTTGAGTGTAGGAAAGATATTCTTAATAGATTCTCAGTGCTTCTTACACTCTTTTTATACCTGAAAATGTGTGTCAGAAGCAGGCTGTAATATAAAATCTTCAGCAATTAAAGTTTTTTAAATGGTCTTGCTTAACAGTCACTATTAGTCATGATAGACATGACCCCTTCTTTCTTGACAGTATTAATTTTGAGAAGCTCTGCCTTATCTGTCATTATAAATAACAGTAATGCTGATCTGAGCTGATTTCTTATGCTAAGCAAATTTAAGTTCCTGATCTTATTTAAATAGAAATTATGTTTTAATTGACAGCCTAAGGATACGAGCGAGGCAAGTTATGTAAGGACAAGAAATGTCTTTTATTAGACTAAATACTAGAGTAGGGGAAAAATGAGGCAAGATTTGTTAAGCAGGAGTGTTTCTCTTGGTAGAAATTGTTAATAGCAAAATGTAGTTTTAGGCTATGCTAAATCAGAAATAAAATCAAGACAGGGAGAAGGTGAGATGTCCATTTATTAATAATAGCCTGAAGATTTGTTCAGCACACGCTGATTTCAGTGACTTCTAACCATCTGAAAAGTTTACACAAGGGACAGTATTATTCCTAAAATTCTACATTCATGAGATTCTATGTTCTCTTTTTAAATTTTAATTAGTGCTATCAAGTAGATTTACCTAAATTACCAATCAAGACATTCTGAAAGACAAGTATTGTAACCTTGGCAAAGGCCATTTTGCACAAAATGAATGGGAGGAGACTTTTGAATTATTACACATTGAATAAATTTTCTCTCCAGCTGGGAAGATACAAGAACCTGGCAGTGGTGGAGGTCAGCAGGGAGTATTTGGTCACTCCAAGTACTGGACCAGCAATTCCAGTTAGACAATAAATTGAGGGCTGGACGGGGATTTTGCTGCATGGTAGAAAACACACCACATGAACATTTTCTCTCCATCAGTGGTGCTTTGAAAATATGCAAAATGAATTCTCTTAACACTTTTTTTTTCCATTTAATTTAGACTTGATATGTGATTCACCTGCTCTAGTCACACTTCATCTCTGCTCCCCCACATCTCCTGCTGTCTGGTCTCACATTGATTTTCAGGTATCAGACAGCAGCTATCTTTCTTTATTAACAAAAATAGTTCTGAACCTTGCAGATAAAATGCAGTTTAATGAAGTAGCTACACAAGGAAAATGCCATTAGCATGTGTTCAAAACAGAGACAGCAGCTTGAGAAGGAAATTTCCAGCAACATCCATGGAAGCCCAGCCAGCTGTTGAGCCTTTGGGCTCATTAACACTCCCTCCCACAAGTGCTTTAAATAAGGTCAGGAAAGGGCTCCTCTCTTCTTAGTACTGCTCTGAGGGGTTGGTGGCACCAATCAAGCAGCTTCTTTGAGGGCTCTGTTAAGTTTTGTTGTTAATTATTTGTTTTTTGCTTTTCCTGCTGGAAATTCTTGAGTGTTCTTTTCTTCAAGTGAGTAAAATAATCTTCATGGGACCTAGAGGTAAGGGATGTTTATGCTGCTCAACACCATATATATGAATATTCTTTCCTAGAAATTCACTGAACTTTGTGGATTGAACAGTAACAGGCCAATCTCAGTATTGGTTACTTTATTGGTTGATTTGGAGGCTTTTGTAGAGATTAAGTTTATGGGGATTTTACATTTGCTTTGACTGCTGTAGTTCCTTAAAACAAGTGTTTGTTTTTTAAATAGGTTTTCTATTTATCCAATTGCTTTTGGTGTATCAGAGAATGCAAGGGCTTTTTATTACTAATTAATTCTGGTGTACTTTAAATTCAAATTTTTAAACCCTGTAGTTTATCAGAGCTAGAAAAGCTCATATCTGAGCCCTTTGAAGGAAAATGGAGCTTCCAGAGTCCCATGGCTTTGTTTATTATGAAACTTCCAATGTTACATGTTTTGTTTATGTTCCTGGAAGATTTCTGGTGCTTTCTACTTTAACACTAATTTTAGAGAGAAATGATTATGACAAAATCTGTCTGTGGAAAGTTGATTTCTATTGTGTGAAAATAACTTGGGATTCCTGATGGCCCCACTTGCAAACAACAAAAAAAATAGCTTAGCATTTATTGTGCCTCATAAATCAAGGAATGTTGAGTTCTTTTTATGGGTGTTTTGATGTATGACTTGATGTCTTTATTGGGTTCAACATCTTGGAGTTTGAGGTTTAAATCTTCAGTAAGGAAAATCCTTTCCACATTTGGGGGTGCTTCTGTTCTAAGGTTTTTCCCCTGTAGGAAAGGCTGGTGGTACCTTTGCAGCAGGAGGAGAGAAGGATTTGTCTGGCAAAGGTTTTTCTTTTATAAATAAATACTACAATGAGAAAACACTGGCTGAAGGAAGTGGGGAAGGCAGACACTGCTTGTTAAACCAGATCATTTTTGGTGTTGTTAACAGACATGGAATGGCAGGAATAACAAACTGAGTGGGAGTATGGGAGAAGTGTGATAAAGAGAGGGAACAGAAGTAGTTTGTAGAAGTTTTGAGTGCTTGCACAGCTGCATTTTTCCTAAATAATATCAAGTTCCTATTTGCTAACTGTGTAGCAATTCTCTGTGTCAATTTGGCCTTGCTTTTGTGATTGAAATGAATTCTAGGAGATAGAACAGGATGAGTTTCAGAGGAAGCTTTTGCGAAGCAGTATCACAGACCAAAGCATGAAGGATTTTTGGTGAGAGAGGCCAACTATGTTGCCTTTTTTTGCCCTATTCCCATTCTTGCAGTGATCCTTGTAAAAACACAAGTCTTTTGTGCATGATCTTGGAGGAACTAACAGAGAATAAAATAAATACCCTGGTTTTGAGGAGGCACCACATGGTCACCCACCAAAAGTCTCATTTAAGAGGCCTGCAGTAGCTCATGGCACCCTAAGTTTGGGGAATAAATACAGATGTAACTAGAAAGATTATAATTTTTTAATAAAGAAGTGTATTGATTGAACACATGAGACTTAAAACTGGTTTTTTTGAAACAGTCCTGCCTTGTCTCACATTTAGGGACCTATTTCCTGTGTTTACTGTCAGTTTTGTATTGTCAGCTCTTAAAAATATAGCCTAAAAAACACACCAAAATAGCAGAGTTAGCTTTGATCTATAAAATAACACCTGAGCAAAGCATCAGTTGTGCAGTAAAAATACCAATTTCTGAGCTGACAGTGGAGCACAAATGAGGTGCTGAGGTGTTAAGATTTCCAAATAAATTGGAATTACTTTGAGAGAATTAGGTCTAGTTTTATTAGACAACTTTTCCTTTGTGTTCATGATTTCATGGGGAGAAGCTATGAAAAAGCTGAGAGCTGCATTATAGTTGGGCTTCAATATAAGAAAGATAAAAGATGATCTTATGTTTAAAAAAATATCAATTTTGAGATTCAGGTAGTGGAAGTTGGGATGCCTTGTTAAATATTTCATCTTTTAGTATAAACAGAAGCTGCCTGATCCTGTGTGCAGGAGTGCATTAGTAAAACAGATGATTTTTCAAGTATTTAATTCATGCCTAGTAGTTTTGATGCATTTTTATTGACACTAACATGTATACTGCAGTACAAAAAGACAAAGGGGTGTCCTGTAAGGCATTGTCGTTTAGAAGCAGGAAATCTCTTTTCTGTATCATCTAAACCATCCCTCTGTCAGTTCAAAAACATCCCCCTTGTCCTATTGCAACAGGCCCTGCTGAAAAGTTTGTCCTTGTGGTGCAAAGATAATTTGTCATTTTGAACTTAACTCTGGAAATCAGGTATTGGAACTGATAATAGTTGGAAGCTGTATCTTGTAAGGAACATTACTGTGGAAAATATCTATTTTTATTTTTAGTCTGTAGTTAAGGACTGTGTAAGATCTGTCTTGACAGTACTTTTTGAAGTGAAAATGTCCTTTGTGAGAAGTTTTGAATGTACCCTCTTTAGGCTTCTACTCATACCCTATCATATATATCCTACAAACAGCGAGTATATGGCAGCAATAGACAGCAAAATTCAAAATCCGTGTGAACGAACAGATAAAAATGTCATCCTTTGGGCTGTGGTTTTGGGTTTTTACGCACTTTGTCACAGCGGCAGCATTATCAAGGACACGCACTCTTGCTTTATCGCATTTTCCTGGATCGGGGCCGTAAATAGCAGCGGGTTTAAGATCTTTTAAGGCTGCGTCCTGTAGGAAGATGCGCAGAGCGCGTTTTCAAGTTAAATTCCAGGGATTTGAGGACCCGAACCCGAAGCACAGCGAGACCCGCCGCTCCCCGCTGCGGCCGCGCGGGGGCGCGCTCGTCCCGCGCACCTCGGCGGGACGGGACGCGCTGGGCTGCTCCGCTCCCTCCGCTCCGCGGGCGGCTCCCGGCCCGAGCCCGCTTTGGGGGCACCCGCCGTGCCTCAAAGGCTCCCGTGGGGGGCTCCGGGCCCCGGGACCGCCCGCGCCATGCCCGGGCCGAGCGGCGACCCCCGCCCGCCGCCCCGCACGGTCTGCACGGGCCGCTCCCCGCGCCCTCCCTCGTCCCGCCTCCCGCCCCGCCCCTCTCGCGTGTGATTGGCCGGCCGCCGCCGCCGATTGGTGCTCGCCGCGCGCCTCATTTGCATGGTGCGGTGCGGAGCTCGCGGCGGAGCTGCAGCGGAGAAGTTGCGCCGGAGCCGCCGCCGAGCGCCCGTCCCGGCCAGTCCCGGCCGCCGCAGCCTCCGCGCCCTCCGCCGCCCCGGCCCGAGCGGGACATGGCTGAGCGCAGCCTCCCGCCGGGATGGAGGTAGCCGGGCCCTCGGGGAGGGCTCCCGCCCGCTGCGCTGCCAATCCTCCCGCGCCGCTCGGGGCTCGCTAGGGATCTGCCTCTGCCTCACCTTTCGCGCTTGCCGTGCCGCTTGGCTTAACCCGTCTTTCCTATGGCTGGGATATACAGCTCGACTCTGAAGACCCTGGAGGATTTAACTTTGGACTCTGGTTATGGGGCAGGGGATTCCTGCAGGTCCCTTAGTCTCTCTTCTTCCAAGTCCAACTCGCAAGCCTTCACCTCTTCTCAGCACAGAGGCAACTGGTGGTACTACTCGGGCTCCATGAACAGTAGGAATAACAGCTGGGACACCGTGAACACCGTGCTGCCGGAAGACCCCGAGGTCGCAGATATCTTCTCCAAGTGCCCTAAGCTGCCGGATCTGGAGGAGTACCCTTGGACCGATGAAGACATCGGCAGGATCCTGCGCAAAGGGAAGGGAGAGGGCCCGGGCAGGAGCTTTTCGCAGGAGGCTGTCAGGCGGCTCTCGCAGCTGCTGCGGCGCGCCCTGATCCGGGTGTCGCGGGAGGCTCAGCGGCTCAGCGTGATGCACTCCAAGTGCACCCGCTTCGAGGTGCAGAGCGCCATCAAACTCATCCAGAGCTGGGCCCTGGCCGAGAGCTGCGTGCTGGCCACCGTCAAGGCGCTCTCCCTGTACAGCATGAGCGCCGGCGATGGGCTCCGGAAAGGCAAATCCGCCCGCTGCGGCCTCACCTTCTCGGTGGGCAGGTTTTTCAGGTGGATGGTGGACACGAGGATCTCGGTGAGGATCCACGAGTACGCGGCCATCTCCCTAACCGCTTGCATGGAGAACCTGGTGGAAGAGATTAAGGCTAGGGTTTTGGCGAGTCAGAGCCCCGATGGTGGAGGGGAGATCTCGGCTGAAATCCTGGAGATGGTTATCAACAACGATGCGGAACTTTGGGGAGTGTTGCAACCTTACGAACACCTCATCTGTGGGAAAAACGCTAATGGTAAGATCCAGCTTTTACGGTCTGTTGTCTTCATACCAGCAAGCTTTACTGTAAAAGTCCTCGCTCTCTGTGGACTTGGGGTTTTTCTGGGTTTTCTTTGCATCTGGATTGCATCTTGGTCGCGGTTTATGTGTGCGTAAAGCAGGCATGACGGTCCTGCCAGGCAAGAATGATCCTGCTCTGTCCTTAAGATGTACCAGGTTATAACAGGCTGTGGGAAACCAAGCCCTGTTGTCCTAACAAACATCTGACTTTACACCAGCTGCTGTTTTGAGCATTTTCCCTCTAACTGGCGTGCAAATATGTTCTCTGTAACCCTAAGATGAAATATGCTTCACAAGCTGCTGTCCAGAAAGTACCACTGTATCTCTTTTAAACAAAATTTATCTTACAGCGAGTATCTTGTAGTTTTATCTTAAAGATGCTGTTACCACGTACAGCCTGGAGAGGGAAAACAGCATTAATCTTTTTTTTTCCTTTGCGGTAGTAAAATTCACTTTATGAGCAAAAACTTTGAACTTGTATACTTTGGAATTCCTTGTAACTCAGCAGAAACCTGTGGTGTCCTTTCCTGCCATAAACAAGGGCGCGTGTGCGAGCGTAGGACGGTGTCTCAGTGATGAGAATAACACAGTGTGAAGGTACTTACCGCTGCCATTTGTTTGGAAAGCAAAGTTTCCGAACACTTAAGCAGATAGAGGAATGTTGGCATCTTCTTACGGGAGCGAGGAGCAGTTTGGAAGGCTTAAGCCGTGACAGTTGTGTTAAGGAGCTGCACTGTTTGTTTTGCATTGTCACACTGAGGAATACCATATTTTTCCCATGGAAAATTCAGGGAAACGTCCAGTTTAGAAAAGTGTTTTGTGTACCACCCACGGTTTCATGACTTTTGCTGGCCTCTGTTACGGTCGACTATTCCATGCTTAATACGTTTGTGATTTAACTCTATAAAACCAAGGGGCTCTTCAAAAGGGAATCTCATAGCAAGAGAAGTAAAGGAGCTGTTTCGATTTGAGGGGGAAAAACCCTTTGAAGCTGTCAGAGATGGGCTGACTCACCTTCTCCTCCCTGGGTGCATTGATTTCCTGCAGTTTTTCCATACCCGGGCAATTCTGTTGTTCGGATCACGAGTAGGTGACTGCAGGGAGTTGTCCCCGTTGGGTCAGCATTACTAAACAGTTGAGAAATAAATGTGAAGAGCCTTTTGGATGTTCTCTTGGCTCTGCTCCAAGGCATAACTAAGTTTCAAGGTCAAACACAGACATCTACAAAAGCGCTTGGGTGATTAGAGAGGTATGAGGACGTGTCTGCCAAAACACTTGTCATTCTTCGTTTTTCACGGGAGTGTTTGTTTGCCACCAGCTCTGAGAAAAGGACTTGTTTCTCCTCCCTTGTTCCTTATTTAGGGAACCTGGAGTGAAGTATTTTGGTTCTGCGAACCTGAATGTAAATTTCAGCTCTTCTCGGTGCTTCTGCCGCACAGGTTCTGTGTGTAAAGTGAAGAGTTGGAGCCTCACTCAGCTTTTTTTCTTCTTTAGTCTGTTTCTTAGGAGAAATTTCCCTGGAAAAACTGCAGTGAGTGAATGGATGCTGGTGTTGAATGGGAAGAGGGGTGAGTGTGCAGGGAAATTCTTATAAATATTCAGAGCACCAAATGGTCAGTTATGATAACGCTCCTGCACAGTGGAAAGCCAAGCAGTCAGTGGCCACAGAAGGATTGGCTTCTGTTGCCTCTTTTGTTGTTCCTACCTTTCAGATCAATCCTGTCAATAATTGAATGCATTTTTTAAGTCTGGAAATTGAATAAAACCACACATGAAGGCATCCTGTGATTTCCTGTGACAGTCTGTCACTAGTGTTTTACCTGACACAAGTCAGTGAATCCTCTAAATGGCTTTTCTTGCAGTTGGAAGGCCACAAATGGTTTTATATGGATGCAAAAAAGCTTGAAATAACTTCTCTATTCTTCTCCCTGTAGGAATTGTAAATGAGTAGTATTCACATCATTCTGCACAGTGCTTTCAAATGATCTTGTCTTTTACATTAATTTAAATCTGAAGTAGATCTGGCAGTGGAATAACTGGATTTATTCCTGTTTAAGGAACAGGGAAACTTGCTTTACTGTCACTTTTGTTTCTTTCCTAGTAAAAGCATTTAGTGGAGCGCTGGTAAATTGCAAACTTGGGGGGTGTGTGTATGTTGGGTTTTGTTTTATAGCCCTGAGTTTGATGGCAGAGATAAAAAGCACTTAGAGGTTCAGTTCTAGCTCCAGTCAAGCATTGTAATCCCTGGATGAAATCCATGGCGCTGTCCTATGCAGAAGATTGCACGGGATTATCATAATGGACATTTCTGGCATTATGATCTATTGAATATCATTTTCATTATTAGATCAGGACAGCCTGCTGCTTTGGAGTCAAAGAAACAGTAACTAAATACATAAATCTTCCTAAATTCTCATGAGACTGAGGTTTAGACCTGTATTTCTTCAGTGACTAATCTCCCATCAAAGACCACAGTCCAGTCACTTGAAGCTTTGGAGGCTGAAAGAGCAATATTGTGTATTACAACAAATGTGTTTTAATCAACACCTGCTGTGTGAAGGGTAAAGTTAAAACTCTGTAAATGCTTAAGGGGGAATTCTAATATTATTTTTAAATAAATAATAATCAGTGGCTTGCTTGTTTATTTGCCCTTTTTGTGAAGCTGTTCTTTAATCAACTTTTTTGCTGCTTCTGTGAGCTGTTCTCTGCCCTCAGTGCGAGTTCTGACTCTGTGCTTGGGACTTGCTGGCTCTGCCTTGGAAGGAGGAGGAATGACCTGAGCCTGTGGCCCTGAGTTCTTAATGCCCCCAAGGGTAAGGTCTCCTTAGGCAGAGTTCAGGTGGGATGTTGCAAAAACAATGCAATGCTGGAAAGAAAATGAAACAAAAGCAGCAAAAAAGATAAGCAGCTACAGAACAATATAGCTAATGAAAGGTAAAGCAAGTGTAAATTGGAATGCAGGTTTTATTTTCTATTTTTATTTACATGGAAATCTGTATATGCAGTGGTGGAGAATGCACCCAGTGGTTTCACAGGGGTTTTGAGACACTCTAATTAGGAATATTAGTGTCTATTAATTGAAAATGCTAGAGAGAGAAGTTGAAATCTGAACTTACCTTGGGAATGTGATTCTTTTACTTGATCTGCCTGTGTTTGGTGTATGGTTCTTTAGGCTCTGAGCTGTCAGCACTGCAAATACATTTGGATATCATTGCCCTGTTAATTACAGCACTTGGGTTGTAGTGAACTCTCTGGTTATGGTCAGGCACTCCTCTGTCTGCCAGTCCACCTGCTGTGCTGTTTAATGCATCAGCACATCCCGGTGCTCTGGAGATAGAAGTGTTGACAGATGTTTTGCTAAAGGAAAAAAAAAAAAGGAGAGGGGGAGGGGTTGGAATTTAACCTGATAATGCTCTTTCTTCATGTACCTCTTAGCCCAAACACTTGAAGCTCTCCCTGGACAATCTAATACACAAATGAGTCTTGTGCTTTGCTCACCTGAGGATGAAGAAAAATAGAATCTGAAAGAATTCCACTTGTGTTTTGAGGTATTTTTCTTAGGAAGGGTTGAGGGGGGAAGTGTGTAACCTTTCCTCACAGTGTGAGGGAGTGGTTTGGATTCTATAAAATTAAACAAGGCATGAATTTTCTTCTCTCTAATATTTTATACTGACAAACCTTACCAAACATCAAAGATGGGCTTAGCATTCACTGTCACCAACCCTGTGTTCTTTTATATTTCACACTACAAGTTAAAAATTATAGCTGATTTTAACAGGATTTTTTAGAGCTCCACTGTGATGAAAATTCCTTTTTATACTTATCACATGATCTGAAGTAACTTTTTTATTTCTGCATAGTCATGGTACTGTATTGAAATGCAGCATGGGGGAAAAATAATGACATTTCAATAAGCAGAATGTCCTTTTGTTATCTGAGCTGAACAAACTGGTGTGCTCATCAAGAGCCTCATCAATTTTAATAAGCTACCAGCTCCACAAGTCTTCAGGAAAGCACTGCATGGTGGAAGAGGGGGGCATTTTGGGGAAAAGAGCTGCAAATGCAATCAATAAATGAATTTGAAGGGAAATACAGGATTCATATGGTGCTTCAGCAGGTACAATTACAAAGTGGCTTGTAAATTGTTTCAGAAAAAAATAATCAAGTAACTCTGTCTTCTGTGTTACTTTGTCTGAAGTAGGAGTTTGAAGCAATTTTGGGGATTTCTGGGCAGGAATTTGGTAACTTTTGTACACATTTCCATGTTGGGTGAGCTGGGTGTAGCTATGATCCTATTCCAACTTCGGCTTCATTCACCTCTGGACCCCCAGCCCACCTTGTGTGCTTCTACTCCTACACAGCCAAGAGCTTGGATTTCTATCCACAAACCCACAGGGACAAATTCTTTAAGCCTAAATATTAATGCTTGTACACACATGCTCTCCTCCCCTACAAAAAACAAACCACCAGGTGCATATCTGCAGATGTTTGTGTTTTTAATTGTGCATCTTATGTTAAAGTACAGAGCAAGTAGGGCTGACCTGCCTATTTTTTTTCCACTTTACTGTGTGTCTATATATATATTTTTAGTTTTAGTAAAGGAAAATTAATGATGTAATGATTCTGTCTTAAATTAATCCTTCACATTGCTGATATTGCCTCATGGCAATAAAATTTGTGTCCTTTCAGTAAAAGTGGTTAAAGAGCAAGTGCTGAAATGCCTCTGTCTGTTACTACCAGCAGCAAATGCTGCTGATGTTTAGATTTTTAGTGGAATCATTGTTGCTGGCAACTTAACCCCGTGAAACAGAGGAGTTGTGTCTCTTGGAGAGAAAACTGTGACCTTTTTGTCAAGGCTGAAATCTCTTGTTACTGCTAAAGTTTGAACCGAGCAAATATTGTTGGGGTCAGGACAGAATTTTATCCCTAAGTGACAACAGAGTTCTGGTGTTTGGTTCATTGATTAATTGATTTTCCAGGTGAAATATAAAGCTGATTTAGTTCAAAGATTAGCAGTGAACACGTGTGCAGTATATGGGGTGCTGTTACATGACTTTTGGTGTGTGTGAGAGCAGAAAATGAGAAATGAGCTCTAAATGTTGATATTATTAGTCATGAAAATGCAATGTGTTTAATGTACAGTCTTCTGATCCTGGAATAACTGGAATTAAAGTAGAGATCTTGCAGCTGATTTTGCTGAACTGAGCCACCAGAGTGGGGTTTTTTTCTCATGTACCCCATTGAATTTCTTATGTGATTTGAAACAGCAACTCACCTGGTCAAGGGAGGGTTGCTGATTGTCAATCAACTTCCATAACTGATCTATAGGATTATGGACATTGTCCCCATCCTTGAGATCAGCACTCATCCAGAACATGGATGTCATCTATATATATATTTTGGCTGTTTTGACATCTTAATCCACCCTAATTTGGAGTTATTCCAAAAATAACCAGTAGTAACAAAGAGTAGTGGTGAATTTTGAATACATTTTGTTCTATTAATGGGATTGAGATGAAACATCTTTTTACACTGAAAAATCTTGTTTGGGTACTAATGTTATTGCAATGTTTTCATGTTGTAATAATTTGTCTCTGCTGATATACATCATGTGATTCAATTACTCCAGTTAATGGTCCATTTAGAGCTTTCTTCATCTGTTTGATTTTTCTGTCCCTTTCCCCAGCTTGCTTTGTAATGGAGGGGTCTGCAACAACTCAAAGGAAATGTTTCAGTTTATGAAGTCCTCTGTTGCAGGAAACATAAGTAAAAGTGCTGGAAACATTTATTTACAATAAACAATTCCAAGTTGCAGGGTAGGATGGGTGAAGACTCAAACACTTAATTAACTGCAGAGAACGCCGAAGCTCCAAAGTGCCCGCTTGCACTTGGGAGCTTAAACCCAAAATCTTGGTGCTGAAGTAGAAGTAAATTGTTAAAAAACTCATTTTACAGCAATGCAAGAAAATGGAATAAGGCTAAAAGTGGTATTCGTCCTGTGATCTTCACTAAATAAGCTTGTTGTCCTTTCTTAAAGGCTAATGCATTTTACATTTCACTTTTTCTTGAGCAATTTGTCAGTTGTGCCAGCAGAATTAAACAGAGGAGAAACAGAGGCTTGTAAACACAATAAACCCACTGGATACTCTGCAGTGCCCAGTAAATCTCTCAGCTGTCTTAATTCTCCTGAATGTTTGGAAACAAGATGAAAATAATTCTCCATTTACATTTGAACTCTCACTTTGCATTTGGTCAGGGCTGAGCTTTACAGTCAGTGTATGTGGTCCTTATTTATAAACATTTCCTGTTGTTGGAGAATCAGGATTTTGCAAGCTGGACATTAAGGAAAACCTCTCCCCCCGATGAAATTTTGCCCCACCAGTAGACAGCAGGAGGAAATGTTCATTTGCTCATGTTGAACTATGAGAATTCAGGCTGATGAACAAAAGGATAAAACCAATTGAATTTCTGGTGCTCCCTTGTTTTATTGGGATTGACTTACGTGGTATTTTGATTCTTAGTGCCTAACATGACATTCCAATAAATCCAGACAAGCCTGAGGCACCAGTACATCCAGGACAGTGGTGGCTTCGTGCTTGCATTTACAAACTGGGGTCAAAGTACTTCAACAGAACTCTTGATTCTTTTCTGTACAGAAGAGCAGCTACATTTAAAAAACAAAGAACAAATATATATAAAAAACTGGTGGACCTTGTTGAGAGTCAGTTTAAGGGTTCCAAGCTGTGGATTTTTATGGGATACCAGGTTGGAAGGGACCTGAAGGATGACCTTTCAACCACATGAGTGAGGAGAGGCTTTGAAGTGGAGTTGCCTTGTTTGCATCACAGGACTTGTCCCAAGAAAGCAACAATAGAAAGAGGAAAGGTTTGTTCCTTTCACCCCCAACACATCCAGACTTGCCTCTGGCCCTGGGTCACAAGCCAGGCAGGATCTGTGAGCTCAGCCTGCTCCTTGGGAAGGGTTGGGATACAGCAGGTGACCTGCTGAGCTTGGCAAGGCAGAGGTGGCTTTGTCAAACCCTAATTCAGGTGTCTGCCTGCCAGGGTGGTGAGCTTGGGACATGTGGGATGGAATTAATGACATGGAAGTAACTTCTGAGGAAAGGGGATGATGTGACTGCTGTGCTCTTCAGGAGGGAATGCTAAGGATTGAAGTTAAATGGAATTCCGAGCTGTAAAATCCTTCTCTTTTAAAACCTACTTGTTATGTGGTACTTGCAGGTGAAAACCCCTTGGAATTGTAAACTTCCTCCTCCTCATGTGCTCAAAACCTGTTCCTTAATGCTGTGATTCCTGGTTGGGCTGATGCTGTTGAGGAGCTCCTCTATGGGGCAGGGGTTTGGGTTGGTCTGTGCTGTAATTTTATGTGAAGCATTTCTCTGAAATTGCCCCTCAGCAGAGCCCGAGGTGCTGGGCTGCAACCTGGGAGCATCATTAAATTGGGTCTGAGGGATGGTTTGGTGCTCTTGGTGTGGCTTTGACCCAGACACTCAGAGGTCACTTGTACACCCGAGCACTTGTCAGTCTTGTTCTGGTTGTTTAATTATTACACATGGACCATCTCTTTCTTAAAACCTGTTTGATGTTCACATCATGTTGTACTTGACCTGCTTCAAGTCTGAATTGAGCAAAATGCCAGAGCAATCTGTCATGAGGCTGCATTTGGCTCTCCCCGTCCAAAAATTAGAAAGCCTTGACATAAGCCAAAAAAAAAAAAAAAAACAAAAAGGGGGAAAATGTACTTAAACAATTCCTGTAGTTTTTGTGTAGTGACACTAAAATGCTTGAGATGATGAAGAGTGTTTGTGGTAGAATCCTGGGGTAGAGACAAAGAACTGAAGCCAAATAAACATTTCAGAGCAGCTTTTCAGTTTGTGGATGTAGATTTATAACAACTGATAAATTTGCTGTGGGGCTGTGCAAGATCAAAGTAAAAGTTGTTTATGATCTTTTGGGGATGAGAGGAAAGGAACACTACAGAAGACATAATCTGCTTGTTCCATTCTGCAGTGTTTATAACATCACAGTCCATGCTGGATACTTCTGTCACTTTAATTTCTATCCCAATCTGGAGTTTTTGCTTGGGTCCTGGAGAATAAAGAAAAAAAATAAAACTCTGTTTATGCTGGGACTTATACATTAAAAAGATAAGCATGCAGAGGCATAATTATCTATTATTTTTTGATGCTATATAGCTCTGGTTTTTTTCCTCATTAGTTCCAAGATGACAGTGAATAGATTTTCTTCTAATATTTACATTTTATTGTTTGTGAATCAAGCACACTACTATTGGAGCTGAAGGACAAGAGTTGAATATTGGCAGACAGTTAAAGTAGGGAATTGGGCCAGTTTTGCTTCATATTTATTCTTCAGACTATTTGGGGTTTTGATGTTTTACTAGAATTTAGTAGAAGTCAGTTTCTTGTTTATTTTGTTTAAATGACGACTCAGTACTCCAGGCAGCTCTGCCTCATATCAGGTGAAAGCAAAACCCAGGGTTTTGAGCTGCTTTTAGGCAGTTCACTCATCTTTATCTTTGATTCCCCTTACAAGCGGTTGTGAGGTTCCTTTTTATTTCTTTTCTCAGTTTTTGTGCAATTTCCTGAGATAACACCACAGGCCTAACCAAAACCTTAGGGATGGGTGTTTGTTGTAATAATATGAGAGATAACATATAATGAAACATATTTCCTCTGAGGGGGTGGATATAAGTTCTTTTGAATTGCACATTGAATTTCTGCTCTTTGGTTGAATGTTATCTTCATTCTAGCCCCCCACCCTGTTTTGTGCTCAGCTTGTACTGGCGACTTTGTTTAGTCTAGAGATCATAAAAATGTCTCTTGAGCTGCATTGATACAATTTTATTACTATGTTAGTGTAGTTTCTGGTACTTTTGAGCTGTTATATGAATTTTATAATGTGTCTGTGGATATTTGCACTGTAGGGACAGTTGGACTTAGAGTGGAGGGAAGAAGGTGAAAAACTATAATGGTAGTAACCAATTAATAATCTTTATTGTTGTTTTTAATAAGCAATGTCATTCTATTGTCACTATATAAAGACTTTTAAAGCTTTCCCCACCCAGGAAGTGTTATGAAAATTTCTGTTATGCTTTGTCAGCGTATGTTGAAACTTTGGCTTGAATGGATGTCAGTTTTGTTCAAACCTGAAGTAAGATCAGGAGATTTGTCAGAGTTGTTGTCAATGACCTGCTGCTGAAAGAAGCTCAGAGTCCATGCAGGAAGTGCTGCTTACTTTGAAGTTTAACCTTGCTGCAGCCTAAGGAATAATTTCCACTTCTTTAATAGATATTGGTCAATTTTTGCTTAGCAGAAAAGACCGGATCCTTTCTAAAGCAGTTGCCTGGGTTCACAATTGCTTGGATTGAGGCCACATGTTTGTCTGAGGTGGTTTTGTTTTAGTGCTTTGTAATAAACTTAAAGGATTTACACCTTGAGGTGGGAGAAGCTTTGGCTTTGGTGACTATTTCTTCCATGGAAAACCTGGATTGGGGGATTTAAAGCATCTGTGACCTGAGGTAGTTTTGTAGCTGTGCTGGTGAGTAGGTGACTGGTAGGTTTTTTGTTAATCTTGTTATTTTGTTGATGTTAATATTATTTGGAAAAGTGTATCCATTCTCCAGCTCCATTCTCTAAGGTCAATACCAGATGCAGAATCTCCTATTAAAGTCATTCAAGGAAGATTCATGCTCAACATTTCTCCATGGAAAGCAACCTTGGAATTGTTTCTGACATTTCTTCCCTGTGTGTGTAATTCTGTGGCTCATGTTTTTGTAGGAGACATGTGGAAATGCAGTTTTCACCACAGTTATTTTGTGGGATGATGTATGTGCTACACGTTTATAAAGTTGGGGAGGGGGCTGTCTTGCTTTGTTTTCAAACAGTTGAGGTGACCTGTGACCTGCTGGAATTGAGTGATTAAACTCTGAATTTTCTTGTATCTCCACAGCAGTTCAAAATATTCAAAATTCTCCTGTTATAGTGTGATGATGTATAAGCAAGGCTGTGTGATTGTGGTTTTTCACGTTCACTGCAGAAGGCCAGAGCTCCCCTAAGGCAAGCACAACTTATAAATGAAAATGAATATAATTTATTAGCATGCAGGTAACCCTTGCCACACAGCCAAGACTTAGATAATTCTTATGTTATGGCAGAAGATACTGAGCTGGCACGGGGCATTTGGCCTTGCACCATCTGCAAAGCCCGCACTCCAATTTTCTGCTGTTGCCATGGGCTGCAGACTCAGACAGGAAATCATGGTAGGATGGGAAAGGCTCCAAAATACACACAGCCTGTATAAGGTTTGCAGTTAAAAGGGACTTTGAGAGAACAGGCTATCTGTTCTGCTCACCAGGCAGGGAGAAGCAAAGCTGCCTTGTGTGTGCCCGCGTGCTTTAAATGTCCTGGTATGTTTTATACGCTCATTTTTTTAAAAGCTGGAATTTTTTCCACGTAAAGTAACGTGCAGAACTTCAAATGATCCATTGATGTACGAGGGGCCTGATTCAGCCCTGGCTTAATTGCTCGTGCTGGGCTGAAAGTGGAGGAGAAAGGAGTAACCACATGGAGCTTGGAGCATGTGAGGCAGAGGAGGAGCCCCTGTCTCCCCTACCCAGGGACTCATTTTGGGGGTTTAGTTCTATATTCAGGGAGCAAGGCTTGGGTTCTGTGCAGCTATGGGAGGCTACGTGTGTATGGCCCATCAAGTGACAGGGATGCAGAAGGTGCTTGGTTAGTGGAGCTGGGTCGCTTTCTAGCCCTGGGTAGATCACAGGGTCAGAGTTATTAATGCATTTTCCTTGAGCTGTAGGTTAAAATAGGCAATACTGGGGTGATTTGCTTTGGAGAGCAAACAGTTTTATCATCTGCCTATGAGAGATAAGCACAATAATCTGTGTGTAATGAACTGCACAGTCTGCAGAGCTTCCAGTGTGTCTGAAGTGTAGTGTAGGACTGGTCAGCTTATGCTGCCTTGACAGATGGGGGAAAGGATAATTTCTCCAGCAGTTCCTAATTTAATTTTAGTAAAGGAGATACTCCTTGACTAAAATTTCCAGCAAATCCACACTGAGCATCGTGCTTGGGAGGCATTCTGGACAGACAGAACAGGAGCTCAGCATACTTCTTGTGGTAAAAACCTGCTTTAAAACTTTCTCTCCAAGGCCCATCTGTGGTTAATTCTGACTGAAGGGAGCCATATAAGAGGGTGGTTTGTTCACCGGGCATTTTCCAGTTTGGCTTGTGTATGTAGTGCCTCTCCAGCTGCTTGGAAGAATGGAGCTGTGACCAGGAGTAAGGTGAGGTCTGTGTGTTGCACTGCCAAATATTGCTGGATGCACTGGTGATGTATTTGTCAAGAATGAAACTGGAGCTACCAATTAATCTCATTAGAAATTAAAAACTTCAGTAGGGTTTAACCCTGGGCCTGGGATCAGCGACTGAGGCAGTTTATTTAATGACCCTGCATCTTCCAATAACTGCTGCCTTTTTATGTGCAATATAATGTCAGAAAGATTTGCTGCTTTTCCTTTTTGATTTTATTTAAATCTGACGGGAGACAGTGTTCAAATGGCAGACTGTCTCAGCCAAGCCATCTGCCTGAGCCCTCAGCAGCGCATTGTATTCCTGAAAGAGCATTCTAGGGAAACATCCCAATTCTGAAAAGTTTGAGCTGATTCTACATTAAAAGAAGTGATCCAAAAAGCTGCTGGTGATTTACATGTGAACACTGCCAAGTATTTCTCTGATGAGAGAGCATAACAAAGGAGTGCTCGAGTGGTTGAGTAAGGCTGATTGGAACAATCTGTTGTGGGCTACAGCTCTTTCTGATGCTCCACAATGGTGAGAAGCTACTGTCACTCGTATTTTCTATCTGTATTTTGCTTAGAGGTACGAGATCTTTTGTTGTCAGGTCCCTCGAGCCAGTTGAGGGGGGGAGAGACAATATTTCTTGCTTTAAAATATTCATGGAGCTTGCATGGGCTGGCTTCAGCTGACTTTGTCACCCAGAGTGATTTCTAGAAGAGACAGAGAAGTTGTATTTGATTCATCTTAATTAGGGCTTGATAGACACATTCTAATTTGACTTCTGGATCTGAATATGGATCTGCATTAATAGTCAACTGCTCTTCTAACCTTGCTTTTTGTTCTCAGCTGTTACTGAGGAGTTTGCTCAGGGAATAGCTGGAAGAATGTGTAGTATTTGTTGTGTGGACAGTTCATCTGAGGACACTTTTCTGATGTTCAGGGACAGCAGGTTATTCTCTGGGCTTGTTCTGTGATGAACAGCATGAGCTTTAGGACACTCGTGTGGGAGTGATTTCTTCTACTTTTTTTGTGATTTGCTGTTGAAATGAGGCAGGTCACATAAAGCAGCTGCTTATTTTGGAACAAAATCAGCATAACACATTAAAGAACTCATTAATCACTTAGCTTGACCTTCATTTATTATTTAAAAAAACTTATTGCATCTCTTGTACATTTTGAAATGCCTGGGATCCTAAGACATATGTTGTCTATTCAGATCTATAGGTTAAGCGCATCAAATAGTTATAATAGGGAGTAAAACCAAAACAGATTCCTGTTTAATTATTGGCTCTCCTGTTATTCATTTTTAGGAGTGGGAGGTGGCTGTATAAGTACCTGCACAAAGAACTGCTCTGAACTCTCCTCTTGTGTAAATTTTTGTCCTGGGATAGTGGCTTCTTCCCTTTGTTCAGTTTTGCTAACACAAAACACTTCACTTTCCTGTAAGTCTTTCAGTGCATTAACCAGCTTCTGCATCTCCTCTCCCCTCAAAAATCCCAGTGCTTATTTTACAGCAGGACTTATTCTGTTGTTAAAACCCCAATTTCCTTGGGGATGTCTTTCTTAAATATCCCATGTAGTCCTAATGGTATGAGAAGAACTTACTACATTATAATAACGTTAACTTGTTACAGAGTTGGGTTTTTTTGAGGAGTGGGAGTAAATGGATCAACCATTAAAACCTAGATTAGTTTTGAGACAGAGGAAGGGAGCATTAGATTTGGTCAGAAACCTGCTCTTTAATTGTCTAATAATACAATTGTTTGTTCCTGCAAGCCAAAATGGGATCATAAGCACGGGACCAAGCTTCTATTCAGCCTTTAAGGAGGGTACTCAAGCAGCATTTTCATTTTATTGGGAGGGTACAGTCAGGTTTGTGTGGTCATTAATATATAGGAGTTCATAAAACTGGCAGCCTTAATTGGATAGAAGGGTTAGTAAAGCATGAGGTGAACCAGAATGAGATCTCTTGGGGTCTGAGTTGTGCCTCCTCTTAAAATACGCATGGCTTGGCACAGTGAGTAGCTGGGGCTGAGAGCAGAGTAGTATTAATTTTGTTTGAATAATGGCATTCATGTGCCTATGCTAATGAGTGTGTTCTGCTGCCTGTCCTGCAGATTGTGGACTGGACTCTGAGCTTATTTCACATCTCTAGTGCTTATTTCACATCTTTAATGGCTTCCTTCTGCAACAGAGCCTGTCTTGATTCGCAGTGATGTAATGGATCAGAACCTGACCTTGCTGCACTGCTTTTCCCACAACTGTTGTGCAGCAATCACACAGCTGTTCACTGATTATTATTATTTTTTTCCAATTGGCTTCTTTGGGATACATTATTCTTTGGCCTCAGCTTCCTAATGCAAGTCATCAGCCACTCTTTGGTAACAGCATGCAGGCAGTGCAGGCAGTGGTGTTGAAGGCTTTAAGTATTGCTGAAGTGTTTGGGTCTGCTCTAAACGTTGAATGAATATTAGGTTTATTTTTATTGGTGGGGAATTATGTGCTTCCTTTGCCCCTCTCTTTTCCTCAGCTTATGACAAGCTAAGACAAAAGCAGTATTTAATAAAGGAGTGAGATGTTTCAAATAGAAATATCTCGTAGGCTTCTTTTCCCAATAATGTCATGGATATGTGCTCTGTTACATTCAGCATTAGGGAAGTTGCCTGGACTAGCAGTTCAATGTGTTTTGGGGTTTGTGTTTTTAGGGGATTTTTCAAGTATTTGTGATTAATTGTGAAAGCATTGTGAGCTGATAAATAAAAGCTGAGAAAGGGTGGGAGGAGGAATATATATCAATACTTCACAAGCTGGAAATCTCAGCTGCAGTGCACCTCAGAATCACTGAAATGCTGGTTAGGATTTGCTCCTGGAGGTTGTTGAGTCCCTTTCCACTTCTGGTTGGACTCCTGCCAGAACTAGATCAGCTGAGTGATGGTTTTGTATCTCTAAATCTTGGAAACACCCCTGTGGTAGATGTCACAGCCTTGCTGAGCAACCTGCTCACTTTTTTAGTGAAGATGTTTCTCCTGATGTCCAGCATGAGGCTCTTAACTCTCGTTTGTGCCAGTGCCCATCATGTGCTGCTTCACAGAAGAATTTGACTCCGTAAATTTTCTAGCCACCCTTCAGGTAGTTTGTAGGTGCTTTTTAAATTGGCCTTTAGTGTCCTCAAAGCCAGACTCTACAAGCCCAGCTCCTCTACCCTCACAATTTCCAGGAGAGACCATCTGGTCTGTCTGCAGTTTAACCATGTCCCACTTGAAGTGGGGAGTCTAAAATTGTGTTCCCCACAAACCTGCTGAGGCTGCTCCTGAAGGGATTGAGCAAGCTGGACCTCGGGATCAGCTGCTGTTCTCTGACCATTATCAGTACATTGTATTGTGTGGTTTGCTCTCATCTCTGCCTCACCCTGACTGCAGGAGACCTTTCAGGTTGGAAAGTGCTGCTGATCTATGTTGTTGAGGCTGTGACTTTTTGAGGTGGAAAAAGAGAAGTTTCAAATGTAGACTTTTCATTCTGTTGAGCAAGAAACTCAGAGGGCCCTTTGGAGTTTCCATAGAGAAATGACTTCATTTCATGACTGGGATGCTTGCTGCCACAAGCAGGGGTTCTTGAGTTCCTTTGTACCCATTGGTACAGTCAAAGCTATTTCTGATGTATAAAAAACCAAAATGAAACAAAAATGAAAAAGCCACTGCATCTCCAAACCACCAAAAAACTCCCCAAAAAGTCTGGCAAAATCAAACCAACAAAAATCCTTAAGTCTTCTGTGTGGCAATTGAATATTATGGTTTTTTTGCAAACTCACCTGAGTTACAGCTATTGCAGTGTGTGAGAATATCGGTGTTTTCACTGTCCAGACACCTTCAAAACCAAGGGTTTGAAGTCTGGCTGTGAGTCTGTTTCTGCCCGAGATCTGGTCTCAGGTTTCAGTGCTTGTTTTCTTTCTCCTTTCCTTTCCTGTACCCCCAACCAGAGTTGAAGGCACAACTTGCCTGATGATTTTAAGCTTAGAAGATGGTAAAGAAGGTTACAGCAGACTCTCTTTTGTAATTCTTCATCCCTGGCTGCCCTTTCTAAATTTGCAGTCAGTTACATGAATGCTGCCTCCATGTTCTTGGAGAATTGAGGCACTCTGTGCAACTGGAGAAGTGAGAAACAAATATTTTTGTTTCTCTACCCACTGCATTGTGGAGCTTTCACAAAAAACCAAAGGCTCATTCAACATCTCTTTGGAAAAATGTGGCTCTAAACACTGCTTGCCCAGGAAAACAGGTATGGGATTATGTTGTAGTTTTACATAACCCTTAAAAACATAACGTCACCACCAAAAATTACAGACCAATAATATTAAAGCAAGCAGTTGAAGAGGATTCTATTTCAATTAAAATAGCAATGCTGGTGACTGGGCAACTTTCAATGTAGCCACACTGCTTGTCTTCCAACTTTCATTTATTTTACTTCTAAGGTTATAAACTTTGGGAGAGAGACGGGGATGGAGACTGTGACACTGAAAGTTATTCTGTCTTAACTTGCTCAGCTCTTGAACAAAGCTCCTAAATCTCGAGCTTTTGAGGTAATTAGTACAAACAACTGATAAGAGTTGTAACTTTTTCTCCTGTGGAAAAGTTGAGCTTGTGCTGAACCCTTCCTTGAAGAGGCTGGATCCCATCAGCCAGCAGTGCCATTCCTGGATGCAGGCTTCCCTCAGAGGAATGGAAGATGGAAAAAGAGTAGAGACTTCTTTTTTTACATAATTAAAAACTCTGGAAAATGTCAGGAGAGATAATGCTGACTAATGAGGGTATAGACTGCAAATATTGGTATATCCCAGAAAATGGTGTTCTCCTGTCTGGGGCAGTAGAACTAAATTGGGTTTGGTAGTAGCAAGAGGGAAGTGCACACAAATTCATGTCTGTCTTGCTCTAATTGTATTAAACCCCCTGTGAAATTGCTACCCAGAAATGACCTCACCAAGGCTGTTTGCTCAAGCTCTTGGCAATCAGTTTTGAATACTTAATGCAGTAGCCAGAAAACAGCAAAAAACCCCCCCATGTGCTAGAGAATGAGTGAGATGGTGGTGTCCCTTACACCAAAATGCTCTGTAATTCTTCTCTGCTTTCAGCTGAAAAAAATAATTAAAATAGTATTTTAATGTTGCATTTATTAGTTACACCCTGCCATGTGAAATCCAAAGAAATGGCTCTGTGTAGATGCTAAAAATGCCGAGGTTAACTGTGTTCCAACATTTCATATTAATCTGAGTAACTGTAGTGGGCTACTTAAATACAAACATGGGGGGGAAAAATCTTGCACTACCCTTATTGCCAGTGAGATTTTGAATTTAGGTAATTTCATGCATGCAGAGGTAGACTTTATTTTTCCTTCATCAGCTAAAATAACAATAAAGCCCAACTTGGTATATTTATTTAATGAAACACAGGATCCCTGCCCTGATGGTTTTAATCAGTCCCCTCGCTATGTGGTAATTAGGGGTTCTCTCCCGTGGTTCTGTTTTTACTTAACTTTCAGAATGTGCAGCCAGTTTAAGTTTCGAGAGATACTTGCAGCTAAATGTTGCCTCATTTACATGTGGATTATCCGGAGGGGACCCTTAAACGCGCACTCACGTTACAGAAATGCAGCCCCTTTCAGCACTTTCTCATTCAGGGAGCAGCGTTCTCCAGGAAAATGTTATCTTTTGTCAGGAACTAATTCATTCCACTCGGGGGATGTGACCAGCCCTTTGATTCCTCACACACACGAGGATTCAGAAGCTGGAGGTGGCTCAGAGCCAGGTTTGCCTGTGTCCCGATGGATGCAGCTCTGCTAATTCAGGAGAGCATCCCTGGAATCAGGTTCGGGCTGTGCATCTGTCACAGGCGAGCCCTGTATTAAACACAGGGCGAGAAATGGGCTTTGCCTGACCAGACACAGCCTGTCAATGCTTCTCATCTTTGTTTAATAACCAGATCCCTTCGAGGGACCTGAGAAGTGTTGTATTTGTGCCTCTAACTGTGCAGCTGGGTGCCATTTGTTCCTGGCAGCTACGGAATCGCTGGAGACGTGAGGAAGTAGAGCAAATACAGAGTATTTAAAGCTCTCTAAAACAGCTTCCCTGCATAATGTGTGATGTTAAAATACTAGGTGGCAGTTTGGGCCGGTGTAAAAGTTTTATTGGTGTGAGTTTGAGCCAGCCACATTATTCAGGAAGCCACTACTGAGCTCTCAAGTCATCTGAAACGTGTGCTAGTAAAACCCTTTTTATAAAGCAATACAACCCCATGCAAGCTCTCCGTGTAACTCGTCATCTCTGTCCTGGGATTTAGCTGGTGGGATGTTTGGACTGCTGGTTTGTACAGGTACTCTGCTTGTAAATCCAGACAGGAGTGAGCTTCTCCCAGTCCCAGGATTCTGGAGAAACCACCTCTGCACTGTTCTGAAAGCTATTAATTAAACTTTGCTCATTGCAGAACTGAGCCCTGCTGCTGGTTAATTCCCTCCCCAAGTATTAGGAGGGAATTTGTAAAGTTTTATCCAGCACACCACGTACTTCCATGTTTTTGATCCTACTGCAGTTGTATCTGGACAAATATTGAAAAGCCTTCCCAACAACATGAAGTCTCTTCTTTTTATCTCAGAATAAATTAATCTGAGACTAGATTAACAGGAGATTAAAGCATTTGAGGTGCAAATACAAGTGAGTATCTGGAGAGACTGGGTGTCAGAGCTGGGACAAGTGGTACAGGAGCATTGCTCCCCAGATGTGGATATACCCCTGACTGGTTCCAAAGCTCCTGTGCCACAAATACCCCCCTGCTCCCATTCTTGGGAATACTGATAATTGCGAAATACCCTCATAGCAGAAATGCAGTGTTAGGATGAAGGTCTCTTGTGTTCTGAAGGCAGTGGGATCTCTTGTTATTTGTCTAAAAAGCTGTTCAGATTCTGAGCTAAATAGGTCTTTCCAGGCTTCTTCACTCACGTCTTTGATCTGGTTTGGCACTTTTCTCTTTCATTCTGTTGTAATTTTTTCTTTGCCGCTCAGCTGCTCTTAATCACAACAGCTCATGAATTTGGGTACATAGCTTAGCTCTGACTTTGAGGGGGTTCATCTTTACATTTTTATCATAAATAACAAACCCAAGAAACTGGCAATGTGCTTTAAACAATTTCAGTAGGAAGGCTTGTTGTGATGCATCGTAAGAAAGCTGTTTCACTGGAACCAGCAACAGTCTATTAACAGCAGCTTAAGTTTAAACTTACACTTATTGCCCACAAAAAACCCTCATGCACTTAAAGCAAAGGTAATTTTCTGGTGGGAAGAAGACACAGATACATAAGTAATATGGTTGTGGAAGAGCTGTGTGTGAGTACTGTGGTTTGGAAACCAAGCAGGAGGTGGAGATTGCAAAACAAATTGCTCAGAATTCTTCCTTCATTCTCCTCACAAAAAAAAAAAAAAGGAAGGATGACCAAGAATGAGAATTATGACCAAGCAGCAGGGAACCCAGCACTGAATGGATTTACTGTAATAGTAGTACACTGTAGTTACTTCTGTAGTAGAATCCTGTGAAGAGCCTGTAGGTGACTGGAGGACTAGGGGTGTCCCCTGCTTTCATGAGGGATCAAATATTATTCCTGCTTTTATGTTGATTGGCCTGGATGCAGTTGAAATATTTGAAATATTTGCAAATCTCTCCAGGTTTGTCCATGTTATTTCTAGGGAATGTAGCAGTGGATGGAACACTGTGGGTGAATAAACATGACAAGATTTAAAAAATGGGATCTGTATTCACTGCTGGGGTTGTTCTGTGGGAAAAGGAAAACTAATCCCTTTGGGGACAAAAGGAAAAGGAAAGCAGATCCCTTTATGAAAATAAAGACGTTTATGGGATAGATTTTTTTTTTGTACTTTATATACCTTTTTATTTTTTCAGCAAGGCCTGACTTTATTTAAGCTGAATATTGATGCTAGTATGGCACCCTACCCATTGATGTGGCACTGAAAACTCAATTCACTGTCCATGACCACCTTTTAAGTCAGTCCTAAAGTTGGGATTGAATTCTAGATGTTCTGTCTGGTTCAAGTTTTGAGTTTTTTTGTTCTCCTGGTGTGAAAGTTTAGAGCTTAAGATTCCAGAGGACAAGTTGCACTTGGGACAGCACCAGTAGATGATGGGACTCTTTAGCAGTGATTTTATACCATGAGCATCAAGCCTTCAGTGAAAATAACTGCGAGACCTTACTGCAGTAAAAATCACCGATGCTTGCAATAAATTCCACAACTGCTTTGAACTGCTTGCTCATCTGATGTTTTCTCTACAGCCTGGTAGGCTGGGACAGCCATGAGGAAGAGCAGTGAAAATCTGAGTAGCCAGATAACCCAGGGGATTTCCATTCAGCTCAGCTGTGGCATTCTGTCAGACTGAAAGTCAGTGTATGATGATGGAATATTCTGAGGAATACCCTGTGTACAGCCAGCCACATTTGGGTAACATTTCCATGTTGTAGGAGAGCAGAGCACTGTGAAACCTCATTAGAGAACATGTTGGGGCAGCTCCCCAGCAGCAACCTCCACGTTATCTGCCTGGTGACAAACGCTGCCTCAGCCCAGCAACTTCTCTTTTCTGATAAGCCAAGGTGGTTTCCTTGTTGCAAATGATGGGAAGGTCTCTTTCTCTTTCTGAAGCTCAGTCTTCTGTTCTTGGATTCAGTTTGCATGGCGTTGGTGATGACTCTGCCGGGTACGTCAGAGGCTGTCATGGTTCTTTTTGAAAATATTCTCCAGCTGGGCAGAATTAGGGCATACCAGGCACATGAGGAAAGCCTCTCTTCCCCTTTCAGCAATATGGAAAAGCTGTGTGGGTTCTCCGGGTGTTTGTGTAGATTTCCAAGCATTGTAGGCAGCGTAGAGGTGGAGAAGATGACACACAAGAAGTTGTGTGCTGCTTCTACCTCACACCCTGCTTACAAAACCCTGCAAGGGCTCAAGCCTTAAATAAAGAAACCTATAAAACGTACTATTATAATAAATAACGTGGATTTTTTAATGAAGTATTTCTTGTTGGTGTTTCGCAAGTACTAAATAAGCTTTGTAGTGCTTATCAAGGCAGAAGGTATTGCAAGTTTAAAACAAAAAGGAAAATATGAAATGTATGCAGAAGTGATTTGTTTGAAATGACACCACAAAGTGGCAAAACTGGAAAGAATCCTTGAATCTGAGTTGATGTTGTGGTGCTACCTAATGGCCAGAAGTGCTGTTAGTTCAGGACTTGCACCAGTTCTTCAGGAATTGAAGCAGAGGTGTCCTGAACATGAGGCTGCAGCAGAATTCAGGAGTTTTCAGAGCAACCCCAGGACTGCATGAATTTACAGCCCACAGACAGTGGAGGTGGGACATGACACAGCAAAGCATCTTCAGCATACTACTCTATCCCCAGACAAGAAATGGGATGCTGCCTTCCTGAAATTCCTTTGGGTATTGGGAAGTTGTCAGAGGGTGGTCTGCTTGAGACTTAGGGAGCAAAAGGTTGTGCCATCCTTAGGCTGTGGAGTGCTGATGTTCATTTTAAGGAATTATTCTGGTTAGAGATTTTGCAGGGAATTTTTCTGGAGGGAGATGCTCCTGCAGCAAGGTGAGAATGGGAATTACCTTCTTGGATTGAGCCAACTCTCAGTGTACCACATATGATTTGATTACAAAACTCCTTTCCATGCTGAAAGTGAAATCTCAGTCTGTTTCCATTTGGTCCTTCCCAGAAGGAATTCTTTCTTTTACAGCCTCTGGTAGATGCTGAATTTGAAGGGGGATGCATCTGCTTCTGCATTTTTCTTTATGGAAGCTGTATAGAGAGTTCATTACTGTCCTATTTTATAAATTTCACCAAAAAAATAATCAATCCCTCATTGTTTTGATGGCTTATTTTAGAACTGCAACTCAATTCAGTGTTACACTAAAGAACTGGTTTAGCACAGATAAAAGCAGCTTCTGTCATTAATCAGCCAAGAATATGATTTCTTTTTTTAATTAGAACTAGAAAATTCCAAAGGTCTGAGGAAGTTCACTAGCACAACTTAAATATAAAACAAAAAGTTGTGATTTATTGCTTTCAGATCAGGCTCTGACTTTACCAAATGGATCTGGTGTTCATCTGAGCTCCAGTCATGTATCTGAAATGAGCATCTGGGCTCCTATCTCTTATCTACAAAGAAACCTGTTTTAAACAATGGTCCTTCAGACCAATAAAAATTAGTTACTCAGTAAAATTGGTTATTTAAGGTAAAAGTAACTTCTGCATGGAGGTTTAGGCTTGTTCCATACATGTGTGTGACCATAAATTTATCTGGTGAGTAAGCTTGTAACAACAGTCCTAAATTAGACATAAAGAACAGCTTTTACATAAGTCATGCTAAACCTCTGGAAATGTTATTGATTTATGTGCAGCTGAATTTCCTTGTTGCTAAATTTGTTCTAAAATGTCTCTTCCTCTGGAGAAAAATAATTTTGAAGTGTTGGTCTCTGGTTCTGCGTAAGCTGTGGGGTGGATTCATCCTGATGTGCCTTGCAGAGCTGGTCTAACACCTTCTGGTGTTCCTACCTACCACAAGGCAGGACAGGACTTGAGTGTGGATCTCTCCACCTCCTTCCCAGTCTGCCTGGTTACCTGGGCACCCAAATGTTCTTCCAAGGAAAATGGGAGATTCCAACAGCAGAGTTGGGAAAATGGGACTGCAGGGAGTCCCTGGAATGGTATTGGTTTGGAGTTGGGCACCACTGATGGGTGAGGACCAAGTGGGGCCATGCCAGCATCCCAGGAGAGAGGTGACACCAGAGATAGGCAGAGCATTCCCTATCTGTGGGTAGGATTTTGACATTCAGATTTGTAGTTTCACCTTCTGCATGGCAATGAGATGTTTGTGAAAGTATTCTCCAAACAGATCCCAGTAAAGAATAGAAATATCTTAATGACAGCTAATTGTTCCTTATGGGGGAAAAGTTTCATTTTCAACACTGCAAACTGAAACAGTGTTGGAGGTGGCTGCTTGCAACAGAGGCCAGACTTGGCTCTGAGAACTGAGCTCACCCTTTGCCAGGACAGGCTCTGGAGTGCAAATCCTGCCCTTCCAGCATGGGTGGCAGCTGCACTGAGCTGTGTTTGTGCTGATGAGGGGTTGGGATCCCACAGCAAGCAGCACCTCTGTTCATCTGCAGCAGGAGAGCACTTGGTAAATAAGATCTCATCCTCCTCATACCCCCACTGTTGTTGTCTTTTATTTGGTGTCTTGCTGTTAAATGTTTTCCCCAGTGAAAATTTCTGGTGTGATTTTTTTTCATTGGCTAGAAATTCAAGTAACAGAACAGAAAAGTGCAAAAGGTATGATGTGTGCCCTAAGGGCAGCGATCTGGCTCTGTGAGAAGGAGCAGAGCTGTTAAGAAGAGCTCATCATGGCTTTAAAGTGATTTTTCAAAGGGGAAACACTCCTGAAACAGAAACCTGAAGAGTCAGGTGCTGGTGGAAGTAAAACTGAACAGAACACTGGCACTAAAACAAGTTAACTGCACCATCCAGTTGGATCCTGCTTTGAAATTCATCAGCTCTGAGTTTTGTTCTTGTAACTGGAACTGGGTTGCGTTTTTTGAGGAATACTCACTAAAATGAGTATTGTGACTGAGAGTTTTTCCAGGTGTTGATTTCAATGCAAAATAAGCAGTGGTAAACATTTGATAAAGTTGTCTTAAAATGGAATAAATGGAGTTGCTCTGTGTTTGTCAGGGTTGGTACCAGAAAGAAAAGGGCATGCAGAAAGTCGTCCCCATTTATGCCATGGCTTGATGATGATTACTAAAGCTTACACACTGAACATCCTGGAATATAACAGCTCTGCAGTTGAGGGGGAGAAAAATATGATATTTCAGAATATTCTTAATGCCAGTGAACAAAGAGAGAAGATCAAAGCCAACCAATCAACCCCATTTTTTTGTTTTATTGAATTGATTTCTAAAGGCCCCGTTACTATAGTAACTCCAGGAGGTCTTTTAATTACAAAATTTGTAAAAACGCTTTAATTATTCAGAACTGCTTGGCAGGGGGGGAGGGAACAGTGGCACAAATCATTTTTTAAAAGATGTAGAAAATTTGCAAACAAAGCTTGACAGACTTCCAAAGCACACCAGGGGCTGCCACACCATCAGCACAAACACACAGAGTTCAAGTTCTCAGAAAGCAATGCCCTGTGAGAGGGTTCCCTTTGGCTAAAAAGAGGCAAATCCCAAACAAATCCCCATCCCAGTCCAAATCAAGCACTTCCCTCGGCACAGATACAGATGGCAGAGCTTGTTCTTTCTGTACCCTAAGTTCAATTACAGTGTATCTGAGAGGAGCCCTGGTGTTATCACGTTAATTAGCAGTTTAGGGAACTGCTCACTCCTGGGAGTGTGGAATTCCAGTGCAATACCAGTCTGTGCTGCAGGTACTGAGCTCTATCAAAGAGGAATCATTTAGCACTAACGAGCACCTTTCAAATAATAATTGCATTTAAAATAGATGCTGTCATCTTTTATCATCAGGTACAGCTCCAGAATGGATTTAAACTCCAAACAGACTTATATTTATGGTATCAGAGTAGAATTGGAGACATCATGTGAGCAATTTTGAAATGCCATCTCTTGACTTGAATCCATGCTGAGCTAATGTATTTGGCAGAGCTGCTGGAGCTTCAGGAAGTCACTGACACCCCTCAGAAATGCAGTAGTGAAATTTGGGTTCTGAATCTAATCTCTGGATTGAATTTGAGTTTTAGCCCAAATCTAAGTGGCTTTGCCTGTACTTAACTACTCCACTTGCTTGGCTGTGTTGGAAACAGTCTGCTTCTCTTGGAACCTCTTGCTTTGCAGTTTCCTATATTTATTCGTTTTTCTGCTTACATGCTCTCTACTTGCCCTCTGTATGTCAAAACCTGTTTGCTTCTATGGTATGGCCAGGGTTTAATCCTACATTTCATATTGCCTGTTCCATTTCTGCAAGACTTGGACCCTCTGAAGTAATGGGAGTTGTAGCAATGTGGGCCAAGAAGTCTGGTAATGAGCCTTGCTTGGTCGTATCCTATGCAAGCTGTTACAGCTCCCGAGCTCAGTCCCAAGGGGACTGGGTGCTAGAAGCCAGCTCGCTCTCAGACCAAGGCCGTGGTTAGCCCTAGCAAGCAGGGAGATATTCAGCTCTTAGTGATTAGCAGCTCTTGTGATTTCAGCTTTGCTTGCTAGGTAGCTTTTCCCTTGGCCTAAGGCTCCAGCAGACGGTAGAGAGAGGAGAAGCAGAAGAGCTGGCTGTTCCACGAGTATGGCTTTATTGTAGGGGTCCGTGAAGGGTCTCAGCTCTTCTTCTTCCGAGTTAGTAGGGTACAGTATGCTACTTTGATACCCTTGGCCTGGATCCAATCTGACCAATGGCAAGGTGTTAGAGTGACCATAAGTGACCATAGTAGGTTTAACACAATATTGCCTTACATGGCTATAGGGATAAGGTACAAGGCGGATGTCCCTGGAGACAGGAAACTTCTTTGCCGCTGTGTCAGCATTCTATTCTCCAAGGGGCCTGGCTAACTGAGGGTTTACTACAGTCTGGATTCTGTTAAATCTACTGTGCAAGTGCAGGGGGTAAAGAAAAAAACAAACAGAAAAGATCATCCTAGATTCTGAGGATGGTTTGGCTTGGAAGGGGCCTTAAAGACCATCTTTAACCCTGTGCCATGGGTAGGGACACCTTGCATTAGACACCTTGCACTGATTTTTTTCCCATTCTTGAAGAAGCTAGTTAGTGTCCAGTGTTGGAAATAGAAATAAGGAATTGCTGTGCTGTATAAAGTAATAATGGGTGTGGATACCATTCTGACCCTGGTAATTAGCACTTCTCTCTCAGCCTCTTCATTAACCCCTGGTGGCAGCACTGTGGTTTGAAGAGCATGTGTAGTTATTAGACATGACTGGGTTCAAAGCAGGTTTGGTGAGGTTTGTTTTCATCCCTGGAAAGGCATCCCCAATACCTGCTGCATGTAAAGATGCAGGTTTTGAGCAGAGGCATCCCAGGAACTCAGTGGGAGATGAAGTTGAACTTTTCCTTGTCAAACAGCAAGTGCTCTGAAGGTCTGGGAACAACTCCCCTTCAGCCAGTTTTGTTAATGAAAATAAAATATTTTGTGAGTCTTCCAGAATCTCAGTTACGTAAAATTTGTCCTCGCTTCTGAAACAAAGAAGCAAAATGAGCTTACTGCTGCCATGGGAAGGTTACTGGTTGTATTCTTTCCTGCTTGTGTAGTTCCTAGTGCTACAAGGAACATCCTGTACCTGCTGTTTACTGAGCGTGGGTTTGATACAAACAGAACAATGAAGGATGTTTGCTAACCCCCCTTGGGGTGGTTTGGTGCGAGCTGCATTACTTGGCCAGAGTGAAAATGCACCACAAATTTTTGAAAAGGTTCCCCCAAGACTTGTGTGTTTACAGCGTCACCAGGTTGCAAAATTATTCCCCTGAGATGCTTTCACAAACACCAACCTGGTGGTGGATGCTTTTTCACGTTTTTCAAAGTCTGGGATTATGTAAATCCAAGGAGTTGTGATTACAAAGCTCTAGTGTTGGTGAATTCCTGGGAAAGAATTTGTTGCTCCTTAACATCTTGCATTCTGTGTAAGGGAGAAAATGGGAACTTTCTTCACCTGAGGAATAATCTATGCCAATGTAAAAGGAATCACACTGTGCTCAGTTCTGGGCCTCTCCATTCAGGAAGGACATTGAGGGGCTGGAGTGAGTCCAGAGAAGGGAATGGGGCTGGGAAAGGGTCTGGAGTGGCAGGGGGGGCTCAGCCTGGAGAAAAGGGGGCTCAGGAGGGACCTTCTGGCTCTGCACAATTCCCCAACAGGAGGATGCAGGCAGCCAGGTCAGGCTCTGCTCCCAGGGACAGGACAAGGGGAAAGGGCCTCAAAAGAGGTTTAGTTTAGATATTCTGATATGTTTTCATGGACTTAATCCTTTATTGGCTTGCAGAAGGTTATTTCTCAGTGTGTGAAGCAAGTTAATGGTACAGAATTTCAGAACGCAGAATTGTGAGAAGCCCTTGTTTATCCCAATCTTTAAAAATTGCTTTCAAAACAATTTATAAAAAAACCAAAAACCTCTGGAGTTTTGGGAAGAGGACTGTAATTTGGGTATTCCTGTGACTCAAGAAAATATCAACTGTCTTGTATAGCATCACAATATTTAAAGGAAAGTGGAAAATTCTTTTCTTGAATGTTAACTTTTAATGGTTAAAAGTAGCACGTCTGTTGTGTCTTAATAGCACAACCTCCTTAAGGTTCAAAACTGCCACAGATGATGAAGTTTCCATTAAAGGATAATAAAGTCTCTCTGTCAATGTGACAAAAGAACTCCCTTATCTCTTTGGAATAAGAATGCTCTTTGAAGAGCGTCATAAAAGGCTGTGCTATAAAATAAGTCTGGTGGATGGTTATTTTGAATTTCTATAAAGTGCATCAACCCAAAGGCTAAAGGGATTATCTGGCAAGTGCCAAAATGTGAAAGATGAATGCTTTCCTTCTGTGCAGTGAATGACATCTCTTTAGAAAGCACAGGTATGATTTGTTCTTGTCTCATTGGGAATGATTCCTTGAAATTAGCAGAGCCTCTCAGATCCAAGGGATGCAGCTACACAGGAGCTAATTCAGCTAATCTTGAATGTAGATCTGGAGTGGAAGTAAATAACCATATTCCTGGTCCAGCACATTTATCCACCTCTGCCATTGGAACACCTTCCTTCTTTTTGCTTTCACTACACCTTTAGGTGAATTATAGTGACAGGATCAGGCATTTTCCACACATGAATTTAGTTAAGAATTGCTCTCCCTGACCTAGCTAAGTGTTTGCAAGCCTGAAATCATAGGTAGGTTGGATCTGATGAGTAATATTTAATATTTATGCCTTGCTTTTTATTATTTTATTCATAAACTATTGAAATACTGAGCTTTTACTCAAAGGCAGTGGGAATGAGGCTGAGGAGAGAGTGCATTTTACTCACTATTGGCCATATACACAAAAATTATTTTTTAAATTTTTAACTAGCAAAGAAGAAACTGTTTTCATTTCATCACATTCCTTGTGTGCCAAAAGTGTAAAAGCCCCTTTAAGAATGAACAAATTTGGAAATAATTGCCACAGTACTGTTCTTTTATGATGGATATATCTCTGAAATCAAAGGCAATGTGAAATTTATTCACCAAAATTTGAGTTATTAAAACCTTTGAATGGTTTTGGTGCTTTTCATTCATTAAATGCCAGGACTCTGGGGAAAAAATAAAGGGATGTAGGTGAAAGCTGTGAATTCAGATTTCCAAGCCCCTATCATTCCCAATTAGGTTTGGCAAATGGCAGAACAAAATTAATGATGCCAAATTATCCTTCAGTGCAGTGTGTGATAGCTTAACTCTTTTAGCTGTTCCAGGCTTGTAAATGATGAAACTGATAACACACTAATGTGATCCTTTCAGGCTTCTCGTTTATATTAATGAGTTTTAGTCATCTAAGGCAAACTGATAACCACTGATTAATAGCTCAGCAACTTCCAGACTGGCATCAAAGCCTGATCTCTCTCTCTCTTTTTTTTTTTTTTTTCCTTTTTATTTTTTTAACTCTTTGATGGGTCAGGAGTTAAGGCAGTTAACAATTAAGTCTGAGCTTAATTGAAATCCAGATGTAAAATTTTTGATGGGAGTTAATTTAATTCTGCTCTCTATGCTTATAGCTGATTTCAGTCTGATGTTTTTTTAAGTAGGTTTGAACTTGCAAATCAAGTGTAATTTGTTTCACAATTTTTTAAAAAATTTATTTCTTCACATGTGCAGTCTGTTGGAGAAGGCTTGTTAAACAAACATTGGACAAAGATAAGTTATCATAGAAGCATCAAATCACTGCCAGCAAAAGCAATTAAAAGCTCTCAGAAAAATCTCAAAATTAGCAAGAAGAGGCAAACTGCTCAAGTCTTTAAGTTGTTTTTAATTTTTATATCTATCTACCTATCTCTCTCTATATATATGAAGAACAGAAACCACTTTTCCTGGACACTGTCATGGTAGAGACCAGAGTGAGAGTTAGAGAAGTCAAATAACCACTTGATTAAGAAAATAGGTTGGAGGGTTTGGAAGAAAAAATATGGAGAGTGAAATAACAATCCTGGGTATAGGATTGACCAAAACTCTTGAAACAGTGGATGTAAGGCACTGTATTAATAAGAGACCATATTACTGTGGGCTTTGCTTACACAAATACCTCCATGACGCTTCCAAATATTCCACTCCTGCAGCATACGTTTTTCAAAGTCAAGGAGACAACAATTCAGAGGAGTGTTTGTGCAATTATTGTCCCAAACACTCTGCACTTTCCCTGGCCTGATTACTAAAAATTACATCAAGCAGCTGAAGTTCTTGCCCTGACACTGATAATCCAGGTCAGCTTCTACTTTTCAAACAACTGCCTTCATTGTTTTCCAGGAGGAATATTGCTCCAGGTTTCCAAAGAATCCATTCCTCAAAATAAGGAAACCTGATCTGCTGAGAAGTCTTGGCCTAGAGATCAGAAACAACATTCTTTAATCAGTATTTCTTTAGAATATAGTGTTGTGGACACTTCATCATGGTGCCTGGATTTTAAGGCTGTCCCACAGATTATAGGAAATAGATTTGCAAAAAACCAATCTCCCTGAAGAAAGGGGGTTATTGGTGCACATTTTAGTCATCACTTTAGATCAAAACCTCTTGCAATCACTGGATATTCCACACAACATCTGCTGGAAAGATAAATCCATTGTAGTGGAAATGAAATGCATATTTTAAGTTCAGGCAGTTTTGTATTGTGTTGTCAGTGATGGAGAGGCAAAATAAATGTGAAAGCCATTTAAAAAGCCTGTGTAAAACGTGCCTGTGTGCTAAAGGATGTTGTCCTCTAGAATTAGACCCCAAATCTGACTCTCTTGTCAGATTGACTGGGTTGTTTCTAATCTTAACAGTTCTTTTCGTCTTTAGAAACTCAAGTTTGAAAAAGAACTTTAATATTCTGCAGCAGAATTATACATCTGAACAAAAAGCATCTGCTGCCATTTGGGATTCTTTCCTCCCTTGCGAAGTGCCCTGGTTCAGAGTGTGCTGGTGTTGGTGTTGCTTGGGGAGTTCATCTTGAGCAGCTTAACCTTTTTGCTCAGTTTTATTTAAACTACCCCCTAACTCAAGCTAGGTGGTAAAGCAGGCTCTGTTTTACCAGGTGAATTTCCAGGACATGGAGTAAATACCTGCATGGCAGAAATAAGGTAATTACAATGTAAATTCCTAAATTCCAAATTTTCCCCTCACAGCTGGCATAGGATTCAAATACCAAAATTAGTAATAATAAAAAAAGACATTAATAGATGATGGTATAAAAGTTTTAATGCTTATAATTGACATCCTTTAAATATTCAAGATATTAACCACAGAAGAAAAGAGCACTAATAACTGGAACTTGATATAAATTACCGGAGCTTTTTGACTAAATCAGAAGGACCCTTCTAACAGAAAATACATTATATATTGTTTTGATATTGATGATAGTCCTGGAATGCTAAAGAGTTCTTATTTGCAGGATCAATGCTTGGCTCTTTTAGCATCTTCAATATTCTAAAATCCTGGCCTGGCTATTCAAAAGTTAGGCGCCTGTTTTGTTTTGTTTCTGTTTTTTTAATACAGATCAAAACAAGAACCCCTTATTTTGGTTAGGTTTTGGTTGTTTTCTGGTTTTAGCCTGCAGTGTTTAAATTGTCCTTACCTATGAAAAATAAAAATATGGATGTTTTGACTTTTTTGTTCTTCTAAAAAATATTTTTCTGCTCATTTAACACTTGTGCTTGAGAATTGGAGAAAGCCCCACATTTTCAATAGAGTGGCAATTCCTGACTGTTCTGGAGCTGTGGCTTCGCACTGAAAACTGCTAAGAGCTGGCATAACCCTCATAATAATAATTAGTAATTTGGTAAATCTTGTTTTTCCTGAGTCCATAGCATGTGGACAAGGTTTCATGAGGAAAGTCTCACAATTGCTTTCTGGATCTGTTGTTCCGCTGTTTCTCCAGAGCTTTGTGCCAAGCTCTGTCACCACTTACATATGAAATCTGTTGCAGCAAAATCCTTAACATCTGTTCCATGTTCTCATATGGGAGAGAAGAGGAATCAGCCTCATGCACAGCAACTTCTGTAGTTGTCCAGAGATCCTTCAGTGTCCTGTGAGTCAGTCAGAGACAATTAGGGTGCAGGTTTGTGTTACATGGAGTTCAGCCCCAGTTTGGGCTGCCAGTGAAATGAGATCCTGTTCTCCCTGGGCCAGCCATGTGCTCCCTCTGTTTGTGTTTGCTCTGGCAGCTCTGACTGTGGGCAAGCTGGATCAGTTTGCTGACTTAATGGAAAACTGGCTTTCCAAACTATAAAAGCCATTTTTCTATTGGATTGGATTCTAAGGCACCAAACTCTGCAAGGCTGAGGGTGTGAATCTGCTCTTTAAGGAAAAAAAGTAGGATTTCACTTTTTGACAGCACCAGCGTGATGTGACCTTGGTGGTTAAGTTCTGGTAACACTTAGCTGAGGTTTGCAGAATAATTTGGACCTTTTTAAGACATCATTTGGTACCTCCAGGTGAGATCCAGGTTTCTGTGTTGTTGGCTGTGAGCTGCCCTGCGTGATGGTAGCTCTGCATGTGGAAACACTGGAATGGGTGGAATTTGACAGGCAAATATCCTGTCCTTTGTACCACTGACTCACCCCTTGCCAATGCATCACCTGCAGTCCTGAGCAGCTGTTACATCATGGGTATTTCCTAGAGAAGGATGAGATAAACATGAAACTTCCCTGCAGCCTTATCAGAGGGTGTGGAACAAGTCTTGAAACACCTTGCTTTGAGTCAGGAGCAGGAGGAGGCTACATCCCAGGTCAGAGTTCTGGGTGAGTGCTTCCCCTTGAGTTGGTGACACACTTAACCAGCAGGAAACTGCAATTTCCAGCATGAAAACAAATGCTTTATCCTCTCATCTCCTGTGGGCTAATCTCGTCTTCCTGATTGGTGATACATGAAGGAATGAATGGACACACTTCTTCCTTTTCTCTTAGAAGTTTTATGCAAGATGCCATCTCATTCTGATCCCCTTTCCATTCACTCTGATATACATCAGGAGTAGCTCTGTTTGAAGTCAAGGTGCTCATAAAGCGGAATGTTACCCTTTATTCCTGGAAGTAGTCCCTACAGGTAACCTGGGGGAATATGTACTGCAGAACCAAACCTTAAATTGGTGGAAATCATTATTTTTCTGGACCAAGTTTATGGTGGGAATAAATACTACAAAAAGCATTTAGTAACAAGTTATAAAACTCTCTGTATCACTCTCCCACCCCTCAGCAGGGAAAAGTAGAATAAATAAATTAATTTTCTGTTGTTAAGAGAGCAATATCCCTGTAAGATCTATCCCAGACCTGTGAGCAGACCCAGCCTGGTGCAGCTGCCCTTGGAAGTTCCTCCCGCTGAGAGGAGTGAAGCCACACTCAGCCCATGTTTGCACATTTTTAGGGGGACTGTTCCAGAAACTCACTTCACTTTGTGTGCTGCAGATCAAGGTTTTTTATTACAGTAGCTGCTAAAAAGAGCTTTATCAGGTTACTCTGCTTTGTAGCTGGTTCTTGCATCTGTCTCTCTTAAACATTTCCCTGTTTATTGCAAGGACCATGCAGTCCTGCAGCTGTGCCTGTGGTGGTGAGGTGTTCCACAAACAGGAGTTTGCATGGAACAACTTTCCCAGTAATAAATCCTCTCCTTCCAACTCTTCACAATTTCCTTTGCCAGGCACTCACTTCAACTGCCTGAACATATATGTTGTGGTAAAAATTGGCTAAAAACATCAAAATGGTGCTATCAAATATGAGCCAACCACTGAAATGCAAAATGTACAATCCCAGTGTGTTGTATAAAGCATGCAAAAATATCTTATGGCCATGGTGCGAATCCTTGTGCTTTACCTGCTTTTGTTCAGGGACAGAATTGGGGTAACAATAATAAACAGCCTCTCGTGGCTCACAAGTGCATTTTCTGAAGCTGCTTTTTCATGTTAATATGGTTCATTGTTAATGTACAAAGTACAAATGCAAATCTGAAGGCCAAACTCCAGGCTTTTTAATGAAAATTGAAATTAGTGTCACAACACTGGAAGCAAGAACAGAGGCTGTGCTCTGACACTGGAAGAGAGCAGGAAATTCAGATGGATAATTCTGATTAGCCCTCTGTTAGAGATATTGTTTACTAGTACTGAGTTTTACATTCAGAAAATTACTATTATTGTATACAATTAATTTTCCTTAATGTGTCTTTTTCCTTACAGTTACTAGATTTCTTAATTTTGGAGTTGCAGATCTGCTCAGTGAAAGGGATGGAAAGTGGCAAAGTTGTTTTGATCTCTTTCAGCATAACCTCTGGCTAGAAATTCATGATATTACAGAACAGGAAGGAAAAAAATGAGAGAAATGTGAAAGCTCTTGGTGTTGTGAGTGGAAGCTCTGCTCCCTGAAGGATAGAGCTATTTCATGTCCCCCTATTCCAATGGAGCATTACAGCTTATAATGCAGCAATTATTTTGTTGGGTAGGTGTTTCATTACCAACCTGGCCCTTGGAGGTGATGAGAGAAAATTTGTCTTGACCTTCCAGGGTAGCCATAAAAGAGAAATAATGTCTAAATAAGAAATGTCCAGGAGAAATGAGGAGTGCCTGATTAGTGTTACACTTAGTTTCCATGATATCTGGGCATTGTAGGATAAAGAGCTGGTATGTGGTTAATTTCAAAAGCTGGAACATTTTCTATTGTTCCCCTGCATTTTTGACCTTCCTCCTCCTGGTTCAATCCCTATCAAATAGGGTTTAATCTTATTTTTTTCTTTTTTCTGCAGAATGTGCATTTTTCTAGTTTTCCCTTCAGACTGGAGCAAACCACAAAAGCAGATCTTGGAAAAAACCCTTTTGATTCCAGAGTGAGGGTGATGGGATCAGGTTTTATTTGCTGTACTTTGCCATATGTGCAGCATTTGGGATTGGAGCCACCCAAGAAGGAATCTTGCCTTCTGCCTTTGATCCTGTGACAGTAGAACCAATAATTTTGTGGAAGAGAACATGCAGGAGTAGCTGTGGTGACATGTAGCCTTGCTTTGTATTGATGCTCAGGGGTAGGAGTGCAGATTGCTCTTGGTTCGGGATGTTGTGGGATTTTTTCTTCCATCATTTCCCAAATTTAAATGTAATAATTTCCAGGACCAGCAGTTGAGGACGTTGTCATTCTAAAGTTCCAAAACTTTTTAATTCCCTTCTGTTAGTCAGTCCCTTGCTGAATATTCATATTGCTTTCTATGCTTTTGCTCTTTCAAATTGTTTTGCATTCCTCCATGAGTGATCTATGATAAAACTGATTTTAATGAAAAATAATTTTTCTAGAATAAATAGTTCATTAAACCATCTCATTTTTTAAATCTTCTAAACAAGAATGAGTGTTGCCATGTGCTGCTGTTCTTATTTTATGTTCCTCTGTGTGTAGTGGAGATGGAGATTCTCTTTTGCCCCGTGAATGTAATGTCCCCCAATGAACTGCAGATCTGGGCAGATAAATGAATATTATTTTGGGGTTTAATGTTCCCAGGAAATCTTGTGTAACATTATCCATCCCAGCAGAGCATAGGAGGAACTTGTGATTCTGTCTGTCCTGAGTGATCTGCCTCATTCACTGGAGTTTTACAACCTCAGCAATTGCAGATACTGATCGATCAGCTGAGGGGTTTCTGTTCATGGCTCTGATTCTTGCACAGAATTAATCCTTCCAAGAAATAAATGCTGAACAACTCCCCTGCTGCTTCATTGCAGGTTTAGCTCTGTCGGGCAGGTCTCTGGGGCTCTCTGAGGTTTGGGGCAGTGTATCTGGACACAAAAGCTGATCAGGAGAGGTTCAAAGCAGAGTGAGGCAGGTGTGGAGCAGAACTCAACAGCCAGGTCCTTCAGCTGTGGCATCTGAAGTATCAGCCAGGGCAGGGGCTACTGAGCTCAGAGTGCCGCTCCCTCCTGCAGAGATAAGGAGCAGCTTCAGAAACCACTGATAAGGAAATAACCAGGGTCTTGCCTCTTTTTGAAGTCACTTTGTAACTTTAGATTCCCATTGGGAAAGGAGAATCTCATCTGATACCTCAGCCTCAAAATGTTGCCTGTGGTAAGCTGAGCTGGGAATCTAAGGAAGCACAAAGGGAACACCGTCCAGAAGCCTCTTTTTGTCACAGGAGTAACTCCTAATGCTTCTATCGTGCCTGTTGTGTTTCTGAGGTTCTCCTCCTCCAAACATAGCTGTGCTTCTCTTCCTCCTCAATTTCAACCTCACTTTTCCCCAGCTGAGAGTCTTCATCAATGGATTCCCCCAATACGACTCCAAACACACTTAATTTGTGCAAGCTGAGTGCTCTTCCACTGAAGTGACCTCGGTGACCTGCCCTAAATCCTCTTTCTGTTCTCAAGACTTGCTCAGATTCCTTCTCCTTCCTTCAAGCATCTTTCTTCACCAATTTCTTTCTATGTCCTCACACCTGCAAATACTCAGGGTTGGATTATTGCAGCTTCATTTTAGTTTTTCTCTCTTCCTTGGAGTGTGACTTTTTGCCCATTAAAAAAAAAGCCCTTGGTAAATATTTGTTATAGAACAACTTCTGGGAGCTGCTATGTCCCTGTGATGAGGTTGTGCCTCTGATTTCACCCATGGCCATAGGCCCAGTCATGTGCTGTCTGAACCATGTCATCTTCTTAGGGAGAAAATAAGTGTCTAAAGTGCTCTAATGAGTATTGGTTTGGAGGTTTCAGATGACTGGGGGTAGTACACAACGCTGGGGGCAGTGGGAGTGTGAGGGATAATTTCTAAAAGCAGAAACTGGATGAGTTGAGAGGACAGAAAGTGTGATTCATCAGTTCATGTCACTATTACAAACCTAAAAATATCCCCAAGGAGTGGCTCTAGTGTTAAGTGAGCTTAGCTGAGAGGTGGTTTTGATGATGGGAAGAGCTGCCAGTTCTTCTCAGGATTTCCAGACAGCCTGGGTACCATGCTGACATCATGATCACTGTCAAATATATCTTTTCATGTATGTACATGCAAAAAAGATTTACACTTGTGGTCCCTTATCTCATGACAGATGTGTCTTGCTTTACTGTGCCTCAGAACAGCATCACTGCTGATGTTTTCTCTCCTTTTTTACTGCCTGTCAGTCCCTTGGTTTTGCCATAAAGTGGTGATTTAAAAAAAAAAGTACCAATGTGTACATTTAGATGATCACATTGGTGTTTGCTGTCAGCAGATAGTTGAGATAAGCAAAAGCACATTCCAAATTGGAAGCTGGAAGGAGCAATCATCATTGCCCTGCAGCACGGCAGTGGCAAGAATGATGATAACAAAGCCATGTGGTTTTCTTAATTTCCTAAAAAGTGAGTCCTGCTCAGTGTAATGGGGCTGCTCAATAGGGGGTCTGTGTAATGTATGTAAAGTGAACACAAAGATATTTGAGATAGGAAGTTGTTACTGAAGTTAATTATTTTATATAGTCTTTAGGCATTAGTTAAACAGTTGCTTGCCCCAAAATTCCATGCAGATAGTACGAAGAAATGCCATAATAGCTGTGACTGAAGAAGAGTGTGTGGAGTCTGTCCATCCATAACTGAGAGGGATGCAGGAAACCATCAGGGACAAAAATGGGAAGAGCAGAATGAAGATGAGACCTTCAGGTTTCAGCTCTGGACTGTGGCTACCCAAGTTTATCTCAGAAATGCAGAGGCAATTACAGAGCCCACAGGTAATTCTGAGGTAAGAATTCTCCCTCTTGCCCCCTGCAGAGACCTTCAAGTGCCGTCTTGACACAGCCTAGGATCCAAGATTTTTTCCTAGTGGATGAAAGCAGATAAAGGTCCTGTGCAGGATTGCTGTTCTGAGTTAGTCTCACCTGGAAGTCTGAGCAGCACTACACCAGATTTAAGCATCTGTTAGGAATTAAGCAGAGCAGTGCCCGACTTTTCATCCTATCCGTACTAATTTTCTGGGCTTTGTGTGCCTTTTCTTGGCTGTTAGTAAGTGTCCCCCACAGGAGTTGGCTGCTGAAGTGTGGTGTCTCCCCAAAACCCACCCTGGAGCACAAAATTAGAAAGATTCTGTGTGTGCAACTGCAGAGGAAGATTCTTTAAAGGAGTGCTATGAAGAGCATCCCTTGGGATACTAAAAATATATGAGACCAGTTAGTCTTTGTGGCCCACTAACGAGTTTGTGACTTAATTGGAGATGGATCCTACCTGGTGTGTTTGCTGGAAAACTTGAGTTGATGGCACAAAAAAGGCCACTTGATCCTTGGGATGCCAGCCAACAAAATTCCTGGGTTTCTGTCACATTGCCTGTTATCAGTCTGGCAGGTTTGCCTGTCAGGGCTGGTCCTTCCCCTTCAGAGGGGTTAATTTTGTCTCACTTTGAGAACACAAGGGAATCAAACTCAGCCTCTTTATTCTTTTGTTCCCCCTCCATTGCCCATGTTAATTTAATTTGACAGCCTGGCGAATAGGATTTGTCAAATATGGTAACCTTAAGCATCTGAGATATTGAAAACTGTGCTTCAAATTTATATAATCCAGATGTGAGAACCAATAAAAGGCTTGGATGAAATGAAATGTCAGGCTTTGTGGAGAGAGAAAGGGGAAAAATACTCTTTGCCACTTATTTTTCCACATGGCATAAAGTGCAGAGCAGGGTCCAATCAATTATATTAGTCAGGAATAGAAGCAGGTTTTGTCCTCTCAGTGCTGGTAGCTCGCAGTAAATCTGATTGATGGCAAAGTGCTGAATCTCACAAGACTGGGTAAAGTAAAAACTTCAGCATTTGGGCAGCGAGAAGATGAGTCTTGGGAATTATTTAGGTATGATGAACACAAGGCATTGCTCAAAGAGAATATTTCTCTTAGTACTAATAAAAAAAATCCTATTTAATGAATTTAGCTCTGTAGGCATTAACCAAATAATATCCCGCTCACTCATTCTGCAAAATATATTCTCAGATTATACACACAAAACAACTCCTGTTTCCACAATATTTATTCTCCTGTATGTAGAAAGAGCCTGAAAGATGTTGAATAATTATCTTAAACTAATTTTCAGCTAAAGCTCTTCATTCCCTCTGGTGACCCTCCTTTGGCAGGAGGGAAGAAATAAATACTGAGAGAACACTAGGAATTATTAATCAAATAGTTCATTCCCCAAAAGTGCAATTTAATTTTAGCTCAAAATGGGTATTCATCAAATTCAGAACATTGGCCTAATCAGTAGGATTAAAATTGGGAAAGTTTAAAATATTTACATTTTAGACTTAAAAGGCAAAGATTTTAATGTCAATATGAATTAAATTTTTTTATTTGCCTGCATTTAATGTGAAAGCTGAAGAAACTTTCAATCAAAACAAACCAGTTTTTCATGTTGTGAAAACAATTCAATAGTAGGCCTGAAGTTGTATGGAATTAGACTTATTTCCATTCTCTCCCATATGCATTCAGTGTTCAAAAATAGTCATAAATTAAACTATATTTAAACCACCACCCTCAGTTCCACTCTCAGGCAAAACTGCCTTTAATTTTTAAATAAAGTTAGACCTGAATCAAGTCATCTATGATTTTGATTACATAAAGCAAAACATGCAGGATAAGATTTTGCAAATCCAAACCAACCAATGGCTGTGTGTATGTGTGTAAATTATTATTTGCTTCACCTTAAGCTGTAGGGAAAAAAACCACAAAGGTTTACTGGGAAAATAAAGAGTAGGATGAGAAAATGCTTGTGCTGGAATTTTTGTTACTGCTGAGACACAAACCTGATATTGAAATTGATGATATTGACATTCAAAGAGCTTCTTTGGGCTGGTGGAGAGGCAAAGCTTTTATCACAGGGAGCTGCTGGAATGCAAATCTGGGGCAAAGTCTGCTGTTCTTGCTGGAGTCTCCAGGTATCCCAACCTCTCCAGACTGTGCTTAGGGTACAAACCAGCTTAGAGGTTCAGGGATATTATTACTAAAAGGGAAGAATTTGAGCAAATAGAACTTCACAGCCCTGGATATTTTCCAAGAGAAGTGTCCTGTTAGGATTGCCAGGTGCCATAGGTGTATTTCCCTCCCATTTGAGAGGGAAATGCTCCCAAAGTTGTTCTGTCCCAAGTTTTGTAGAGGCTGTCACAGAAGTTTTTGTATCAGTGGAAGCTAATTTGGATGGAGACAACGCTGATGAAAGATGTCAATGGGGGCAGATCCATACTGAAAAATTCCACAGTTTTGGAGTTTTTTTAAACAATTCAGTGTCTGTCTGGATCCTGGCTCTTTGAAACCTCAGTGTAACCATGCACAAAGACCTAAGCAGTAGAAATGCCATTTCAAAAAGTGAGTCCCACGCAGCTGATGATATGATCTCCCCTCTTGGGTTTATTTGATTAATTCATTGGCCCTGTAATCCATTCCTTTCTGCTGGGCTCCTATAAATCATATGCTTGCCTGAGTGGAGAGGGTTATTTGAAAGGATGGAAGAGCCATTAAGTAGGAATGAGAGTGTGTGTGAAATGCTCACCTCGGCATAGCTGGGGGGGGTGAGCCCTGGCCTCTATAAGTGTGGAGCCCAGCAAAACCTCAGCCATTTCCCCTCTTTTTGGTTAAAGTAATAAACACGAGGCTGAGCTGCTCCCAGGAGGGACATCCTGCAGCTTCCAAAACTGGGAATGGCTTTCTCCCGTCACGCTCAGCCGTGGCTTTGTATGTTTTCCCTGGAAATTACAACATGGTTTTAATCTAAACAGACATTGGCTCTCTACGCCAAGCACATCAAATCTGTACTGCAGGCATCACAGAATGGAAGGAACATGGCTCATGGAATGACAGTGCAGGGAAGAGGAGGGGGAATTGGAGGAAAGGGCTGAGCAGGGAATGGACCCCTCAAGGAAAGCAAGCAAGAGAGGTTAATGAATAGTGGTATTGTATTTGAATTCGTGAAGCAGAGTCCCCAGGGAAAGGTTACGTTCCAGGAGAAATGAAATCTCCTCTCAAAAGTTCTTCTCTGTTTGGGTACAGGCCTAGTGAATACCTGGGAGGAAGCAGAATTAAAAATATTTATCACTTATGCTGTAATTTACATGTCTGTACAAGTGTCTTGTTTTTGCCTGGGTTGGAAATGCTATGTCATCAGGACAGTCTGCCTTTCTGGGAGATATTTTCATGTAGGATCTCTCAAGCACCTCCTCCCATTTTTTTTTGTTATTTTCTTACAGTTTTCCATGCGTAGTGCTGGAGGAAGGTCCAGACTTTTTCCGCAGTCAGTGCAAAACTGTTCAGAGAACAGAGTCAGCACTGTGTGGGTCCCACACTTTGGTGTCTCTCCACCTTCAAGGAGTTTTGGAAGGGAGTGTGACTGGAGAAATGCTGGCTTTGGAAGCCTTGAATCTTGTGTGAGCTCCCAAATGTGTACAGGCAGGGGACATGAAGTGCACACATGCCTTATGGACTGCTTCAGGTTATCCAGATACTGAATTTGAATAAAATTAGTTATCAAGCACATAGATATGCACATCTGTTTAGCAGATCAAAGGTATACTAAACCAGAGTCATCTGCAGCTGCCACTAACATGGTGAGACAGACTGTGATATTTGTATTGTTTTTAGAAAGTTCTGCCAAATTTTTGGAAAAAAGACAGATTACAGAAATAGTCATGGCCCAAAAAAAAACCCCAGGCCCAAAACCAGCCGTTCTCAGAGCGCGAGTGAGAGCGCAAGGGAAACAAGCTGCTTGTAGAAGGTGTAGAAATGGCTTTAAAAAACAAAAATCAAGCTGAAACATGTTCTCTTTAGTCTCTGGTCTCAGTCTACAGCTGCTCCTTCTCCAGCCAGGCATGCAGCAGTTTCCTTGCAGCGCTCCCTGAGGACTTGGCATTGCTCGGTCTGTCAAGACCAACAACAGCTCAGCGCTGCTGAAACGTATGAAGCACGAGTTGAATGGTGCCAACACTTCATAATGTTACAGGGCTTTTCCCCCACAAATAGAGGGATCCTGCACTGAACTGCTTTATGTTCAGTTCTCTTTACAAATCTACACCTTTGACTTGTAGTTTTGGAGAGGCACTTGTGGCTTTTTGGAGGTGTGGTTCATTCTCAGGCTTGTGCTTTGATGTTGAGTATTTTGACATTTGGCTTCAAAGCTGAAGGGGATTGGGCTCTGGAGGGCTGGAGGTTCAGACTCCAGTTTGAAATGGATGAGAATGAGGGAGGCAAGTCAAGTATCAAAACAGAACCCTGGGAAGCACAGTGGTACTCAGCAGCAGAGCCAATACAACAATGCATGACCAGAGAGCCAGAAGCCGAATTACAGGACAACTGGGGCTAAAATCATGTCTTTCTGAATTTTCCTTTCTCTGGAGCTCCTTCAGTTTCTTTTATGGACCAATGGAAATGGTCTAAAGTCAAAGACTAATGGTGAAATGCTGAATTTCAGGCACTGTTTTTACACTGACTCTCCCTTTGTGGCCAGAGGTAAAATGTTTTGTTGTTTCTAATGTGTAGAACAGGCCAGACACTTCCCTTCTCAGAGAGACATATGGGAATTAGCTTCCACTTCCAAAATGTTTTAATGTGCTGTCGTCCTTCATGGCTCAGAATGGACTTTAACTGTGGAGATCTCTGCCTGTGGCTCAGCACAGACCACACCTACCACATTGCTGTGAGCTTCATGCAATTGAGTCACCAGAAAAAAGCTCACAAATTGGCAGGAGCTCACAGGGGAGCAACCCAAACAACTCAGGGACTGGCTGGAGGGGTTAAATTAATAGCACAAGATTAAAAGAGATAAATACAGGTAGTTTGGTGAAAGCTGTTCCCCTGGAGTTAATTATGCCATATTATTTGAAAGATGTAAATGGTGAAGGATTTGCTTAGTGCGCTCTGGAGAGGTAATTGGCAGAGGATGCAAAAGGGAACTTCAAGTTGAATACCAAAGGATTTCCTGACAGTGGATGTGTTGCTCTGTCAAGCAGACTTGCAGGAAAGCAAGACTTTTATGTTTCCAACAGTGAAAGCCCCACTGTTGGAAACATAAAAGTCTCCTCAACAGACGAGAAATCCTGAGCTGAGATGAAGATGAAACCCAGTGAGTTTTGTCTGTTCCAATTACTGTAATTAGAGAGACAATTGATACATCAGTAATGCCCCGGAGCTCAAATCAGAGATGCTGTAGGAGCTCACAAGCAAGCTTTCCCTTTCTGTCATAAAATGTGTAGAGTAATCTGGATCTAGACTGCCTCAGAAGTCAGTCCTGAAGGGCCACAGCCCTGGATATTCCTCCCTTTTCTGTTCCTCTCTACCCTGGAGTACCCAAGAGTGGAATACAGCTCCTTAACTCATTCTCCATGTATGGGCTACAGTTCACAAACCTAAAAATGCTGTCCCTGGCTTCCAGGGTCCTTCTGATCTGTAATTATAAGAAAAGCTATTAGAAGCTTCAGAAACTACAGAGAAAAACTAATTTTCCTGGAGGTTTTCTACTTCAGTTAATTTCCCAATTAATTCTGAACATCTTTTCCCCTTCTTAAATATTTTTGTTTCTCTCAGATTCCAGGTGTTCCTATGCTGCAGTACATAGAGTTGACCTGAATATTTGAGGACGGACAGCTGGGGTGCCCTGGAGTTCCTTGGAGGCAGATTTATCCTGGAGTCCTAGTAGGGTATATTAACCCATATTTAGTGCTGTGCTGTTGCAATTACTGCACTCCCAGTGATTAACTTGTTTACAGTTATCATGAGCATCTCTGCAGTGCTCAGCAGTCAGCTGAGCCTTTTTTCTAGAAAACAGTATCAGCAAAAAATCAGTATTCCTGTCAGCTAAATAAGCTGCAGTCCTAAAATCAGACCACTCAGGGCACTTTATTTAGACCAGGCAAATCTTGAGCTCTGTTCTGTAGAGTAAGGAAGAAATCAACCTAAACAGTCATGGCTTTTAACTTGCCACACACTGGGTTTGATCTGAAAGCTGGATCAAATTGTCCTTTGTAAACAAAACAGCACATTGAAAACCACATGTGAGAAACGACAGCTATGAAGCTGTAATCATATTGCATGGGAAATACCAAAGTGAGTTGTTTAACAAGGAGCATTTAACTTTCTGGGGGGGAAAAGTCTGAAGGGTTAACACAATTCTTTTTTTTAATCTGTGATAAGCACATGAGATCTGCCAAGCTTCATTCCCTGTGCTGATGAGCCTTCCAGGGTTTTGTTCCCAACCTGTAATAGTCCAGGAATGGAATTTCAGTTCCATTCCCTTTCCCATGTCAGCATTTCATGGCTTATCTACAGCTTTCTGCCAGACCAAGCCTCAGCCATGGCAGAGCAGCTCTTAACATTGTGGTCATGATTTGTGGTTAGCAGGACATCGTATTTACAACATGAAGCTTCAGGACATCTCAGATATCCCTAAAATCCAGGGAGATGTGGGTGTGGGATTTCAACCTTTTCAGGTTATTTTCTTAGGATACTTCTGTTTTGGGGCATTAACTTGGAGATGGCTGGGTTTTTAGGAAGCAGTCCTGCTGGAATGAAAACAGCAAGATTTAGTGTTGCTGAAACTCCAAAGAATTCCCTGCTGTTCCTGTGCTGGGTAACTCCAACACAGGAACACGTACAGCAGCATTTTTATAATTTTAAGTGCTGCCAAGCACTTCACTAAATGTGGGAAAACTCGAGAGCTGGAGCTGAATGTGTTTGCTCTATTCTTTCAAAATAAAAATGCATGTGCCATGACAAAGCTTCCAGAGTACTGATGTAATTCTGGTTACTTAACCAAAAATTGAAAATTTGAAAAGCCTGTAGTATTTTTGGGTTTGTTCAACCCTTCACTTCAGCCTTGCTGCTTCCCACGGGGAAAGCATATTAATGCCAAGGTGACAATTCTATTCCCAGGCCCAATTCTGGAAGTGGGAGCAGAGTGCCTGACTTACCCAGGCTGTCCCAGCTTCCCTTATCCTCTCTGTGCCGCCCTGCACCCCGTCACCGACACTGCTCCAAGGAGAAACGCCGCGATAAGGAAGGGCAGCTGGGCTGTCCCGCGGGTTCTGTGCTGTGACTCCACGATAACATAAATTGAATCGGCTGAGTAAGTGCTCTGTGGGCAGGGTGCCAGCCCTGCTGGGGGTTCCTGCTGCTGGGGCAGGGCTGAGATAGGAGCTGCTCTCACCGTGGGCACCGCTGCAGCTTCGCTTCCCATCGGCTCACGGCTCCCAGGGGATGGGTACCGACACACAGGCTGGCTGTGCCCTTTGCTGCTTGGGGACGCTGGGGTGTTTTCCTCTGGCACAGCAATGACAGCTGGAATCAGCTCTTCCCAGATGGAATTCCCTGCCTGGGTGACATGTTCACCACCAGCCACACTTTCTTCTCCTTTGCCTCCTCAGCTCTCTATGTCCCTGGCCTTGGCTTGGGGTGGTCAGTGGCTCTTTACTTGCTCCCTTACCTTCTGCCCTCTTCATCTCTCTGGCAGGAGAGAAGTAAGAAGCAGGAAAACTTTTTCTGTTGTCTTTTGGACATTGGCAAACCCACTGCTAGCATTGTCCCTTTCCATTTACTACTTCTGTGTGTTATTCCTCAGAAATTCTGCTAGGAAATGCTGCACTGCTTCAGATACAGGGCTCAGCCTTCCAGTGATGATGCCACTGCATCAACCAGACACAGTATAAACTACAATAGTTACTGTGCTGATGTTGTCATCAGGAGCTGGACTTGGATGGTCCTTGTGGGTCCCTTCCAACTTGGGATATTCTAAGGGATAACTCCTTGTGATCCATATGAATGCACAGTGTGTGTGCATTACCAATATCTGAGTTCTTTCATTGTTCAGTCATTATTTTTATTCAGGGACAGGTATACATAGTGAGAGCCATTTGAAGTATTTATTGCTTCAGCTGGTTAGAAGTTCCTTGGCCTTAACTAAAAATCTCACATAGAGGGAAAAAGTGTGTGTATGTATGTATGTAGCTAGAGAGACAAGGGCAGTCTTTTTAGGTATCCTGTTTTGTTCTGAACAGACATATCCTATTCCCATTTTTCCCCCTCCTCTGTCAAATTTGGAGCTTCAGCAAGTTGATTCTAACTACTAACATATGTCTGGGGGTGGGGAAAGTGATGCAGGAAGGAATACTCCAAGGAGTACAGTAGCATTTCTATATTCAGCAAGTTAGTCAGCAGCTCCTTCAGTTGTAACACAAAAAATAAAATGAATGGTCTGTAAAGGAGCTGTAAATCTGGGAGAGCAAAGCTTGTGCTGTTCCTGAAATGATCACATAGCAGATCATAACTGTACCTACTGTTTTCTCTGTGAGGAGGAGCTCAAAGTACTGCAGTGCTTTGAAGTAACAGAGATGTTTATTGCTTCTACTTCACAAATGAAAACATGAAGTGCCAGACAAAGACAAAGCCAGATCCTGAATTTCTTGCTTCTCAAGGGCCATTTGCTGTTTTCAGTGTGAGGTGCTGTGTGGAAGGAGTTTTGACAATTCAGCAAGTTGTGATGGAGTGGGAGATGAAACCATGTCTGAGGTGGGGGAAGACCAAGATCTCTTGCTTCTTAATCTGTTCTTTGAACCTTGGAATCATCTTAACTTTTGTCTTCCAAGTCAAGCTCCACTAACAGCTCTACCTGAGCAAGATCTGTCCTTGCCTGAACTTTTTGAAATCTCTCCTTTGAACCTGCCCCAGTGGTGATCCCTTTGAGCCAGAGTTCTCATTTTAGTTTGGCCTTTTACTGTACAAATCATGACCTGGGGGTTGTCTCAGCACCTCATGTTCTGACCTCTGCCTTTGAGTGCTTGAGAATGTTCTTTCTGTGTTCGCCCCTCCCAAAACAGATAGTTGCCCCCTTCTATTTTAAATGACACATCTCCCTACACCTGGAAGTGTTCAGGACTAGGCTGGATTGGTCTCTGAGTAGCCTGGTATGGTGGAGGGTGTCTCTACCCAGGGCAGGGGATGGAACTATGGTGATATTTAAGGTTCCTTCCAAGTCAAACCATTCTAGAATTCTATGATTCTCCGACATAGGTCTATTTACTTTAAGTCCTTAAGGATCAACAAGTTGTTTTCTAATTGCTGTCTCCTGAGTGTTTCTTGGTTAGGCAGGTAGCTGGAGAAAGAAAAGCACTAATAGTTGTGCTTTAAATCAAATTACTTTAATGTATGCTATGTGTGTGGTCAGTATCTCCATTAATTTTTGGTCTCAAATATGAGTTGCCCATAAAACCTCTATGACTCTTGCTGGGTGTGAGCCAAGAGAAAGGAGAGCTGTGAGGAGTAGAAGCACATCTTCCCCATAACTGCAATCACATTTGAGTCCACTGGTGCTGCAGATTTAACATTCTGCTTCTGTGCATTCCTTCACTATTATCACCTGGGGTTCAGCATTGGGCTGAGGCTTTTGCTTCAAGTCTCATCTTGAACACACACTCTGCCTTTCTTCTTTTTTTTCCTTCCCTTTGTGTTTGCTCAGACTCAAAACTCTGGTTACAAATCTCAGTGGAGGAGTCCTTTGAGCCCTGCCAATTGTTTCTGGAAGCTAATTATTGTGTGTTAGTAAATGAACCAGGTAGAAAGAATGTTAAATATATCAGACTTGCAGCAACATGTCTCCTGTCAAAAGGCAAAACACTCACCTCTCCCTAGCAGATGAGATAGCAGCAGTTGCAGCCACCAGCTGGTAGGAAGGTGAGGCACAGAATAAACCAGGAACAGGAATAGAATTGTGATTTTATACAATGAGCTGCTTCATGTAGAAAGGAAACTTTCTGAAAAGTGGAGCCCAAGACTGTTTCCTGTAGCACACACATGGTTGTGTGCTGCTGGCAGTGTAAGGAAAGCCTCTTGTCTCTTTTTTATTTCCTCTTGTCCTTTCCAGACTCAGTAAATGCTGCAGTGGAACAGGAATTTGAATGCTGACTCAGAATATGTATCCCATCCTGGTTGGTTTGATTCCTGCTTTTCCAGCTATAGCAGGATTTCTCCAAATGAAGGCTCAGGCTCTAAAATGCATCCACTTGCCCAGAGGGAAATAATGAAATCCAGAACATAGCAATTCAAACCATCCCTGATTCCAAACCCATCCCCTGAGTCACTTGGTTGAGGGGACACCATTTAAAAGTGAGCTCAGTTCAAAACAAACCTGCAGTTCATTATCAATTTGGGCTGGTTTAATCTTGCAGCCCTTTTATTATTCCTCCTTTTGGGGACTGTCTGAGGTGAAGGCTGCATCTCCCACTGCAGAAAGTGCCTCACGTCAGTGCTGTGCAGCACAACCTGCTCCTGTTTGTCTGACAAACTCCAGGAACTGTGCAATCCAAAAAGGAAGCTCCTGATAAAAGTAGAGCACAGTCAAAGAGTTTGCCACGAGTCTGTGAGCTCCTGGTGCCTTTCTGGTTCTACCCATAAAACACAGGTGATCAACTCTGAAGTGCTGCATTTTTAAAAAATTAAATGCACCCTTCTCCCTCTGTTTTTCCTGAGCCTGTGCCGTGTCAGGGGAGGGGATCACTGTGTTCCAGCACATGCTGTGCCAAGGTAGCAGATGCTGAGGCAGTATCAGGTGTCTCCAAAGTTCTCTCCTCTCATGGAGTCTTGTCCTGGAAGAGCAGAATTGGGAATCGATCTCAGGTGTCCACGGCTGCACTGCATAATTAATTATAACTTTATATGGCAGAGAGAGAAACAACAATGCTGCCTCTGGGTGCTAATGGTAATAAATGGATCTGGTTACCAAGGATCTGTATCACACTTCAGGGTTTTTTTTAATCTTTCCACTGGTGTATCATTTAATCCAGACGTTACCATTAATTAATTATGTTGTAATTAATCCTTGTTGCTGTTCATATCTGCTCCATCTCAATAAATTTGTCTTTTGCCAGTTGACTAAGAACAAAGACATTTTTTAACTTCTGTCAGTTCAGAAAGTGACCCCAAGTAAACTATACTTTTAATCCTGTGGGTATTAGTCACTTCAGCTCCACTAAAGTATGTATATTTCTATTTTGTAATAATATGTCTTTACCTTTACACACATGCTGTGAATTTCTTTTCAGTAGGTGCTTTATGCAGCCTGTCCCGTGAATCCAGAGGTTGGGAGCTGGTGTGATGCTTGTGTTAGGTTGGCTCTCTCTCCCTCTGCAGACACTGAAACATTCTTTAGATGCACTCCGTGCTCTTCTTGAACTGGGACAACAGCTAAAATACAAAACTGTTTCCTTTACAAGCTACACCTCTGCACGTTTTTCAGGTGTAACCTAAGGATGTCACTTAATCCTGACACTCTCCATCTGCCCAGTAACCATGACAGCTCCAGTGAGTTTTATTTTCAATGTGCAGGAGAGGTGTATGTATTATTCAGCATGCAAAACATAACACAGTGAACAGGTATTTGTGGTTTCATTCAGGCCAGTTATTTGACTCTCAAAAAACCCAGCAAGTAGTAGGCTGGGTTTTCCTCCCTCCTGCTGATTGCACTTTATCCTCTTTCCTCATACCCTTCTTATCTATTCTTAATTCTGTATAGAAATGCTTCACTGAACATGTCAGATGTTTAATATTCTGGTGTTCCCTGCATGGGCTCAGGCATTTTAAGCAGTTGCTTTAAAAGACCTATAAAGTGATCTACTAAATATGAATAATCTTATCTTAAATTGGTCTGCTTTAGAAAAAATAAAGACATTGGAATTGCAGAGAAAAGTTGTTGGTTAAAATGTAAGCATGAATCAAAAATTGCTTCTGAGGATATCTGAGTTTTGATTGTTTCTAGTGCAAATGCTGCACAGTCAAATTTTGATCTGATTTAAAACCCTGGCAGGCCTTTGATGTCAGCGAGGTTATGCAAGGCTGGCTTTGCAAGCCTCTCACCATTTCCTCCCACGAATCCAACCCAGACTCTCAGTCTCTGCAGGATGAGCAGATGGTTTACTGGGAAATTCACTTGGTTTCACTAAGGTTTTCCCAAGTTTCAGTGTGGAAGTGAGGCAGAAATGAACACAGGCCACCAAAGCAAGTCTGATGTATTATCCTGGCATATCTGCCCTCGGAGCACAGCACTGGCTGAATGCCCAGTGGATAAAGGATCCTGTTGCTGCACTGGGAGGCGGGGGATTCTCCTGGTGTTGAGAGGAAAGGTTGCACTTTCAACCTTAACTCACCCTGGTTTTGTCTGGCCAGTGACAATTCCCAAATTGCCTGCACGTTCTCAGTGTTGTTGCTTTAAGGTAAGAGATCTGGAGGCTGCTGGAGCTTTAATAACCATGTCTGCAGATACTGGCGTGGCCTGCATAGCTCAGCTCTTGCCTGGGCTTTTTTGCAAAGCCTTTCATCTGCCAGAACAGTGTCTGAGTCTCAGGCTCCTCTTGCTCACACTGATTGTTGGCCACAAGTTGTGCAAGTCCCTGGCGTCACGGCATCCAAAGGAGAAATCTCTGGTACCTTTGTTACACATGGGAGTCTCCTCAGCATTGGCTGTGTGGCAATTAATAGGGCTACTTAAAGATGTCCGTGCTTCCATTTGGGATAGTTTAGGCAGAATGTTTACTAGTCCAGTGTGCTCCATTATTACAGTGGAGAAGGAATGTGAAGGAGTAGATGTGGCACTTCATGAAATGGTTCAGTGGGCACAGGGGTATTTCATCTTAATGATCCTGGAGGTCTTTTGTAACCCTAATGATTCTGTGATTGTCTTTATATGATGAACTATTATGCACTCAAAGCAGAACGCTCACAGCCCATCATAAGCCTTCTCCCAAATCCAAAGCTCACCTCTGGGCACTGATTCTATATATTAATACTCACAGGTCTTTCAGACAGAAAAATCAGTGTCTTGCACTTTCTGTCTGAGATGAACCCTGCTAAACAGCTGTGACAACCATGGGAGAAGAAATAAGTAAAAAAAAAGGTGGAAGGAGATGGCCTGAGGAGAGGAGAAGGGGGCTGCATGTACAGAGAATTATGGAATTATGGTTTTTCAGTTCAGCAGAATTGACTGCTCTCAATAGAAATTGATGCTGCCTGTTCCCTGAGAGCCCTGGCAGATGAATATCCCTCAACCTGGGCAGTGTTTGTCCTGACAAAGTGTGGTCAGTGCAGTAGATATAACTCCAGTTTGTCCCACAACCTCTCCTAGGGAAAGGCAGGGCTGCTATGAAGAGCGTAATTTGGGATTTGTTTGCTTTTGTAGCCTTCTGCCTTTTCCTATAGGTCTCCCATGACTGTTGAATGTAAAATAAGAGAACCTGGAGCCCCAGGGGGCTGTGGTCACACTGGCCTTACAGTGGGGCTAACAGAGCTCGAGTGTGTACCTGGTTTTGCTTGGAAGAAGTGGAGCGTGTTTTTAAGGAGCATATTTCCTTCCTACCATCCCTCAGTGCACACAGATGTAATTCCAGAGAAACTGCAACTACACAGCTTTGTAGAAATCGTAGACTCTGCTGTTTCCTTCTCAGTTTCACGCATCTGTACAGCCTTGTAACTCAGAAGGGCTCTGTAACTCAGAAGTTCTTATCATTTCCACCATGAGATTTATTTTCTGGGCCTTACTGCAAACATTACCAGAGAAAACTCAGAGCTAGTGATCCATCTCCGTTGTGTTTTACTGTCTGGTTTTTATTATGCCTGTGGTTTTCACCAGATTTGCTTCAGCTGTGATTTATTTTGGTCTCCTGCTCTGGCATTTGCTGGGTAAGCTTGCGTATTCTTTGCATTTTGTTGTGTTACTACATTTCTCTTCTCCGAATTGTTATTTTTAGGTGACTTTCAGGCCTTTGTCTTTCTCCTGAGTACTGGTATTCCAGATCCCAGTCAGAGACAGATTCCAGGTTGGCTCAGCACCTCCTGCTTGACTCAGGAGTTCTTGCTGCCTTTTTTATCTTGCTGAAAAATAGTCAGAAAACTATTTTAGTAATGGGTAGGTAACTGTAGTCAGGGTGTTCAGCAGTTTAATGTAGTAAGTAACAGCTTGGTGGTGCTCAAAAGCATCTGAGTAAATCTTTTTTATTTAACTCATTATTACAAAGATCTGAGGCAAGTCTTCAACAGTGAGGGATGGTGGGGTACAGTAGGAGCCAGAGTTTTCTCAGTAGGTTTGGGGTTCTTGTGTTCGGGGAGACAGATAAAGTGTGACCATTCCAGAGCCCAGGTTCTCTCAATTTTTTTTTTTTTTTTTTTTTTTTTTTTTTTTTTTTTGCTGTTCAGACTCTTTTGGGGGCTTTTCCAGCTCTCAGTCCGTGAGCTCAGGGCTGCTGCCTACACAACCTGTAGCCCAACACTGTGTGCATTGTTTGGGCAGGAACTTCTGTGATTACCATATGATTCACAGCCCTGCTGTGCCACCAACTTATGTCATACGTGTCCCGTTCCCACACCCACCGTGCTCACAGCAATCCTCTGCTCTGCTTGTATTTATTTTGTTTCTTTTGTAATAAAAAACGGTGGCTGGAAACCTCAGCTGTGGAAATCAAGTGTGGTCAACTCTGACAAGGTTTTTTTGGCTTTCCTTTTGCTTTTCCTCCATGTGTGTTTACACACAGAGCGCAGCCTTGTCTTTCCTCCCCAAGCCAGGATCCAATTACACCCTATCCCTGTGCTGTTCCCGCTTTTCCTCAGCTACTAACCCAAATCTTGTTGTTAATACAAGCCTCCTACAGGTTCCAGGTTCTGCACCTTCCTGAGCCTTCTCTACACAGTGCCAGCTTCAAAAGCCACCAGGCTGGTGCTGATGTGACACTAGTGACTTAAGCCTGGCTGCTGTCATCTCCAAGTGTAATAGTTTAATCCTGTCATTCCCATGCATCAGGGAAGGTGGTTTCTTACAGGAATTAAACATGAAGGTTTCCTGCCGTGGGCTCTTACCTTGGGGACAGAGCTAGTGTGTGTCCCTGTGGGGATGGGACCCTGCTCCTTCTCGTCTGTCAGCCCCCTGGGATCCATCGGGGCGAGTTTCCAGTGCAGCCATGGCCCCGAGGGTGGCATTGCACTGGCTGCTCTTCTGGAGATGCTCGGGACATGGACAGTGGTCCTTACCCAAGGGGACAGGAACTTCTGAGGCTGATTGCTGGTTATACTGTGCTGTATCCCACTGGATGCCTGTGAGGGGATCCAGGTCCAGGCATCTGCTGAGAGCCTCCAGGACAGAGCTAAAGCACAGATATTCTGGTGGCCCAGTGTGGATTCCCATTGGAATTTTATTGTTTCCAGTGAAAATCTGCATAGTCATTTAAACCACTTCATTGTTGGCAGGGCTCTGTCCTGAGCACAAATACAGAAAAGCAGAGAAATGTCACTTGTAAGCCACAAAAACTGCAAGAGAATTGAGTGTGAATAAGCCTTTTCCATCCCTTTCCATGAGTCTTCAGTTTGTGATCTAATGAGCCAAATTTACCAAGTGCTTTCTTGGTGTGAGGATTCTTTTCCCCCAGTTCTTTGTTATCCATAATTCTTTATTTTAGCCTTTAATTTGGTATTGCAGACTCCCAGTTTGACTTTTGTTGCCTTAAACTGGAAGGGAACCACAGTCTTAATACAGTTCATTTTTCAGAATATAGAGAGATTGCCAGAAAACCTTTTTCACTTCTGGTTTCTGCCATAGTGGTTTTGAACCATGCAGACCTGCACACTTTAGTTGGTGAAGTACTGTGAGAGAAGACGATTTGTATTTCTTTGGCCAGCACAAAGCAGAAAATACTCCAGTGAAGGTCACAGTGTAGAAATTCCAGCAAGAACTGCCTCCTTGCCACTTCCTCAGCCCTTACTTCCAGTAGTATGAGCTACAGGTGGTATCTGGGTCTTCTCTTGTTTTCTTTTTGGCTTTTGGGGTTTTTTGTTTGTTTGTTAATTCATCTAGATTTTATACGTGGCAGGATAAGCTGATTCCAGTAATAGGCTGTAAAGCATAACAGGAACAATAATAAGAAATAAAGTTATTTCAGTCTCTTTTGTGATGTGATTTATGGGCACTCCAAAATCACTCTGCTTCCAGAGTGCAGCATCAGATGATGTTAAATAATAAAATTAACAAGGAATGTTTATTGGGGAAAAAAGACTGTGGAACAGCAATAGCATTCTAGTTGGTGAGGAAAATGTATGAATACAGCAAAGAGATTAAAGAGGCACGAGGGTAAGCCAAGATGTTACACTTTTTAAGAGATCAGGAAGGGGAAATTCATCCCTTTCACAGCCTGGCTGTGAGCCTGCAGCCCTTGGTCATGACCTTGGGAAAGGCAGCAGAGAAGCTGAACTGACCATTTACTTGCCTTTTATTTTTGGAAGGGATTGGTTTGGAATTAAAGTAAAAATCAGTCTCTTATGTGATGAAATAAGCCTTTTTTTTTTTTTTTTGGCTCTGCCTGTAACAAACTTGTCTGCAGTTCAGCCCCAAGGGATGGAGCAGCAGGTCCTCACAAGGGCAATGTTATTAATGTCATATGGAGATGGAGTTGCTCAGAAACAGTCAGAGAATGTGGAAAACTGCAAGGAAAGAAATAACTTTGTTTTAAAGATGACAGTTGAAGTCAGGAGTAAAAGCTGAGGGTGATAAGTGCAATTTCAGCATGGATTGGTTCCATGCAAGAGGGAGATGCTGGAGCACGTGGGTTGGGAGTAGCTGCTGATAGAGTCCAGCCAGGCTGGGCTGCAGGGAAAGGCCTTTTCCTCCTCTGGGAAGTTCCATGGATCACATGCTGCATTTGGAAGCCCTGTGGGTTCATTACTCATTGCAGAATTATTGCAAACTGTCCTCTCTGCAGCCTCAGTGTCAAACTGAAACAGAACTTTGCTCAGAGAGAAGCTGTGCTTCAGAAATGAGTCTTGCCCATCAAGAATTGAAACTAAATATTGAATAGAAATTCCTCTGCTATTCCTCAGTTCCCAGGCATGGAAAAGAAGGCATGGAGTAAAATGTCCTAATTGGGGGATATAATCCCTCAACAACAACATCCTTCTGTGCTCTACCTTGTGACAGCGCAAGCCTCGTGCTCATCTCTTGCTCCAAGGCTCCAAGTTTCAAACAAAGTGAAGCTTTGTGTGAAGCTCAAAGTGAAGATGGCTGATGAAGCTGGGTGTCTTTTAGTCTCACCACAAGGGATTGATCTTCTTCTTTAATTGATTTTTTCCCCCTCTCTGGTCAGACAGAGCCAGTAAAGGGAATTTTCTGTGTGTGTCACTGGTGATCTTTAAGTCATTTGCCTGCTCCTACTGGCGTGCCCTGGCTTGCCTTTCATCTCCCTTCAGGCTTTTAAAGGCTGGGTAGAGAGCAGAGAGAGATTTAACCTTATCACATAATTTGTTGTAAAACAGCTTCTTTGCTGCGTAATTTGGTTTGGAAATGTTAAAAAAAATTGTATTTTTATCAGGACATAGATGTTGCCACAAACACAGAGGCAAAAAGCAGCCCCTTTGGTGGATCTGAACAGAACTTCTGGGTTCTTCCCCAGCTCTGCCTTGTCCCTGCACTGGTTGAGAATTAAGGATTTAATTGTAAATACCAGAAATCTGTAATTGCAGCAACACTTGCCTCGCCATAGACAAGAAAGTGCTTGTTTTTCAGGTTAATACTTGTCTTGTCAAAGCTGCTGCTGCTGACTTTGTCATGGCTGTGTTCAGTGAGAGTTGTCTTGCTCTGTGTTGGTTGAGGGTTTTTTTCCCCCAAGAGTTCTTTGGAGGAAACCCAGAATTCTGAAGTTGCCTTGCTTTGAGGCTGATATATATATACAGCATTATGTTTTATATAAAGCAGCAGACTAATGCTCAGCTTTGCTCTCAGTGGATCAGGAATTTAGTGTTCAGTTTAGAGCTTTTCCCCCGTGCAGACTGAGAGCTTTTGTCTTGCCGTGCCGCTTCCTTCCTCGCATCTCGGAGCGTTTTCCAGCATCTCTGAGGCAGGGTCTGTGGAAGCAGGGTTGGGAACTGTTAAACAGATGAGAAAGCTGAGGGAAATGCCTTCGCCACATGATTTAGTGGCAGACTGGAATAAGTTCAGTATTTCTGCTGCTGGGTCCCAGGAGCTGTGTACTAAACCTACTGTTGCCTTTCCAGCCTCCAAAGGCTTTTCCCACTCCAACCTCTGTTTCAGCACAGGCTTAGGGTTTTTAATGTTGCCTCAAAAATAGCTGTCCTTCTCTTCTGAGAATAGAGAAGTTTTTCTTCAAAATACCTTCCCTCCCCCAGTTTTTTTTAAATTTTTAATCATTCCCTGCTGAAAACCTCCACATCAATCTGATCTCAGCTTGTCCTTCCAGCAGGAGAGAGGGGTTTGCACAGGCCCCATCCAGAGCTGGGAATGTCAGCGCCTCTCTGGGTTATTTAAGATACTTCTGCTGTGCAATAAATCTCATCTTGTCATTCTAATGGTACAATAACTTGGAAATGAGAGAAGTCAGCTGGGGGAATATGTGTGTGCACTGGAAAAACCATCCAGAACACTGTGCTGGAACAGGGCTTTGGATATTGTTGTGGAAAAAGCTTGGAAGCCGTTAGCCTGGTGCACAGGAGCAGTGAAACAAAACAGGGGTGCTTGTTTAACAAAGGGAGAAAACAGGAGAGTGACAGAGTGAATGTGCCCATTCCTTCCAGACTCTTCCAATGCTTTTAGGTAGAGGTGCATGTCTTGTTGGCACTGTCCCTCGGGAGAAAGGGCACATAAACAAAACAAGCCAGAGGGTAACCAAAACAATACTGATGTAGGCTAGCACTGCAATGATTTATTTTTCTGTTGTACCTCCCAGCTGAAGACACTGAATAAACCATATCCATATGGAAATGCCTTGAACTTTTAGGCTGTCAGGCAGGTTCCATGGAGGATATTTCATAAATCTGCTTGGGGAGATGGATTTCACCTGGACATGGCACCAGGTGCCATGTGGTCACCAAAGATGTGCAAACAGGAAAAGAATTATTGATAACCCCTTCTGTTCTCCCACCCTTTTCCCTGACCTCCTGGGCACTGGGTTTCCAATGGCTTTGATGGCTGTGCCTCTGTTTCTCCTGCTGGAAAACAAAGACAGTGATAGGGATCTTTGCTTTGTACCAGGTATTGTTTAAGACTTCAAACTGCTTTAAAAGGAGGAAGGGCCAAGGCGATTCAAATCCATAAATCAGTGTTTCTGCAAAGAGTGGTTTGGGTCTATTCATTGCATCCAAGAAGAAAAGAGGAATTGTCAGTTTGTTTTTTCAGTCTGTTACATGAAAATAAATTCAGAGACCTTTTCCTTCCTACCTAAGAAGTGCAGAGAAGGAAATAGTTCCTAAAGGCTCCAGTTAGACCCAAACCTCAGCTTTTTAACCATGTTTGAAACGAGAGTGGTGATGATAATGTCTTTAGTGAGGCCTAAATCTGAACCTAATTTTGACAAAATACTATGTTTGTGCAGTAGGCTCAAATACTCTTTCACAGCTTTTTGTGTTAGTTTGAAATCCACGCCTCAGATTTCAGGCAGGTGTGGATAAAAACAAACAAAAAGCCTAAACAAACAAATTGACACCAACCCCCTGTGATTTTCCTCCTCAGTGGTGAGGAGAAATGCTGATGTATCTAAAGTGCATTTCCTTTTTCATGACAAAATACAGAAAGTGAAATTGGAAATGAAACCTGATGCAACAAATGCTCTTTTATTCGTGGAGAAGACATTTGGCAGCAGAAACACAAATGACAACATAACCTCTTTGAAACAGATGACCTCTGTTTGCCCTGTAAAATTTCCTGCATTCTGCTTTTCATTAGCTATTTGCTTATGTGGTTTATGTATTTTATAGATAAAAAAATCACATAAAATATGAACTATGGTATGATTTAGACCTCACATGGGTCTTATGGATGATGTGACCAAGCTTGTAGGAACTGAGCTCTCTGTGGTTGGATGCAATGTGGTTCTTACTTGAGTCAATGTTTAAGTGGCATTTTTCCATCTGGGCACACCCATGGTATTCATGGAGGTTTTGGGTCAGGATATGCTGATAACTTGGAGGGAGCCTCTTCATCCTGGGATCATGTACTGAAAGCTTTAGTTCAGGCACTAAGTGCTTTTGGTTCAGGGTTGTATCCTGGAACTTCCCCCAGCCCCAAAGGATTAAAGATTATTATATTTTTGCCCCAGAGTGTGGTGATAGATTAATAGGAGATTACTGGAGCTGTTAAAGAGGATTCACCATTGTAAGAACTGAATGTTCAGAAGCAGAACCTCATTTCAGACCTTTTTTCCTCAGAATGCTCCAGTGTGAGGGGAGAGAAAGGTTCTTTCCAGGAAGCACTGCTGATGAACCACCTTGTTTAATGTATAAGAAAGTTCTTTTAGATGCTTCAAGATAAAAGGCATCTATAGTGCTGCTTCAGAATTAATGATGTCATGCCAGCTCCATCAGAGAGTTTATGAGTCTTGGTTTCTTAGACTCTCATAAAATAGGTAATTTATCAGTGCTGCTAAATGAGAGAAATCACCCTGCAGCTGCAGTGGGGAACACTCAGGCTTTGATTGCAGTGGGAGAGGAAGAGAAAGTTGTTGGATGAGCTGTCATGTTGTAGCTGCTCAGTGCTGTGTTTTATTTTGGAGGGAAATTGTCTAAATATTGCAGAGGTGTTCTCAATTATGATTTTTGAATTACTTCAGTGTCAGCTGACTTCTTTGCCTGTGCTGTGCTTTCCTTGTTTGAACGTGGCACCACAGAATTCCTTGGCTTGCTGGCACTATACTTAATTCCAACTCCCCATCAGCACCAGGGCCTCTGTGGCTTTTGGGCTGGAGTTACCTTGTAGTCATTCCTCTTTCAGCATGAACCAAGAAAGCTCATGTGGAGTACAGAGAGTTCTGGAGGCCTTACTAAGAGATGCTCACTGCCCTAAGAATCTTAAGATGTTGTAAAAGAAAACACCATTTCCCCATCCAACCTACCTCAGGAATAAAGAGAAGAAATCCTTTGTTTCTGGTCACAGGGAGTGAGTTTAGAAGCAGCCTTGCCCATCACAGCTGAGGAGAGAACCCAGACCTCCTGCAAAACCATTTCTCCCTGCCTGTGGTACCAGCAACTTGCTAATTTGAGAGCAATATTGTTCCAGTTCTCAGGCTATCTGGGCTGATGTAATATTCTTGGCTTCAGTCAGGTGGGTCATAATAAATTTTCTGGAACTACTTCCAGTTCTCTGTTTCTTTTCTTATAAACAACTTCTTGCACTTGGCAAATTCCGTTTGCTTCAGAATGCCAAAACTGTGGAGAAGTTTTCTATTGACTTCTAAAACTAAGTCTTTTAGTATTTTCTCTGAAAGCAGAAGAGATTAAATTTAAGAGGTTTTATTTAATTTATTATTTTTTCAGCATTTCAGCAGTTTCTGTTATTTCTACAAGATGTGGTGGCACTGGCAGGGTGGTGTGATTTTGTGCCAGTTTTAGCTGAACTAAATCAGGGATGCTGCAGTCTCACCCATCCTTTTTTGCCCCCAAACATTTCCCCACTGCCCTTTTATGCCTGCACTTGCATTTATGTGTTTATACAGTGCTTATACTGAGGCAAGGAATTGATGCAGCCAAAGCTGATCCTGCTGAGGGAGAATATTGACAAAAGCCAGGAACACAAAGCTTGGGACAAAGAGGAGCAGGGCTGCTCTCACTTAGGATGTAGTTCACTGGAAATTTAGAACAATGTAGGTGGTAATGAGAGCATCTTCAGCTCATTTTCACTGCCCTGGGTGTCTGAGATATTGCCTCTTATCAGTGTAATGTGGAGACAAGAGGGTGGAATCCAGCCTGGAGCACATAATATCGATGGTCTTTCATCAGAGAGGGTGAGAGGTGACTCAGTCTGCAGCAGGTTAAACAAGTGCCACTCACCTGTGGGATTTGAGTTTCCCAGGCTGTCTCGGATCCAGAGTGAGCTGGGAGAGCAGCCCAGGCACAGAACCCTTGTTTTCACAGAGCCAAGTGTCCAGGCTCATGTCACAGACACAGGACAAGCTTCGCTCTTTTCTTGGTTTGGACAAGTCATACACGACTTTTGCATCTGGAAAATGCCAATGGTGGGAGCTGCAATAGCTGCAGGGCTTGGATGTGTTTCCTGCCCTCAAACCCTGCAGCTTTGCCACCAGCCAGTGATGCAGTGCACTTGAACCACTCTTTAATATAATACAGTACAGCTCCAGCTACTGCACATGGCCAGAACTGAGAGGTTTGGCCTCGACTCCCACTGAAGTTTTCTCTGCGTACAATAATGTTTTTTCCCCTCACATTTGTTTTTGGCAAAATTGCAGTTGCCAGATTTGATCCAAATGTGTGTTTTTTGCTGCTGGCTTTGTATAGTTTTCTACTTTGGCAATATCAGATACCAGGGAGAAGGCTTGGGGTAACCTAATTGCAGCTTCCAGTACCTGGAGGGAGCTACAAGAAGGGACAGAGACTTTTGACAAGGGCTTAAAGTGACAGGATGGGGGGAATGGATTCACACTGACAGAGGACAGGGTTAGATGGGATATTGGGAAGAAATTTTTCCCTGTGAGGGTGCTGAGGCCCTGGCACAGGTTTCTGGAGAAGCTGTGGCTGCCTTGTCCGTGGAATTTTTCCAGGCCAGGTTGGACTGAGCTTGGAGCAACCTGGGACAGTGGAAGATGAACACAGCAGGGGGTTGGAATGAGAGGATCCCTTGAGATGATCCCTTCCAGCCCATTCTGTGAGATACTGAGAAAGCTTTTCTATCCAGTCCTTGCCGAGGTACCATCTATGACCTGCTGGTTTACTGATAAGAATGGGATTACAGGCAGAAAGTCAGAATAGAAGAAATCTTTTATACTCTAGAGATAGTTTTGGTAGGCACTGTGGTGACATTTCCCAAGGGGAGATGGAGGAGATGGATTGCTCACACCTGAGCGAGAGCAAAATGCAAACAGAGGAGCAGCGCAGCTGCAGATCAGGATTCCTCCTGGCTTTGCACAGCACAGATTTCCACATTAGTTCCTGTCAGCATGGAGACCCCTTGACATTATTGGGTCAAAGAAAGGTGCTAATCCATCACAGAAAATGGCTTAGCACTTGATTTATATTCATTTATCTTCACTCTGCACAAATGCTTTGTTCCTTACCCTGCTTTGAATCAGACCAGCCTAATATATTGGCATCTCAATCATCATTTGGCTCCCACTGAGATGAAGAAGCAATGGTCGAGCCTGCAGGGCCCTAACAGTAAATCAGTGATTTATTAGGAAGAACAGGGCAGGAAGGTGAAGATCATCTTGAAAATAGGTAGTAAGGAGACTGCTACATTTTTCTGTTTGTCTGATTATTCTGCCCTGAAGAACTATAAAACAGCAAAAAAATACCCACATCACACCCAAGGTAACTTCAGGTTTCAAAGCAGGGTGTTAAAAATTTGAGACATTTATTTTTTTTATCTTATTATGGTGATCTTGAAATTTGCCTGGGAAGGGTATTGGAAGCTGAATGACTTTGCCCACACAGCTACAGTGGGTATCAAGTTCCATCAGCACAGGGCCAAGGCATGTCCAGCTCTGCTCAATCACCCTTTGTTTGTTGTGCCACTTCTCAGGGAATGGGATGAGGGAAAGGGAGACAAATGATCCTGGAGGTTAAAAGATAGTGTCACACGTTCCTCAGTAATTTTGAGGAAAAATAAAATATTTCCAAGGTAAAGGTGCAGGATTTGCTCTTATTTATAGGACTGTTTTCCATTCTTTCACTGATTTCTTCCATCAGGGAACGTTAAGGGTTTGGGGTTTTTTTCCTGCTCCTTTTCCACCATCCTTCTTCCATATATCTATTTCCAGCCTCTCTGAGTCTTCTATGTGCTCCTTTCCCTTCCTTGTTGTTATTATTGTATTACTTTTGGGGGAAAAGATTGTTCTGAAGTACAGTTTGAACTCCAAATAAGTTTCTGTGTTAGTTCCAAGTGATGTTCCCTATCTCCTATTCCAGTCTGTTCCCACCCATAAGTAGAGCTGCAGGGCAGCCCAGTTTTAGCCTTTACCAGTTTGTCCTTTTTTAACAGAACAGTCTCTTATTTGAGCTATCACTTCAATGATTTGGTGAAAAGAACCAAAAAAAGCACTCTTAGACAGTTGAGCCTCCCCAAATCTGTCTCTGCTATGGTTCTGCCTTTTGCTTTATTCCATGACAAATCTGAAAAGCCTTCTAAGACGTTTTTTCCCTTGGCAATAATCAAAGCTATTAATATTGCTGGGATATAGTGGTTGCAGACAAACAGCTGGATCCAAAAAGTGATTACTTCTGTGAGATGGGGTTATTTGTGTGGGATGGACCTTTGCTTTTCAAGTCCTTCCATGCTGTGCATCTCTGCCTCGCAGCAGTGGAGATGATCCACATTGCCCTCAGAGAGAAAATCATAATTTAAAACAACAGAGACCCCACAAAATAGAAAATAGAGGTTTTATTTTGTACCTTAATGACTACAGAAGTTTTATGAACAAAGATAACACTGTGATTGTTCGTTAAAATAAAGAAGTTTTTCCCAGCTGTGCAGCTTTTGTCAGTTAAAGAATCTTGCTCTAAAAAGTTCTTTTGTTTTCATTTCACTTTCTTCTGCTGTGAGGCAATTTTCCCTGTTTTTCCATCATTTTACCTGAAATGATGAAAAATGTTTGGGTTTTTTTTCCTTCATTTCACCTCCACAAATAACAATGTTCCAAGTGTCAGGAAAATAATGGCATGCTATGAAATGGGGTAACTGGAAGTCCCATGCAGGAAAACCCTGAGACAGCAGCAGGCTGTCAAAATCAATTGGGCTGAATGTTTGAATCCATTATGGATCTGCTGCACGGCTGTGATAGAGATATCAAAGTGTATTTTTATAATAAAATACAAGATTGGGATTCTAATTTTCATCCCCTACACAGATGCTGTGTTAAAAACCCAGAACATGTGGTTGCGTTTCCAAATTCTTCAAAGAACCGTGGCCATCCTGACAACTGCTGCTTTTTATGCTTATGCAAAAAATTTACTGTTTTAAAATAAAAATAGTGGTTTTCTTTGGTTATAAAACAATGTTGGGGATCCATTAATCAGAGTGGTTTCCTGACCAAGTATTCAGATCTTAATGTAAATGTCTGTAAATAATATAGTGGCAGCAACATTCTTTTGGAAACAAAATTCAAAGAGGTCCTGTTTGAGCAGCGAGTACTTGCTCAGGGCAGTTATATTTAGGGCTCTAATGGAAGTGTACAAGTTATGCTTTTTATACAAACTATAAATGGCTACAACCAAGAGACTTAGACTTTGAAATGCACTTGGCACTTGTGCAATAGTGAGACAGGCCAGAGCCTTGTAGTACAGTTGGGCTTGGGTTTTTTTTACTTTTGCCTGCCAGCTTTACAAATATTGCCAAATTCTTACAGTGTTGCCACCCCTGAAGGGCACTTTCAAAAATAGATGTTGGATCTGCTCTCGTTTGGGACTGGTGTGGAGCCTTGGAAAGGTTGGACCCTGAGTGCGAGTGTGACAACAATGTAGAAGTGATGGGGGAGAAGAAAGAGGAATTCAGATGCAGAAGCAGGGAGTAAAATAGGTGCTGAAACCAGAGCAAGACGTCATGGAAGGAAGCCAGGCATGAATGTGGATGGTATGAGATGGTCCTTGAGTGCCACACACGATGCGAGAAATGGGCTCAAGTGTTGCAGATCTTTCAGATTGAGGGTAATGCTGAGCAGTTGGTGAGTAAGTGGAATTCCTCAGCTTCACTTCTGAGTGTCTAAACAATTGGTCATTGTTGACAAGATCTCCAGGATGCTTTGATGTGAGGAAGCAGAAAGTTGCAAAATACTGTCATTAGTAAGAGACTAATCAGCTGTATTGGGGGGGAAAACTGCCAAATACTTCCAAGTGTTTGTTTGAGGAAATGAAAATTGAGAGAGGCATAGCTTCTGTCCTGGGCTAGAATTGCTGCTGGTCTTTAGTGCTATCAAAATACTCTTGGAGAGCAAACCCTGCCTAATGGTGCTTGTCAAACACAAACATTGTTATCAGGATGGTGAAGCTTTTTGTGTTTGTCTTGTCCCAAAAGCTTGCACTAATATGGGGCTGTGGGCAGAGCTGGGGTGAAAAATGACAAAGCTTGTGATTCATGAATTACTCATGCATGTAAATGCTGCTGTGAGCAATCTGCTGTGCTGAAATAATACTGAAGGTTAAACTGGAGGTATCAAATCTACAATGGTGCTGGCTCTTTTCTCCTCAACTGCTCACCAAGCACCACCCCAAGTTTTGTGCTGTCTGGCCGGTGACTCCAAAGCTGAATCATTTTTGTCTGCAGGCAGGGTAGGAATGTGCTCATCCTGGGGAGCCTCCAAGCCTTGCCCTCCTGAGGTCAGACTTCACGGGCTCAGCACTGCACTGTGTTTCTCTTAGATAAAATTTCAATTTCATATTGAGTGACAGATGCATATTTCTCCCTGACAAAGCCCAAGCTGCTGTTGCTGACAGCTAAAGGAGACAGGCCCTGAGTTGTCTAAAAAATTCCTTTAGGAGCAGTGAGTTGGTTACTTCTGAGCTCCTATTTCCTCGTGGCTTTTTAAAAATAAACTGAGAGTAATCAGCCCTTATGACACTCTGATATTTTAGGTCATTAACTGATGCAATTGTAATCTTGATGTTTATTATTAAGTGACCATGGTTTCTGAAATCTGATTTTAATGGCTTGCAACAGCCAGGAGAGGCTAAGGAGGGTAGATTTTATCAGGCCAAGGACTCACCTGTCTAAAGAAGCAGCCATGCAGGGGTAATTTCTTCCCAAAAATTGCTCTGGAATACGTTAGAAGGGATTGCACTGGATTATTCTGGAGTGTTTCCCTGGTCAGATTCTTGGTCTTGACATTCCCTAAGAAAAGGAACTGGGAGTGGCTGAGGATATAAATTTACTATCCTCTTTGTTTGGCAAGCATACAGATCATGGGATGTATAAATAGAAGAATTGAAGGCAAGCAAAGAGAGGTCATTATGGGATGTACAAAGAGCTTACTCAGAGCACATCTGGGGAACTGGGCATGATTCAAAGGCCAGATTACAGGAAGGACAGTGAACAATAAGGAATGGATTAGAAAAGGGTATTGTGGAGGGTATGAGGGCTCGAGCTGGTGCCTGCAGTTGCTGCAGTCCCACTGCTTACACCAAACAAAGCTGATTTTACTGTAAAAGCACCTAAATTGGAGACTTCTAAAGAATTCCAAGGGAATGGAGAGAGAACCCTCTTCTTCCTAAGCCTTCTGATCCCCATGGCAGTGCTACTAAAGGACTCTTACCACTGATTACCTGTCAACCTGTCATACCTTTCTCCTTATTTCAAAAACAAAGCTTCTTTTTTAAGCTTGCATATATATATATATATATATATATATATATATATATGTTTTTTCCTTATAATTTCTTATGGTATTTCTGCTCTGTTTATCAGAACAACTGTCCAGTATTGCATCTACATTCACATTCACATCTCTGCAGGGCTAAAATAATTTTACTTTCCTTAACCTTCTCAGGGTTGGGTAAAGCTTCTCTTCTGATGTCATAAGCTCCACTGAGGTGCAATTAAATATTGTCATAAAATCTGTACTTTCATCTCAGAAGTAGCTGCATCTTGGGGAGCCTTATTGAAGGTTAAAAGGGCTTTGTAAATGAAAAAAGGGCTGTTGGTAAGGGGCAAAAAAAGTGCTGCTGTCACATATGGGAAATGAGGATGCTGCTAAATGTTGAGCAGCATGAAGGAGTAAGTTGAGGATGAGAAATGAAGCAAGAACACTGCTGCTGTCAAACCACCCTTACCAGGAATTAAGCAATATCCTCATTTTCCAGATAAGCAGACTGAGACTCTGAGATTATTCAAACTGGTCGGGGTTTACACAAGTAGGGAATTCTAAGTCTTCAACCTCTTGGACCACAGTAATTTTTTGGCACAGGACTCTGGTTTTCTATTTCTTTCACAGTTTTCATATTCTATTTATACCACTCCTCATAAAACTGTTTTTTCATTGATATTTCTAACCCAGTATGGGGTTTTCTCTTTAGTGTGCCATATTGGATCTTGAAAATAAGAGTCCTGGAAGCATGGATTTATTCATAATTGGTGGATTTTTTAACACTGATATTACAGTGTAGCACAGGTCTTTGCCTGCCCTTGGGCCCTGCATAGAAGAGCCAATGCCTGGAAAATCACATGTACAAAATTCCAAAAGGATCAGCCGAGTTTTAGGGATGTACTTGTTGACATCTGAGCACACACACTTCTCTTCAGAAGTACTTGTAGGAAGTAATAATAGTAGGAAGCATTTAAAGTTTATATTTACAGATTATATCCCCAAAGGCCTTTTATTAGGACATATAAAACAGGAAGCATAATTCTACAAACCTAGACTTAAAGCCACATAGTTATTCCATTTATTTCCAATCTCTGGATCCAGGTTGTGGGAGCAGTGGCTCTGTGCTGCCCAGTTTGTCATACTGAGAATTTGAACTGGGAATTTTGAACAGGGTGCAATGGCTCTGTGCTGCCCAGTGTGTCATACTGAGAATTTGAACTGGGAGGTTTGGGCTTTGCCAAGTGCTGGTTCTGGTGCAGGAGTTTGGTGGTTGCTTCTCTTCCTTTTGCCTGCGTTTCTCCGTCTCGGAAATGGGAACGAGGACAGTCATTGTGCTGTGTTTTTTGGCAGTTATGACAATGCAAGCCCAGGATATGTTCCCTTGTGCTTATGTTCAATTAAATGCTTGGGGCCAGGCCAGGTTAGTGGTTGTCCAGAAGACCACAGGGATATGGAAGTGGGATTAGTGACTCAGTAAATTCTGACTCGGTATTAAACCAAGGCCTTTCTCCTACTTTTATAGTCATTTGCAAGCCCATATATCACAGCTGGATTCAAATGGAATACAGATCCTTCCTACCTTTGTCCAATTCCACCATTTTCATAGCAAAAGGGAAGCAAAATGTGTGGGATGAAGACAGGCACAGGGAGTTTTGTAGGACTAGGGAGGCATTTTTAGCGATGGTCCATCGGCTCCTGCCCTTTCCCTGGCTGTGTGCTCTGTGGATTTCCCTGCTTTTTAGACTTCCAGTTCTGCAGTGACCTGCACCCCAGGAGGAAAGAGTGCTGAATTTTGAGAGTGCTTTATAAGTCTCTCCTGGGTTATTTTGATACCTAACTTGAGCAATGCCTGTTAACACTGAGCTACAGGAAGACTGTGAGCGTGAAGATGGCTCATTCTCTGATAACATTCCTGAAGTCCAGGAAAACTGTACTTTGTTAATTTGGAGAGAATATTGTCTCTTTGAGCAGTAGGACCAAGACTGAGGGCTGTGTGACTCTGAGGTGTCCAGAAGTGTCCCCTTAGGACATCAGCTCTTTGATGGAGAGATCCAGCGTAGCACTTGCAGAAAATTTTAAAATCTCCTCCACTTGCAGCTCCTCCCCCCTCTGCTTCTACTCCTGTTTCCAATTACAGAATTACTGTTTAATGTGGATGCAGATATAGGAAACTGTGTTTGATTTTTCTTACTGCTGACAAACTGGGAGAGATGCCTGCCTGCTTTCTAGCAGAAGCCACACTTTTTTCCTATACATGAGCAATTAGGTGCATTGTTCCCTGATCACAAGCCTCTCTCACCATCTATAACATGGCTGCAGTTGATTATAGAGCCTGATGTGTTTAAAGTTTGAGGGAGCTCCATCAGGAACACTTTGGTTGCTGTTTTGTGGAGGGATTTGTTTATATTCTGTCAAAATGATCCCATCTCATTTCATAAAATAAAGAGGAGTTGAGCTTTCATAGCCGCGGTAGGTCAGCAAGGAGAAAACAGAACTCCAGGAACTGGCATTAATTCCTGCTGGTGCTCCACACTGGGAACTGAATGGCAAGAGGGAACTGCAGGGCATTGTGTGGTGTGGGAGAATGGGGAAGGGAGAACAAGGAGAGCCTTGAATGCTCCTGGCCATGAGGAATGGCAGGACTTTGTGCAAGGTGACAGCCGTCCCGATGTCATGGCCACGTTCCAACGTGGGAACTGCACTTGCACTTGGCTGAGCTTTCCCCCGGCTCCCTTGGAATTGGTGGGATTTGGCAACTCCAGCACAGTCAGGTCGTCACCGTCCGCCTTCAAAACTTGGGCCTTCCAGAATTTCACTTCACAGGGATCAGCCATCATTCCCACCCCCCAGAATGTTTCTTGCAGAATTTATCCCAAGCCAAACATTACAAAAGCACGCTGCTGTAGGGATTCCTGCTTGGTTTCCTAATGCATTTTTCAAGCATACTCACAGCACTCCTTGTTTCACACATGGGGATTTTAGCAGCAATTTATAATGTATAGAGATGATTTTGAATTTTCCAAGGGCTGTCTAGTTGGTTTGGCCAAATAGGTGCTTTTTTTCCTACTGTTCTGATTTGTTTTATGGAAGTGTTTAGGTATAAATAGCACATTGTATTGCCCCATGCATTTTGCTAGGTTTATTTTTTAAAAAAGCAGTTTTTCCGTGTCAGTAGTTTATGGTGTATATCCCTGTCCTAATTATATTCCTGATTCTTTGCCTAATCTGTCATGAGCAGAGCCAGTGCATTTCTGAAATAAGGAAATAAGTACCCTGGGCAATTTCCATGAGGAATCCCAGACAGCAGAATTCAAGTGCTTTCCAGCCAAGACTCCTTGGCCCTTTGCCACTTGTGAGTGGCCCCATCTTAACCTCTCGACATCATAGAAGTGTTTGAAAGCCATCAAATTGCTGATGAGTTAATCTCTAGGAAGCTGTCTGCCAACATCAAGGGTCTAGACTGGAGAAAGCCCAGAGAAAACCATTACAACAAGGTAAAAATGATGGCAAGTCCCTTAGCACAACCATGGTGTGCAAATGGTTTGAGCTGTGAAGGGGCCATGGGTAGTTGAAACGTCAAACATTCCAATCTCAGAGCAAAATTCAGGGAAAGGTCTGCATTTGCCTGTATCTTGAGAGCAAAATAACAGAATTTGATGCCAGCCTCTGAATTATGAGGACATTCAGAGGTGGACCTGGGGTTTCTTACAGGAATTATCCTGCTTGAGGAACTGAATTGACTGCCCAGCCTGGGGAGTCATACAATCAGGCAGTGGTTTGGCTTGGAAGGCACGTTTAGAGATAATTTAGTTCCAAACTCCCTGCCATGGGCAGGAACAGCTTGCCATAGACCAAGGTTGCTCCAAATCCTGTCAAACCTGGCTTGAACACTCCCAGGGATGGGGCAGCCACAGCTTCTCTAGGAAACTGTGCCAGGGCCTTCCCACCCTTACAGTAAAAAATTCCTTCCCAACATCCCATATAAACCCACCCTCCTTCAGTTTAAGGCCATTCTCCTTTATGCTGTCACTCCATGCCCTTGTCCAAAGCCCCTCTCCAGCTCTCTTGGAGCCCCTAGGGTTCTCCCTGGACCCTTCCCCTCTCCAGGTTGAACATTCCCAACTCTCCCAGCCTGTCTCCAAAGCAGAGATGTTCCAGCACGTGCTGGAAACCACACAAGAGCTTTGCCCAGCCCTGCTCGGGGGAGCCGTCACGTTACAGCCAAAGCTCTCCGCAGAGCTGCTGCGCCTCTTAAAGCAGAAAGATGTCCAGGAGTGTGAACAGACTTTTCCCTGGATCTTGCTCAGACTGGAAACATTTTCAGTTGCTATTAAAAAGCATCAGATTACGGACAACAATTTCAAACTCTTTAGGCAAGCAGAATAATTTGAGTTTAAGGAACTGCTTAACTGGAATTCACCCAGTCGTGACTGCCTTTTAAGAGCATTGGCAGCAAGTGCTCGTGAACAGGTTTCATATTTAACTGAGGCAGAATAAATATGGCTTTATTTCCAGCTGCTGTTTCAAAAGCTATGGAAAGATCAGGAAAAAATTGTTAGCCAGCCATGCTTTAATTGAGAAACAGGCCATTCCAGAGGTGACTTGTGAGCTCTTGCTGCTCCTGAGGTTTGAGCTAAGCCACACTTGAATTTAGTCTCTCCTTAGCTCCACCAGGGCCTGGATCCTGTACTTAAAATCTTAATTAAAAATACTGCCCAAGTGGTTCATTCCTGCACAGTAAATATGTGTTGTTTCACATTGTTTTGTGGGAAAAACACAGTTTGGAAAGTCAGGAAATCAAGGTGAATATCAAACTGAGAGTGGTCTTACATGGATTGATTTATTTCAGTTGCAGTTTTGCTTATCCTGCTAGTCATTATTAAAACCAGTGTTGCCACTAATGTGAAAATGCAGGAATGTGAATGCCAGACAGAAACTGCCCGTGGTTTATGCCATTTTAACACCTGTTGACTGAAAATTCCATGATTTGGGAAGCAGGAGAGCAAGAACCATAGTTTGGGATACAAATAATCAGCACAAGGCACTTGCCTGTTATCAAAAAAAGGGGAGGTTTAATTGGTATTAAAGATTAAGTCCTGTTCCTACTTAAAACATCACTGGGCAAAGCTTGACTGCAGATGTCCTTGTGCCTGAATCTCTTATCTGAGGAGCAACAATGATGCTTTTCCAGCTCTACAGAGTTACTAGGAGTGGATCAGGAGGAAACCAAGATTAGGGTGCTGCAAGATAGAACAGTTGTGTGGTACATTTCTGTTTTGCTTCCCAGTGTCCCAAAATCGGTGTTGGGAGGTGTGTCCTCATTCCCAGGCCTGCTTGTACCTGTGGAGACCTGCCAGATGTGGGGAGCTTTGGGAATCTGTGTGTCATTCATCCCCCTCTCCCGGGGAAAATCCCCAGTGGCATCACTGGGCTTTGGCACATGACCAAAGTCCTGGTGAGTTCCTTATTCCTCTCTGGTGCCTAAAGGACGTTCCTCAGCTCTGCCAAGGCTGGTGACAGTATAAATCTTGTCCATAGCTATCTTGGATTAGTCATTTTTCCAAAGGTAAATAAATCCTCCCAGTTTCCAAGCATCACCTGACAAACTGTGAACTGGAAAACTGAGAAAATGATGTTGCCTTTTGCGAGCCAAAGCATTCTGCAAATCTTTATTTTTAATTCCTTGTTAGAAAACAGAACTAACTGAAAGGGGCTGGCAGAGAAAATGTGCCCCACTCCTTTCCCTCTGCTGGGCTCAGCAGTGGAGCTGCCAGTTTCTGTTTTCGCCTCTGTAGAATTATGTGCCTCTATTTGAAAGTTTTGACAAATCAGGCTGTTTTCATTCTCCCTCTGCCATAAATTCAATCCATATGTCTCTCAAACATCCTTTCATAGCTTTGGCATGGAAAAGGAAGTGGCTTAGGCTCTGTATAGTGTATTTAAAGCAAAGCTCTCCTAGTTTGCATGCATGGCTTCTGGTAGCTCTTAAAGCCTCAACTTCCTAATTATTCAGGTTAAGAGGGCATTGGCAGAGCGTTCTCCATTAACCAACAGTGATGTACAGTGAAGAAGCACAACAGGATAAATCATTCCCTTATTCTTATCATGTCCAGGAAGTTTTTGATACAGCCCTTGGCTTTGCCACAAAGCAGGATGCAAAGAGGATGTGAAAAGGGTAGGAGAGATCAATCCAGCATAAAATCTCAAAAGAAAACATCAAGACAAAGAAACAAAAGGTCTTGCACAATGAGTTGCAGGGTTTTGTTGGGCAACAATATCCAGCACCTATGTGACAGGAGGTCACTGCCACAGGAGTAAAGGATCTCCACATCCCAGCCTGAGCCAGGGTCAGGAGGTGAGGGTGGAAGGAAACGTGGGTCTGAGCTGAACTCTGTTGCTGGGGATCAAAGTTAAAAAGCAGAAATACAGGATGCAGCAGGCTAAGAGCACAGGCAGTCGTGGCTGGTCGGAGTGCCCTTGTCTAGAATCAGGGAAAATATGGGCCAGGAGGTGCTGCTGGAATTGTGCGGTGGATCTGTAATTAAAAACGGGGCAGTAGGGAGGGCACAGGAACAATGGCTGAGTGACTGCAGGTGGCTTTTTGGTGTCCACCTGCCCTGTGGATGCAGTGGCACCAGATCCACCCCAGGGTGCCACAGAACAGGGCAAGTCACTCTCCCAGCTCAGTCTGTCACACACCCTGCTCCCTGCCTCACATCCACTCCAGAGGTCACATTCCCCCTTTTCTCTGTGCCACACAGAGCAATCAGGTCCTGTGCATTTGATGGAGAGGAGATGTGCGTGGTAAACATATGTGTGCAATGTAATTACCTTCCTAATCTCTCTCTCTCACATGGGGTCATTTATAGACATGAAAATTCAGGCAGCCTCAGAACTGCTGGGCGCATCCAGAGGCGTGCACATGCAGAAACCACAGTCTGAGCACCTGAAACTGCATGGCAGGTTCAAAGGGCTGGCACAGCCCCTGGTTTTGTTTGCAGGGTTGCAGGGATGAGGTGGACTCCAGGCTATATTCCACATTTCTCCAGATCAGGCCCTTCTATCTGGGGATCTGCATACAGCTGTTCAGCAGCAAGCCGTGTGTGTGCGGCCCTGTTGTTGTATAAACAAGAGTAGAGACTTAACCAAAGCTTTTCATGTAGTTTTATCTCGACTGCAATTTGTTTCCAGCTCTTAAAGGCTGTAGGAACATCCAGCCTTACTCCCTGGAGCCTGTTTCAGCCATTCCAGCAGTGTTCACAGCACTGTTTGATTTCCTTTGAACCGTTCAAAAATTCCCAGAGAAAGGTGCGAGTTCTGTATCCCTCCTGGAGGGATTTGGTTTTGCACACAAAGTGTGGGCTGATTTGTAAGAGGTGTGCTGTGTGCTCTGTCGCAGGTGTGCTGTCCCTCCCTGCCTACTTCAGCCCCTACCACGACGGCTCGGTGTGCAGCGATGGCCGGGCCGACGCCTACGCGCAGCTGGAGCTGCGGACCCTGGAGCAGTCCCTGCTGGCCACCTGCGTCGGGAGCATCTCGGAACTGAGTAAGTCTGGGATGGAATCCTCTAATCCACCGTGGGGTTCTTGCAGCAGGGCATGACAGCCCATCCCTCCTCCGCTGCTGAGGGGCAGCAGGAGCGCTGCCACTGTTGGCAGCGTGAGCAGCATTTAAGGTTGGGTGAGATGTAATTGTCTGGTGGTGCTGTTTATGAAAATCAGCTGGTTTCATTAGTCTGCTTAATCTCTAAATCACCTGGAGAGGTGTGAGAGGTGCTTCTTTTGGGTTTTTGGTGTTTTTTTTTTTTTTTTTTTGGTAGAGAAGTTACTGCCAACTGAAGATGGATGCTCTTTCCCAGATGCCTCTGGAGGCTCTCCTGTGCATTTGTGAAGCACAGCAAACCTCCCAAAGACAGCAAAGAGCGTTCTCTTGGTTAGTGTTTCTGCTGTGGAAATGTCTGGGATAGTCAAGGAAAAGCTTTTTGGTTACTTAAAAAACAAAAAGCGAAGGAAAAAGAAAATCTGAGAGCACTCTGCTCACAAAAACTTGTTCAACCCCTTTTTTTTTTAAAGCTGACCAAATGAAACGTTCCATTCCTAGAGTACTCACAAAGCCCCTTTAAAGTAAACAAAAATGATTTGTGTTTTCCTGGTCTACTTTCCCCCTTGCAACGTTTCTGCTGGCATCATTTTCTTAGCCTGCACCATCTGAATGCTAATGAATGCCAGGGCCAGTAAGGAGTTTGTGTGTTTCACCATTTATTTTGCAACCTGCCTTAGTTTGAGGTTTTCAAATTCCTTCAACACACCTCTATTTATCCTGGAACACAAGAGAACATTTGTAGCAAGGGGCTGGAATTGAATACAGCTTCCTCCTCTCCCTCTTCCCCCATCCCTGCCTGGCCAACTTGGTCAGTACATCCAGTGAATGGCTCTCCTGATACAGTTGCCTTTTTTTTTCTTTTTTTTTTTTTTTTTAAAAAAAAAAAGTTGCTGCCCATTGCCAGAAAAATAGAGTGAGTGTGCAAAGGAGAAGGAACGTTATTCTGAGCTGAAAATTTGAATTCCAGATGCATTTCTGCTATAAACTGTGCAGACTTCTGTGTTAGCACCAGCGCTGGAGGATCCGTGATGCTCTCGTAAAACGTGCAGATCCTGGAGCTACTGAAGTGGAAAGGCAGAGTTGTTAGAAGGATTTTTTTATTATTCTGAAGTGGGTCCTTAAAGCTGAATGTGCTGTTCAACAAAGGAGTGGCAGGGCTTTAGACTACAAGCTGAGATTTTTAATACCCCGTTGGTCTGAACCACTAAAAATGTCATGTTTAGACATACAGTAGCTTTGTGGGGCTTTCTCCTGTGTAACAGTAGAACCCCAGGGCTTCTGACTAACAAATTTAGTGTATTGCTTTTAGATATAAATGAACAAATAATAACTTCCCAAGAATTTCAGAGGGAGGTGTTGCTAATGCATATGTGGCACCACTAAACTCAGGTTGCTTTCCCAGGAGCCAGCTTTGTGATGGGGCGACTATTTCGGTTCCATCCTTTCCCAGTATTGTAACTTTTGGACACAATAGAGCAATGTTTCCTGTGAGAGTTTGAGGGGACTGTGAAGCATAAAGCAGCAGAGATTCTCCCAAGGAAAAAACATATCCTAGCTAAGTATAGTAATAATTTAGCTCACTGTTTGGTAGTCACACTACTCAAATATGAAGCTTTTAAAGCTTTTTGGAGTTTGTAATGCACCACAACACAAGGAGATTAAACAGGGTTGTGCCTAAAGCAAGCTTATTGCAAAAAGACCAACTTTGGGGTCATTGCTCTGGGAACTTTTTAAAAATCTGCAGTCCTAAAATTCTGAGTGCAACTGTGTGATCCAGGTCACCTTAGTCAAGGCCTCCTCAGGTCCACCATGCTCCGACACAGAGGCAGTTGGCTGTAGTTCAAAAACCAAGAGGAATGAGAAGCCCAGAGACCTCCTGGATTGAGATTCTTATAATGCTCAGGGACAGATTTCTGGCACAGCTTGAGACAGCCAGCATGATAAAGATTGGCTTTTTAATAAGAGAGTCAGGTCTTGGCTCTTCTGGAGAAACCTGCAGCTGGAGTGAGAATGGGAGCAGCAGACCCCTCAAAGAAGGGGTTTCTGTCTTGAACGTAATGTCACTAATTTGTCTCAAGTGCCTGGGCAGGAGGGTAGAACAGCATGACCCAATTGGAAGAAATGGGAGCAACTTCCTAAAAAAAGGAGAGTGAAGTATTGGTGCTACTGCCTTTGCCTTGTGAGACTGTCGCTGCCAGGTTGGGCAGAGAACATTTTACAAAGACATCAGTAGTTTTTGTAGGTCGGCAAAAAAATTCGGTATTTGTGGCTGGAAAGAGGAGAGCACCAGCAGTAAACCAGGCAACTCGCTGTAAAGAATGTGTGCTAACTGAGAGGTGTTGCACTTCGTGTTTTCTAACTGATAACTTGGTATTTGAAAGAAAGTGTTGCCGAGTGGCAGCCTGACGGACAGGACACCCTCTGCCTTCGTGGAGGAGGTTCTGTGCACACAGCAAACATTCCTCTGAGCTGTGAGAGCTTTGATTTCTTCAAGAAGCATGATTAAAAGCTTTATTAGGGTGCCTAATAAAGAAATGATTTTGTGTTTTCTCCCTGTGTGTGCGTGCAGGCGATTTGGTCTCGCGAGCCATGCACCACATGCAGTGCCTGAACACCATCCGGCCTGGCATGAGCCCTGTGAGGCAAACCCGGCAGCAGCAGCCCATCTCCTGGTCCCCTGATGCCCTCCACACCCTCTACTACTTCCTACGCTGTCCCCAGATGGAGTCCATGGAGAATCCCAACCTGGACCCTCCGAGGATGACGCTGAGCAATGAGCGGTAGGTCGGTGAGCTGGGAGCAGGCACGGAGCAGGCTGAAAGGGCTCCTTCTGTTGGATTTCCAGGGCAGGTTTGTGGGATGCTACCTAGGAGGCATCACTTGTTCCTGCAGCCAGGCCACATTAGCTTGTGAGCCCTGCCAAGTTTGCGAAGCCTTGGAATCGGAGCTGGAAAGTGAGCTGGTTTTTCGTGCGGTCTTTCCGAGCGAGGCACAAGGCTGTGTGCTGCCAGCAGGGCTTGTCTGGAGACCTTGCCAAAAGTACATGTGGTTGCCTAAAGCAGGAAAGGCCTTCCCAAAGAAAATGTTACCTCCTGAATGGTGCCAATTAACAATTGTCATCATTCTGGGGAAAAGCCACGCCGTTTGCTGCGGGGAGGGTTCAGGGGATTTATGAACAGGGGTTTTATGAACATCCTACCTGAGGGTTACTTCAGTTGGTGCTGTGTGTCTGGAGTAGAAAGAAATTTCTACAGGAAGCCAGGAGCTAACCAGGGAAGGCAGTGGGTCTCCCTGCCTTCTGCCAGCTCTGTGACCAACTCTCAAAGTAGGGCCATTATTAGAGCAGTCAGAAATTTTCCAGTGGGATGTTTTTGCTCTTGGAAGCCTCCCTGGTTTCCTTCCTGCCCAGCCCCTTGGCAGGCTGCCTGACAGGCTGGTGGCACAGGAGAGCTGAGGAGCCCTCAGAGCTGAGTTCCTGGACAGGTCAGGCAGCTTCTGCTCTGCAGCTGCATTCTGTAAGGAGACCCAGGCCACTCCAGACTTGTTTTCTCACTTCCAAGTGCACATCCAAGTTTCTGTTCATTTCAGAAATCTTAAATGGGGAGTTTTGTTTTCTAGTTATCCATTATATATTCCAGCTTGCTCTTTGGATATCTTTTTGGGCTGCTGGATATCAGGCTGAGGGAAGGCTCTATCCTGGCCTGTCCCAAAAGCAGCCTGTGTTTGGGAAGTTTCCTTGTGTATTGATGTGCTGAGGCCATACTCATAAAACAAAAAAGCAAAATGCTAGTTGGACAGGTGAGCAGGGAAAGGAGAACATCTCTGCAGTTTTGTAAATAACATAGTTTCTTCTTCCCACCTTGGGCTTTACTGTACTCAGCCCAGCTTCTGAGATCTGTATGAAATCGTAGTAACACACAAATAATTAATTACAGGAGTAAAAAAAGGTTGCCTTTCTGTTTGATCCTCCCCTGAAATCTTTTCAAAAAGAGCAGAACTCCTCAGAGAGAGGGAAGAGATGTACAGATATGAAGAATCAAGAGGAATTAAGTTGAATAAATAGGAGTAGAGAGAAGCATGGCTGCACACCTCAGCCTGCTGGTGGCTCAGTTTTTTGTGCCCACTAACCTTAATCTAGGTTACCCCTACATAGTGCAAGGCCATTTATTTTGCACACTGTGCAAAAAAAAGTTTTCATGAGGCCAGATTGTGTAAAGTTGTGCCACTGGTTCTCACAGTGATACAGCTGAGGCTGCTGAACAGCTCGTATCAGAAATGTAGATTAGGCTTTCTGTTTTGTATTCTTTTCAGTCCTCTCAGTGTAATGATGTTACTGTAGCTACTTGTTTTGTACACTGGGGATAATAAATGAGTTAAATCAGGAGAGCAGTTATCTCTCCAATTGCTCCCAAACAATGCTCTTCACATGGTTCACCGGAGTTTTTCTGGAGGCTGCAGCTCTGTTCTGTTTTGAAATCCGCACTAGATCCTGCAACAGCTGGGGTAAGGGAAATTTCTGCCATTTTTTCTGACCAGTACTTCGCTGTAAAGGAAATTAAAGAGGATATATTAAAATGGAGCAAAAACTGACATGAAGAAAAAAAAAGAAAACAACCTGAGCACTTAAAGGACTGGCTTCGAAAAATTTATGGAAGCTGGAAATGAAATTAGTACTGCCCATCCAACCCTACGTTCAGTTTGCTGCAGGATGTGTTTGTGTCTCGCTGTGCTGAGCTCTGGGCACATATCTAGCACAGGCAGGGGATGAATCCTGCTGGCAGTGCTTTGCAGAGGAGGTGCTTTGCTCTCTCCTGGCCGAGGAGGGGAGAGGCAGCCGAGGCTGCGTGCGAGGCGCCGGACTCGTGGCATGAGAGACAAGGGCACTGATTCACCTAATGTGACTTGGCAAGGCCGTGCAGCCCAGTTCTTTTATTATTCCCTGAGCTGCGCTAAATCAGCTGCAAACTGGGCACTGCTCTTTTGTGTGTGTGTGCTCACTTTCTGGAATACACTTTGTGGAACACACGTGTTCCATGCTCTGCAGCCCCAGCTCGTTTTCTGCTGGAAAAATCCCGGTCACAAGCAGGGACAGTAATGCTGACCTGTTCTGCCTTTGCTTGTGCTTCAGTCCCCACATTCCTGCCTAAATCTGTGCATCTGTTGATCTGAAGTTCAGCAGAGAGGGGTGGCTATTAGAGCTGCAGGCTTGGTAAGACCTGGTTTTGGGGAAGATCCATGAGACACAGTGATTCAGTGGAAGGAGCTGCAGTGGTTCATCCACAGACCTGACAGTCAGCTGTGCAGTTTGGCTTTCTGTGTGTCACACTGCCATTACAAATGCTGTGAAAATCATAACCCTGTAGGGTCTGGAAGATCTTCACTTCAGCATGAAGGCAGCCTGGGATTCAGTTCTGAAACCATGCCTAATGGAGGCTGTCACGTGCAGTGAAGGGCTTTTAAAAGCCTGGCTGAGCTTCTGCACTTACCCTGCAGCAAACTGCAGAGGGTATGAAAACAGACACACTTGCAGATTTGAGGCACCCTGGTGAACAGAGCCAGTTTCAACCCACACAAGTGGGTTTTTATCCATGCTAAACACCTTGGCAAAAGACCTGAGGTGAGGAAGGTGGAGAAGGTTGCAGCACTGGGGTGGATGGAGTCACCTATACAGGTTTCTGGAGTATGTGGATGCTTTGGGATACCCAATAGGCTGAAACTCTGCAGAGTTTGTGGATTGGGGATGTTTGCTTCTGGCACCTTCAGGTGAAGGTGTTGAAGTAGGAGGAGGAGAGGAGGCAGAACTAGAAAGCACTCAGATATCTCAGGCAAAACATGAAGCATTTCCAAAGTGAATGCAGCTGCTCGCTGTGCAGCCAAGCCATGGCCCACTTAGAACCCCAGAATGACCTCGTTTGCTGCACAGACAGTAAACCATCTGCTGTTTGGGGTCGAACAGGACACCTGAGGAAGCATTTTGCAAACACAGAGTGCCACTTGTGCAATATTTTGGCAAGGGAATTAGACCCTGAGGTGAGCACTAGCTCAGTGAGGATACACCTGAGTGCCCCGAGGCTCGGAGCTTTTCCATGTCAGCAGAGTTTTGTCTGTGCTGCTGCTGCAAAAAAGGCTTCTGCTGGGCAATAAGATACTTTTATTTTCTCTGAGATCCTAGTCTGTGTTGTGTTAGGGGTCAAACTATGTGGTTTTGGACCAGGCATGTGGCATTTCTGCTTTCTTCACTCTGTTCCTGCTCTGGGATTTCTCCCATTGCTTATGTCAGGCAGGCTAAGCTTGGGAGCACTCTTGCAGTGTGAGCTCATGTCCCAGAGCATGTTTGCTGGGGTTGTTTGGGATCCTGTGACTTGAGAAGAGCCATTCAAAGGTAAATGAAGTTCCTTTCTCCTTTTTCACTTTTCCCCAAGTGGGATATAAAGCTTTTGTTTTATTTTTAATGGTGTGTCAAGGCAGGAATGCTCTCGCAGTGATGCTTATCTTGGGGAGTATTTGTCAGCTCCCACAGAGCCCAAATCGAGGTCAATATTTAGGCTCATTTTACTGCTGAATGGACTGCTCTGCCCTGGGTTAATTACTTGGCCAGCATAGTGGTCCATCCTAAGAGTTGGGAATAGACACCACTGACTGCCCTCATCCTGTCTCTTTTTGGTAATCATCTGCCTGCAACACTTATTGTTGGAAAGTCAGCATGATCTAATACCTAAGAACAGGCAAAAAAAGTTGGATCCTGCTTCCTTGTGTAGCTGATTATCTGTGGCTTTGGGTAGGCTGGGCTTCTTCCCCTTCCAGCTGCCCTATTAGAAAAAAACCTCTAAATTTTTGTCTGTTGTTGGTACTGTTGGTCTGTAGAACATTGTGGAGCTGATTCCAGGCTTGTCCATCAGTGGCTGTCGATCCAGCCATGTCAGGCCTTTCCAAGCTGTCCATGCTGCAGCAGCGCCAAATTTTACATGTTGTCTGAGTTTGCTGGTGCATTATTTTATCCCAGACATCAGGGAGGGAGTATAAAACAGTTTACATCTGCAGGAGCCCACAGACTGTACCCATCTTGAGCTTGTCAGTGGAAATCCAGCAAAACGCTGGGGAAATTCCAGAGCTGATGGAGGATTTGTCAGCTGCCAGCAGTGAAATTTTGGGGCTTGTCAATTTAAAGGAAATTCACAGCTCTTAAGCTGGAAAACTGGAAGAAGCCCAGGGGCCACCTCTTAAGAGAAGAGAAAGCTTCGTTGGGTTTGCCATGTGTAGGCTCCAGATTCGCTGCTTGTAAACAAACCTGGCCTCACTCAGCTTCTCCCTTGTCACAGAAAATCCTTCAGGAAAGCTGCTGCTCATCCTGCCTTCAGCTCAGCGGCTGCTCTTGCCTACCAGGCTCAAAAGTGACCTGGATTTGTTTTCTGCTTCCTACAGGAGTCTTCCCATTACATCTGTTACCTCTCATGATCCAAAGCCAAAGGATAAACATGGAAACCATGTTTTTCAAGAGAGTCAGGCAGAAAAAAAGGACTCCTCTATTAGCTGGGCAGAAGAGACAGAAGCTGAGCTGCCTACTTGGGTTTTCTCTGTGGAGTATTCCCAGCAAAGTCATTTATTGGGAAGGGGTGAAAAATGCATCTGAGTCTGAAGGAAGATATATCAATGCTACAAAAGGAAAGATTGCAGCCCTTTCATGCTGTGTTTCAGTGCTCTTTGCTTAAATACTCTGTTCTTCCAACATCTGAACTATTGATTTAAATCATCATTGGCTGGAACACTTGATAGTTTTTATCATGTGTGTAATCTAGACTTACTTTGGCTGGAACAGAAACCAGAGTTGAGTCTAAATTAATTCTTCCTGGTAGACTGTCAAAATCCTGCCCAAGCAGGATCAATTGATTGATTGATTTGCAGTGGTCAGTGCAAATAAAGAGCCCCTATGGCATGGCTGGCTTTTAATCCCTAGTGACCCTAGGTCTCCTCATCACATTTCCTAAATTCAATGTTTTAAAAACACATGACTTTGATCTTACCTAGTTCCTTTTTACTCAATGATTTCTAGGTGCATCATTAGAAATAATTAGAGCCTGCAGCTCCTTCCCTCATGGCTCCCTGGGTTCTTTCCCTGTGTTCAAAAAATGTCTGCCACTACTAAATGTTCCTTCTGGAATTGCTTGGGACAGGAGTGATTTGGTCACATGGATCACATTTATGCAAAGATTCTCATTCAGATTAAAGAGAATATTAATAGCCCAGTTATTAGTGGGAATTGTCTCCAAAAAGTCTTGCTTGGCATAGCATGGGCATCCAGCTGGCAAGAAAGGAAGGAAAATCAGGAATAACCTGCAGAGCCTGCTCTGAGACCTGTGTTTGCTTGAGCTGCATCCTCAACATCACTGAGAGGAATCCCTGCTTTCCGAGCTGGTTGAGGCTTTTCAGGACAAATCTCTTCTCCAGATGGATCTTTCCAGACTCTCACTGATCTGTCATGAGGCTTTTTTCCCCTCTGCTCCTTTTAACTGCAGGTTTATGGAATTTTATTAAGTGCCATAGCTACATCATTGCCTGTCTTTTAGATTTATCTGTGGCCTAGTCTTTCCTAATTCCACTTTAATGTATTTATGTCTGAATTCTTTTATTTTACAGCCATACCCTATTGTTTCCATGCAGTATCAGGAGCAGAACTTGATACACTTAGTTCCTTTGAAAAGGTCTGCAATAAAACAAGTTCTGGGGTCTCTTGTCTGAGAGCTCTGAGTATCTTTCCATTCTGTCTGCAGCTGCCTCACCACTCAAAAATAGGTGGACAGGAATAATAAAAGCAGATCCTGATCCAGTCATTTGCCTTGAGAGAGCAAAATGCTGTGATCCTGCAGAATTTGACAGTACTTAAATCCACTCAGAGTATCCCTGAAGTCAACAGAAAGATGTGTCCACACATTCCAGCCCCATCCCCATGCCACACTCCATTGATTTTATTCTTTCCCCCAGAGCTGTTTTGATAGGAATATAGTGATTAAATATAGGGAAAAAGAAGGAAGCCTTACAGTGAACTGTGTCATTAGGGCATTGCTTGTGCAAAGGTCACATATAAATGTGCCCCCCTTTTTAAAGGGAAAAAAAAGCTATTTGCTATCCATGAAAGCCTAGTCTGCTAGATTTATTAGTAGAATAAAAAGGTTATAAACAGATAAGATCAACTTCCTTCACCAGCACAGGGAGAGAGGCTGCTAGCATGCATTTTTCAGACTTTGACCAGTTAATGTCAGCCTGAATTGTGATTTTGAGGTGCTCATTCACAAGGAGATGACATGAATAACCCTCTTTCAGAGGCCAGTAAGCTGCAACCCACATGTGTCTATTGACTGAAATTAACTGTTCAGTGGCAGTGCTGTTCCTGACCTTAGGCTGGATCATTTGTTTGCTGGGTCCATACTAAATAGTTCAAAACATTGAATATATTGCACAATTTTGAGATCTGAGGACATCTATCCTTTTAAAAAGTGAGTATCTTTAACACATTTATGATGAGCAGCTTTCACTTTCCTGCTGTTTATGGGGCATCTCAGCACATATTCAGCAGTAACTTCTAGATCAAAATGAAAAAAAATGACATTTTGACAGAGTCAGAGTCTGTGGAAGTGGGACTCCTGCATATGTGCTTCCTGGTATTCTAACTGAAAGGCTGCAGAGAGACACAGGATGAAGTGTTTATGGAATATTAAATGGAAAGGAATTAAAACAAGTCTGGCTAAAGTCAGTAGGTGACAGACCCCAGTTATGCATTCATTCCTGTAATATTCCTTCCTCTGCCTGGCATCACCTACTGAGGTATTTTAAACTGTATTTCTAAGCTATTGAGGTATTTTGAGCTGTCTTTTTTTTTCTTTTTTTTTTTTTTAATTGTTCATGTCTTTATAGTTCAAAGATTGCAGAACTGGGATGTGAGAGATGACCTTGGCAGTGGTGAAGGGAATTAATTGCAAAGCCTGAGGATCGAATCCATCCAAGTGCAACTGCTGAAGCTGGCAATGCACTCTACTCTCAATTAGATACTTTCCCCCCTCTCTTTTATGTTGTTTGTATAAACATGCACTGCTCAGTTTTCATTTTTTTCCACCTCTACATATCTCACACCTGGGACAGACCAGCCTTTCTTCCACGTTGCTGGCTGTAAGCAGTTTGTAATGTTACTGTAGTGCTTCCAAAGGAGCCCCTGCATCTTCTGATCTTTCTGTTCCAGAGCAGGGGTGTGATACAAACAGATTATTTAATTTCTCTGCAAAAGTGGGAGGAGAAGACTCTCCCTGTGTATGAAGTGGAGCAACACAGAGCAGACTGTGTGGAGAGACAGGGGAAATATTACAGGTAGAAAAGAGAGTACAGTGAAACCGAAGTTTGATGATAAAGGCTGTGTGTGAAGCTGTGGGGGGGAAAGTCTGGTTTTTGGGCTTTCTTGAGACTTGGCTGCTGTTTTTCATGTTTTGAGAAGTCTCAATTGTCACTGGTACAGATGGGACAGGACACCTGAAAAATCACCCATTTCCTGTGGTCCTGGGCAATGTGCTCAGCTGACCCTGCTTTTGAGCAAGGGCTTTGAACTTAATGGTCTCTAGAAGTGCCTCCAACCCCAGCTGTCCTGTGCTAATTTTGGTTTTTGCCCTCAGAGGTGTTTAACATCTCGTCACTCTGTGATTTCCCACTCAACAGGAATCAATACCTTGTTCCCTGGAACTAGTTCTTCAGCAGGCAGTGGTTGATCCTCACCACCTGTCTGGAGGTGTCTGACGTCTTTGTCCTGTCAGTTACAAAATGTTTGTTTGAAAACCACAATTTTCTGCTCTTCCAGTGGTTTTACCCCAGTGCTGGGTGGAAATCCCCGCCAAGGCCGTCACTGACCAAGGGCACTTCTGGTGAAAGTCCCTGTTTGTAAAAGTGTTGAGAAGTGGAGAGATGATCTCTGGCTGTGCTGTTCAGCAGTGAAGAGACAACAGACACTATGTGTGTGTGTTTGTGTGTGTTACCACCCTGCAATTACAGCTCCAGTAATTACTGTAACTAAGGCAGAGATGCCCACGTTGAGCTCTTGGCTCCTGCTCTTGAGTTTCCATCTGCTCAGATAAAAAAGAAGGTGTAAGAAGATGAGAGCCTGGCAGCTCAGCTGCCTGGAATCTCGGGGCTGGTGCAGCCAGGAATCTCCAGTGCCTGTGGGCAGCCTGGGTTGTGCATTGTTTGTTGTTCGCTCCTTGTGATGAGCAGCAAACCAGCATCAAGATTGAAAGGAAAATAATCCAGGGAGACCTAAAACAAAGCTGTTAGAGCATTACAGAAACACAGGAATGAGTTAGGCAAGCTCTTCTGGCTTCTTTTCCTGCCTTTTAGATAGTGCTTATGGGAATAATAGAGGTCTGACTGAGAGTCTGCACCTCTCTGCTTGACTCTTGCAGGTTTCTGTCTTTCCTGTGTCCATCTTTACTTAAGGACAGCCTCCTGATAGCAGCACAGTGTTCTTGTAACTAATACAATGAAAAATCAGTAATTCTGGGGATGAAAAGTTCTGTGCAGGTTGCAAAGAGCGTTGATGGTAACAAGCCAACAAGTTTCTCCTTTTTCAGTAATTGCTGTTGCCAATTGAAGTTAATATTGTTTCCTATTGGACTAAATTGCAGCCCTTCCCTTGCAGAACTTGCCTGTTTCCTGAGGAAGGAGTTATCTGGTGCTTTTAAACAAAGGCCACACTAAATAAATACAATCCTGAGCCTTTGCTGTGCAGCAGCCAGGGCTGGCAGGTTGTTGGGGATTTTGCTGTTATTGTTCCTGACATCTTTGTAACACATTGCTAAGAGCCAAGCTGCACTGCAGAATAAATATTTCTGGGTGTAATTTGTGATAATAGCAGCTATCGTTCTCTGTTTGACCTTATGGAGATTAGACCTAAGCTTTCCCTGGGGTAACCTAGGTTGGTGAGTGTCTGCCTTGGAAAAAGAAACCCAGCAGTTTGCACTTCCCCATCCCATCCCATCCCATCCCATCCCATCCCATCCCTGTGCTGTCCTGACCTCGTGGTCACTTACACAGCTAAACTGCACCATTTTAATCACATGGTTTTTGCAGCAACTGCTGAAGTGAGTGTTTCAAAAAGCACCTCTGCTCTGCAAGACAAATCCTATTCAAATGAGCTGCATGTCTGAGCTGATTCAACGCTGGGTTTAGACTCTTCTGGGGCTGAAGCACCTGGTGTTGATCCCATGGTGCTGGTCTAGCATGTTTGCTGAGAGAGGAGGGACCAGGCTGTGCTTTGCTGGTGATGCTGATGGAAGGGGCATTTCCAGCCTGGAGTCAAACCACTGGCAACTCAAGTTCCACTGGGGAGTGTGTACCTGCAGGTCTCTCTTCAGGGATTGGAAAGGCTATAATAATGTCTAGAGAACAGAAGGGGCAGGCAGAAGCTGGAAGGTTTTATTCCTAAGCTTGCTGGAAAACTCTCTGCTGCTAGAAGGAATTCAGTTACCAATTCCTCACCCCTCTGGCTTTGTTCAGAAATGGAAAAGATCTTTCTGGAGAAACAGGGGGCTCTTCTTGGGCAGATGCTGCAGAACTGGGGACATTTCAGTGGGAAAGGATGAGTTGTTTGTGATGCAGTTCCAGAAGATGGTCTGAGAGGGAATAGGAGCATGTTAGCATGAAATTATAACAGGGCTAACATAACCTGCTCAGAACTTAGCTGCTTGTAATTATCCTGCTCCCAGCAGCCTTACTGGGTGATTGAGTTCCCTCTGTCAGCCCTGCACTGTGCCAGGTAGCCAGTGCTCAGTTCCCTGTTGGGGCTGCCAAATTCTTCAGGAAGGATCTCTCTGAAGAGCTGGTGCAGTGGAATATCACAGAAACATATGTGCTTTAAGTGACTTTCCATCTGGGCATCCCATTCTTCCTTGTACAAGAAGTTACAATAGTTTAATCAACACACTTTGGGGCTACTTCTGGGCTGCTAAACTGTCTGTGCTCAGATACTCAAGATACCTAAAGATAAGTGGCTTAATCTGAGAGCACAGTTTGCCCCAACATAGTGGCAAAATTTGGGCTCTGTGCAGCTTCATTCACAGTCAGGGCTCAGAGGTACCTGCTGCAAAGAAAATAAAATGAAAGCCAGTTTGTTTCTCAAATAATTTTGTTCCTTCATGGTTCTTTTCAGGTAGAACCCTGGGAAGAAAGGTGTGTCCCATGTGTTGTAAACATTTCATTGATTACTCTTTATTTGTGCTTGAAATGCAGAGCATTGGATGCTGAGAGAACAGTTTATTAAAGCAACAGGTACTTAAGTGTAGAGCAGAATTTTAGAATGCTGATATTTCCCTCGACAAGCTGAAAAAGAATCATTGTGCACATTGAGTGCAATGGTATCAGAATATGCTCATGTTCAGCTTTGTCATTTTTATCGTATCAGTCATTGATGCTTCTGTGGTTAGAGATTTGCCTTTTGGCAGCAGCATTTTAATGGAGCTGAAAAGAAAGAAAAACCCTGCCATTTGGCATTAGAAACAAAAATTATTGGGTTTTCATGCTGGTCATTAGCTGAGAGAGCAGCTGGAGCTTGAAATTCCTTTGTGTTCCTGTAGGAAGCCCAGAGCTGTTCCCTCTGCCGTGGTCAGCATGAACCAGGCTGGGCCTGTTGCAAGAACAGGTTTTATCTGAGCATAGGGAAACTTCATTATTTTATCCCTAATATAATGTTTATCTGATCTATTAATATGAGACTATTTAAGTGTGGCTTTTTAGAGAGAGAGAGAGATGGGGTAGCAGATAACTTGATATGGAGACTTGAGTGACAATTGGGTTTTTTCATCTCCCTGTGCTGCAGGTGTTGGGGTGTAAACAAATATTGCTGGTGTCTTACTCAGGCATTTGCCATCTGGGCACAAAATCTGCAACTCTGTAGTTCACAGTCCATGAGAAATAGATATGAAAGTCTGGTAATTTGACAAGTTGCTTTGTAGGAGGGCATTGGTTATGCCTCTGGCCTCCTGTTTGTGCTGGTATTTGACCACAGCATCCTGAGGGTCTCAGGGTAAGAGCTTTTTTTCCATGTGTCCTGTCAGCATTGCTCTTGGTTAGGCCAAGCTGTGATCTGCTGAAAGATCTCCTGCATCCATATATTGAAGTTTGAATAGTTATAGTTACTCTCATTTGAGATTCAGTAGAAGTTCATACACTGTAGCAGGCAAAGCAAGCGGCTGCTCAGCAGCACTGCTGGCACTAAAAGCAGACTTAATAGCTGGAATTTGTGGCATCTGCTGAGAAGCTCCAAATGTTGAAATGTAGTGCATGCATGCTCTAAATTTAGGATATTTGAAAACTGAAAGAATTTGAGCTTGGCCAATTAAATCCACCTACCAGAATCCCAGAGTTACGCTGTTGTGTCTGCCGTTCCCAGTGCTGCTTAGGTTCAGTGATGATGCCCATTGATAGGATCATAAAAATCCCAGAGATAGAACCATAAAAAGAGTTTGAAATTAGGAGATTTCACAGTCTTAAACACAAAATGGAAGAAGGAGATGATTTCTTGTCTGGCATGGAAAGACTTCATTGCAACAGCTGTTTTCTTTGAATTCAGGACACTTCTGTTGCTTGCATTTCTCATATCTGTAACTTTACATGGCACTATTTATTCAGTTTTTTAAGGCAAAATGCAAACATGGAACTCTATGCTTTCCAGTAAAAAGCAGAAACAAATTCATTCACCACTGGAATTTTCTCTTCATTCTGCACAGCAACTCTTCAGTGTTTCAAGACAAGAACTGAGGAGCAGAGCTAAAGCTTCTTGAAGATTTAGATGAAATGTGTTCATTGAGCAGTGTGCCTTTAGGATAGAGTGATGTCTTCCTGCAAAATAATAATTTAAAACTTTAAAAATGCCACGGTGGCATCTATTTGATCAGTGATGTTACTTCTCCTTCTGAACTTTGATTAATGGCAGATTTTATGTCTTACATGGCACTATTAGAAAAGTCCTGTCCATTCATTCACAAATGCTATACCCCATGGGGTTTGAATACCCTTTATTTGAGCAAATGGACTCTTAAATTACATTATTGGGTGGAGTGGGTACCTGATTTTAGAGCACACATTGCATTATTTCACCGAAGAGAGCTGCAGACCTGCATGTGTTGGTGTTCTTAGTGCCTTCATGCTAAATTAATTCCTGGAACATCTCAGATTCTAGGAAAGTGAAAAGCCGAAAGATTTCTTGGATTTTCACGAAGAAAGCACTGACATCAGCAGTGGGGTGACTGATGACACACAGTGTCCCTGCTCACAGGAGTGTGACATGGCACAGGAATGCCACATCAGTCAAGTCTGTACAAAACCAGTGGTGTCATCAACTTTTTCTTAGTCCTGAAAGGGAAAGAAACATCTTAGAATCATCTTCTTAACCTTGAAATGTTTTGCCTCTAGATACCAGTATTCTGTGGTTTAAAATGTCTTATTTGAAACACTAATTAGGTTTTGGCTTGTGCTGGGATGTAAATGGGAAAGCTTTCCCTGTTTATTGTGAAAACCCCTTTGCTTCAGTAAGAATTGTCTTTGTTTAACAGAACAAACTTTTCCAGCTATAATTAATTGAACAGCTTTCAGTATTCCAGAACTGCAGAAAAAAACCATTTCTCTTCCTGGCTCTTTGCTCACCCACTCTAACTGGGGAGCTCCGGGCAGTTTTCATGAGCGTTGCAACGCTCTGTGTCAGGATTTTACAAGTGGGCCCTGAAAACCAGTTCAGTGATTGAATCTGGCACATTGGGTTTGGCTCCAGAGCCAGCATATGCTTTTAACATATGCACATTGGCAAATCAGATTGAAGTCATAACTAAAAGGGCTGCTGTCTCAATCCTGCTCCTGCTGCTGGGAATTATGTGTAATGGGCAAAAAAAATTGGGGAAGGAGGAGTCTGGGCTGTGGATAGTGAAGAACCAGCTGACCCCTGGTAAATCTGCTTGCAGATAGCTTGGGATATTTTTTGTTTTGTTTTTGGTTGGGTTTTGTTTTGTTTTTGTTAGTTTGCCAGTGTAGCTGCTGGAATGCACCGTAGGAGTTGCTGCTTGGTTTTTCTGCCCACAGGATCAAGGCTGATCCAAGAATAGCAGACACCCCACTCTGGCTCTCTGCCCGTGTTTATCTCTGACTATCACCTAACGTGCTGCTACAGGCTCATTCCTTTCATGCGTTTAAATTGTGCTCCTGTCCTGCTCCAAAATGTACCAGTTTTCCTTTGCTGCTGGAATTGTTGAGCATGGCAAGGTTTTCCTGGGTCAGATTCCTCAGGATGGGTCCTGGCTACCAGGACTCCACATGTTGCACTGGTTGGATCTTGTTTGGAAAGTGTTTTGTGCTTGCAAACCAGGACAGTTGGGGAAAGACTGATGTAGATGGCCTGGCCAGAGCCACTGTTGGAATAATCATGGAATCAGGATAATGGAATGGTTTGGGTTAAAAGGAGCCTTAAAAGTGATCTTGTCCCACCCCAATGTCCACAACTCCCACTATCCCAGGTTGCCCCAAGCCGTGTCCAACCTGGCCTTGGACACTTCCAGGGATGGGGCAGCCACAGCTTCTCTGGGAATCTCTTCCAGGGCCTCCCCACCCTCACAGGGAAGAATTCCTTCCCAACATCCCATCTGTCCCTGCCCTCTGGCAGTGGGAAGCCATTCCCTCTTGTCCTATCAGTCCAGGCCCTTGTCCCAAGGCCCTCTCCAGCTCTCCTGGAGCCCCTTTAGGTACTCCCTGGAGCCTTCTCTCATCCAGGCTGAGCAATGCCAGCTCTCCCAGGCTTACTGCAGAGATGGGGTGTTCCAGACCTTGGAGCATCTCCATGGCCTTCCCTGGACTCACTCCATGTTAATTGAGGTCAGGACTGCAATTAGGTCCAGATACATGAAAGAAGAATAGTTTATCCCCCAAATTGTTTGCTGTAGTTTTCACCCAATGAAGAGCTTTAGGGCACTGACGAGTTGGGAGCAGCAGCAGGAGCAGGATTGGTGGTTTTCCTTCCTCTGCATTTCCTCATGTCCATCAGGGCTCCAACAGCTCTGTGTGGGGCTGGGGGGACAGATGGAAATCTGTCACATCTTGACCCCATAACTGTGACCATATTGCGATAGTTAAACTATCATGTATGTTTATCTGCCTCTTAACAACAACTGTATACATTTGAAGTTGGTTTTCATTATTTTCTGCCTCTCTAGAAACCTTCCTCCTGCCTCAGCTTTGCAGATGTTGCAAATATGTTTTTCTAATGAGACACATGGCACATTCCAGAGCAGCACCAGTGCTTGTTTCCAGCCTGAAAATGAAATCTTTTCCCTGTTGGTAAAGTAAGGTTTGTAAAATGTGATTACAATAAATAAACCATAGACTTGAGAGCTCTTTTTAAGTTTCATAGTGAGTTCTCAATGATTACTTCATGTTATTTTTTTAGTGAACTCAAATTTAATTTTTCCTTTGATTCGTAGCAACATGAAGTAAAACCTGTCTGAGGCTGCACCTTATTTTTAAGTGTGGTTTGCAAAGGATGGAAAAGGTGTTATTTCTGTCTGAAGGAAGAAGGATCAGAGCTGCCAGTTCTAGATTTAAACTACTCTTGTACCATTTTATATTCTGTATATAAAGAGGAAACTCTGAAGGCAGATTCAGTGGAGAAAGGATCCCAATAAATATAATATTAACCAGATGGCTTTCATTCCATTAGTGTCTGACTGCAGGATAACTCTCTAAACTCATGGCATAGCCAAGCCAAGGCCTTAGTAACTTGATAACGATCCACTAAAATTTGAGAACTCTTATCTTCTGAGATGTGAGCCAGTCATTGTTTTAAGGGAAGTCAGAAGAACACTTTTTGGGGTCAGTTGGATGTGGTTAAATTTCTTCTTCCTTTTCTGTAAGGATTTGGACTGTCTGCCTTGAAAGATGTTGCACATGTTGAGATGATCCTTGAATAGGGCCCAGCATGGTAATTCCTATTTTTTTTCCTGTAAACGTGGGAAGTTCTTGAAATTTTGTGAAATACTTTTGAATCTGTGAGGAGTAGCTCCTGTGTGAAGCTGGTTGTATTTTGGAGCAACAATTTTGTGTTTCTTCTACATCAACATCTCTGTTGTTATTTTATTCACATATAATTACATACTCTAAGATACATTTTTTTCCTCCCTGCTGCTTGAAGAGAGGTTTTAGTGTTTCAGAATCCAAATTGTAAATATGCCACTATTTTCCACATCAGTGTGCCATGGTTTGAGTTTTGGATACTCTGTCTTGCCTCAGAATCTTTTCCCTTCTCCAAGTAATGAGACTTCACTCTAATTTCTTTTTGACTCTGTTGCCATCCTTGGGATTTTTCCATCTGAGTGATTTTGAGCCATAGAATTTGATTCCAGCAATAAATTCAAATATTAGCTCACTGTACTGAAAACCTTCCCTTTTCATTTTTTAGTCCCTTGCAAAAACTCACACTGATCTTTAAAGATTTGGGATTCTTCTCTGCAGGAGCCTCTGTATAGTTCCTGTAAGTCAAATATGTGGGTTACCATTGTCCCCTCCACTCTGACCATGAATATTGTGAGATCTCCACATGCTTTAATTCACTCAGACCATTTAGAAGGCCTGGGCACAGGCAGGATGGAGACTGTGCCTGTGCAGCTCAGGCCCTGCTCAGGCTGCCAGGAGGGAGGTGAATTTTGCCATTCACACCTGCTTCCATTAGGACAGGATTTTCTTTCCCGCTTTAGAAGAAGGAGAGCCTTGTTTAGAAGAACAAGGTTTTTCTTTCTTGCTGTTGCTGTCACTGTTGGCTCCTGCTTTGTTTTGCTGTAGCAGAGCAGAGGGCAGTGAAAAATAGAGAAGAGGTGGGGCAACAGGGAAAATTATTTATTCCTCCTTTTTCCCTCCAGCTGGAAGGGGCTCTGAGCAGCCTGGGCTAGTGGAAGGTGTCCCTGCCCATGGCAGGGGGTTGGAACACGATGAGCTTTCTCCACCCTAAACCATTCTATGACTGTGATTTTTCACCAGTCTTGTCCCTGGATCCTCCTGGGGGCACAGCCAGGGGGAAGGGATGTGATAGAATGGCTGTTTTTGTGGGAAACCCCACTGTCTTCACCTGAGTTAGCAGGTGCTCAAAGCAGGGGAAGGATGATGTGATTTTCTAACTCCTCTGGAGTGCTCTCCTTTTTGCATACAATTAACTTCCCTTTGCCAAAGTATCTTGATCCCAGTGCTGCTAGAAATCCCCAGAAGAGCCCACTTTGGGAAAGATTTCTTTGTGATGGATATCCCTGAAAGTCTGTGATCCCACAGCTTCTCCTCAGATGCTGCTGCATGTGCTCTCCACATGCCAGTCATATCCAGAGCCATTCTAATGAAAGCACCTTTTCCAGGAAAAAGTTATCCTAAAACTTGCTGTAAATTCGCTGCCAAATGCTGCTTGGCCTCCTCTGCTATGTCTAAATAAAACAATGTGGTTTAGCTCAAAGGAAGGGGGAAAGCCCATAATAAAGTCTGTTCTTTCTCAGAGCACTCTCACCCAGTGATCCCCTCGGGAGTGGCTGTCCAATTCCAGATGGAGGGAATTTCAGAGAATTTATGGGTGCAATATTGACAGCCCATGACAGTATCAGACATCAGTGTGATCCTTCACAAGGTGTACAGAAGAGGAGCAGTTCCTATTCCACTTCCCAGTCCTATGCACATTCTCAGTTCACACTGGCATCACTCCAAAACAACTTCATGGCAAAAAAAACGGGAAGAAACCATGGTGGCATTGTGCTTCCAAGAAAGCTGAGGGTCTGTGTCCCCAGCGAGCTGCTGCTGGAATATGACAGCTTCCCAAGGCTGGATCACTTCATGTGTGGAATTTAATGAGCTGCCAAACGCTTCTAAATGTCAGGAAGACCAGAGGAAAATGGCACCAGGCAGAACATGGCACAGGCAGGAGCGTAGAGACAGAAATTAATTCTTTAGCTTGCAGCATCTCCCAGTTAATTTTCCACTAAGGTTTCCCCCCCTTCCCCTGCTGCAGACTGTGAAATGATCAGTGATTCCTTGGGGGAAGATGGATGCCCAGGTTAAGGGCCACAGGGGTGAGAACGGCATTTTATTTTCGAGAAAATGAGTAATTTCATTTATTTTCTTAGTGCGACGTGACCCAGTGTTGGTGTTTCATTCAGCTGAACTGCACCTCTTCTTTCTCCTTCAATCCTGGGATAATGCTGCTTATCTGGTGGAGTGTCAGTGAGCAAAGGAAGATAAAGCTGTTCCCAGAGCGTGGCCAAGTTGGGAGAAAGGAAATAATTGAATAAAAGCAGGAGAAAAGAGTAAGAAGCTCATCCTCAAGCTAAAAATTTTGCAGAGAAACAAAGTTTTTTCAGCAAAATTGAAGACATTATAGTGACCCTCGATAGAATAATGAATAATAAAGAATTATTTATCCAATTTGCACAGCAATGCCAGCAGTGGGGTTTGGAAAATCAGGACAGCAGGATGAGAACATCCTTCCTGACACTGCTTTTTGCATTCCAATGTCTGCTCCCCTTTGGACACAAGGAGAACCAGGCAGTCTGAGCCTTCCAAAGCCTTTTAAAGCCTTTGGAAAAAAATCTGTTGAGATTAAAAAAAGAAACAGAAGGGGAAAAAAAAATTTTTCTTCTTGCTATTCCTCCCAAAGCAAGTTTTCCACATCCAAGGTCTGCTTGTGTGGAAGCCATTTATAACCCTGGCACATGTGGATTTTTTGCAGAGTGGAAATTCCTTCAGGATAGGTGTTATTTCTGGTGCAGACTCTGTGGCATTTGCTGCTGGCTGACCACAGGTTCTGGCTGCCCAGGGCCTTGAGTCAGTCACCAGAGTTTGGTCAGGGTTCCTGCCCAGCAGTGTTCCCACCATGGGAGTGTCAGGGAAGCTGGGATGTGGCCTAAAGCTTTGTTTACCACAAAAGGTGGCAGAAGGAATCTCTTGTAAGATGAGCTTTTCCAGTGCTCCTGAGCATTCCCAATCTAAATATAATTTAATTCTGTATTTAGTTTTGATGCTTTTGGCCTCCCTGGCCCACCTCTCTGCCCTCACCACCTCTGTGGAACTTTGAATTCCATGCTAGAGGCTCTGCAGAGTACATAGAAAAGATAAATAATTATTTTGGCTCCTCTCTTAAGTACCTGCATTCAAAAAGTGTGAATGGGTCTTTTCCAGGCTGGATAAGAGCTGAAATTCTCAGGAGCAGAGAATTTGCTTAAAGGCATCTCCCAAATGCCTGTGGACAATTCCTGCTCTTCCCTTGGGGAGGTCAATCAGCTCTGAATTGGATGAGCTGGAATGATTCATCCCATCCCTTTCAGAAAGTCTTGGGAAGGATGAGCTGCTGGATGGTTCTTAAAGTGGTGATTGTTGCAATATCAGCAACCCTGATATTCTGATTCTTTGGCAGAAAAGTGAACTGGTAACAGGAGAAAGTCAGTGTCCTGTTAGAAACACCCTGGCCCTGGGCAAGCCAGGATCCGGTTCTTAAAACACCTCTGGTTTTGTAGAAGCTGTTTCACAACTCAGAAGAAAAGGAAGATGAGGAGAAGAGGGAAAAATAGTGGGTATGTTTGTGGAGTGATAGTGGCAGCATTTCAGGGTGCACCTTGCAACTGGGAAAATGAGAGCATATTTTTACAGAGTGGAGTTATTCCAGCCTGAAGGGTGTTCAAAGTCGCGATAAAGGGAGTTGTGCTTGTAAATCCCATTATGAATAAATGGTTTCTAACAGGATTGGTGCAGCTCCCTCTTCCTGCCCTCACACATGTACACAGGCACAAAGGCATTTGAAAAATGCTTTTCATGACTTCAACTGCTTTCATTAATGCCCAAATCAGTTCATATTCCCTCATATATATATTTTTCTCTCTGAACTTTGTAAAGGAATTGATCCTTTCTCCGCTCAGTTAATTTCTTTTGAATGGTTAAATGGCACAGGTTTTTGGTTTGGTTTTTTTTTTTTCCTTTTTCCACAGCGTTAATGAAGTCGTTTCTGGGAATGGGAGAGGTGTTTTCATTACAGCCGGCACTTCCAAGCCTTCCACTGGGGTGGCAGGTATCCTTGGGGAAAAATCAAGCAAAATAGATCAGTCTGGCTGTATATTGAGAGGGTAGATGAGATGTGTTGTGTATGAGAGTATTATGGTAACTATACATTAATGTGTGATCTCAGTGCTGTGTTCATTCTTACAGCAGGAGTAAGGGGAGCTAATCACGAGCTGGTGCTGCTGTTATTACCTTATTTATATTCCTTTATTGCCTTGCAGCCCTTCATATTGAGTAAAACCTCATTGTTCCACCACTTCTGTGGTCTGGAGACTCAGGGGAGCAAAGCTGAGGGTCAGGTGGGCATAACTGAGCACTGCATAAGAAAGGCAAAATGCAAAAAGCTGTGGGGATGGTGGTAATGTGAAGATTAATGGAGGCAGGACTGAATTTAGCAAGGTTTGAAGTTGCAAACAGTCAAGGATATTTGTAGTGTTCCTAGTGGAGGAGTGTAAAAATAATAATAAATAATAAATAATCCTGTGCCTATGGATTATTTAGAATAACAGACACAGCTATTACATAAACTCTTCGGGTGACCGAGGCTGAGTGGCCCTGACCTTCCAGTCCAGTTTCCTTCCTCAGGTGGGATTTATCCGTGCCAGGCTCCCCCTTGCACACCCAGGAACCCACAAAGTGCCCTGCAGCCCCAGCACTTGTTCCCTAATGGATTTCTGCCCTCCCTCCACAGCCCCTTCATGCTGCTGCCGCCGCTGATGGAGTGGATGCGCGTGGCCATCACCTACGCCGAGCACCGCCGCAGCCTGACCGTGGACAGCGACGACATCAGGCAGACGGCCAGGCTGCTCCTGCCGGGGCTGGACTGCGAGCCACGCCAGCTCAAGTACGTGGGCTCAGCTTTGGGGAGCTCCTCTGGTCCTTGGAGCTTCTTAAAACTTTCCTCTAGTGGTTTTGGCTCGCCAAGTTGAGATTTCCCAGCAAATGTGCCAATTAGTGGGGTGTGTTCGGTGCTGGCCAATCACCAGCACAAAAATGGACAATATTAAACAACAAAACCTCTTGCTGCTCCAAAAGAGGTGACAAATTCAGAAAGTCCCCTCTGTGGGCTGTAGCTCAGCTCACTTAGTCTCTTATCAGTCCCTCCAGTGCTGGAAATGCCGCAGCCCAGGCCACAGGTGGGAGCTGCCAGTGCTCAGGCACAGAATATTCCTAGCTGGAACAGAATATTGCTAGCTGGAAGGGACCCACAAGGATCATCAAGTTCAACTCTTAAGAATTAGCACCATGCTGTAACCATGGAGCTAATCTCAGGGTCACACTTTCACTACATTTCCCAGAAGTCAAATCTCTCTGTGCTGCACAAGCGATACATGTTTAACTTTCTGGTACTTCCAGAGATAAAGGAGCTTTGGCCAAACTCCACAGCTGGGGCTGAAAGATTTTTTTGTCTTTCTGAAAGTTAAATACAAAATGCAAGTATTTGGGTTCAGGGTTTTTCTGTACCTCAGACTTAATTACAAAATTATTCTTTGCTTTATAAGATAGCTTGAATGAAAGATCTAAACTAGCAAAAAAAAAATATTACAGATTGCATTTTTTGATCCTTTAAAGCAGTTACTTTGTATCCAGCATGTTCAGGGGGAAAGAAGGTCTTGAAACTGGTTTGTTTGTTTAATTGTTTATGTATTCATTTATTCCTGACTTGCTGTGGGATAGGAACAATGTGCAAAGGCAAGTTCCATATCTTCAAAAACCTTTGTTTTTCTGAAGTTCACTTGATTTCAAGTGGAGTCATTTTATTTCACTTTTTTTTTTTTACATAATTCTTCTTTTTTTCTTTCTTCTTACTATTGTATAAAGTAATTACATATTGTTCTGGGTAACACTGTAAATTTTGATACCAGTTTGAACAAGATTATGGTAGGATTTTATGAGAGATTCATCCTGAATCTTCTGTGTGAGGTGATGAGTGGCCTGTTCATCTGGCAGGCTGTCCAGGCTCTCCAGAGGAGGATGGCTGTGCTGAAAGCATCTCATTTATCAGAGGAGCTTGACAGGCTGATATCTCACTCACTGAGAGTTTGCTCAAGAGCCTGTGCTGGAAACCAGGAGGGTACTGTGGAAGGCATTCACCCCAAAATAACATCAAAGGGCTGAGCTCCCAGTGCCAGCCTCCAGCTGGGAAGTGATCCTTCAGTGAAGGAGACACACTTCCAGGTCTGGAATTCAGAAGAGCCTGAGCAGACAGCCAGAGGATTTACAGTAATCCCTGGGCTCCTTCCAGATGACATAAAAGTTGTCCTGATAGTCATCTAAAGGATAAGGATTTAGTGGATCCTCATAGAAATGTTAAAACATTTCCTTCAAGTGAGTTGCTGGAAAAGTGTTGAGGGTGTTCTCTGCCTAAATTTAATACTTTAAAAAATTTTTTATATTTTTTGCCCAGAAAAGACTAAGGATCCATCAATTTTTTTTATGGTATGGGCACCATCCAGGAATTCTTTTGTCTTTCACAGACCTGAATGCTGCTTCAGCTCCTTCAGGAGACTGGATGCTAAAGCTGCTACTGAGAAATTCCAGCAGGACCTGGGCTTCCGCATGCTGAACTGCGGGAGGACGGATCTGATCAACCAGGCCATCGATGCGCTGGGCCCCGACGGGGTGAACACCATGGATGATCAGGTGCGCTACAGAACAAACCCTCACCGCCCCAAAACCCCCTGCATCAGCAGCTCCCTCCTTCCTTTCCACGTGGCAAATCAATACCAGGTCGTGTTTGTTGCCTCTCCAAGGGTTTTCTAATTCTAGCTCGTGGTTTAGGCTAAAATGCATCCCTTAAAACACAGAAAAATACGTCCCCACCCCACTCTCATGCCACCCCTCCAAAAAAAAACCCATTAGAACCTGGAGTGGATTGTTTATCAGCTGGAATGTCTGTTCTTCTTTGGATGGGCTGTCTCAGGCACTGATGGCAGGCAGGTTAACACAGGGACAGTGAATGGAAAGTCTGATATGTGCTGAGAGGATGTCAAAGCAAAGTGGTTTCTTTTCCAGTGACACTCTCCTCTGGCTCAACAGCCCAAATCCCGGCTGGGTTAGTGAGGAGTGACCAAAAGGTGTTTTTGTCTCATGACTTTCAGGCTCAGAGCAGTTTGGAATACAAGACACAGCACTGAGGGCCCCGCCCCAGTGGCCTGGTGTCAGTCAGTGTTAGATTTGCTCATAGTCCATCATGCTGATGTGTCTGTTTATCCATTTTTAACTGTTCCCTGCTCAGCTACACTAAACCACAGGGATTTGATAGTCCTGGGAGTCTCTGGCTGCTTCTGCTCATGCTGTCAGTCCCATCAAGCAACAGCAGAGTCTGTCCTCTGGGATATCATTCAATGCATGGAATTAGCTTTTAATTTAAAAAAAGGGGGGAAAAAGCCACCTCTCCTAAATAAACACTCGTTACAGCTGTCACAGCAAGGAGAATGAGCTGTCACATCTCTGGAACAAGAGGATATTGAGCAGTGGGAAGGGCTTGTGTTCAGGTAGAGAGGTTTTCTCACTGCCAGCATTTTACTGCAGTAACATTTCAGACCCAGCTCTGAACCTGGCACATCTTCCATAGCACTTCTCACCATCCTGCAGTTTTAAGGGAAGTGTGAATGTATACACAAATAGCAGAAGCTGCTCCTGGACATATCTGGGTGTGTAGCTGCCTTATTTACAAATCCAGTACCAGGAGCTTTGTGGTCCCTGGGGTGGGTATCTCATCATAGATATTCACTTCAGTAAAGTGACTGAGGTCGCAGATTTATATTATAAAGGTTTCCCACTTCCTCTTTATATTTTTTTAAAATAAGCTTTTGCAGTTCCTGTAGCCCAGAGGCTTCTCATTCTCTCAAATATTATTTTGTGATTTGCATTATGAGCCACTGTGCCCCAACACCTCAGACACTGGTACCAGGACTGTCACTTCTTGCTGCAGGATGTCCCCTACCTCTCACACAGCCAGCAAACTGGGAGCTGTCTGGCTTTTGTCAGCACAGAGGCTCCTGTGTGCAGCTCCTTGGGAAGTCTGAGGAGTTTCTGCTGTCACTCACTGATGTCTCATCCTGTGGGTGGGATCCTCTTGCCAGCCCTGCTGTGAGAGGGGCAGCTCTGTGTCTTTGGCCCTCAGAGAATGTTTTGGCACCAACAAAAAGGGCAGGACAGGCTCCCTCTGGAGACATTATTTCTTGGAAATTCTCCACTTGACTCTGGAGCAACTCAGCTTTGTGTGCAAACAAGTGCCTGCATGGCACTGCCCACCCCAGGCAGAGTTAAATCCAAGTTCTGAGAAGGAGCTGCCATAGCTGGAACAGGAAGCCAAAGCTGGACTTTGCCACCAGCTTGTTTTGCTCCCTTTGGAAAAGAGAAAGACAAAGCCAGGTGCCCAAACTTGGGAAATCTGACTTGGGTATGATAGAGCTACTGGATAATTTAATGCAAAGGCTTTAGATCCAGGTTGGGATTTTGATTACTCCCAGGGTATGAGCATGTCCAGGATGTTCAGACCCACTTGCCCATCTGTGTACATGGAAATCTGTGGAAAAGAACTCAGAACATGCCCTCAGAAACATGAGTTTGGAGCAGGACCCTGTATTCAGTTCTGATGGGGACCAACAAGCACCCTGGTTTCAGGGGATTGGAGATGTTTAGGAGAAGAGTCTCTTCTTTCCTTTGCAAGGAGCAAGCAGGAAGTGCAAAACTAACATTCAAAATTTAAAAAAGGATAGTGTAAGTCTATACAAGTTTTAGAGCCCTGACTGGGGTTTGTGCCTGCAGACCTGTGATTTGAGTTCTCAGTTTATAATGAGTGTGGAGTCTCCCAAGCCCCACAGAAGCCAGAATATCTCACCCAGAAATATCCTCACCAGTGTAAGTGCCCCAAAGCAGGAAGCTGGGAGTTGTGGCTGCTTTGAAAAGACACCTTTACAGAGTCAAGAGCAGAATTCCTGTGTGAGAGATGTAATTCCATTTTACAGTGCAGCTCCATTAAGGATGAAGCTCTGTTATTGCACACTGAGCTGCGGAGATGCTGCCTGTAAAAATTTCAAATGCCTGCAATAATTAAGGGGAGGGGGCAAGAAAGCTGTGGGATGTGAGCAGGAATGGATTTTACCAGGCCATTTCCTTTCTGTCCTTGGCTACTTCAGGAATGAGCTCTATAAGTAAGGCTCATTTTTCTCATAATTCATCTCTGAGCCGTCATGGTTTGCTGGTTAAGTAGAGGGAGGGAGATTTATGGGATTGAAATGCTGAAATATTGAGGCAAATAGGATTTTAGCAATGGGGAGAAGTTGCCAAATAAATTCATCGTCTGTATTTTTGTGTTGCTTTCTGCCTTCAGTTCATTTGGCTACAAATGAGCCAAGAAATGGCATTTCTTTGTTGGCAGCCTTGGGAAAGCTGGAGAGTTGTGGACAATACAGGGCTAGGATTTTCAGTGATCCTTTTTGTGTTCTTTCAGCCTTGCCCAGTGATATTTGTCCAGGTCATTTTCCAGTATCAGTTGTGCCCACTCTGCATAGAAATCAGAAATGCTTTATAAATACATGTATGCTGTCCCTACACACACTTTGTAGGTTAAGATTCAAACTGGCTGTGTCCATGACAGTGTCACTGTTGGTAGGGATAGAAAGATAACTTTGTTTTTGTTTTTATTTTTTGTTTTCTTTCTGAAGGGTATGACCCCCCTCATGTATGCCTGTGCTGCTGGAGATGAAGCCATGGTCCAAATGCTTATAGATGCTGGAGCAAATTTAGATATACCAGTGAGTAACCGTCTGCCCATAATTATCCAGCTGTAAACTAACAGGAGCTCTGAAATCTCTCCTAGCAACTGAAGGCTTCAGTCCTGAAGCTTCAAGAAAGCATTTCTCCCAAAAACCGTCACTTCAGGGATTTGGGAGGGGGGAGAAAACCTTCCAAACACCTTGGAGCACTCAGTGGCTCCAATTAGGCTTGGCACTGGCAAGTCTAATGGGCAGGGGAGGGGGAGGGAAGGAGCTGCCACAGGGAGAAACCAGGGAGCCCATTAAAAGTCCCAGGGGATGAGGCAGAGCGAGTGGTGGTCACAATGTTCTCCAAGTGGCCCAAGTCCCCGTTCCCTGGGTCTGTCACTCGCAGGGGTAGAGGCTGGTTGTGTAGAAGGCAGGGGAGGAAGGCAGGCAGGCTGCAGTGGGTAATGAGTGCTGCTTCCCTGCTCCAGGTGCCCAGTGGCTCTCCACGATACCCCTCGGTGCATCCCGACAGCCGGCACTGGACTGCGCTCACCTTCGCCGTGCTGCACGGCCACATCTCCGTGGTACAGGTGAGATTCCAGCCAGGAATCCTTCCAGCAGGCACTGGGCACTGAATGCAGCCCTGGGAGCCCTTGCTCCCAGCCTTCCTGAGCCTCCTAAACACCAGTGAAAAAACTGCCTGCTGTTTAAAACAAGGAGAATGAAAATTGGTGACATAATTCCTAGCAAGGCTTTGATAACAAAGCACAGCGTGTTTCTGTATTTTTCTTTGGTTTCAGTGTTGCTCCAAAGCTCACTGCTCCCAAAACAATGCTGCACAATCACTTCTTTAGTTTTAAATAAACTAGTGCTTCACGTGGAGTGGTTGCAGGTTGGCTGTTTGATCGGGAGCTTTATAATAGTAGATATTAATTGGTTTATAAATTTACATGCAAAAATCCAGTGTGTGCTGATGTCTGCTCTAATGGCAGCAAATCATCTGTAACTTCCTTCATAATCCTTGAGAACTGCATGAGCAAGACTTAAGCTCTTGTGGGATTTGAGCCTGTGGCATCCTCCCTGCTCCCTTTTCTGTGGAATTATCACAGGGGGCAGCAGGATGGGGTGGAGTCCCAGAAATGCTACCCAGACTTCCAGGGGAATGAAAAACTGATCACAGCAGACAATCAATTGCTGTTGAATTTAATTTACCTTCTGCTCAAAGGGAAGGAATAAAATTTAAAAAAAAAGGTAAGTAAATGGAGGCTGCACACACTCATCTTTTGTTTGTGTACATTTGTACATAATTATAAAGATTAGATTCCACCTGGCAAACTGCCCAGGCAGCCTTTGGTATTCCAGAGGTTGGACAGCCCTAATTTATGTGTGAGATACGAGTTTGATTCTCCCAGGAGATGAAGCCAAGTGAATCAAAGCTCCTGTTGTGTACTGCAGTGCCCACAATCGTGGAAGCATGGAATATCCTGATGGATACACACACACAGAGCTGATCCTCCCTGCCAGCCCTGCTCTGGTGCTCCAGAGCCTTCTGTCAGCCCCACCTGGCCATAAAACATCCCCATCACCCTGGCACCTTCTCCCCTTCACCTGGAGGAGGCTCTTTCCCTCACAGCAGCTCAGTGAAAGCAGGTTCTGTGTGACAGTCCCTGCAGCTGCCAGGCCTCCCTACACAGGCTCCAGGGCTGTGACCAGCCTGATGTTCCCTGGGGGAACCCTGCTTCCTGTGCACAGCATGGAGCTAGCATGGACTTCCTGCTCTGACTGCAGAGCCCTTTGGGTTTGGAGATTCCAATTGCACAGCCACGACCATAAGGGAGATTAGAAAAGGAGGAGGTGCTCTCCAGATGGGCCCTCCTCACTCTGAGCCCACTGGTTCTCCTTTCTAACACCCAGCCCTGGCTGCTTGGCCCTTCTGAACTGCTCTTTTCCCAACTCCCTGTCTTTCCTGTGCCCTTGCAGCTGCTCCTGGATGCTGGTGCCCACGTGGAAGGCTCTGCCGTGAACACTGGGGAGGACAACTATGCTGAGACCCCCCTCCAGCTGGCCTCAGCTGCAGGTGAGCTCCCTGTGGCCTCAGCACTCTCCATCTCTTCCTGCCACCAGCCTGATGGGCCCCAAGTATCTGTTTTATCTGTTTTCTAACTTGTCCCACTCTTGACTCCTCCCCAGAGCCCCCACAGCAGAGCTGATGGCACCAACTCCTTCACTCAGCACTGTCAAGGAACATAAACTGTCTAGTCTGGGCATGTCTGTGGGCCTCAGCAACACCCAGATGTGAAAAATTAACAAGTTTCCATTCAGCCTGGGGAAAAATAACTGTTATATAAAGAAATTTGGTTTATTAGTTTATTAAATACAGGTTAAAATTCTGCATTTCTTCTACTGAGCTGTTGGGAGCTGAGCATTCTGAGAACGAGTCTGTGCTGGCCTTGTTTGTCAACACTTCTCACCTCAAAATGGTTTTAGTTTTTTTCATTTTGTTTCTTTCTCTGTTATCTTTGTGCTTTTATGAAGAGGAGTGGCTGGCTTGCTCTGTTCCAAGCTTTATGGAAGGGATAAAAAAGGCCTCTTCCTCTCCCAGTGACACCCAGTGCTGGATGTTCTGCCACCACTCCCTACTCCCTCTAATGGGAACAGAGCCAGGGAGTCCTGCTTGTGGTCAGTCCTGTGTTTTGTGCTTCCACAGAGGGACCATGCTGATGTTCCTGTTCTTTTTCCCCAGGGAATTATGAGCTGGTCAGCCTGCTGCTCAGCAGGGGCGCTGATCCACTGCTGAGCATGCTGGAAGTCAACGGGATGTCATCGTCACTCCACGAGGACATGAACTGCTTCAGCCACTCAGCAGCACATGGCCACAGGTAGTGCTCTGCTCCTGATCACAACAGGCCTTTTTTGCACTCTGGGTGTTGCTGTGGGACTTTGTGACCCAAACCCGTGCCTGTGCAGTTCAGCAGATGGGGTTAAGACTCTCCTGACAACAAAGAACAAAGATCTTTGTTTGCTGTTTCTTGTCCTTACACTTGCTGGTCTGGCTCTGCAGCACTGAGAGTGAGCTGATTTTAAGCCCCACATCAGCAGACCAAGTCCCACCTAAGGTGGGACTCTCATTGTGGGACTCTAATCTCATAAGTTATGAGATCAGGGTTGTGAGATCCTGGTTCATGTTCTGAGATGGAATCTAATCAGATTGAGGTGGCAAGAATAACTTACAGCAGAGCCTGGGTGTCTGCATCTCTGGTTTTTGGGTGGCCAACCAAGAGGTGAATCATTAAACCAGCCAGCCTGGGCTCTCCAACCCTGTTTTCAGGGTGGTTGTTCAGAAATAAGACATTAATTGCAAGCTCCTCTGTGTTCCCAGAAAAAACATTAGTGAGATCCAAGGCTTGTTCTGCCATAGGATAGGATGGGGTGATCCTAAAGCTGGGTCCTTAAATAATCCGGATTTAGCCCCAGGGAGTGGTGTGGGTGCAGGGAGGGCAGCGGCTGGTGGCAGTGCAGCAGCACAGGGAGTGCTGGGTGGCCCTGCTGGGCTGGGGAATGTCTGGAGCAGCTGTCCCCAGCTGGCTGAGGGACACCCGTGATGCAAACTCCCCAAACAAGACACAAACAGAAAAGTCTGTTTCTTGCAACTGCCGTGTGAAATTCCAAACAAACCCCCCATGTGAGGAGTACAGGCCATGTTTCTGCCCTTGCTGAGGGGCACCAGTTTCTAGGATGTGGGGTAGGGAAGGACAAATGGTTTCCATGCAGCTCCACAGTGCCAGCTGTCTTTGGGAAGGAAATTATTGTTTACTGAGCCGGATCCCTAATCCCAAATCCCCGTGGTCCTGTGTGAGTTGTTGAAATTTCCTTTGTCAGTAAGCAAAACCTCTCGTCCTGCTCAGGAACGTCCTGCGCAAGCTCCTGAGCCAGCCGCAGCAGGCCAAGGGGGACGTGCTGTCCCTGGAGGAGATCCTGGCCGAGGGCGTGGAGAGCGACACCTCCAGCCAGGGCAGCTCCAGCGAGGGGCAGGTGCGGCTGTGCAAGACGCGCATGAAGGCCCTGCAGGAGGCCATGTACTACAGCGCCGAGCACGGCTACGTGGACATCACCATGGAGCTCAGGGCCCTGGGTGAGCCCTTCCTTCTCTGCACTGTGCACATAAGGCATAGAAACCTTCCTTTCTGCCCCTCTCACTTAGAAGAGCAACAACTGCAAAGCTGTGTAATCTAAATTTTAAAAGTGTTTAAGGCTCCTCATAAGTTTGGGTTTTTTCAAATCTCTCCTCCTCTGGGATGTCCTTCACCTTTGGCTGGATCCTCTGTTCACACATATCAAAAGGAAGGAGCATCTCTCCCTGTCAGATACTTACACCTAAAATTCACTCTATCAATGGTTTAAGGTGAAGGAACTAAACTGATCTCAAGGTAGGAGAGAGAAAAGCTTTGAAACTTGTGTGTAACTGGGAGAAAAGACCTCACACCACAACTGTGTGGCATTATGTATCCTTACAAACTTCAGTTCAAATTTGTCTTGTGGTTCTGACTAACCATGAAGCTCAGAACAAAACAGAGAGTCTCTGATCCTTAAAAATCAGCAGAAATTTCCAATTTATGATCCTGGTGCCAATCCTTTGCCACTTAACCTGTCAGTGACCCAGTTCAGTCACCTTTAATATCAAGATAAAAATCTATCTGCTGTTAGGATGTAGGTAGAGCTACTTCAGTGCTGCCAAGCGTTAGTAATAGGAGCAGGATAATCTCCTCACAGGCACTTCAGGAAATCATTTTTCACTGTCCCTTTTCCCTGTGGCTGCAGGAGTGCCGTGGAAGCTCCATGTGTGGATCGAGTCCCTGCGGACAACCTTCTCCCAGTCCCGCTACTCTGTGGTGCAGACCCTGCTGAGGGAGTTTGTCACCATCAAGGAGGAGGACTACAACGAGGAGCTGGTCACTGAGGGGCTGCAGCTCATGTTTGACATCCTCAAAACCAGCAAGGTAAGTCAGAGTTTTATAACTGTGCCAGAGCTGAGTGCTCTGGGGTTTCATTGTTGCTGTGCACAACAGGAAAAAGGGAATGGCTGAGCAAAGTCCCTTGGAGCTATGGCATGGAAATGGCCCTGGAAGCATTTATCTAAATTCAGAAATAGCCCCCAGACAGTCCTCAAACACACACCTGGGGCAAGCTCTGCAGCTCTTTATACCTCCATAACTCCATAGATATTGTAATTCTGCCTTAATTTAAAGCTGTGGGGAGGTAACTCTTGTGGGGTGCAGTGGCTGCAAGCCCCAGGTGAGCCCTTACAGCACATTTGGAACCTGCTAAATGATGAATTGCTGATCCCTGTTCCATCCTCCTCACAGAATGATTCCATCAACCAGCAGCTGGCATCCATCTTCACCCACTGCTATGGCAGCAGCCCCATTCCCAGCATTCCCGAGATCCGGAAGACTCTGCCAGCTCGGCTGGGTAAGGTGCTCACCTCAGCAGTGAGCTTCTTTTGGTTGCTGCTGGGGTGGGGGGTTTTAATTTGTTTGCTTGGATTTCTTCTCTGAAAAGCATGCACAGTATAAAAAAAAAAGTGTCACTTTTTTTTTTGTCACTTTACCCAACAGATCCTCACTTTCTGAACAATAAAGAAATGTCTGATGTAACTTTCTTAGTGGAAGGAAAGCTCTTTTATGCACACAAAGTCCTGCTGGTTACTGCATCTAACAGGTGAGTCACTAACCATAATGAATCCATAATGAATAATGAATCCAGCCATGATTATCCCTGAAATAATGTGTGGTAGATGGAGTGTACATATCAAGCCATTCCCTGCCTTCCCATTCCTTCTCCCAGAGTTTGCAGGGAGAGCTGCACTTGCTCCAGCTTTCCTGGAATCTCACACTGGCCTGGTGCACTTGCAGTTTGCAGTTTCTTTCTCTGTTCTTGGCATAGAAACAGGGTTTTCCACCTATCACAGGGTGGGATTAGATCAGACCCAGCCAATTTACAGTTTTAAATTGTCCCTGAACTAATCATCATTAAATTAAAGAAAATGTTTCAATTTTCAGCTTGCAAAGAACAAGGAGGGATCTTTGTTTTGCCCTTGCGGTTTGTGATGAATGTGTGGCACACTAATACAGTTAAATCAAATCTTCTCAATTAAATCTGTTTGAAACCATTCCCAGGTTCAAGACACTAATGACCAATAAAACAGAGCACGATGGCCACGGCAGCAAGACTGTAGAAATCAGTGATATGAAATACAACATTTTTAAGGTATGGGACTTAATCCAACTCTTTCTTTATTCCTCCATAATGCAGGAGAAACTAGTCTTCTAATGAAAAGTAGTTTTATACTTTTAACACACCATTTTCATACTATTTACAACACCATTTTTATGCTTTGCTAAGCAAGAAGTAACTTATTTACAGCAGGTGCATTGCCAGGCATCATATTATTTCAAATCAGATGATAAGAAATCAATGGTGTCCCTGTCAAGAAAGGCTCAGAACTGAGAATTGTGCTTTGCTTTTATGACATTTCCATATTTAGTGGAGGAACAGGGAGATGTGAAGTGCAGAATAGGTCATGTAGCTGTTTCACTAAAGGGTTGAGGCTTTTTTCCTCTTTTTATAAGCAAACAAACCTGGTCTGTTGGTCAGCAGTGCTGTCATCTCACTAGAGGGAAATAAACTGATCATGAGAACATCTTTGTTCTGCTTGTAAGGGGCTGTACAAGTTTTGTGTTGGACAGGTGACATCCAAATTTTGCAGCTTCAAGCCACAACAGAGAAGAAAATGTAACTGAGTATTGAAACAAGCTTCCTTAACAGCATTTGTACGTCAAAAGGTTTCTAAAGATAAACTTGTGCTTCAGTGGAGAGAGAGAGACAAATCAGAAAGAATTGAAACAGTGCAGTATTTGACGATTTGATGATAAATACAGTCAGAGGGGTTAAGGAGAGGCAGGCTCAGGTAGGGTGGAGGATGCTGAGCCACCAGAGATGTGGGTCCTGCTCAGGGCGCTGCATGTAACTCTGTTAAACAAATAAGGCAATCTCACAAGGGCCAGCTCAGTTCCCAGCCCTGTTAGGAATGGCAAGCAGAGCTTGCAAGCCCCACACATCACCCAGGACATTTCTGTGATCCAACAGCAGATCCATTCCCTCCCCTGACACTGCCTGGGCTGGGGGTGGCACATGCAGATCAAAGAGCAGGAGCTGCCTCTTGCTCTCCCTGCAGACAATTAATGCCTTTTCCTCCGGGCCTGGAGAGGGGCTGGAAGCTGATTAGAAGCCCAGCAGGGATGTGAGTGGCTGGGAGGTCCCCGGGATGCTCACGCTGGGCTTGCTGGCAGCTCCGCGCGTGACCGGCCTGGCCGGCTTCAGCAGCCCGGATCCCAGACAAGGACAGTGGTGTTGCTCAGAGACACGCTGTCACCCTCAGCCCAAAGTCCCCAGCAGGGCCCTTTTCAGGGCCCAAGAGAAAAAAGGACTGTTAGAAAGCAGCAGATTTGCTACGCCAGGGAGTGAGAAAAAAGCCACCAGCGGAGGTGAGAGCCGGCACAGGACACGATTCCCGTCTGCTCAGGAAGGGGAGCACAGCCATCAACAGCCCCTTGTGACTGCCCTGATAACTTCATGCCTGGCCTTCTTCCCATTCCAGATGCTGATGCAGTATTTATACTATGGAGGGACAGAATCCATGGAAATTCCCACCACTGATATCTTAGAGGTGAGAGAGCTTTTTCTTCCAAGTCTTGCCAAGTGCGCTGGGGCATAAAACAGAGTTGAAAGGCAAAATCCAGGAGCTAACAGCAGGCTCCCATTCAGTCCAGGAGCATATTTAACGCTTGGAAATGAGCTTTAAAGTTTCAAAACATCGCTGCTTGGTGTTTCTGTGTCATGCTGACAGAAAGGAGAGCAAATATGCTTGTGGGAAGAGCTTTGCTAAGAGGGGAAATGTGTCAGTCTGTCACTTCAGCATGGAGCAGCCTTTTTGCTGTTTGATGAGGACTTGGCCATTAAAACAGCGAGTCAGAGACTCTTCAGAGAGGAAATCATCCGTCCTGTTTGCCTTCCCCAGGCCTTTCAAGCCTCATGATCTCAAATAGCCTCTCTCTTGTCCCCATAGCTGCTGTCGGCTGCCAGCCTGTTCCAGCTGGACGGCCTCCAGAGACACTGTGAAATCCTCTGTGCCCAGACCATCAGCATGGACAACTCTGTCAACATCTATAAATATGCAAAGGTAGATCCAACCCCCCTGGTCTGAGAACCCCAGTGAGCAGCCTGTGTGCTGCTGCTGGTAACTAAAAACCCCAGGTGGGCACCCTCCCTGCAGGTAACTCCTCCCAGCCACAACACGAGGGAGATGATTCCCAGCTCCAGGCTGGAAAGTCCTGCACAGCCCCGGTGTGTTTTCTTGTCTGGAGCAATCATGGATGAAATGGATGGGGGATCCCTGCAGAGTAGGGGAAAGCTGTCTTAACAGGCTGATACAGCAACATCAGCAAATCCTGAGGGATTCAAATCCTGGGAGCAGCAGGGGCAATTGATCACACCACAGCCACTACAGGGTAAACCCTTTCCTGGCACCCCTACTGCTAGAAAATATTCTTTTCAGCTCCAAAAGGAACATAAAGTCTGTTGTGTGACAGATACACACCTCTGTAGCAAATAACATAAATCAGAGAAATGCTCTGCTCTTCCTGGAATTTTGCAGGATCAGATCCTTTAAAGACAAGGAGAAAACTGCACAGAGGGCTGATAGTGATTTTTTTTTCTACTGTGTGTGTATTGTCCCACTGATGCTTTTCAATTTTTTCTCACATTGGGCTGGTTTCTTTCAGACCTAAAATTTAACAGTGTGCAGTGGTAAAAAGGGGAAACAGCATTCCCTACTGGCCATTATGTACTTTTCCTTAAATTATTATTTGCACAGAATTCCCAGGAAGAGGCTGTGTGTGCACAGAGCTTCTTAATATTGAATTTGAGTTCCGTTGTTCTTGTTACTGATCCTGAAGCAAAAGGAGCCAGATCCCAGGCAGAAATCACCTCGTGGTGGTTCAAGAGTGCAGTATCCCTGTTCTCCTGTGTTCAGCCCCTCCCTGATGGGCTGAGGCTCCCATCCTGTGACCCGTGTCCTGATTGCCCCGAGCCCTGCTCACCATCTGCCAGCACAGCAGCGTTGTTGTGTGCTGTGGCTCAGCCAAACAGGTACCTTGGCCACCTCATCAGCCAGCTGCTCTGCTGCAGGAAGGGAAGGGAAGGGGCTGGAGTGCAGGCCAGCAGCTCTGCCAACAGCAGGCCAGCAGGGGAAGGAATTTAAAAAGCCTGGATGCCCCCCTGCAAAAAGCACCAAGAGAAATGATCAGACAAAATCCTGCCTTCAGTGCTTTTCCACTGTTACTCCTGTCTTTTAATGTTTTCCAAGAGACAAAAAGGAGAAGAGCATTAGGAATGAGAGGCTCAGGGGTGTCATTTAGGTCTGTGATGTACAGAAGGGGTTAATAATGCTGCTGTCTTCCTCAGATTCACAATGCACCAGAACTGGCCTCTTTCTGCGAGGGCTTCTTCCTCAAGCACATGAGCTCCCTGCTGGAGCAGGACTCGTTCAAGCAGCTCATCTACAGCAGGAACAGCAAAGTGCAGGGCCTGGACCCTCTGAGGGACCTGCAGGCAGCCCTGGCCGGGCGCCTGCACTCGGTGTACGTCACCTCCAGGGTGTGAGGCAGCCCCGGTCCCGCTGGCAAACCGCGCTGCTCTGGGGCTGGCTGCCCCCTGCACCTTCCTGAGAGTGCCCTGGAGCCTGAACGGGCACCCCCCGGGCACAGGGAGGGGAGCTGCCTTTCTGTGCTGCTGCTGCTGCCACAGGAACAACACTGTCACACAACCACACTGCCACGGCCCAGACACCAGCTGGGCTGCAGGGGAGAGCCCCAACCACGGCCAGGGGCGCTGCCCTTTCCACGAGCACGGCGCCGGCCCGTGGAGAAAGAGGCAATTGAGCTAAGCCCAGCACTAATACATGGGCTTAGGTTCATCCACACAGATGTTTTCCCTGTAAAAAGGCTGCCTAGAAGGAGTTTCCTGATCCTAAAGCCCATCCCACGAGCCATCTGTCTGCACACAAATACTTCCCCTCAGTAGTACCAGCGTCTGTGCATCGCTACAGACCGACAGAAACTTCCCCCAAAACTGTTTGCACCTTGAGAGACAGGTTTTGTATGCTCAAAGCTGAGTAGAAACTAATACTAACACTGAAATTACTCACTCTTTAAGCCTAATATGAGGAGCTGAGCTGGGGCAGGGAGGGGAGGGGAAAGTTGGGGATTTGAGTGTTTTGAAATACAGTTTCACTGTGCCAGTTGTTAATCTGGATCTGTTTTGAGGAGAAAGAAAAAGACTGTCTACCCTTTTGCTGTCAAGGTCTGATAGTGTCAGTCAGTCACTTTCTTCATCTTAAAAGCCTGTTTCTGGACATTACCTGTGAGACCTGACCTCACAAAAGACACTTTGTAGAAGGCTCAGGTGTAGCAGGAGCTGGCAATAGGCTGAAACACTGCCCAGTTGCAATAAAAGCAATAAAATCCTCCCCTGGCCTCCAAAGAACATCCAGCTCAGTGGCTTGCTCTCTCTCTGGTTGGGATTAAGGAAAGACCTCTAGCTATTCCCACTGACCTGGGCTAAGCACCCTCCAAAAATCATTTGCCAGGACACTTCCGTTTGTTGTAGATGGGTGAATAAGAGGAAACCAAATTTTAAGTGGAGACCTATTTATTCCTTATTAGAAATTCAACAATTTATTCCCATTGTATCTAAACACAGTGGAAGAAGGAGGCTCAGCTGGGCCCAGGCTCCAAAGCCCAGTACAGACACAGTTTAGATAAAGGGAAGGAGAAGGAGCCACCAGCATCTCCCAGCAAATCCATCAAAATCTGACATGGCCTTGTTCCTAAAGGATTTACACAGAGGCAAATTGCATGCATGGATAAGGATTTTTAGTCAGCTGACAGGTTGGTCAGGGCACACTCCCTTTGTGCTTTAGGTACACATCTGCTGAACATCACCAGCTCCAATAACCCTATTTATTACAGAAAGCCATACAGGGGGGTCAAAATTATCACTGAGAAATGCCACAGAAGGCTTTATTTTGGAAAGTATTTTCAAGTAGCTGCTCCAGCTATCTGTACAAATATGTAGGTCCTCTTTTGTTGCTGTAATATTACAATGCTTTGTTTAATTGTACATTAATGTTGTCATTTATGTAAATGTACCGGGATTTTATTAACAACATAATTTTAAAATACACAGGTGTTGTTATTTGTTCTGTTCCTCTAACAGTAGGAAAAAAAAAAGATTTAAAGACACTTATGTGGAAAAGGCTGTTGCAATTGAAGCATCTTAAATTGGTTTTGGTGTACATAAATCTAATTTTAGGGATACAGAGGCATTCATTTCCCCTTCTTAGGCTCAGACATTTTTGTGAAGTTAAAAAGTTTAACTTGCATTTTTCCCTAGCTGGAATAAGATTACCTGCTTTCCACCAGAAAGCAGCAAATGTAGTGTCCAAGAAACCCCTAATTCCAGGATTCTTCTCTGCAGCAGGAAAAACAGTGAGGGTTAAAGTAACTCTTAGGTCAGAGGTATTAAAAAAATAAACAGGTGATCCTTCCATGTCACCTCAGATCCCAAAGGCCAGAAGGGCTCTGCTTGGTGCTCTCTGGGAGGATTGATGGAGCACAGGATTCATCCAAGAGGTAAGGAGTATAAAAGCTTAAGAGCAAGAATTTGACCCAGAAGTATCCTTTTTTTCTCCTTATTTGGAAACCTGCCAGCATAAACAGGGACTGGTTCTCAAGAATCATGGAATACAAACACCTCAGATTCCCTTTGGAGCACTTTAATGAGTAGGCTAAACAGAAATTCCTTGTGAAACCAGTTGTACACTGCCTGTATTTTATGGAGTGCTGCCCGGGGAGCCTGAGAAAGTACCAGAGCAGCTTGCCCAGCTTTGGGGAAGCACAGAACTGGCCACAATGACATCATTCCAGGGAGCAGAGGAAATAAACATCTGCCTGAACAGGCTCGATGACTTCCAGCCTGAAATAAAGCCCTTTTTGCTCTCTAATAAGGCTTTGCACAGCAGGCAGGCCCTGGCTAATGCAGCAGCACCACTCACAGGCCCTTTGCCCTCGCCAAATGCTGCCCAGGCAGGCAGCCCCTGCTTCCTGCACCTGCCACAGGCACAGCAGGGGTCACACGGGGGGAGGCAGGACACTCCCCAGGGAATGGGGCAGCAGGCTGCTGTCACACTGCTTGTGGCACAGGACAGGGCTCCAGAGCTGGACCTGCCTCCCCAAAGGGCAGAACTGGAGCCTGAGGGATCCATTAATCCACAGAATGGTGCACTTGGCGTTATTTGCTCAAGAAAAAGAAGGGCACAAAAAAGGTATCTTGTGATAAAATCACAGCAGAGCAAGGAAAAAGGAGTGACACAACCCAGAGCCGGAGTTATCTCAGTGCTGTCCCTATTCCTGCTGATCCTCTCTCCATGCTTAGCTCAGGCAGGAGAAGGGTTCCCGTGTCCCTCTCTCCATCCACAGCCCTGGCACCCACACAAAGCCCTGCCCCCACACCAGAGCCCTCACCTGCAATTCCCAGGTGCACAGGCAAACAGAAACCCAGCTCTGCGAGTTAAAAATTCCCAAGGGAATATCACCAGGGCCAAATGGAAAGGATGTACCTTCCTCTTGCCCCTTACCCAGTGCTTCCCACCCAGCTCCCTTCTCCCTCCTGCTGCTCTGGGGTGCCAGACCTGTCCTGGCAGTGCTTCCAGCTGGCAGCAGCCTCAGTTTCCCTGGTTCTGCTCACTCCCAGGACAAGGCTGGGTTCAGCTGGCTCCAGCTGTCAGAAGAGCTCAGGGCTCTCGGAGCAGGGCCGTGATTCCAGTGACAAGTAGGTCACATCTCGCCGCCACCTGCAGGGAGCTGCTCAGCCAGACGTGGCTGCCACATTTGCCTGCAATGAGCCACGGGACTCCGTCACTGTGGGGAAATTGTGGGAGAGGAGGGAGAGATCCTGCTGCAGTGGTCAGGAATGGGCAGACAGCGGCCTGGAGGGTGTGGAGCGGGCCGGGACTGATGCACCCGGGTGCTGGGATGTGCCCAGACCTGTCCTGGCCTGTCCCCGCGCTGGGACAGGCTCACAGGCTGAGCTGGCTTAGGCCGGGATTAAAGGCACGCTCTGCAATTAGAGGCACACCCGGCTCCTTCCGGCATTCCTAGCCCCATCTGCGCAGGGTTTGGAGAGAGGGAATGCTGAGGGTGTTCATCCCTAGTGTCCAAGCCATCTCTCTGCTTGTCATTCCTTGGAATAACAAAAAAAAACATTTCTCTAATGCATCAGGATGTTTCCGTCCCTTTTTGGGGAGGGAAATACACCTAGAAACTAAGATCCTAAGGATTTCCAGAAAAGCAAAACAAGGACAGAGATGATAGAGTAAGCTTCCAACTTAAAAATTATTTCATGGACATAGGAATGATTCTTGTATGTTTTACAACTCCCCTTTTTATTCCTGGAATAATTTTAGATTTTATTTTCTTTTAACAAATCATCTAAATTTGAGAGGAAACAATAGAAAATTAATACAGGGAGAGACTGTGGAATCATCCTGGAATGGTTTGGGCTGGAAGCCTCATCCCTGAGCCTGTCCTGGGCTGGCTCCTGTCCTTCAGCCACTCGCTGCAGGTGGACGTGGAAGTGATGGAGATGTGCAGGGAATGCTGCTTGGTTTTCCCTGCCTCTGGCAATCTGGCTATTCAAAAGACTAATTGACCTCTTCCAGCAGGGAAACATTTAAACAAGAGGTGCCAAAAAGAATTGGAGCGTCTGCACAATGAAATCTGCAAGAATCCAACTTCAAATCCCCCTGAATTGTCACTGGTCCAACTTCCATGGACTGGTCACTGTGGCCAGGAGTGTCCTGTCCTGCTGGAAATGCACTGGACCAGGATGTCATTTTCATTTGATGCTGGTGAAGACCCTCTGGGTGACCCCCAGTGACTGGAAGGACCAGACTGGGCTCCTAGGGCACTAATTCCAGGGGTTCTGTTCTTGGGAATAGCACAGGAGCCTTTCCCTTGTCCAGAGGAGCAGCCAGTGTTTCCCTGTCTAGGACAAGGGAGGTGGAAAACACGCTGGGTCAGTGGAGGGGGGCCTCCATGGGGATGGGAGGCTCCCGCTGCCGTTCCCATCTCCCTGCGGGCACGGAGGGCTGATCCCGGACCAGGACAGGGCGATGCTCCCGGCGCATCCCGGGGCGAGCGGCCCCAAACGGGCCGGGCCTGCTCAGGTGCGCGGGGCGGGACCGGGGGATTCAAACCCCGGAGCCGCCCCGGCCCCCTGGGCTCGTTCAGCGCTCGGTGCGGCGGCAGCGGCCGGGCCGGGCTCCTCCGGGGGTCCAAGGTGAGGACCGGGGGCCTCGGGGTCCCATCCTGTACCTCCCTCTACCCCTCCTTCCTCCTGCCCTTATTCCCTTTTCCTGCCCCCTTCTCCCTCCCCTCCACATTCCCCCCTATCCCCCCTTCCTCTTTTCCCCGGGGCGCCTCACAATAAAGCCCAGAGGGCCGGAGCGGCGCCCCCGCTGTCTCTGGAGCCGCCACACGGGGCCGGGCCCGCTCGGCGGGACCCCCCATTGCAGTGCAATGCACGGCCCGACCGCGCCGAGGTTCCGGCTGTCCCTACAGCACACTGGGGTCCCCGGGGGGGTTTGGGCAAGTCCTGCTAGTCCGAGCTCAGAAATAAAACCCGAGGTTTTTTCTGGGACCAAACTCAGGAACGCCGTGGCGGAGCCCGGGGAGCGGCGGGGCCGGACTCGGAGGTGAGCGGGGAACGGGAGATTGGTGTCCCGGCACGGGGATCACTATCCCGGCACGGGGATGGGTGCCCCGGTGCAGGGATCGCTGTCCCGGCACGGCGATTGCTGTCCCGTCCCGGGACGCGGAGCGGGAAGGCGGTGGCAGCAGCAGCGGGAGCTGCGGGCAAGGGGACACCGGAGCTGCCTCGGCCGAGCGGGGCCCGGGGCGGATTCTGTAGGGGCCAAGATGAACATCTTGGGGTGAAATCTGAATTAATGTGAGAGAACGCACGGTTTGGGGTAAGGATGAGGTGATCGGTGCTCTCCGGAGGGACCAGCTGGGGCTGGCTCTGTGTTACTGTGAATAATTTGCTTTATTCAGAACGAGAACACCGGGGACTGCCGCGGGAATCCAGGGCTGGAGCCGGGAAGGAAACCTGGTCTGACCGCGGGAGGGGAGCGGGGGTCAGGCGGGGCTTCCATCGGTCACTGGAGCCGCCGCCGTGAAAGGGACGTGTAAGGATGTATAGCGAGATACAAGGGACGTATGGATTGTAGGGTTACCGATAACGATACATAACGGAACTACAGAACGATCCTATAACGAGATATAAACAAAACTGCCCCCTCGTCATCCTTCTCGCAGCCCCGCTGTGTTTTCAGGATCCTGGGGGAAGAGCCGGGCTCCGGACAAGGTTCCCGGGCACAGCGGGGAATTCTTGGGGCCCTGTGCGGGGCCAGGATTTGTCTCGGTGCTCCCCGCAGTCCCTTTTGGCTCAGGAATGCCGCGATCCTGTGCCCTGGAGGGTGGCACAGGGCATCGGGGGTTCTGCCCGCGGCGTTCGCGGCCCCGCCGGCTCAGGGCGGGTCAGAGGCGCGGCCGCCCCGGGACAGCGGCACCGGCCGGGCCGGGAGCGCCCGGTGCTGCCGCCCCGTGGGCAGCGCCGGAACTGCAGCCCGGGACGGCGCCGCACCGCGGGAGCGGCGTCCTGGGAATGCCGGGGCATCCTGGGAGTGCTGGGGCACCCCGGGAGTGCTGGGGTATCCCTGGGAATGCTGGGGCATCCTGGGTATTCTGAAGTGTTCCAGGGAGTACTGAGGCATCCCATGCCTGTGGCACTCGGCCACGCATCCCTGATGTGGAGCAAAAAGAGGAGGGGGAGAGTCCTGGGTTAGTGGGAGGATGTTTCTGTAATGGAACTAGGAGAGGTGCTGATCATCCCATGGAATCAGGGGCTGCTTTGGCTTGGAAGGGAGCACGGGATCGTTGACGCTCTCCTGTCTGATTGCACAGCCAAGAACATCCCAAAGCGCCTCCTCACCCTCATGGACAGCAGGAATGTCTTCCATGGCTCCTGCTTGGGAATGGCAGTGGCTGTTGGGAGCTCTGGCAGGAGCACCTGGAGACCAGGTGAGAGCAGCAATGGGATCATTCCAGCTGCTGCTGGAGGCGGTTTTCTCTATTTAGGCTGTTCCTCTGATTGATCCTTTCACAGGAATTTTCCTGGGCATATTTGAGAGTAATTCCAAGAATTTAGAAATAGTTGAAAAACAGAGGGGAAAACTGTGAAGCTGATCCATTTCTAGTAATTCCAAACTTCTCCCACCACACCATTCTGTGTTTGGATCCAGCACAGGAGTGGGATCTTTGTCTTGTGCTGAAGAGGCTGTGGGTAGAACCTCGAGTAACAGACAGGATTGAAGTTGTGTGGGAACTGCTGCTCCAGCTGGATCCCTACAAATCCATCAGGCCTGATGGGATTCATCCAAGAATCCTCAAAGAGCTGCTGATGTCAAAAACCTCTCTCAATTTTTTGAGCAGTCTTGGGAATCTGGAGAGGTTCTAGCTGACTGGAAGCTTGTCTGGGTTTGAAAAGACAGGTGTCTGTTAAGGAAGGCAGGAGCTTCTTGTAAAATGGAAAGTGTAAACTTCTCTCATATTTACTATGATTTTGAAACTAAGAGTTTCTCAGGCAAAGCTATGGGAATAGGAATAGCAGTTCTTTACTAGGAAAATTAAAATACAAATGCAATAGTACAAATAAACAAAAACCCCCACTGACAGAGTCAGAATAAAACCTGACACTGTTGGTCAGGGTATTGATAGGAGTCTGAGTAGATGGTGTGTTTGCAGTCTTCTTGGAGGGATAGATGTGGTTTTGTTGAAGTAGTGATCTTGTGGAAAGGTGTAGTTTTCTTCTGAAGGTCCAGTGGTAGTGTAGATGGGCTTGGTTTTCTTCTGGGAATTTAGTGGAGAAGAAAGCTGTTTTTCTGGAAATCCAGTGGGAAAAGGTTTTCTCTGTTGTTCTAAATTTTAGATTATATCCAGGTAGGAATGTTTGGTTCCTCCCTCTGGGTGGACCATCTCACAATGGGATGATGTAATTTTTCATTATTTCTGTAGTGACACTCACTCACCATTAACAGTAGATATCTTTTGGAGGGAAGATTGGTTGTGGAAGAGATAAAGGTTTAAGGTGGGTGTTTGAAAAATGCTCCTCACCCAGAGGCTGGTTGGACTGACTCTCCAGACCAGAGGTCACAGCACCAAATCTGACAGACCTCAACAAATATTTAAACAATGCCCTCGGGTACATGGTGTGACTTTGGGGGATGGGTTTGTGCAGGTATGAGAGCTGGACTTGGTGATTCTTGTGGATCCCTTCCAACTCAGGATATTCTGTGGTTTTCCTGGGTTCTTGCACCCTTCCTCTCTTGAAGCAACTTCATAGAATGCTGGAATGGTTTGAGTTGGAAAGGACCTTAAAGCTCATCTTGTTCCACACCCCTGCCATAGGAAGGGGCACCTTCCACTAGACCAGATCCCTCCAACCTGACCTTGAACATTTCCAGGGAAGGGACAGCTGAGCAGTGGTTTGGGTCTAAGGAATTTGGAGTGGGTAGAAAGGTGGTTCATCATCTCTGGTGACTGGAACTGCTGATGGAGACCAGCTCCCATGGGACTGTGCCCCACCAGTGAGATTCCCCTCAGCTCACTGGTGTGGTAAGGCTGAACACGGTATTTGTAGAGCTGAAAATCTTTGGAATGCTCAAAAATTGGTCACAACAGGTGGGGTTTTGCACTGTGGTTGCTCTGGGGAGTCCCCAAAGCCCTGTGGCTTACTCAGGGTGAGATAATCTCCTCTGTGTAATCACCTCCAAACTCAGAAGCTCAGGGAAGCAATAACAACCTGCCTTGGGCTCTGTCACTCTCCTGGGGCTCCTAAAGCCTCTAAATCCCCAAATTACGTGGACAAATGTCTTTGCTGACAGTGGTATATTTTTAAATTCACCTGCAGAGCACCTTAACATCCACCTTGAAGAGCATCAGGAGGGAAGCAGGGAGACTGCAGAGATGTAGGGGAGGATCATCCTGGAGAACCATGAGTAGGGACAACGCATGCCAAGCCAGGCATCTCCTGTTGTTTTTTCTTACAAAGAAGAAACAGCTTCAGCCTTCATCTCAGCTCCTGCCTGGAGGCTCCTGGGCTCCAGTTCCTTACTGTACTCTGGGCTCAGCACCAAATCCAGGTGATCTGCTGCAGGTGTGGGGTGAGGACACCCCGTTGGAACACTCTGGGTACCTCTCACTGATCACAAAGGGCTCCTGGGTGAGGTCTGGCAGCTTTCCTGTAAGGAACACCTATGGATCTTACTATTGCTGATTTAAGGCATGTCCAAAAGGTGATTTTAAATTCTTTTTCCCCCAAAAAAATAAAAATTTTCAGGAGGAGATTGCTGAGCTTTCGGTGTTGCATGTTTTTGTTTGAAGACTGCAGGAGCAGAATAATGAGCTGGGAAAATCTTTTAGGAAAATCATCAGGAGGGAGGGGAGACTTCATAGTCCGGAAGTTTTGGGTGCCCCTCCTCTGGAAATGTTCAAGACCATGCTGGATGGGGCTTGGAACAATCTGGTCTAGTGGAAGGTGTCCCTGCCCATGGCAGGGGGTGCAATGAGATGGTCTTCAAGATCCCATCCAACCCAAACCCTTACAGGAGTCTGTGGAGAAGACACAAAACAGGTGGTTTGCAGATGCCAACATAAGGAACAATAGCCAATTCTGTGCTGTCTTTTACAGCTTTTATTGGGTTTCTCCGTGTTTCAGGTTGTGCTGGATGATTTCAAAGTCCCAGACTGAAGACACACAGGGGATTGAAGGCAGCACCAAGGTAAAGCTCCTCAGGGCTGTGTAACCTACAGCTTCTCCCTGCCCATGCCATGGCTTCCACCCAGCACTGTCTGATCAATCTGTGCCTAAACTCTTGTTTTAGATCTTGTAGGACTGTCTCCAAACAGATCTCACTGCAAAGAGGATTTTCCAGCCCGAGGAAACCTCCAGCAGGGAGTTCACACAGACCACACACTTTGAAGGAATGCCAGGAATCAATTGCACCCAAGCAACGGAGCTCAGCTTGGCAGGAGTCACCGAGGACTCAGCAACTCAGGTCACCCTCTTCCTGCTCTTCCTGCTCACCTACCTTGTCACCATCCTGGGGAACCTGGGCATGATCACCTTGATCAGAGCCAGTGCCCTGCTCCATTCCCCCATGTACTATTTCCTGGGCAACCTGGCTTTTGTGAACCTCTGCACTTCCACCACCATCACCCCCAGGATGCTGGCTGGGGTTTTGCTGGGGAAGAAGGGAATCACCTATGCTGGGTGCATGGCTCAGATATTCACTTTTGGCCTGTTTCTGGTCACTGAGTGTTTCCTGCTGGCTGCAATGGCCTATGACCGATTTGTGGCCATTTGTCACCCCCTGCTCTACCCCCTTGTGATGTCCCCAGAGCGCTGCTCCCGGCTGGTGACCGGCTCCTACCTCCTGGGGCTGACCAACGGCATGGGACAAACCTTTGGCATGTCCAGCCTGTTCTTCTGCCACTCCAGCACTGTTGATCTGTTCTTCTGTGACATTTCCATGCTGATCTCCCTCTCCTCCTCTGACACCACCCTCAGCCTCCTCATCCTGAGGATTTCTTCATCCTTGCTCGGCGTTCCCAGCCTGCTGGTGGTCCTGGTGTCCTATGTGGCCATCATCTCCAGCATCCTGAGCATCAGCTCAGCCGAGGGCAAGAGCAAAGCCCTCTCCACCTGTGCCTCCCACCTCGCCGCCCTCAGCACCTTCTATGGGCCACTGATTTTCATGTACCTAATCCCCAGGGCAGACACCTCCAGGGGAGGGGATAAATGGGCTGCTGTGCTCTACACTGTGGTCATCCCCGTGCTGAACCCCTGGATCTACAGCCTGAGGAACCGGGAGGTGAAGGAGGCTTGGAGGAGACTCAGGAAAATAAAATTAGCTTGGACATTTTAATGTTGTGGGGATGTGGGTGATACACTGGGATTTTTGTGAAATATGTAGAGAGACATTTTTTGGGGCCTTCTGCACTTTGATTTAGATGATGTGCTGGCTGATTCAGTATCAGCTGAAAATAACAATTTCACTCCAGTTTTGGTGTTTGGATGAGGCTTGGAGCAGCCTGGTCGAGTGGAAGGTGCCCCTGCCCACAGCAGGAGGTTGGAACTGAGTGAGCTTTGAGGTCCCTTCCAACCCAAACCATTCCAGAATTCTGTGACACATTTGGTGTTAAAGCATTGCATATATGAAAAAACCCCAAACCCTCCACATCAGTGTGCATTATCTCACCCTGTGCCAGATCCATGGTGAACTTCAGAGTGATGAGACTCCCCCAGAGACTCAGAACAACTTGGGATGGAGGAGAAGCTGCTCAGTTGGATTAAATCAAGCCAGAATCAAGGTAGTTTGCTGATTTAGTGATGACACAAAACTCACAGGCACTCAGGGTCAGTCAGCTGAATCCTTTTTTCCCAAATCTTGCCAACAGTTCCCTGGTTATTATGTAGTCAGGCTGCCTGGCTGAATCCCCCTGAGCTGTTTGTGCTCCTGTTCCTCTTTCCTCAGCTGTGCTGAGCCCCCATGGCAGGCACCAAAGGGCCTCAGCTCCCATGTCCACAGATGTGGAGACATCCTCAAGTGGCACCGGGGGAGGTTTGGGTGGGAAAGGGAAAATTCCTGCATGGGAAGGGCTGTCCAGCCCTGGAACAGGCTGCCATCCGTGGAGGGGTTTAAAAGGTGTGTGGATGCGGCACCTGGGGATGTGGATTAGTGGTGACCTTGGCACTGCTGTGGGAATGGCGGGCTTGATCCCAGAGGGTTTTTCCAGCCTAACCAATTCTGTGACTGTGTGATCAGGACCATGAACTGGGACCTCATTCTGTATCTCCTGCTGTTCTCCCACCCTTCTGCTCCTCCCTGCCACCCTCACAACATTGCTTAATTTGGGTGCAGACAAGACTGTACATTTTTTCTTTAAATAGGACTAAAGATTATTTTAAATGCTTTATTTAAAACATAAACCGCCCATAATTTTTAATTGATTAAAACATTAAGGCATTTAAAACATAAGCCCCAGAGCAGCTCTCTTTTTGCTCCGAGATATTACAGCCATTATTTGGCAATACAAAACATATTTGAAAAATATTCACTATTTTAAAAATGTTCAATATTTTAATAATATTTTGAGAAAGCATTTCATGGTTTTAATTTCTTTGTCCAGCTGGTCTTCCTGTGGCCATCACCTGACCCTTAAACAAGAATGTGAGCTCTTAGTGAATTAAACCCTGAGTCTGTGGCCGTGGCACTGTCACTGTGCATGCTGTGGCTTTGTGCTGGAGCTGCTGCTCTCAAACCCAAAAGGTTTTGGGTTGTGGTGCAAGTGGGGATTGGGGAAAGGAGGGTGAACTGTGTCCAGCTTCTGTGGGAACAGCAGCTGACCATGCACGAGAGGAGCTGGAGGCACCGTGTGGGAAGGAGGTGGAACATCCAGCACTGATGTTTGCTCCTGATGGACACACATTCCTCACACATTCCTCAGGGGTCATCCTGTGTCCCTGCCTTGGACAGGGCATTGGAATGAGATCAGCTTTAAGGTCCCTTCCAACCTCAGCCATCCCAGCATTCTCTGGCTGACACAGTTTACTCCCCGTGAGCCTCCTGAACCCATTTTGGAGCACACATTGCAAAATGGCTTTTGAAAATGAGGTTTCCTGGTCAGAAATGGGCAGATGGGAACCAGGTAAGCTTGGAAAAGGGAAAATGCTGAGCATTTCCCATGGGGAGTAATTGTCCCAGACACTGGGACAGGGGAGCAGCTGTGGAGGTTTGGTGGCCACCAGGATGGAGCTGAGCCATCAGTGAGTGTTCTGAGTGCAAGGACATCCACCAGCAGCTGGAGAAAAGCATTGAAAGCATTGGCAGCCATCAAGGGACTTCCTGCAATGAACCCTGACTGAGAGCTGGAGGAACACGGAAGGAAAAGCTGCTTTGGGAGGGTGAGAAGAGAAATATGGAATTAGGGAAGAATTTAAAAATTTTTCAAATTCAAGCCTTTAGCAAAAATCCTCATTTTGGTGTTTCTTCTTGTTTGTGTTCACAAATGGCATCACCCAGGCTCTGCAGGCATCAATCCTGATGTGCTGTGGGCATCCCATCCCTAAAACTCCAGGGAGAAACCTTGGGATGGATCCCAGGGCCTCTGGGGAAGTCTCATGGTGTGTTCAGGTGCCTCAGAGACCCTGTGGTAATTGGTCGTGTGGGGATGGGGTAAAATTTAAATATTCCAGCCACGTTAGGGGATGGGAAGGGAAAACTTCCTGGATTTGGCCAGACCGATGGAGCTTGTGGACTGTGAGTATCTTAACAATCAGAAAGGGTGAAATTTTAAGTGGTTTTGAGACAATTTTTTGCTGGTTGGGGAAAATTGTCCTTCTCAAGCGTTTGCAGAAGGATATAATAACAAATAACTCCAGGAAACTGTGAAGGTTCCTCCTGATTGCAAAACATGTATTCCAGTACATCTGAACCTTCATTCCTAACTCCAGTTTTGGATGAATGTTCCTCATATCAGCAGAATTAGGAGGCACACTCTGGCCAAATTGACTGAAGGGTCAATATGAACCTAAAAGTCTTAAATTCAGCTCATCATTATCACCAGAAAATGTAAAAACAAATTGTAGCAGGAAAGTTCCTGCAGAGTTTTCCTTTCATCCTGATTGGCAATTGCAACACTTCTCCCAGGGCAATTGCAGCCCTGGGCTGTCTCATTCCCTGAATCTCCATTTCTTACACCAATTCTTTTTAATTCCCTGTGATCCCAAGAAATTATTTTTATATTCTAAGAGATACATTTAAATGTATGCAATTACATATAATATATAAAATAACATTATATTATTACTTATAATTTATAAAACAAAATTATATATATATATTAGGAAAATATTTATATTTATTAAGTAATTACATCTCTAACTGCACATATAAATTAAACCTCTATATTAACTTTATTTATATAGTAAAATATTCATATATTTAATTATATATATATAGTGGTAAATAAATTGTCAAACTGCCATTTAACTTCCTGAAACTAATTTATTTCTTTTAACTAATGGTATTTATTTACCAGCACAGGTCTCCTCTTTAAGGAGCTGCTTCCAGAGTCATCCATTCCCAAGGGAAATTTCCTCCTCCAGGGCTGGGCAGTGACAAACCCCTTGGTGTTCCTGTGAATGAGGACTACAAACAGCAGATTTTTTGGTCAAGTTTTAATGCTTTTTGTGAAGGTAAATTTGTGAAGATAAGTTATTCCCACACTAACACTGGGTTTATTTCTTCCTGGAAATTTTGGTCTGGGAGATAAAATCTGATCAAGCAAAAAGGGCTCTGAGATGTGAGGAAACAGGTGAGTTTTAGCCAAAATAAAGCTGCAGGGAGTTGATCTGTTGCAAAGAGAGGGATTGAGGCTGGAGCCTGTTCTCACAACAAAAAATCACCCAGGCTCAGGGTCTCTGAGGTGAAACCCAGGAATTTATCATGAAATCCATGCTTGGGTAGGAAGGGACGTTATGGATCCTCCAGTGATGATCCATGGGCAGGGACACCTTGCACTTGCCCAGGTTGTTCCAAGCCCTGTCCAACCTGGCCCTGAAGATCAATCATTGCACACAGCACTACCTGGATTATTTCCCAAATTATAAATATTCTATTTATTTGAACTGTATTATCAGCCTCTTACTCCCCCTGTTAATTATGGCACCACAATGTTTTTGGGGCCTCCAGACTTTTAAAACCCTTTTCTTTCTCCACACTTCTCACAGGAGTGACACAAGTATCACCATATTTAAAGGGTTTTTTAATACACTTAATCTCCTGTTTGAACTTGAATTTCAGTTTCACGGGAAGGAAGAGAATAAATTTGGTTTATTTTAATTTGTTCTAACTCTCCTAAAGAAAATTTTAAAGATGTCCTGATCTCTCACCATTGGGTGGTTTTTGTTGTTTTCAGGTTTTTTTTTCAAATTCATAATGATTTCTAAATTCAGGATAAGTTGCTGAGGTTAATGAGTTGAATCTGATGAGAAATTGTTCCCTTAACTTCTTCACGAGGTGTTGTAAACCTTCCACTGTGCAAAGTGATTTATGAAACTCAATCAGTGGCTAAACCAGACTAAAGCCATTAGAAACAAACTCAATAGGGAACTTTGACTACTTTAAAATGTATTTTGAACCAAACAGTAAATTCTGCAGTTGCTGCATCTCCAGGCTGTGCTTGCTGATAAAAACACAGCCATTTTTAATATGATTGTGCAGAAAACAGGAATATCCTGACTCTCCATCTGGGCTTTCCCACAGCACCTGCATTAGGATGGCAGCCAACGGAAATGGAAGCACCAGTGCTCACTTTGTCCTCTTAGGATTCTCTGAGCAGGGCCATGTCCAGGTTGTCCTGTTTGTGGTGCTCCTGGTGCTCCATGTGATCACCCTGCTGGGGAATGCGGGGCTGCTGGTGTTGATCAGCCTGCTTGCCCAGCTCCACACCCCCATGTACTTCTTCCTGAGCAGCCAGTCCTTCCTGGAGCTCTGCTATTCCTCCTGCATCACCCCCAGGTTGCTCTGGGCTCTCCTGCATGAGGACAAGGCCATTTCCCACACAGAGTGCCTCATGCAGTTCTATTTCTACGTGGCCTTCGCCACCACCGAGTGCTGCCTGCTGGCTGCCATGGCCTACGACCGCTGCGTGGCCGTCTGCCACCCCTGCTCTACCCCTGTCCATGTCCCGAGGTCTCGGGTTGCTGTTGATGATTGCTGCCCCGAGATGTGCAGGATGTCTCTGCTTCGGCCCGTGCAACTGAAGAATGAGTCTGAACTCTTCACTTTTTGGTCTTGAGGTTGTTTATTAATTCTTATCTATAAAATTTTCTTTCTGCCCAGCAGAGGTCTGTTCAACAAGGCAGCCACCGGCACTCTGACCGCCCCCGAGGCGGTGTTGTCCTTTTATACTACAAACTACATGCATCATATTTACACTTAATTCCCAATATCTATCACCTTTGTTAGACAGTGCATTTCTATTCTAAACCAATCCCAAAGTGCCAACATCACTGCAGAAAATGGAGAACAAGGAGAAAGGCTGGACACGCCCAGATTCCTCCATCTTGTCCCCATAACCCCCATACCAAAAATACTAAAATTTACATTTTCACCCTGTGGTTATTTTGTTATTACACTATTCAAACCTGTGTGACTTTCACGTCCTCATACAAAGCTGGTAATTTGCTCCAAGGGTCAAAATCAAGTCCCCAGGTGTTCTGGGCAGCATGCCAAGGTCTCCGAGCCCCCCGACAGGGTCTTTGGCAACTCTGGACACCCGGATGGATGTACTGAGTTCCGACACCAAGGGATCTGTGCGTGTCTGGTGGCTGGCTTCTGCCTGGTTGGGGTCACCAATGCTGCCCTCCACACGGGCCTGGCCCTCAGGCTGAGCTTCTGCAGCCCCAAGGGCATCGACCACTTCTACTGCCAGGGGACCCCGCTCTTCGCCCTCTCCTGCCTGGACCCCGTGCCCAACAAGCTGGGCACGTTCCTCATGGCGGGATTCAGCCTGGCTGCCACCATCCTGGCCATCCTCCTCTCTTATGCCCTCAGCCTGGCCGCCATCATCCTGGCCATCCTCCTCTCCTACACCCTCAGCCTGGCTGCCATCATCCTGGCCATCCTCCTCTCTTATGCCCTCAGCCTGGCTGCCACCATCCTGGCCATCCTCCTCTCCTACGCCCTCATCCTGGCCGCTGCCCTGGGCCGCGGGGAAGCGCAAGGCCTTCTCCACCTGCGCCTCCCACCTGGCTGCCGTGGCGCTCTTCCACGGATCCCTGGTGTCCATGTACTGCTGGCGCAGCTCCAGCAGCTCCCGGCAGCCAGACAACGTGGCCTCTGTGTTCTACACCATGGTGATGCCCATGCTGAACCCCTTCATATGCAGCCTGAGGAACCAGGAGGTGAAGGCCAGGCTCTGGAGGCTGATGGGGAGGAAACACTCCGCTGAAAAATAGTATTTCCTGTTTTGTTTGTGTTTGCGGCCTGATATTTTAATTTCAGGAATTTAAGCCCTTCTTGACCACTTGTAAAGCTTTGGGACCAGGGACTCTTCATCTCTTCTAATTACAGCTACTTGGGACCATTTCCTTCTTTTAAGGGGAAAAAAAGAGAGAAACTTTGCTCCATCTACCTGATTGTGACACTCTCTGGTTGTTTAGACATCAGGATATCCCAGATAATGTAAAAATAAAATGCAGCAGGAGACTTTCTAAAGTGTTCTCCCTTCTTCCCAGTTAGCAGTTGCAGCATTTCTCCAAACCCCCAGCTGTTTCCCAGTCCCTGAATCTCCATTTCTTATACTGGTTCTTTTTATTTCTATTTATTTATTTATATCCTTGAAATATATAATTGGCCCAAGAAGTCAATTATATATTTCAAGGACAAATTTATATATATTTAAAATTATATATATATTAAGAAAAATATAAAGAAATTCTATAAACAAACTTTCTTTATATACATAAAGAAATATGTATTAAGTTCTTTATACATATAAATTTATATATATAAAAAGAAGTGGGACATAAACTCTCAGGCTGCAACATATAAAATATATATATCAAACTTCCTGAAACTGATGGTGTTTACTTACCAAGTAAGTAAACTTGCTTTTCTTACAAGTCTCCTGCGGAAGGAGCTGCTTCCAAAGTCATCCATTCCAAGGGGAATTTCCAATGTACCACCACAGGGTGGGCAGTGACCCAACTCAAAGCCCAAGCTTGCTCAAAGAGCAGGGAGCCCTCATCTGGCATCTCCTATGCATCATGGTGGAATTACAACTGCTGCTCTCTATCCCAGGAATTTGTTCATATTTTGGTTTTATTATCAAACAGGCTTTGCTTAGTTTTGGGTAACTGTGTGATTTCCCTTCTAAAATAAACTGAGACAGAGAGGAAGGACAAACCAACTGTTGGAACTACAGTGAAACTGAGCACAGAGGGAGTGGCAAGAATGCTGACCAGGAGTAAATATGGGGTAGAAGCAGTTACAGAATCCCAGAATCATTTAGGTTGGAAAAGCCCTCTAAGATCATGGAGCCCAACTGCTAACCCAGCCCTGCCAAGGCCAGCACTAACCCGTATCTGAGCTCAGTCTGTAGAGTCAGACCTAGGAGACCCTTCCAGAGCCTAAAGGGCTCCTGGAGAGCTGCAGAAGGACTCTGGGCAAGGGCCTGGAGTGGCAGGACAAGAGGGAATGGCTTTACACTGACAGCATGTAGATTGGATATGGGGAAGAAATCCATCCCTGTGAGGGTGCTGAGGCCCTGGCACAGGTTGCCCAGAGAAGCTGTGGCTGCCCCATCCCTGGAGTGTCCAAGGCCAGGCTGGGTGGGAATTGGAGCAGCCTGGGATAGTGGAAGTTGTCCCTGCCCATGGCAAGGGGTGGCACTGGATGAGCTTTAGGGTCTCCTAACACAGTCCTGTGCCAACACATTGACCCTCCAGCTTTTTGGCCCCAGGGCCTGGATCTGACAAACAAAGCACCTGGAGAAGTTCACTTTCTCTTTAACAAGGAAGAAAGTTTCTTCCTTGTTTTCCTTCGCTAATTAGTCTCTAATGGCTTGTTAAGATGAATGAAAGAAGTTGTTGAGAAGCCCTCTGAGAAGTTCCATGATGATGACTAGGAAACTTTCTTGCAAAGCCCAGAAGATCTTGTTAAGCTGGTGATCCCTTGAAGGGTGGTTGGTCTCCCAGGATCACTTGTTGCTCTGGGAATGGGAGCAGCATCCCTTGTGCTGGAAATAGCTGTGAGTACCTGTATGGTGGGACCCTGGAGCTCAGACCTGCTGGTGAGCTTTCTTAATTCCTCATTTAAACCTGAAAACCTTGAACTGAAGGAGAGTGAGTTTACACTGGATATAGCAAAGAAATCCTTCCTGGGAGGGTGCTGAGGCCTTGGCACAGGTTGCCAGAGAAGCTGTGGCTGCCCCATCCCTGGAAGTGTGCAAGGCCAGGTTGGACAGGGCTTGATCTAGTGGAAGGTGTTGGAATGGGATGAGCTTTAAAGTCCCTTCCCACCCAACTTTGATTTCTATATTTGACATTTATACCTTTATCATTTAATTATATCAATTCCAGGTCCAAAACCACCCTTCCCGCTTCCCCCCAGACTTAAAGAATCTCTTCTCCTGCTGCTTTTTCCCAGAGAACAAGGAGACTATTCACAATCCATTCACTTTTCAAACAGAAGTGAATTCTCATGTAACTCCTCAGAACACAACCTCTATAACACAACACCAAAGGGAAAAGTTTTCTGCTTCCACCTTTCCCTGCTGCAGCCAGGGCTTATCCCTCTGCAGGGAATTCATCCCACCCCCCAAAGGTGTCAACAGGTGAGGGACAACCAAACTGAGGGGGAGGAGAAGAGAAGGAAGAGGGGGAAGTGTCTGCTGAGCTTATCCAGATCATCTGAATTGTGAAAGAAAGTTGCAAGTTTGTGCTCAGTTTGCCCTCAAAAACAACAAAGGATATTTATCCTTTGGAATTTGTTAGGATGAGCAGGAAGTAGGAGTTTTTTTCCATTCTAAGTGCCTGCCAGGAAAAGATGAAGGACTGCTGGTCTCTCCCCAGTGTTGTGGCCATCCCTGTGCCTTCTTTATTGAGCCATAATTTGGAGAACTGTTGGTTTTGGCTTTTTAGGGCTTTTTCCAGACCCAAACAGCTCCCAACTATTCATAGATCAGGTGTTGAGGGTTCTTTCATCTGTGGAAACCAAGTCACTAAAGTGCTTAAAGTTTGGGTGAAATGCACCTGTTAGGTTTTCAATACGTGTTTTGCATTCCCCTTGATATTCTAAGGTGTATCTTGAGATCCTGACTTGCATCAGCTTTTTATCTCTCTGAGTCAGAAAAAATGCACTTTTAAAGCCTTTTATCTTACTCATTTATCAACCAAATTTTAAAATACTCTTATTCTTCCTAAATGCTCCTTCCCACCCCAGCAGCTTGGCTCTAATAAATGACTCACAGGTAACAATGAGGAATTTTATTGGAGTTTAGAGATAAAGACAATAATCTTGCAGGAAAAATACATATTGATCAGTGCAAAACAAGTTTTAAACCATAAAGCTGTGGTTTGCTTTTCCTGAGAGAAAAAAAGGTTTAATTGGAATAATGCCCTGGAATAATTCTAGGTGATTTCTTCTGACAGCCTTGTGCCACAAAGGTAATTGAAGTTTGAGGCTCCCACTCCTGTTTCCTTACAAGGAATATGTGAGTGTGGGGTCTGTTTCTCCAGGATAAGTATTGTAATTGAGTTTTGTGAGGAACTATAGAAGAGCCTATATAAAACTGTGAGGATCAGGGGAAAATCCATATAATTTAATTTTATTTTTTTATTCTTGCTTTAGAGAAGCAGTTTTCTTCCACAAGGGCATGGAGTGGCAGAACAATTGGGAATGGCTTTAAGCTGAGAGTAGGTTTAGATGGGATTCTGGGAAGAAATTTTTCCCTATCAGGGTGGGGAGGCCCTGGCACAGGCTGCCCAGAGAAGCTGTGGCTGCCCCATGCCTGGAAGAGTTCCAGGCCAGGTTGGATAGAGTTTGGAGCTGCCTGGTGTACTGGAAGGTGTCCCTGCCCATGGAGTGTAGGACCAGATGATCTTTAAGGTCCCCTTCAACCCAAACCATTCCAGGACTCCCTGATGCCACGAGCCGCACCTCTCTGCTGCCAGCAGAGGTTTAACACCCTCCTCCTGCCCCTCCCCAGCGCTGCCTTCACCTCCCTGTTCCTCAGGCTGTAGATGAAAGGGTTGAGCATGGGGCTGACCACGGTGTACAAGACAGAGGCCACCTTGTCCCGGCTGCCATGCCGCGACGCCGGCTGCAGGTACATGAAGAACAGGGAGCCATAGAACACGGCCACGGAGGCCAGGTGGGAGGCGCAGGTGCGGAAGGCTCTGGCCCTGCTGGGTGCCGAGCTCGTGCCCAGGATGGCGTGCAGGATGCGGCCGTAGGAGAGCAGGATGACCACGCTGGTGCCCAGCCCGTTGGCCGCGGCCAAGGCGAAGATGGCGGCCTCGCAGCCGCGGGTGTCGGAGCACGCCAGCCTCAGCACCGGGCTGATGTCACAGAAGAAGTGATCGACGTGGTTGGGCCCACAGAAGGAGCCCCCAAACGTGCAGCCGGTGAAGAGGAGGGCGCTGAGGGAGGCCACGAGGTAGCACCAGGCCACCAGCTGCCAGCAGGCCCGGGGGGACACCACCAGGACATAGCTCAGGGGGTGGCAGATGGCCACGTGCCGGTCGTAGGCCATGGCAGCCAGCAGGTGACACTCGGCCGTGACAAAGAGAGCAAAGAGGTGGAATTGTGTCACACAGCCCGCCCAGGAAATGGTTTTATCCCCAAATAACAGGTCTGTGAGCATTTTGGGGGAGATGATGGTGGAATAGCAGACGTCAGCCAGGGAAAAGTGGGTGAGGAAGAAGTACATGGGGGTGTGAAGGCTGGGAGCCACCCGAACCAAGACCATCAGCCCGATGTTCCCCACCAAAGTGACGATGTAAATCAACAGAAATAGCACAAAAAGAGGGGCCTGCACCCAGGGAGTGTCTGTAATTCCCAGGAGGATGAATCTGGGCTGGGTGTAGTTTCCTCCCATGGCCAGGTGTTACCTGCTGAGGCAAAGGGAAGAAATACATCAAAATTGTAAAACCCAGAGTTTTGCTTTTGGGTCATATTTAACTCCAATTGATCACCATTTTAATTGCCATACTTTGGTATATTCCATATATTTTCCAAACATAAATTCTATACTTTTTTATTTATCAGTTGAGGTGCCTAGAAAAGAACACAGAGCTTAAAGAAACACAAATGGCAAATTTGCTTTTCTGTGCTTGGATACATAAAATTATGGATTTATTCTGGCACATGTTAATTAATATTGAAGAAAAGAATCAGATATTTATTCCCTTTTGGTTTGAAAGAAATTTGTTTCAGAAGGCACCTTGGAGGAATCTCATTGCAGATAAAGTGAACCTGGAGTGGGAGAAAGTCCCAGTGCTAGTGAAATCCTAGATTGCACCACATTAAGGATATGTTTCCTTTGCTTTTAATTATTAATCCAGTCCATCAAACTGTTCTACTATATATCACTCACACTGGATAAAAATCACATGGATAATTTCACATTTTATACCTTTCTGAGTTCCAGCAGGCTGAAACATCCAAAAACTATGGGAATTAATATAAAACTTACTTTGAATGAGAATTAATTTTAAAACAATCCAGTTCCAGAAGCTGATTTGTTAACAACTGCATTCTGCTGACAATTCTTCATAACTAAAAAGAATTGTCCTTAACACTTCCATAAATCCATTTATCTTGCTTTGGCTGCCTAAGGAGAACAAAAACCAATTTGCAGAAGCCATGACTCCCATTTATTATAAAAAATCCTACTTTTTGAATGCTGTTTTCCAGCACAACTCCAAAAAAGAGGATATGAGGACATGAAGAAGGAATCCAACTTCTTTCTCTTGGATTTACAGCTCCTCCTGTGCCCTCACTGTGGTGGTGGGAGCCAGGGGTTTATCCCAAATGCAGCAGGGAACATCCAGGCTGATGGGGAGAGGGATGTGCTCCTTCCCTGACTCCAACTCTGAGCCTGTGGGTGACAGGGCTGTGAATATGTTCCCTCTGCTCTCCTGGGACAAAACCCTCAGGGCTCCTCATGGCACAGCACATAAACAAAGAAAAGAGAAAAAAAAAAAAGGGATAGAATGGAATTCTGAAATCCATTGTGCTTCAGTGATCTCGAGTCCATCACGTGGATGAGCCACCAGGTCACATGGACACATGGCACCAGCAGTGACCGGCTGGTCAGAGGGTCCCCAAGTGTCACACAAAGCACCTCCAGCTCTGGAGCTGCTCATGCCCCTCTGTGGACACCAGGCAGCCCTGTTTTCCTCAAGGATGGGATTATCCAAGGCGAGGTACCTGCAGCCCAGATGTCCACACCTGGGCTGGCAGCTCTGGGCACTTCCAGACAGTGATTAATTGTCCCAGAGTGAACTAATTTGCATTAATCACCCCAGCTGGGGGCTCCATCCACACCTTGACCCACAAACTCTATTTAAGCTCAGCTTAAGCTCAGCTCAAGGAGCTTGTTCCCTCTGCAGAAGTCCTGGTTGCCAGTTGAACAACATGTGCACATCTTCCACTAATCTGCACCTTGTCTTGATCACAGATCCAGCCCTGACCAGAACTGAGTTGGTTTTCGGATGTTTCAGCCTCCTGGAGCTCATAAAGGTATAAAACATTAATTTATCTATGTGAACTTTATCCACTGTGAATGATATATAGTATAACAGTTTGATAGACTGGATTGAGAATTAAAATAAATACCTGATTTTAAAAAATATAGAATTTAGGTCAACCTTGGACCTGCCTTATTGTCACCAGCTGTCCTAGTGGTTTGGAGTCTTGGCTCAGAGAACATTAGGAGGCTTGGAATAAATCTGATTCTGATTTAGGAAGCAAGCTGGAAGGTGGAAAAATAAGGTTTCTGGGGAACTCAGTGGTGATTTGGTGCAATACAGTCTTGGAAAAAGATAAAATAGATCGGATTTGGGTCAATACCAAAGAAATGGAGCAGAAATACTCATGAAAGCAAAACTTGCCATTTTTCTTGGAAAATGCACAAAGGCAGAGGAAGGATTGAGTGACAAACAGTTCAAAGGTTTATAATTAATTACCTGATAATTATTTAACTTCTTTTACAAGCTGTTTTGCCTTCTTGGTCATTCTTTTCTAAGTATCAAAAGTTTCTCATGGAAATAACTGGATTTCCTGGTTTTATTTATTATTTTGAGAAAAGGGGGTGTTTGAAGTTGTGCCTGGGGAATGGGGAATAAAGTAGGAACTAATGGGAGTCAGTGGTGAAATTTTGGTGTGGAAACTCACCAAATTCCAACACTGATGTTAAATTGTTGTTGTTTGCAGAGCTACGCCAAACTGAAACATCAGCACGAGCTGGATTATCTTTAGGGCCCTTTCCAACCCAAACCATTCCAGGATTCTGTGACCCTGTGTGGGTCTCCTTTGGACATGGCACATCCTCTTCCAGCCTACTTGGAGTCTCTTGATCCCTCTAATTCACCTATCATGGGATATGTTATTGATAACTGATCAATCCCATCTGTGGATCCAAACTGTACTTTGTGGGCAGCTGAGATATTCCTGGGAATGCCTGGAGCAGAGTGAGAAGGTTTGATGGACTCTGGATCAGGTTCTGACAGGTGGGTCCTGTACAGAGCTCCCAGTGCTAGGCCAGGAGCAGCCTGGAAGAATTTTGGGCTCATTCCTTACCTGGAGGCCTGGATCAGCCCTCACCCTCTGTAATCCCAGCTGGCTGCTCCAGGGATTCCATCCAGGACAGCCTGAGATGTTTGCAATGGAGCAAACCCACCCCTGACCCTGAAGTAAAGTTATGTTCACTATAAAAATTAAATTGTATTTCTAATAAAAGATGTTTTGCTGGTGAAGATGATTCCTTAAGTGAACCTTCTGACCCTGATGCTCCTCTGGCGAGGTAAGAACTGGATTTTTATCTTTAATCCTTTTATTCTGATTTGTTGTGTTATCAGGGACAGGGAATTCTGTCTGGCTCTTTTTTTCCCTCCATCATGCTGGGACTTTTATTCATACCTAGGTTTCAGCTGGAAATGAAATGGGATTCATAGAGGCTTGTGAGGGAGAAGAAGATCCAGTAACATGTGGATGTTGGTGCACACAATTTAACCCAATAATATTTTGCATGTTATGTATAAATATATGGGATAATGTACATTTGATATTGGATTTTAGTATACATTTATGATTTTGGATCAGAAAGGACAGACATCTAGGAGATCTCTGGCCCTAGGATGGCAAGTTATCCATTTATATCCATATATATTTATGGATATGGGACTTGGAGCACCCTGGGCTAGTGGAAGGTGGCCCTGCCCATGGCAGTGGGGTGGAACTGGATGATCCTTCGGGTCCCTCCCATCCCAAACCATTCCAGGATTGTGTGAAAACTGTCAGGATCCCCTGTATAAAGGGGTTTATATTCTGTGGGTTTAACACATGACACATTCCAGACTTCTGTGATTTCTGGGCTGGATTAGGGAGGCAGCTCCCATGAAAAGCCCTTTCTAGGAAAGATGGAAGGATAACATTCTAAATGGATTAATTTGCAGTTTTAATACGGTTTGGAGATAATGAGATATCACCTATAAGCCAAGTCAATAAAATAATTAATAAATAGCTTTATATTTGAAAACTGGGTAAATTTCCAGGTTCAATTGAACCAGTCACCTTTGCCCTGTCCTTTTTCCACTCTCAATTTCTGCCTTTCAAAGCCTTCAAACAAAGCTCTAATTAGTTTTCCTCTTTATTCCCCTGGTGGTTTGCCAAAAACAAAGTCAGAAATATTATCAGTGGAGTTCATATCCAGAGATTTGCCCTTTGGCAGTGGGAAAAGGGACTGAAAAATAACAAAGCAAAGCAAGAAAAAACCTGAAAACCTGAAATTAAAAGATGAAGGGTGATAATTATTTAAAAAGTCAAATTTTTAGGCAAGAAATAACTCCTGATCAAAATTGCAGCTCCCTCATTTCTCTACATTCTGGATGAAAACTTGGTGCTGGCAAGGATGACAAATCAACCTGTTTTTTGTTGTCAAAAAACCCCTTTCATTGTAAAATGTTGCATTTCATCTACTTCCAAATTTATTTAATTCCTGTTTTTACATGAACAACTTATTTTTTCTCCTTTGGTGCACTGTGGTACTCTGTCGTCAATCCCAAAGGACATTAAAGAGCCACAAGAATCCTTTTAAGGTATGAAGTAGAGAACTGGAAGGGGAAAAGGTTAAAAAATATCCATTAGTATTTCTTGTATGTCACCACCATCTATTGGACATTGCTGGAAACATGATCTCCTTTTTATTTTACATAAAACCTCCTTTTTTCCTGTAAGCCTTGGGTAGCAAAGTGCCTTGTAGGCAATAAATTAAACAATGGCAATGTGTGCCTGATCCTGCCTGGATATTTTATTTTCCAAGCGTCAGCTCCTGAGCCTGTTGAAAATATTGGGTGTTTGAAGTTCTCTCATTTGGAAACGATGCTTTAAACTGCACTTTATTTTTGTCTTAGGACAATTTTCAGCTGATGCTTCAGGCTGTCTGAATCCTTCAGGTGGAGTTAGATGGGATATTGGGAATAAATCCTTCCTGAGAGGGTGGTGAGGCCCTGGAATGGATTTCCCAGAAAAGCTGTGGCTGCTCCATCCCTGGAAGTGTTTAAGGCCAGGCTGGATGAGGTAATCTTGGTGAATCCTAGGGCAGCTCATTGAAAGTTCTTCTACTGCTTTGCCCAAAAATTTTATGGAGTTTGGGTGCCACAATGGAGATCTTTACCACAGGAGGACAGAATGAACACTCCATTAGCTATTCCACACCAACCACCTGCTTCTCAGCAAGAATAAAATATAACCTATGGGTTTTAATTCAGTTTATTTCCATTCCAGGTGTCTGATCCATCACAAAAAGTAAAGCTGGTTGGTTAAGTAAGAAAAAGTGAGGCTGGACTTTAGTTAAACAAGAAATCGAGGTCAGTTCTCTGATGGCAGCAGGTGGATTCTGCCTCTTGGGAGAAATTCAGCCTCAAAAATGTCTGGTTTTCCTTATTTTTAACACCTCTGTCATCTTCATGAGGGTAATGAAAAGCAGCTCTAAATCCTCCTTAGTAACTCCAGGAGACCATGGAACACCTAAAAGAGACGTCAGGTTCTGGGGGTGAGCTCAGCCTTCAACCAAGGCTCATGCAATAATGAGGATTTCCAGGTTTGGATCCATTTGTCAGGAGCCAGCAGAGCCTACTCTTGGTTTACTCTCTGGTGCAATTCTGTCAAGCCATAATTATCCAGGAGGAAAATCCATGTTGATTTATTCTATCTGTTGTAGAGTAGCGTTTTAAGAGCTGCTGATCTCTCCAGGTTGAACAGCAAGATGGAACATGAATTTATCTTTTACCTCCAAATCAAGCATCATATCTAAAGCAAAGTGAGGTAAGATAAATCCCAGCTCTTATTCCTACACCAGGAAAAAATACATGAAGGGAAGTCCCATTTTCCAATGCATTCAGCTAGAAAATCTCTTCCTGGGACACAGGGAGCAGGCATTTATTCCTCAGGTGCTCAGCTGGATAGGGAATGGTCAAAATGCAAGAAATAATTTCATTTTCCCAGGAATTATCAGGAAAATAATGGAATTCCATGTGTAAATGGAATGAGAAGAACTAGGAGGAAGCCTTGCAACTTATTTATGATTTATTTATTTTGATATGGTATTTCCCTTCTTAATGGCTTAAATATGCCCCTGCTTCCAAACGCATTGGCTGAACAGGGATACTTGGTGCCATGAACTTGTGGTTTTTCTCTTTCAAGGAGAATTTACCTTTTATTGCCTGAAAGTTTTGTAACTGCTTGACAAAAATTAACATTCTTATCATTATCAATGGATTTATGTGCATTAAACACTTCAATCTAAAGACAGAAAGCAGCTGATCTGCATATAGAAAATGTTCAGTATGGCTGGAGAAAATGAGATGTTTGCATCTGAATTTATTCTCCAGGGCTTCACCACCCAAGCAGATCTGCAGGTGGTGTTTTTTGTCTTGTTCCTTGCCCTCTATGTGGTCATTCTCCTTGGAAATCTGGGAGTCATCATGTTGATCCAGATTGATCCATGCCTCTTCACTCCCACGTGCTTCTTCCTGAGCCCCGTGTCCCTGCTGGACATCTGCTGCTCCTCCACCATCATTCCCCGGAGCCTGAGGGATGTTTTGGTGGAGAAGAAGTTGATTTCCTTTGCGAGATGTGTCACCCAGCTCTTCTCCTTCACCATCTGGGCCACCACTGAGTGCCACATGCTGGCCCCATGGCCTACCACCGCTACGTGGCCACCTGCAGGCCCCTGCTCTACTCCGTGCCCATGTCCCAGAGGATTTGCATTGGGACGTTGGCTGGAGGGCTCAGCTCCACTCTCCACACCATATTTCCATGTTCCACATCCTGTTCTGCCACTCCTGGGCCATCAAGCACTTGGTTTGTGACAGGCCCTCCTGCTCCGATACCCACTCCAGCAAGGCTGTGGTGGCTGCCATGGTGGGGTTCAATGTGCTGAGCACCACGGCTCATCCAGATCCATCCTGGTTCCTCTCTGTCCGTCCTGGCTGCCGCCTGTGGATCTGCTCAGTGGCCAGGCAGCACGAGGCCTCGTCCACCTGCGCCTCCCACCCGGCCTCCATCGCTCTGAGCCACAGCAGCTCCACCCTCAAGGACCTGTGCCTGTCTCCAGCCGCTCCCTGGAGAGGACAAGCTCATCTCCCTGAGGTATTCCACCACTGCCCCCATGCTGAGCCTGTTCCTCTACAGCCCCAGCAACACGGACTTGAGGAACGCTGTGAGGAAAGCAAAGTGTTGGATCCTTGCTGCCATCCATGGCTCCTGGTCGGCTGAAAGGAGAGGACAGCCCCACTGCAGTGAGGAGTGTTAGATTTTGGACCCTCGGGAAGAGAGATTGGATATCAGACCCTCAAGAAGAGAGTTTGGATATCAGACCCTCAGGATCCCAGGGTTGTAGTCCAGACTCATCTTCCAAGCCATTGGTGCCATGGTGTCCCTGCAGCAGCACCGCAGGGAAGGGAGGAGAAGGGAGGAGACATCTGCTGGCATTGTGTGGAGCGCAGGAGCCGAGGGGGAACGTGGCAGAGCAGAGCCGGGGTGCGAGATGAGGCACCACCCTTAGGGACACTCCCTGTGCTGCAGGGCAGGAGCTGCGGAGATTCCAACCCTCAGGGGAGCTCCTCTGCCCTCCCTTGATTTTTCTCCCTTTTTGGGGGGGATGTCCACGTGAAAAGGGCTTTTATGGAAGCACTGAGCTGCTGGCCAGGGCACTTGGACTCATTTTGTGCCTTCTCTGGGGGAGAGGAAAAAGGAGATGGGGGTGTCCAGAGGGTGATGGTGTCATTTGGGACACGCCAATGTCTGTGGAGGGGGAGCTAGGTGAGTGAGGGATGAGGGGGGCCAGGAGAGGTCCTCCTAAAACCCAGGGGAGGATATAGCCCAAAAAAATGCAAGAAAATTCTTGAGGGGTTTGTGTGTAAAATACTTAAAACTACAAAGATTCTCATTTTCTATATATTGAGAAATAATCTTAATTTATATAAAATTGATTTTAAAATAACACCTCGTACCTGCTGTTGTTATAGGATTTTAGGCTGTAAGAAATTCTGAATATGGATCTGTAGGGTTTGAAAATACAAATAAAATGTTTGTGTACATAAATGAAACAATGAAGGGCTTGAAGAGGTAAGACAAGATGGTCTGTATGAAGGACCAAGAAACATCTCTGTGTATGCGGAATTCTTTCTCAGTCCTCACTCTGGAACACTCGAAATCTGGGATCTGCGATTGACTGAAATTGGGATTTTTTGACCCCTAAAACCGCTGCGCATGTGCGGTGGCCGCGGCTCCCTCAGTACTGCCGTCTTGTGGACACACCCGGCACTGCAGCCCCGAGAGCTCCGGGCTCTTCCCGCGCCTCCGCCGGCACCGGGGCCGGGACATGGAGCTGGCTCGGGACAACGACGGGGACTGGCCGTGCGAGGCCGCGGGGCCCTCGGCCGGGGCGCTCCCGGCAGGAACCGCGGGGGCTGTGCCGGGAATGCAGGCGCGGAGCCGGGAGCGGCAATGGCGGAGCCCGGGGAGCGGCGGGGCCGGGGCGGGGCACCGAGAGCGGTCTGCGGCGGGCTCGGAGGTAAGCGGGGAACGGGGACAGCCCCGAGCGGGGAACAAGGACGGCCCCGAACGGGGACAGCCCCGAGTGGGCGGCGGGGACAGCCCAGGAGCTGCGGGCACCGGGTAGGGAGCCAAATGAACATTTCGGGTAAAATGTGAGTTAATGTGCGGGGGAGATAATGAATGTTCTGAGGTGAAAGTGAAGCTATGAGTAGTGAACGTGGGGAAAGTCCCAGGCGGGATAAAACGGATTGTAAAATCCATGTGTGAAATCAGAGCGGTTCCAGCAGCTCCTTTCCAGTGCCCCCCAGGTGCTTTCATTGTTTGGTTTTCAGGAGGGAACACGGTTTGGGATGACCCAGCTTTGGAGAGTTCTGAGTTTTCCTTAGCTGTGCAGCGGTGTCAGGGTCTGGAGGCACTCCTGTTCCCTGGAGGAGGATGCCCTGGGAATGGCCTTATGTGGAATTTGGCTCCTGCTGAGTTCAGTCCAGGGACACCTTCCACCACTCCAGCCCCAAGTCTGTCCTTGGACACTTCCAGGGATGGGGCAGCCACGATGTCTCTGGGTTTGTGGGCACAGGAGGGAGTTTCCAGCAGGACTGAGGCGTTTCCTTTGCTGTGCCAGCCCCAGCAGGGCTGTGGGAGGCAGAGGCTGTGGGAGCCGGAGCTTTGCCCCCTGCCCGGGGGAGTCTCTGCTGTGCCGGCCCCAGCAGAGCAAACGTTTGTGGTTTCACATCCCGTTCCAAGGAGCTGCCGGGGCAGGAACGGGGATGGGCACGGAGCAGGGACGGTGCCGGGCACAGGGTGACATCCAGAGGGTGCCACCAGCCCGTCCCTGCTGCCCAGGCCGGGCTGAGCAGGCTGGTGACCGTCCCTGCGTTTGCTCTGCAGGGTGAGGAAGCCAACCCTGGCGAGGAGGAGGATGAGGAGGTGTGGGAGGATGGAGACAGCGGCCACCAAAGGCTGGGGAAGGCCCAGCTCCAGGTAGGAGATGCTGCCTTCCAAGGAACTGTCACTCCCAGCAGGAGCACCTGTGCTCACCTGGATCAGGGGCACAGGCAGGAGAGCCTTGTCCTGAGCCAGGGTTTCACTGGAGCGCGGGGCTCGAGGCGCTGAGGTGGGGCCGGGAACGGGACCCGGGCCTGGGGATTCGGGTCTGGGCCCTGCCGGTGTGTGCCGGGGGGTCCCGGGCTGACCCACTTCTCCCTTCTCGGGCGGGCTGTGGGGCCGCCGAACCGAGGCGGGATTGGGGCTGGGATCGGGATCGCCGCGGGCGGGAAGAGCCGCTCCGGGACGGGCACGGACCGAGCCCGGCGCTGCCGCTCCCGCTTGCACCGCGGGGCTGCTCCCGCTGTGGCTCCGGGCCGGTCCCGCTGCTGCTGTGGGGAGCCGGGGCTGTGCCGGTGCCGAGCCCGGCAGGAGAGCGGCGCATTCCCGGAGCAGGCGCTGGATCGCGGCTGGGAGCGGGCGGGGCGCGGGAACCCCCCGAGGCCGCCGGTCGCGGTGCGTAGGAGCGGCGGTAGGATCCGCCTCGCAGCCCCTTTCCACGGGGGTGTGAGGCCGGTCCTACACAGCGGGACCAGCGGCACCTCTGCCCCGGCACCCCCTGAGCAGAGCAGGGCTCATCTCCCATTCTGAGCCCACCGCATCCCGGGGAATGAGCGGAGCTGCAGAGCCGCGGGCAGGAGGAGCTGCTCCAGCATAGGCTGTCCTGCTCCAGCTGTCCTGCTCCACCCCTGTCAGGTGAGACCTGATGCTTTCCTCCCTCTTCCCCCGAGATCTGTGCAACTCACAGTCTCCAATGGCAAAATCTCTGTTAGTAAAATTCTAGTTGAAATGTTTAATCTGTGTTTCCAAATCACGGAATATTGTGAGATAGAAGGGACCCACAAGGATCACGAAGTTGAGCTCTAAATGAATGGCCCATCCAGTGACTGAACCCACAACCTTTAGTGTTTTCAGCACCCTCCTCAAAACAGCTGAACTGATCTCTGGGTCATCTGGAATTCCAGGCTGGGAACTGGAAGTACCAACAAGGTAATTCCTATGCCAATGCAGCTCCTTTTATGCTAATGCTGCTTTAAACACGAGCCCTTGGAATGTCTGTGGGGCAGAGCTCCATGGCTGGCACTGGACCATGGAGCAACACAGGTGAACTGCTGTGTGACAGCACAAAACTCTTCCAATCACCCTGATTTCCTGCCCTTTCCAGGATTTCTCTAATAACTGAAGGTGCTCATGCCATGTCTTTTTCCAGGGAGAAATGAGCAAGACAAGTCCTGAGGGTTCCCTTGGTCCATGGGAGGATTGTTCTGGTGAGTATTCACCTGTGGATGTCGTGCTTCATGCAGAGCTGGAAGCTGGAACTCCAACAGGTTTTGGTGCAGTGTTCCCACTCATCTGCTGCCAGCTGGGAAGGGAAATGGAGTCAGACATACCAACTGGTCCCTGTTACCCAGCTGTGGCTGCCCCATCCCTGGAAATGTCCCAGGCCAGGTTGGACAGTGCTTAGAGCAACCTGGGATAGCAAAAAATGTCTCTGCCCCTGGCTGGGGAGTTGGAATGGGATGAGCTTTAAGGTCCTTTCCAACCCCCTCCCTTCCATGGTTGTACTGTCACCACCCCATCAGATTCTAGTCTGGAAGTGTGACACTTGGGAACAATCACACACCCAGATTTTTTAAGCTTGGGCCCCAAAATAACAAACTGCTGTCAAAAAAGGAAGGCCAGGAATTCAAAATCATTCCCTACCCCTATTTTTTTTTTTTTGTAGTTTTCCCATTGCCCCCTGGTCACCTCCACCACAGGGCTTGGAGCACTGGGAGCAGCCCTTTAGTGCCCACTTAAAGGTGTCTGTAGTGCATGGCTCCAATTCCAGTTGGGAATGTCTTAGCTACCACCCCTCCTTCCTCTCCCTCACACCCCACCACTGACAGCAGGGACAGCTCAGATTGAATGACTGACTTACTGTGTTTGGAATTCCTTCTTTAAAAAGCAGCACTGGAATATCTGGGATACCGGGAGTGTCCCTGGAAGCCACAGGTCAGAGGCAGAGACAGATGAACAATTCTGAACTGGTTTTCAGGGGATGCATCCCCAGCCTGTGGGGACTGCAAAGCTGCTCCTTCCACTTGGGACAGCCAGGAAAAACATCCCCACCATGGATTTCTGACAGGAAAAACCTCACAGCTCCAGGATACTTGGCTCCTCCCAAATCCAGCCAGCACTCCAAGGAACAAACAAGGGGACAGATCACCTCAGGGTGCACACCACTATTTTTAATAATAACACCAAAACCAGGGAGAATTCACACTCACCTTTTCTCCTGGGCACAGCTCTCCAGAGCCTCTCAGTCCTTGCCTTCCATGCCTGCGCCTTTTCCAAGACCTCTGGAGCCAGTTCAGGGCAGGCAGTGGCCACCACAGCCCTGGCAGTGCTGCTGGGTGATCCCAGCCCCTCTGAGGGCTGCAGCTGCCCATGTCCCTGCTCAGGGATGTGCCACTGCCACCAGCTGTGCTGCCACACCACAGAGGCTTCCAAACCACAGGCAGGCACAGGCTGTGTTTGTTTAAGATCAGCCTCCTGGAGAAGAAAAGCTGTCCTTACCTCAGGATTTGCCAGGAAAAGGAGCTGTGAGATCTGCAGGTAAACACAACACAGCTGTGCCCTCAGCTGCAGGCAGGGCTCTGTTCCAAACCCCCAGAGCAAAAAGCCAGAAGGATATCAGGGCACTGCAGCAGGGCTCTCAGGACTGGGATTGGGGGACACTATGGCAGAGCTCTGGCCTGGGTTTGAGGCCTCTGGAGTGTGAGAGGCAGCAGAACCCGAGTCACAGCCAGCCCCAGCTCCAGACTGGCATAGTCATTGCCAAGTGCTGGGAATTCAGTGCTTGGCTGCTCAAATTCCCCCTGAGGTCAGAGAGGAGATCCCACAAGCAGGTTTTGGTACAACAGTGCTGATTTCTGGAACCTGAACACAAAACTTTCCCCCACAGGCAAGGGGCAGCTCTGGGCGTGCAGGGAGGCACAGTGAGTGTGCAGTGACCACCCAGCCCCAAATACAAAGGACATAAAAGCCCCCTCAAGCTCCAAAGACCACCAGAACCAGCAGCTGCAGAGACCAAGGTGAGCTGCAGTGCTAAGGCAGAGTAACATTTCTGTCCTTTGTTGTCCAAATTCTTGTTTAATGAACCACAGAACCATTAAGATGCAGGAAGTTTACAGATCTGCCCTTCCTGGAATGGGAATTTTGGAGCTGCTCAAGCACTTTCATTATTCCAGTGCATTCCAGTTCCTCACTCACACACTGCAGTCACCCTTCATATAAAAATCTTCACACAAACACTGCTCTTCCCACAATACAAACACTTGAAAGATGCCTCTCAGGATTTTTCTTCCCTCCAAAATAGTCTCTTGCTTTAGAGGGGAACAGGGCTTTTTAAGTACAGACCCAGCACTTGTTCATTCAAGTTCATTGATTGGCTTTTAAGTCATTTCTTCTTCTTCTGCTTTAGATCTTTAGTTTTCTTAAATTTCTTCTGTTGTTTGGGTCCTCGTGCTGTTTCTAGTTTTCTTTTTTTCTCACTGGAAAACAGGAACAAAACATCTGTTAAAAATGCACTGGCCTTGCCATCCAGCAGGGAAATCTTTGTTGTAATATAGGAGCGAGGGAGAAATTTTAAACTTGGTGCTAGAAAAAGCACAAAGAAGAGCCTGACTTAGATTTTATAGTGTCCTGACATTATCCAACCCAGAAGATCTTGATTTTTAGCTCTTGTCTTTTAGCTCTTGTGTTTGCTTTTCAAAACTTTATCTGTCCTAAATGCGGTATCTGGAATTTAGAGTACCTAGAAGAGAAACTACTGATTGTTTTAAAACATTCAATTTTGTCCCTGCACTGGATTTTGATTCAAGTAAACACAACAGGAATTCCAAGCTCTGATCTTTTTAAGCAGCTGCTAAGAGTCTCTCCTTCCTGGAAGGCTTTTGGAAACTTACAGCTCCCAGCATTCATGGAAAAAACCATGAAAGGGTGGAACAGAGATCACATAATTACCTGAGGTGTCAGGCACTCCAAGAAGGGGAAATAAGTGAGCAGGGAAGTCTCACCTATAAATCCCCAAGGAAAAAAATGGGAAAATTACATGCTGGGCATGGCAGAAGAAAGAAGATGGATGAGAATTAAGGAATTGTAGAAATACAGACATTTTCCAGGCTCAAGCTCACTTTTGAAAGATTTTTTTCCTGAATTTGCATTTTATCCACTGACACCTCCAGGTGCTCCCACTCAGTGTTAGATCCCAAAGCAAATTGGGCACTCAAGTGGAATGAGTGACCCAAGGGAGGAACAGTCCCAGCTTCTGTGTGGGATCAGGATCAGATCATCAGCAAAAGAGCCAGAATTAAACATGTTAATGAAGAGAGGACCAACCTTAGAGCAACAGAGGAACACTGGGTAGATGAGCTCACAGCTGCTCACACCCCAATTCCCTCAGGAAAACTGAGGATCTAGCCAGGACACTGAGTTCACTTTTAACCCTCAGGCTTCACTCTTTTGGAAAACATTTAACAAAGCCAGCAGGAAGAGGACAGATCTCTGGAATATTTCAAGTTCCTTTACCTTTTCAGGCTGACGACGGAAGCGTTCTGTCCTGCCTTGCTCAGCACCTCGTTCCACTCCTCATCATCCCCCCTGATAATGTACCTGAGTGGGAAAGGGGAAGGAAAGGCAAGTCCAATTGTTAGCTCAGAGGAAAACAACAGAAAAATGAGGTGTTTCTACTGTCAGGCACACACTACTCTGCAAACAAAGCCACTGTGCCAGCACCCAACCAAACTGGATTTGGGAAACACACACTAAATCAAGCTGGCAAAGCTGGCATGGGACAGCTTTCCTAAATCAGTCTGGGAAAAAGTGAAGAGCTGCAGCTTGCTTTTAAAAAGAGAAATTAAGACAAAAATTGCTACTCAAGTAAGCTCATGTCCTTTGGCCCTTGTCTGGGTGTTCAAGCACCCTGGAAATGACACCCAGATTTAAAGAGGCAAAGCAGCTGTGTAGCACAATGGAGTGACTGCTCTCCATCTCAAGTTCTTGGAGGTTTGGAATAGATAAGGCTTTGTCCACAGAGCTGAACAATGTTGGACAAAGCCCCAACAAGTTTTCTACAACCTGCATTGAAAAGTATTCAAAATAGATTTTTGTGTCTCTCTCCTCACATGGAGAACAAAAATCTGTTTCTGGCTGAGGATAAAAAAAACAGGAAACAGAGTCCAAAATGACAAAAAGGTATGCAGCACTATCAATGCTATAAAATAGAATTAATTTGAAAACATTCTGGTTGTATTATTTTCCTTATGTGACTGACTTACAAGTCACTTCAAATCACATCCATTCTTGTCCTTTCTCCAAACATGGCAACTAAAGGTTCAAAGAAGGTTATAATTCCTTTTGCCAGATTTACCAGAGACCAATTTAAAGCCAGGCCAGACAACTTCCCTGGGACATCAGCACAGTGAGCAGTGTTTGTAAGACAAAAAGTGGGAGGGGAGAGGGAAGAGAGAGAATCAGTGGCATCTGTAACTCCTGTTGGTCCAGAAAAACAGAAGTCTGCTTAAGACACTGAAGTAAAAGCTTTGGTTTTAAGTAAAAGTCTGCTTAAGACACTTTACTAAAGCTCTGGTTGCTTGCCCTTTTTGAGTTGATTTGGGTTTTTTATGCTTTACCCACTGCTGACAATACACACTGGTTCTCATTTACTGATGGTCTACTGCACCTACAGCCTTGTGCACAAATCCCAGCAAGACCCAGCATTCCACCCAGGAAAAAACTGGATTTGAGACCCAGGCAGATGAATTCTTACTGTGTGAGGTCCATCTCCTTCAGCTTCATCACCTCCTGCTTGTGCTTTTCTTGGAATTCCTTTGCAGCCTCCTCCTGCAACAGGACAGCACAAGATGCTTTAGGTCCCGATGGCAACAATGACTTTGTAATGAGAAGAAAATACTTTTCCCCACAAATACATCCCCTAAACCAAATACCAGCTGGTCCTGAATAGCTTCTCTCTTTTATTTAATTTCATTTTTATGTTATTTGTACATACAAACTTGTAATTTTCTGTGAAAACCCCACACTGCAGCTTAAAGCACAACTCCAGCTGCACATAATGCAAACCTGTCAGGTTTTAACTCCCTTACAGTGCCAGATGTGGTGTGGAACCCTTTCCATCCAGGAAATTTAATGTTTCTGCCCTCAGGTGAACTCCCCTGAAGTGTTTACATATGAACCAGGAATAAAGTTTGTAATTACCAAATCATCATTTAAAGATTTCAGCGTTGGCTCCATCACAACATCCTTTGTTGCTGCCATCTGCTCCTCCACAGCCTTTTCCTGGACTGTGTTGAACAGCTGAAAATGAAACAAGCCAGCACATGTAAGACTTGGTTTTTAAAACATCATTTATCACCTCTACAATGAACTCCTAAACCCAGACTTCAGGAGCTTTGTTATCCTAAACCTTAGAGAGAAAGAAAACCAGGAACCAGTTCCAAAACTTTACAATTATTTCAGTGGATTTCAAGTCTACCTCTAGGTAACACTGGGAAATAATTTTATTTTTTTCCAAGGAAAGCTGAGATGCCACCAACGCTCTGAACAATGGCTCAGGCAACAAGGATTGTCTCACCATTCTGGTCAGGGCACTTCAACATGGAAAACTGTAAGATAAGCACTCTTATCTGGGAAATCACTACACAGAATCATTAAGGGTTGGACAGGACCTTAAAGACCACTGAGTTCCAAACTTCCAACCATGGGCATTTAAATCACTGCCACACATTTTCCAGCTGGGATTTTCCCCGCTTGCCAAGTTTATGGTCAGTAAGTGGGGATGTGTTAAGGATGCCCAGCTCTGACCCAGCTCTCTCTTAGTGCCGTATTTTCTGTGAATTTTGGAATGATGGTCCCACATGGCCAAGGCTTGTCCTGAGCTCCCACCTGCACCACTTTGCGGATGATCCTGTTGAAGAGCCCCATCAATTGACTGCTGGGCAGCTCCAGCTCCTTTTCCAGCTGGTCCAGAGATTTATGCTGCAGGCCAATCCCTAGGAAAAGGGCCTGAGGAAGAGACAGGGATTTCAGCACAGAGCAAAGACAGACACACATGCCCAGCTCACTCCCCAAATCCACCCTGCCCACACACACACCGACTGTGCAGCAGAGAGGGAGATGTCTCCCATCTGGCTGAGGAAGAACATCCTGGCAATGGTGGGCACCATGTCCATGATGAGGTGGTAGTCCACCATGTTGCGGGAGTACATCTCCAGCCTCTTCAGGTCGTACGGGATGAAGGCTGACTCCAGCTCAGCACGGCTCAGGGCTGGCGGGAGCAGAGAAACACAGCAAGGTTGGCAATGTTCCTCAGTGTTTAGCAGGAATTCAGGTATTTAGTGATGCTGGCAAGGGGGGCTATTTACAGACATGAATGAGACGGGGCTGCTGCTGAAAGCACCTCGAGCTGTTTTATTTTTCAGCATCAGTCTCATTACATGATTATGACAATGGGAAGATGCCACCAGCTCACATTCCAGGCAGCAGACCAGAAAACCTAATGTTACAACTTACTTTATAAGCTTCTTGACCAATCACACAAAGCAAAAGCACATTGACAGTAGTTCTATCCAATCACCATAAGCACATGTACCTTTGGTTAAAACAATGCTTGCTTATTTTGAATACAATACCTACTTGTAAGCCTTAAAACACAATGCACAGAGCTCCATTATAAAGTTTTAACCCTCCTAATATCTTGCTAGATATACTTTCTGTAGCTTAGAAAGCTATTCAGACAAGCATTAATACACAGGCCATTGTTCTATTTGCACTTGCTTTCCTACAGTTTAAATACTTTTTCTGCTGGCCTATCTCATGGCTGCTGCTTTAGCTCTACTCACAGTTCTGCTGTATCTGAGGCCTGCATCTTGCAGCTTTCCCAAAACCCTCTGATTTTGCGGATTCCCACAATTCCCCCTCTCTGTTCACCTAAAAAGAAACCTTCATAATCATGTAGTTTATTACTTGTGTTTTGTAGCCTTACTATAATATTTCTGCTTATTACCTGCTTAAAGCATGTTCTTGCTGGCACTAAGCATTGCTATATTACAACACAGCAATTTAATGCTGTGAAAGTCCAGTCAGTGGAAAGGGCATAAATTACACCTGACAATAGTTACAAGTCATTGTTCAAAGAGCTCTTGTCGATTCCAGGGTCTTAATTCAAAACTTTTGCTGTAAAAGAGGTTTGTTCCCTTGCTGCAGCAGGAAAACCCTCTAGAACCAGACACTAAAACCCCACAAGACACAAGTACCAAGTTCTCCCCAGAGGATTCTCCTGTTAAACATCTTGAGAAAACAGCAAATTGAGGTGCCAGGCTCCAGCCCTGCTCTGCCATGCACTTACAGCTGTCCCAGTCAGGGTACTCACGTGCTTGGGGCTGCTGTTTGATATTTTTGTTCTGTAGAATGTTCAGTGCCAAGGAGGGAGAGAAGGTGCTGAACTGGTAGGAAAGCAGGGAAAGGAAGCGCCTCCTAAAATCTACAGGGCAAGAGGACAAAAATAAATAACCCCAGTGTAACAGAATAGAATAATAAACAGCCCAGAAGGTCCTTGAGAGTCAGCAGGATCAGAGTTACCTTTCCAGAAGGCAGTGAGCCAAGGTTCCTGCTCAGAGTCCTCTTCATTGAGCATCTTCAGCATGATGCAGGAATGCTCCCCTGTCAGGTCATTCTGATAAATAAGATACAGTTCTGTGATTCTGTGGTGGATTTTCCATCACCCCCATGAACCTTTTGCAACTCTGCTCAGCTGAGGAAGGGAAATACCTTCTAAATCAACAACAACAGATGCATCAACTGCTACTGACCACCTCCACTTAATGGAAAACCTATGAACTTCTAGAATTCGGTAAATCTCAGCTATTTTACCAATAACCATATTAATAGCCCTCAACAGCTGTAAAATTTTATGAGCAAACTACTTGGAGGCCCACATTCACAACCCTAAAACTCTACTCCTTAACTATAGGCCCAAAGAACAAAAATGAACATAAACCAAGACTTAAAAGCAGCGTCAGCAAACCCTTCTGCCCCAAACCCCTTCTCACAGAATCTGCTGGAATGCATGCCCAGGGATTTCAGCAGGGCTGGGTTTTCACTCAGCAACAGTGTGGTACTTACAGGGGTCTGCCTCAGATAAACTGGCACAAATCCAGCACGCTTCCAAAACCTGGGCAAAAGAGGGAACACAGTGAGAATTATGGAGCTAAATAAGTAATAAATTGTGGTTAAACACAATTTATCTGCTGTACAAGGACAGCTGGTGAGGAGCAAGCAAAAGTCTCTATGACACACCAACAATCAGAGCAAATGAGCTTTCTGTCAGAAAGCAGGAACAGCATCCACCTGACTGAGGGTCCAGCTCAAGGGAGTGAAAAATTGTGACTGTAATGTCAAAAAATGCACACTTTCAAGGTGCTGTGAAAGGCATTTACATCAGTCAGGTAAAAACCAGCAGCTCTGAAGTCAGCAGCACCTCACGTTTCTACAGGTCACAGGGATGAGAATTGAACCACTCCCTACCTATCACAGGCTGTTCTTACTTCTACACCCTGGAAAAATTGGGCAAGTAAAGCTCATTATCTGTTTAAGATGGGCAAGATGTAACTGGGAAATAGAATCATGTCCTACTTGAGCAATCTGGGTGTCAGGCCATAAGACACCCCGAGATAGTCCAGGTGCTCAGCTTGTCTCTCACTCAGTTTGAGCAGCAAAGGAGGCAAATCTTTCCGGGGTGTCACAACCTCTTCTAATAAACCAACAGTCTGGAAAAGAAAGTGGGAATGGGTTAGCAGCAATCCCCACAGAAAGCTGCAAAGTAAAGCTCTTCTTCTTTATGAAAATCTGAGAATTTCCTCCCTACAGAGTGGAGACTTACAGGGGAAATTATGCAGCTCAGCATGACAGAAAATGAAAAAAAGTTACCATACCTCACTGCTCACAGTTGTGATTTCTTTTGGCTTTTGAACTGTTTCTTCTTCCAAACATGGGAATTTGCCTTCATAGTACATCTGCAGCAAAGTCAGAGCTCTGCTGCCATAGCCCATCTGTGAAGAAGCAACAACACACTGTAAGCAAAACCAGTCTCTGATTTTTAACGTCCTCCCCTTAAAACCTATTAACAAACAATCAGCAGCGCAGACATCACTCAGTCACTGCAAAAATGCTTTTTTTGGCCACATGGCATCTCCAGGGAGAAGGACAGTACAGAAGAAATCAGCATCAGCCCTGGTAGTTCAGGGCTGTGTGGTAATTCTTGGGGCTTAACTCTGGCACTCAGAAAATGCCAAACACTTGGTAAGGTCACAGCAAATATCCCTGGATTGTGTACGGTGGCTCGGGATGCTCTGGGAGCACTGGTTTGGTGCCCTGAGCTTAAAAAGCTAAGAACTGGAGGAGCTGCAGTGTTTGCCCTGTTCTGAGCTCTGCCTGCAGAGCCATTTCCATTTCCCTGGCCCCACCAGAGCTGGCCCCAGGTACTTTACCCCCTGGTAGTCCGGGTGAACCGCGATGCGAACCACACGCCCGCCGGAGAGGCCCCCAAAATCCGGATCCTGGAACTGCACAGGGACAAAGAGCCCATTTAAGGACACTGCTGGGCACTCTGGAAACAAGATATACATGAAATCCACCCTGGGTGCCAGTGCACAGCCAAATCACCCACCTGCTCTGAAATGGTCCAGGGAATCAGATCACCAGAGGCTTTCTTCCCCCTGGAGAGGCTGTTCATGATGGACTGGCGGGAGATCTCTCCCTCCATGCACACCTGCCAGGAAAGACACAAAACCATGAACACAGACACACAAAATGCTTCCTCCTGCTCAACTAGACCAGGATCAAAACTGACACTCAGAGTCATTCTCTTACCTGAACAACAGCCAGGACTTCTGGTAAGGAATTCTGGGTGGGTGGAACAGGAGGCAAAAGGCAAAAGAGATGATGGGCAGGGGCATCAGAGAGCATCTGGAGGTCATTGGGGGAGTTCTGCAGGGTGAAGACATCAGAAAGATCAAAAACTGTCCAGAGAATCACAGAATACCCTGAACTGGAAGGGACCCATCAGGACTGAGTCCAGTTCCTGGCCCTGCACAGGCAACCCCAAAAATGATACAAGTGTGTCTGAGAGTGTTACCCAAATGGCTATTCCATGAGGAGAGCTTCAAAATCCAGCTGATTTCTAAACAATCTCTCTATTTACCAAATTTAGAGCTATTAAGAAATTTGGAACTCATACAATACTGAGGGATGGAGTAGCTCCCAGGCCATCTCATGGCTGTCACATCCCCAGACAGCACTGGTTCTCCTCAAGGGAAATCTTGTGCTCTAATATGTATGCACCTGAACTTCATATTTTCACAGCTCCTTACCTCCTAAGTACCAAATCTCAATCTTTTTTTAAGCCTCAGATTTTTAGAACTCAGTAGCTCAGCGCTTCTGGACTTCCCCAGATTTACAGATTAACCCTGGTCTTGAAACCTTGAGAGGAATTATTCCTCTTTTCAGCCTCATAATAGTGCTGCTCCTGGTGAACTTGAGGCCACCAGAACATCGTAAAGAGAACTGCAAATGAGGTTCAGCACTGATAAAATCCTGACAGGCTTGGAGGCTCATTTAGAATTTTAGTCTCCACTTTTTCTCAAGGCAAAACTATTCCAGACTATCTGAAAATCTAGTATGTGCAGCCAGGACTGAGGCAGAGATTTCAGAGAAAGGAGAACGCAGCTCTGTACACAACAAGAAGCAACAGAAGCTGTTTAGAAATGTCAACAAAGCTGTCATAACAAGCACTTCTGTCCCCAGAAAATTCCACACTGAAACTGGGAATGAAAGTGGATGGAAGAAGCCCAAGCCATACCTTGTAGTGTGAAGCCACATAGAGGGCCATCAGCCTCTGCAAGAAAACTTCTGATGCTCTGTGGTAACAGAAGAGTGTGTCTCTATTTACATAGTATCTAAATACAAGGATTAAGGAAAATAACTCCTTGGGAACCAGGAAAAAGCTTCCTGTTGGTTTATTTTCAATATCTGGGCTTGCCTTCTTAGACTCCAACAGCTTAATCTACAAGAATAAATAATGTTGGGCAGTCTTTGCAGCTTTCACACCCTTCACCTGTAAAGATAAACCTTTTGTAATTCCAACAAGGGCCTCCCTTCATGCAACCCTTCCGTGAGGTTGTCCCTGCAGCAAAACTGGGGTTTGGTGGTGTCCTGGCAGCACCCACCACCAGTGCCAGGGGTGAGGTCTTAGAGAAACAACTGTGCTGAGCTTATCCCAGCCATGAGCCAGGCTGAGACCCTTCCAGTGAGGATACAGGTCACAGGTGTCTGGCAGGGGGCAGCCAGAGATGATCCTGGTGATGTTGAGGCAGTCCAAGCACAGGAGATCATTCAGCCACTTCTCCACGGGGTCCCCAGGGGCGTACCTGATGGACTCGTGCAGGGACACCTCGTGCAACGTGCGAGCTGCAGGGGTAAAAAAGGACACTCAGGGCTGGACAAGCACCCCACAGGATCCCTGTGCCCTGAAGCGCTCCCAGATTACAAAACTCAGATGCTGATTTTTCACCTCTAAAAAGCCTTCCATCTGAAACTTGTGAGGAAAACCAGCAGAGTTCTGTCATTTCCCCACACAACCCCTTCCCACAGCTGCAAAGTACATGGATAGGTGGGACAGCCATGGATCAGCCTGACAGCAGCCCCAGGACACACACAGGCCAGAGGTGCTGTTGTTGGGAAGGATGAAAGTTTGACAAGAAAGTCTCACATATATGTATGCTTAGCAGAAAGATTTTTAAATATAGAATCTGATGAAGGAATAGAGATGGAAGTAAGTTTCGATACAGAAGAATTGCTGAGCCAATATTGCTGGATAACCAAGGAGGCAAAAGGTGTGTTAGTCAGAAGGGGTTTTTATGGCTTAGAGCAAAGGATAAACCCACTTCAAACAAGATGTTTTTACTAAGCAGAAAGACAGCACAGACAAACAAGCCTGCTGATGTTGCAAGTAGAAAAAATGTCTCAGAATTTTCCACAGCAAGAAGACTGAATAACAACTTCTAGCTTAAAATGTAATGTACTAACTTTTACTGATTGGAGAACAGTAACATGAATATTATAGTAGTTATGATAGGCTATAGATAATAGTTAAGGTATAGACTGCTTCTACTGTATTAAGATGCTCAGCAAAGAAAAGTATATAATGCAATGTAACCTGAACCAAAGGGTCTCTAGGCCTGCCTGCAGCTGGAGCTGAGAACTGTAGGCACAGGCTCTGTCACCCACCACCCTGGACTGCTGGAACATCTTGGATGGAATAAACTGCATTTTAGAGAGCTGCCTGGAGTCCCACATTAGGGGGACTCTGACATGCTGTACCTGAGGTGAGCTTGGCAGTGGCTGTGGATTTGTTCTCTGCTGTCAGGGTCACCTGGCTCTGGGCGCTCTGCTGGCGGAGCTGTTGGATGAGCTTCAGGGACAGCGACCGCCCGGTGCCCTCATACCTGGGAACCAGGACACAAGGAGCTGAAACAGGAACCACAGGAACCAGGCAGGCAGCCAGGGCTCTGGGGAGCCCCAGCAGAGTGGCTGCTCCAGCCTCACCCATTGATGGTGGAAGCCATGAACACCAGGTAAGGGCCCAGCAGGTTCTTCACCAGGGGCAGGGGAATGGCAGCAGCTTCGTCGATCACCACGAGCTCGGCCTGGCCCAGCTTCACAGAATCAGCAGGGTGGATGTACTGCAAAGGAGGGGACACTGTCACTGCCAGCAGGGAAACACCAGGGTCCTCAAAGCTGCAGCCCTGGAAAGCTCTTTGCTGTCCCTGCTCTCCTCAAACACCAAGCCAGAGACTGAGATGTGGAAAAGCAGAAAGTCAGGAGAGTGTTTAGGCTGCCCTAACAAGGACTCACACATCTTGTTTGGCACAACTCCACAGGAATTCAACTGCAGAGGTGAGGAAAATAAAGGAAATCTAATCTTTAAAACATCTTCCTGTACTGTTCACTGACCTAGAACTGGCTGGACAGAGTTAAAGAATAAAGTAGGGATTTACTAAAAGGCCTCAACAGATCCACCCTGGCAGTACAAGAGACCAGCCAGGGCTGCACCCAAGATGGACCCAAAATGGTCACAAAACGGACAACTGGTCATGAGGTCTCTCACTTTTATAAGTTCTGGTCTATCAGCATATTGGAGTCAATTGTCCAATTACAGTTTTAGGTTATGAAGTTCCATCCTCTTTGTTTTTTACTCTTCAATTCACCGTTGTTTATGCTTTTTGGGCCTGAGGCTGTAACAGCTGTCCTTGGATGTCAAGCTGGAAAAGGAATTCTCTCTGTGAAGAGACCTTACTAACACTTACTATGAAGCTCAGAGTTACACACTAAAGCAGCACAGAATCTGAAAAATATGAAAGCTAAAACTTAAGGCAACACTCCTTTCACCTTCCTTTGCTTTTGTTCTGGGAGAAACCCATGAGGGAGCTTTGTAACCTACAAGTTATTCTCTGAAAGAGAAGGTATTTTGAGGAAGTCACTCCCTGAAGATCTGCCTTCCAGCAAAACTCACCAGGACAGCTCCACATCACAAAGAACGAACATGCTTAAAATCAAAACAACTTCAACACTGGCAAAAACCACAGCCAGGAACAAAGCTGGAAAGGTAAGAATGCCAATTACCTGGATGGTCTGCCTGTGCTCCTTGAACACATTCACTCTGACCACTGCCTTGTTGAACTCTGGATTTAAGGACTGAACAATCTCATAGTCCAAATGCTCCTGGAAAACAACATTTTTAAACAATATAAGAAGCCAAGATATAAGAAAAAAATAATTTACCATCATCATCATCAAAATAAGCTCAGACAGTGTTATTTCACATTCTAATCAAAAATTCTTATAAAAGCTTCAAAGGCCTGAGAACTGGGAAATTATTTACTGATGTTAAAATCTGTTTCACAAAGAAACTGGTTTACCCTGCTTAAAAACAGAGAAAGAAACACAACTCTACCATGATTCCTTTTCTTGCAGAACATTGTAAAAAAGGCTGGTAGCAAACTTATACAGCCAAAAGCACAGATGAGGTGTAAAACTTCCTAGCAGGAATGCTTGGAAAATATTGCAAAATAGTCTGCTCCCCTCACCTGATACTGCAGTGCATCAAAGCCTTTAAATATGAACTCAAAGAGAGTGTGAAGGTTGTCAGGGCTGGGAGATGTGACAAAGATATTGGAGTAACTGCAGAGAAAAACAAAACAAGAGCTGAATGCTTTTTTGAACAAATATTACCACATAAGTACTAAACAGGTTAGGTTTTTAACAGGAGGGGTTGACTTTACCTAATAACCAAAACACAGCAGATTCCTATGGACACTAATATTGATTTATGTGTGATTATTTTGAGTTTTAAGAAAAATTTGACAAAAAGACACAATGTTGCCAAGATATAATCTTGTATCAAAAGATATAAGATTAAAAATTAGGGATTTAAGATTGAATATTACTAATATATTCCAATCCTGTCATCTTAGTTGTGTTTTGTCTTTTTTTTTTCAACTCAGGGATGCAGATAAGGTCTGGGGGATTGGAGGGGGGGGATCACTCACCCAAAAGCCACAGCTCCAGCAATGGCCAGCCCCAAAGCAGCAGATTTCCCTCGTCCCCTGGCTGCTGTTAATGCCACAGTGCTCCTCAGGGTCTTCTCAGAAATGGCTTCAATGAATTTTAGAACTGCTTTTGCCTGAGGATTAGAAAACCCCCAGAAAAGAGAGTTTGAGTTTCTTTCACCCTGAGTCCTGCTCCACCCAGAGAAGCTCAGCTCTGCCAGCACACCTGATGCCCTGGGGAGGCTGGCCTAGAACAGAGGCCAGATGGAGTTAAAGAATGAAGTAGGGATTTATTAGAAGGCCTCAGTGGATCCACCTTGGGCAGCACAAGAGCCCAGCCAGGGCTGCACCCAAGATGAACCAAAATGGCCACAAAATGGACAACCAGTCACAAAGTCTCTCACTTTTAAAAGTTCTGCTCCAAATTTGCATATTGGAGTTAATTGTCCAATTACACCTTTAGCTTATGAAGTCCCATCCTTGTTTATCTCTTTCCATTCTGTCATTGTTTATGATCTTGGGCCTGAAATTTGGATAATTTATCCTTGGTCTACCTCCCTTGTTTTGTCTCCCTACTCTGTGAAGAGAGCTTACTACCTCCTACTATGAAGCTCAGAACTACAGACTAAAGCAGCACAAAATCTGAAAAATATAAACCTGAGGCATCACACCAACCTGATCCATGGTTTTGCAGCCATCCACCAGCACTCCCACAGGCTGTGTGTCCTGCAGGCTCTCCTTCAGCTCCCTCAGCTCCAGGTCCTGGGGCCCCAGGCTCTCCTCCTGTGGGCACACAACAGGATGAGCCAAGGGTATTTCAGCACAATCCTACCTTTGTGGTGTCTTCTGACACCTTTGGGCAGGCAGAGAAAAAGATCTGGAAGGAAAAGTTACCACAAGAAAAATGTATTCCTCAAAACCATGAGAATTTATATGGACAGACATATGTTTAACAGTTAAATTTCGAGACATCTTCAGGAGAATGGTCACAAAGAGGTTCCCCAGTCCTGACTTCCCCAGGCTTGGAAGGGAAAATAGGGAAGGATTTTGCAGCACATAGTAATTACAGAATGGCATTGATAGGAAAAACAGATTAAATAAGAGTGCTCTGAATAATTTAATTAATTTTTTAGTCTTTGGACATTCATGATCTTTGTTACACCTCTCACATGCAGTGTCCAGGCAGGGGGAAAAACTTCTGTAGCACCAATACCAAAATAATATCCAGACCTTCAGAGCTAAACAATAACCTTGGACACAAACACAACCAGTTTTAGATGGGAATGAAGGCTGATTTTCCTGGTTGTCACTTAAAATTCCAAAGGCACCAGCCTCTGCAGCCAACAGATAAGCATTTGTGCTGCTGTCAGTGTTATTCCTAACAATAAAAGCAAGTTGTTTTATTTATTTATTTTTTAATCAGTGCCCTATTAGAATGTTTTTACCATCTCTGACAGAACCTGAACTGGTTATTTCTTAGGCCACACAGCACAGCTTAAATGCTTCAAGATTTCTGTTTAAAACTGGTTCCACTTTACTGCAGTCCACAACTGGAAGTGATAAAAGGATACACTTCTAACAGCGCAAATATGTGTCTGGATTATCCTCAGGGAATTCTTCCTGGAATGTGACATGTGTAACTCAGAAATTGAAACAACTGCCACAACTTCCAGCTGTGTCCTGAGCCTGCAATATACTTATTTCCAAAGTGCTCTCCCACCCTTCAAATGCCAAAAAAGTATTTTTATTGGTCCATCAGCTTGAAATCCCTCCATGCAACCACAATCAAGCTCCACCTCACTGGGCTGAGCAGTACAGGAAACTAATAAATATGGGCGAGCACAAAAAGAGATAGGACAGGAAAAAGAAAAAAGGCAGAATATAGAAAAAAAGCTCCCCAAGCTTCACCCACATAATTTCTGTAGAACGTTCTGCTTCCTCTCTGCAATGCCATCATTTGATATAAATCAGGGTGAAATAAAAAAACATTCTCTGTTTTTAAATCTTTAACACCCTGTGCCAACTCAGAGGGATTTGTGGCAGGGCAAAGGGCTGGGATCACTCACTGACCTGGGACTGGGGGGGCACAGGAGTGATGTTGGCAGCATGGCTGGAGATGGGCAGGATGTTCAGCTGGTCATCGATCACCAGGCAGGTCTTGCACGAGGCCAGGGACAGGATGAACCTGGGCAGGCAGAGAAAACTCAGTAAAAACAGCAGCAGCACTCCCTGGTGGTTCAGCTGAACTCTCTTCTAAACACAGAGAATTCACAGCTCCCCACAGCTGAGTATTCACAGCTCCCCACAGCTGAGCCGCAAGTCCAGCTTCCAGAATAAGGCCTGTTCCAAGGCAGACCTGTGGGATGTTTTCCCATCAGGAACAGCCAGTGCTGCTCCTGGTGCTCTCCTTGGGCTGCCAGCCCAGCTCCTCTGCATTCTGAGCCACTCACCTCTCATTGAACCTCCCCACCACATCCTGGTGCGCCTCGGTCCTGTACCGGGAGTGAACGTCCTGAAGGAAAAAGGGAAGAAAACAGAAGGAAAATGTGACAGTGACATTTACAGGATTGTGACCCCTTCTTTCTCATTCTTATCCCTCCATTTCCATCCACAGCACATCCCAGACAGGATCCTGACTCTGTGGTGAAACACTCACATCTGCAGCATTTCAGAAATGCCTGAGTGTAACAAATCCCATCCCATCTCCTCCCACTGCTGATGAAGGAGCAGGAAAGATGATGGAAGGAGGATAACAGCCCATAATAGAATCAATAAATACCCACCCAGCATCCCCTCAATGCAGCTGCTGGCAGAGAACAGACCCTCTGTGCTGCACATACCATTGTCATTGTATAGAGCTGCTTCAGGGAGTTCATGGTTCTCAGCAGGATCACCACAATTCCACCACCTTCCACTGTCTCCACTGTTCTGGCCAGCAGGTTTGGAGTCAAGGCTTCAAAATCCTGGGCAGTAAAAAGAACCTCAGAGTTACCCAGAGTCCAGCAGAGCAGCTGGCTCCTACTGAAAGGCACAGAGAGCCTAAAACCTTTATTCCTCCAAGTTTAATTCCCACTAAAATTTGCACCAAGCAATGCCCTGTTCCAACTCCCACCGAGGCCAACTCACCCTCACACCACTCGTGAGGGAAAAGCAAGGCCACCAAAACTGAAGTGACAGAAGCCATAAACCCCATTCCTGCAATGTTTCAAGTGATTTTTGTAGAGCCCTTTAGGGAGCCAAGGCCCTCCTGACCTGCAGGACACACATTCCAAAGGTGTTCCCCAGGATCTTGTGGGTCTCGTTGTAGTAGCAGTAGCGGATGTTTGTTGCTGCAATGAACAGCTCGAAGGGATCATCATCCTTGATGTTCAGAGTCCCACTCTTAATCTTCTTCTGCAGCTGCCTCATCCTCTTCTTCCTGTGGCTGGAGGGGAAAAAAACCATACAGGAGTTTTCTTGGGGAAGGGTTTAAGGGAAGTGTGCTCAGGCTGAGCCTGGAAGTCAGAGCTCAGTCCTAAATATGACTGAGGTGAAACAGCTGAGGAACCTCAGTTTTGAGGTTAAAAAAGGTTAAAAAGGGAGTTTGGCCCATGGTAGCAGAGTCAGTGTTAGAGCTAAAGGAGAAAAACCAGAGGTAGTTTCTGCCAGTGCCAGCTCTGCTGTGGGATTTCACTCCTGGAAGAGCAGATTTGCCCCAGCTGCTCCAGGAACAGCCCTGGCTTCCCCTCCCAGCCCTCCCCTCAGCCCACAGCCCTGGCTGCCCAGGGAGCAGCAGGATGCAGGGCTCTCTTACCTGCTGAAGCCCAGCTCCTTCTTGTAGCACCAGAGCACAGAGGGCCTGGCCTTCACCGTGGCCTTGGACAGCATGTGGTGGAGGATGACGACCTGCCAGGGCACAGAGCACTCACAAACAGCTCTCAGGGAGCACCACAAAGCAAAAAGTTCCTCTAAACTTGGTTTTACAGCTGCATTTCCACCGTGGAGAACAGAGCTGTGCCTGTGCCTGCTCCAGGGCTGCAGGACACTGGGTTTTACCTCCTGTGTCCTCAGCTCCCTTCTCTGCCAGAACCAACACTGCTAATTCCAGGCTAAACACAGTTTTGTCTCTTATGGATAACTCCTTCATAAGGATTTTCCAAAGTGGGCTTCAGTGAACACAACCAGAGCTGGGAGATGCCAGAACCCATCAGTAAATAATGCCAACATTCCTCTACTGCCACCTGAACAACTCATTCTTTTCCAAGTTTTACCTTTTTTTTTTAATAATTAGCTAATTTTATTTGCCCACAGACTGGAAATAAATGAATTATCAGTCACACAGCAGTTAAAACAGAAGAGCAGCAGGAGCAGGGCAGGGATTGCTCCCCTCTGCTCAGCACAGGGCAGGGCAAAACCCTGGGCTCAGTTTTGGGTCCCTCACTGCAAGAACGACACTGAGGGGCTGGAGCTTGTCCAGGGAAGGGAATGGAGCTGGGGAAGGGGCTGGAGCACCAGGAATGGCTGAGGGAGCTGGGAAAGGACTCAGCCTGGAGAAAAGGGGCCTCAGGGGGACCTTAGTGCTCTGCACAGATCCTGATGGAAAAGGGCAGCAAGGTCGGGCTCTGCTCCCAGGAACAAGGGACAAGAGGAGAGGAAAAGGCCTCAGGCTGTGCCAGGGGAGGTTTAGGTTGGTTTTAAGGCAAAATTTCTTCCTTGAGTGGGCTGTTGAGTCCCCATCCCCGCAGGGATTAAAAAGTCCCGCAGTTGTGGCACTTGGGGACGTGGGTTGGCGCTGCCTTGGCCTTGCTGGACTCAGCGGTCTGGGAGGGCTTTTCCACCCTGAACAACTCTGTGATTTTGTGAATGGACTTGTCCTAAACCACCGCGCGTTTGCCGAGCTGTTCTTCCCCTCCCCACTTGAAAAACACAAGGCCAGATTCCCCAAAGAAAAACGAGTTTAGCACTGAATTTCCTTCACACAACTTCAGCAGGTTCATCTGCGAGACAACTCAAAGCCCACCCCGAGAGAGAAACCACCACAGGGCAGAACCGAGGGGGAAAAACCTACAGCCAGTCGGAAAGTTTAACAGTTATAAAACAAGTTAAAAAACCAAACCAAGCTCACACACCGCAGCCTGTCCTGAGCACCATTTGCCGTTCAGGAGTTTCCCAGCCGGGAGATGCCCTAGGGGGGTCTCACACACCATTTTCAACCCTGTCCCTGTGAGTTCCCTCCCCTCAGTCCCCGCTGCTCTGCCTGGGGCTGCCAGGATTCCACTCCCGCTGGAGAGAGCGGAGCAGGGCCCGAGGAGCTGCGGCAGCTCCGGCACGGCCGTACCTGGTCCTTGCCGCGGTCTCCCACCACCACGAACAGGCTCCGCTGCCGCTCCGCCACGCCGTTCTCGATGAGGACGCGGATGCGGTTGTCCACCTTGCGGCGCTGCATGGCTGCGGCTCCCGGAGCTCTCCCGGCTCCCTCTCCCCGCTCTCCCGCGGCCCCTCCCCGCTCCCGCTGCCCCCGCACCACGTGGGAGCCGCCTGGGCCCGGCCGCGAGCGCCGCGCGGTGCGGGAGGACCCCGGGGCTGCCCGCGCAGGCCGCCTGCGCGACCCAGGTGTATTTCTAAATACACATTTCTGTAAAATCGCGCATAAAACACACATATATACGCTGCTCTGTGTGTCGAGGTCTCAAGTACAGTAACTGAAAGTAGCTTTCCACATGGGAATAGATTTCTGTACCCAGCCGGCTCCCAAAATCCCTGCGAGACACAGAGCAGCCCCTACTGCCCACAGCTTTCCTCTTCCTTTTTCCTTTCCTTGAAATTCCCTTCCCTTCCCTTTTTAATTTTTTTTACGATTTATTCTAAACAAATCCTGCCTCTGACCCCTCCAGGCGTGTGGGCACAAAGAGCAGGTTTTATAAATTTTAAATTTTTGATTTTATAAAGATAATTCCATTTCCACACCTGCCAACTCTGAGTCTGGGTGGCCTTTCCTCCGGGGGGAGAGATGACAAAACCAAATATATATACACATATATACACGCATATGCATATAAATATAAATAAATAAAAAATAGATGTTATCTATATATATATAATATCTAGATATATAAATATAATATATAATATAAAGCTTATAAAATTTATATTTATCTATTATATTTCTAATATTTATATTTAGAAATATATGTTATATATATTTTTATATATATATTAAAGGGCATTTGGAGGCAGTTTCCTAAGGAAACAAGAGTGCAGAGACCAAACAGAACACATCCAGTAAAGAACAGATCTGTAGGATTCATTGAGGACACTCAGCCACCCCCAGGGAATATCAATATCAGGAATCCTGCTCCTCAGGAAGGGGAGGGAGCTGCTGACATTTATTTCTGCTTCTTAATAAATCCACCAGAGCTGTTGGAAAGTTTTCCCTACAAAATCCCAAGCTGCACAGCCATGGAGCAGCAACAAGAAAATGACTTCTCTATCAACCTGAGCTGAAATTCCAGTAAGGTTTCAGAAACATGGAATTTTATTCTCAAGCTGTTCTAACCTTTCAATACCAAAGTTGAGCCCAGCTATTTGCATAGATAGATTTATTCTTAGCTTTTAATACTGCCTTTTTTTAACTTGAACACAAACAATGAAGTATTTAAAACCAGGTGACAGCGTAGGAAAAATGTGTTTAATACCACTGGATGTATTTGGGGTGGTTTCCAAATATAACAAAAATATGATAAAAATACTGAATTAATAATCATAAAGGCTGTAAAACAATTTTCTTTTAGGCGAACCCAGTTAAATCCAGTCACTGAGACAAAACCACCAATGCAACAGAAGTGTAGCAAGACAATCCCTTTAGGTATGAAATATTTGTTAAAAGGGAAGGACATAAAACATTTAAATAGATTTATTTGTCAAGTGTTTACATAAGCCATGGACCAATTTGTTCCCAACGCTGAGTTTAAGAACTGCAAAGACATATATACAGGTATGTTTAAGGCCATCAGAAAATTTAAACCTGACAACAAACTAAAAATTCTCAACGCTTATTTTATGTGCTAGAAGCATTACTAAAATTCATTCTAAAATCCAAGAGCTTCAAAAGAGGAAGTACATTTTCATTTCTCAAAAGTCTAACAGATATTTCCTAAAATTTAGCTTGAGACCAAAATTCCAGGTGTCCTCTTGATCCTTCCTTGGGTAGAAATGGGCCAGCAGGGTTGGAACTGAGCCAGTGACACCCTTCTGACTCTTCTAGGAGTATTAAAAAGAGAGGGGAAGAGAATCTTGCTTTTAATAAAACTGCAGCAAGAACAAAAAAAGTTAAATTCAGAACCAAATGCCAAGTTAGCCTCTAGTTTTCCTAACACAGATATCCTATATGCTAGTCTAAGTGGCTTTTAGGAAGTGGATTGTGGAAAATAGATTTCTTTCCCTCCCTTAAGGCTGGAACCAGAGAGCCACAAATTTTAATATCATTCTATGCAAAAAGCCTCTGAAAGTGGTTCATAGAATAGCACCTCTGCCCTTAGATGAACAGTCTAGAAAAGGAAGTTTCTCATCACACTCTCCACATCACACCAAAAATACACATCTGAAGGACTTCCCCACCTACCTCCCTCTGCAAAAACTATTGGGCAACAGGAAAATGTTGCAGTTTAAGCAATTAGCCCTCTCCAGGACTGAGAGTGTGCTGGCAAAAAGAAGGGAATGTTCCCAAAGCTCCTTCCCTGAATTGTGCCACTGCCTCCACAACGGCCAAGATCAGTCCAGACCAATGGAGGGCTCAGATGCACTTAACAAATTCTCTCATTTCAGGAGAAACACCATCAGAAGGGAGCTTCCAGCAAACTCCAGACAATAATCACAAATATATTTAAGGCCAGATTTAAATAAGGAAATTGTCCTCTGAGTTCAACAGGAGAGTTTTGTTGTCTGGGCTCATTTCCTCCTTGCTCTCCAGATGTTCTGGTCCATCAGTGAGGGGCACTGCACCTTCCCAGCACATCCCTGCAATTCCCTGCTGCCAGCTCAAGTGAAGGGAAACCTTTTAGTCCCATCCATGCTCAGTGCAGATGGAAAATTGGAGAAACAGGTGCTCAGGTTTTAGGAACTAAACCAGCCTCCTTTACACACTGACAAACCTCAGCTGCAGCTCAAGCATCCTGTCAATACTTTCCAATAAACTTCACCCAAGAACAGTTTCACATCAGCAAGAGGGATGGTCTGGATTTCCCAGGATGTGACTGCAGCCTCATGAACAGGGTGAGTGGAACATCAAGATTCTTCCAACCAACTGGTTCTGTATCTTGCTCTGCAGGACCACAAAGATTTTGCCCTATTTGTTCTTAATAATACGAATTTTAAGAACTTTTTCAGTATAATTTATCATCTTTGCAGGATTTATCTGCAGTTAGAATCTCTTCAGTAACTTCTCTCTACTCAAATGTCATCTGGGAGAAAGGGAAGCTCAATCCTTTCTCCAAAGACCTGGAACACAACCAATCTTCCTAAAAACTTAAGGTTGGTGGACATTTTGAGAAGACACATTTTTAAGGACACGAAGTTCTCTGAGAGTTAAGTCCCAGCTGGATACATTGCCTGGTTAAGTAACAAAAGCCTCTTCCAACTACTCTGCCTGATGATTCAGAGATTGCTGCATACAAAAGACAGGATCTGGGGAAGAAAACAGGGGTTAAGTGACGTTTAGAACTCTCCTCCACAGCAAAATCCCTAAGCTGCACTGGTGAACTGTTCTTAGAAAACAGCCTGTGCACAGCAGAAACACAGGAGTAAAATTCATGAGCAGGCTGGCCTCAGGTACACAACAGCTCATGATTTCTGGGTCAGCTTTCAATGAGGAGGATGTCTAGGAAGGATCCAAGTTTCTCAGACACAATAACAATACATACAAAGACCTGAAATACTTCAGATTTAAAAATCACTTGCTCAGAAACCCTTGAATTGCAGCCAAGAGGAAGCATGAAGCTGAAGGCAGAAGTTTGGTTTGGAACAGGCTCAGCCCCAGCCCTGTCCCAGCCCCAGGATCACACCCCAGCTGCCCATGAACAAACAGCTCATCCCTGAATCCACAAGGGGCTCAGTACCAAACTGCCACAACTTTGCTTCAACATAAACTTCAGGCAACAGTCTTTGCTTCAAACAGGACCTTTCCAAAAGACACCTACCTAGGAGTGCTTGGGATCTGGAGGGAGCTCACACTACAGCCAAGCCATGCAGTAAAAGCTGAGAGGTGCCCTGAGCAGGCCAGAGGAGCAGTGAGGGCTCTGGGAGCACAGGGTGACTCCAGCTGATGTCTCAGGACTTTGTTACACCACGGTGGAGATCAAAGGGCTCCCTCTCCTCTAAAGGCTACTGGCATACAGGTTTACAAATTTGTCTCTCTATGAAGAGGCCTGGTGTTTCACTAATAAATTCAAGTTGGATAAAAACCCCAAACCAACCCCCCAAACTCAAGGTGGAATGTTTTGATCCATTCAGAGGTCTCTGAGTGAGTATGGTGCACATTTACTGACAAACTACAATTAGTTCCTTAAGGAGCATCTGGTGTGCAATGGAAAAAGCTGAGCAGCTTGTGTTCCACCAACCATTTAAAAGCTGATGCATAAAGAAAAATAAAATAATTAAAATAATTCACTGTTTTCCTACATCAGTTCAACATTAAAAGGTTTGTCTTTTTATTTTTTTTTTCCAGTTAAAAAACAGTTGGGACTATTATCTCAGTAATAGCTTCCTAAAAAAGACACAGAACAGCAACTTCTCACCGGACTGCAGTTTAGGAATGTTCTAGGCCTTGACTCAAACTGCTGCTTCCAGACATCAGCCCCGTTTCAGGATGCCTGGTGTGGAATATGGTCTTCACAAGCTTATCACTTCCCGCAGTGAAAACATTTTTCATTTGTGCTCTTCACACAGGACATGGAAAAGTGATATCCCACCTATTTGGATGGAGTTCCAGACTGCTTCACAACGAAGTCAAAAGTATCTGACTGCAAGTTCTGAAAGTTCAGTTGTGATACAAAGTAGAAATGACCCTCTGAGTGAAAACAACCTTCAGTTTTGTACAGAACAGTTAAACACCACGCAGCTGTTCCTCAATTTCACCTTTCCACAGGTAGGAATTATTTGATGAGCAATACTTAACAGAGAATATAGCACTTTTCTTCTCACACGTGCTATAGAATGCAACAGAACTACCAACACCTCTATGGAGGCAGCTATCAAAATATTCTCCCCACTGCAGAGAGAGTGCATGTGCGCAAAAGGCAGGCACAAGTGATTTTTCCAAAGATTATACCACAAGGATGCAGTAAAACTTGAATAAGACTTGGTATTTTCCAGCTCCTAGGCTTATGCCATTTCTTTTATACATTGCTGCCTTGATGAAGAAAAAAAAAAAAAAAAGGAAAAGTCCATCAAAAAGAAAAGTTTCCCAGAAGTCACAGCTAGTAGAATAAAATCAGAAAAACGGCAGGAGGGTTTACATCTAGTCAGGAAAAAGAGACTATCAGGGGAAAACAACCAAAGAAAGAAAGAAAAAAAACCCTTATGAAATGTCACCCCATCACATTGAATCTGTTTCAGCCGTTGAAAACCAGTGTTCCAGGATACAATTTTTATAAACATGTTTTATTTATCTTGCTTATACCATTAGAACTGTAACTGCTGGCTGTCATTTCCCTGAAAAGGGGAAATCAACTCAAACACAGACTGGTGCTTTTCAAAAGACAGCAATTGGAAGGGCAGCAGCAGCGGGCATTTGAGATTTCTTAAAACCTTCAAGGCTGCAGGAAAGACAAAAGGACATGTGACCAAAAGTGTTATGATTATCCATTAGGGATTTCCATCAGTACCGGCATCAGTTATTTAGGTGATAATACAGCAAGGTCAAGTATTAGTGACAGACAATGTGCAAGTCATAAGGAATGATAGAGAATACCAATCCTTACAAAAGTCATTGCTATCAAAGAAACTTAAAAGTGTTTCAAAGAGATATCTAAATACTTCACATCAAATATACAGTGGCCATCCAGATTATAGCTCAGGATTTGTTGCAAAATTTTGTCCAAGTGCCAAATCAAAGCTTTTTTTTTCTTTTTTTTCAGTTTTTCACCTTGTCTCCTAAAAAAAATTAATTACACAGTTACATTAGCAGTTATGCAAGCGCTCTTAACTCCACAGCCACAGGAATCAGGGCCCTGGTGATGAGGAGTGCTGCAGCTAAGGGTGTCTCTTCTTTGTCACAAACTGCCTCTAAGCCCACCTGTCTATTCAGGGCAATTGCATCACTACACATCTTGAACTGTTCAGTGCTTCGATTTAGTAAGAAAAAGATGAAATGTAGTTGCTCTACCAAGCCACACTTCACCTTTTCCATCTTTTCATGGGAACATTTAAGTTTTTTTAACTGCCACCACAGAAAATTTTTATGAATTTGCAGATTTTATCTGAATTTTGTTAAATTACTTTTAAATGACAGAAGTGAGTCTTTGCTTTTTCCTGCCACTTCAGTTAACCATGGAGATTGGATCACCCTGAAAATTGCCTTTTTTGCTTTATTCTTAGCAAGGGTGAGGAATCTGAATCTCATGTGCAAGGCTCAAGATGATGCTTAGGACAGAACATGCAGAGTAAACGTTGTTTTGTTCCTTTCAATATCCAGGGAATATAAAGCTGGCAACTGTAGTCCTGTCATTATGGGTAATGAAAATAGTCCCTTTACAACAAACTTCCTGTAAAGGAGAACAAATAGATAATAACTCTTCTGGTAACATGTATTGTACACTGGCCAGCGTGTTTTTGGCGTTGAACGGAATCCTGTGAACGTGTTTAATTCACTTGCTGAGCATTCATCTGAGGCATCCCTCTGTTTGGTCTGGGGGGCCCTCCACGACCTGGAAAACACAAATAGGGGGTTGAATTCTGCAGGAAATCTGGTTAGTTTAAAAACTGCCCTAAATCTTCTGTTCTGAACTCAGACAGACTTTGTTGTGCTTCCTAAAACACACTCTCAGCTTCAGCACAGCCCAATGTTGCACTCAACTCCAGAGGCCTCAGCTCCACACCTCAGGGCTTTCAGGACCAAGGCAGGGACAGAAACTGAGTCCCCCCAAAACTGAACTACCAAGTGGGGTTTCACAGATGCAGGGCACAGCCTCGAGCTGCCCTCACTGTCCATATGGAGACAGAACAGTGTCATCATCAAAAATGTACTAAGAAAAAGACCTGAGGAAATGTGATGAGAATAGAATTCAGAAGCTTAACTACAGCCTCATTATGTCTGTTGGGTTTGTTTCCCAAGGCTTTCATCAATAAAAGACAGTTAAATAGTTCTACTATAACTGAATGTGAACAGCAATTGCTGCTTTAGTTTCTTTTCCAAGAATTCCTCATTTAACAGCCAGCTTGACATCAGTTCACAGGATCCCAATAATTCAAGTCAGCTTATTCTTAATTGTGAGCTGCTGACTAAGGAGTGAGGTTGCTTTTCAAGTGCAGAACTTTAAAAGTTGGCTCAGAAACTTCCACTCAACCCAAATCAATTATTCCCTACTCAGGAAATTACCTCTAGGAGCTCCCCGAGGTCCACTTTGTCCAGAGCCACGTTTGAAATTTTGTTGATATCCATCCTGAAGCAAAGAAATTTTAAAAGTTACAACATAAAACCTGGGCATTCTGTTATTAATTGCCAGCAAATAAGGACCTTTTAGAACAATATGCACTGACAAAACACCTGTAACTTCAACATGCAACATTTTATTAGTAAAAAATAATCTTTAAAAAATAAATTCTTACTTCCACTAGTGCCTAGCAGCTGTAATAAAATGTGCAGTGACAAATGCTCTCTCCAGTTACAGGATGTGTTGCTCAATATAACTAAGAAATATAAATAGATGCATTTAGTGTTCAACTTTTCCAAACTACACAGGGGCAGTTTGTTTTCCTGAGCAATGAAGTCCCAGAGGAAGATGTCACTAACAGCTCTGAGTGCTTTTGGCAGGTTATTTCCCTCCCCACAGGTAGCTTACCCTCTGGTAGTTTGAGTAATCCCGAGGAGCATTGAACTGGGGCTGTGTGTAGCCACTGTTTGGAGTGTTGGAAAAGGAAGGACGGTAGCCATCGTATCCCCCTAAGGAACAGGGCACAAATCTTTCACTTGGAAATCAAAGCTGCACTTAATACTTGACCTTCTGCTACTATAGAAAGAAAAGCAGCAACAGCATTTTACCTAAACCTTAAAAAAATCCTATCCCTTTAGCAAGGGCTGTTTACAAGCAAATGACTCACTCCATCAGAGCTACTATACCAAAGAAATGAGAATGAACACCTCCTAAGGCCTGGGAGGAGGCAGAGTTCAGTGCATTTCTCAGAGTAACCCAAGGTTTGATTTACAGAACATTCAGATCAGAGCTAAACATAATCCTCGACAGGATCTAAATGTCCCAGCTGGGATTACTGCATTCACACTCCAATCAGCTGTATTTTTATTACACACATTTCTTCTCTACTCCCCAGCCACAGGAGGGGAAGAGAACTTGGAAGGCAGTACCTGAGTCCATAAGCAATCCCAGAACACCTGATAAGGAAATCTGTTATATTCTAACATAAACCTTTGTTACACTGACAGCCACACATGTAAGGTCCAGGAATCATGAACATTCTCTTATCTATCCAGAACTACATTATCATTCCTCCACTCCTGTTAATTACCTGTAATCTGTTATATTCTAACATAAACCTTTGTTACACTGACAGCCACACATATAAGGTCCAGGAATCATGAACATTCTCTTATCTATCCAGAACTACACTATCTTCTCATCCTGTAATACCTGCTAGTGACTTTGGACGCATTCATGTTTCTCTTTCCATACATACACTGTGGAACACTAGATTTTGAACCTTGCATGATTCTGCTCAGTGAATTTCTATATTTGCTTATACTTGCAGTAGATGCTTACAAATGTAAACACAGATTCTAAAACACCACACTTAAATTTTTACTTTATTGCATTCTTATATACAACACAACTTAAATTTTTTACTTCAAGTTTCACTGTCTCACAGGGTTGCTACCCCAGTCTCCCAGCAGCAAGTCAGGTACCCCAGGGTGGAGCAGAGCCCAGGGAGGGATTTGCAGAGCTCTCACCTCTGAATCCATTTGCTGGGCCCCTGTAGCCGTTCATGAGGCCCCGGGCCCCGCGGGATCCCCCCCGGGACACGCCCCGGCTGTTGTAGTAAGGCTGGCTGTTCCTGGGAAATCCAGAGCTCTGCTGGGGAGGCTGCTGGTGGTTTCCTGCCACTTGGTGACTCTGGTCTGGGGAACCGTGGTAGGTACCAACCACTGCAAGGGAATCGGGGGAAAAAGAAGGAGAAAAGTCTGAATTTCTTTATGTTCCCACATATCTCTCTTGAAATCCAACATTCTGTTACAGAGGAAAAGGATGAGGCTCTCTGTCCTTGTTCCACATCCAGTACTTGTTAGCACTTCAGTGGAAAGTGAAGGCAGTGCTGAGTGAAAAACAGCTCTGGATATAAACTTTTATTTTCAAGTTGCTAACCTGGAAAGCATTTTGCCTGCTGAATTCAAGTAATTTCTCACTGATTTCAGCACAAGATTCCAGGCCTTGGTGACCTTACATCAACTGTGAGAAGCAATCCATATTTGCTCTCATTTCTGGCTTACTATCTCCTTTACAGAATGTCACCTCAAATGGCACTGGTTTTTTTTAAAGCAACCTTCACATCAGCAGAGCCAGTACTTCACTCCAGTACCTGCATCTTCAGAATAATTCTGTTCATGGGTTTTTTTAAACCCATATAAACCTCAGTCAGTGGCTTAACAACTGGAGATAGATATAATTAATTTCACTCCCTGCTGGATATTCCAACCCAGACAGAGTAACAAAACCTGGTATTGCTCAGGGGAAAGGCCTGCAAGGGAACCTATGACACACTGTGCTCCATCATCTAGGATGTCACAGACTTATCACCTGCTCTACCAAGGCCACAAGAATTTTACCTGTCTGGAGTTGTTCTTGCTGGAGATCTGATTGTTCTACTTGGTGAGGTTGATTGGAGAAACTCTGGTTGTAACTGGCCTGGTACTGATTTTGCTGCTTAAGGGTTTCTGGCTCATTCACAGGAGGAACAGGTGCATTCATGTTGAATACCTGTAAGAGCAGAAATTCAGTTTTACAGCTCTGTAAAGAACCATAAGAATCTTAGAAATGTGAATAACCAAGGACCATCATATGTAGCTGCATGACTGATCCCACCACAAGGGATGAGCACCAAGCCAAAGGGATCCAGGCCTGATTTCCTACTCACTGTTTGCATGGATTGGAATGGAGCTGCATTGACGTTGATTCCGCTGCTATGCAAAGGCTTGCTGGATCCAGCCTGGAACACCTGTGGCTGGGATGCAGTGGGAAGTGATGATGAGGATGGGGTCTGGTCTGCATTCAGGGACATGGAAGCCTAAGAATTAAAACACATGATATTTTAGCTCTAGAGGTACCAAAAATTTAACTTCAAAAACTTTGCTTAAAAAAGAATGGCAATGCCTCAGCTTCACCTCTACTAATGACTGTTCTGTACTTCAGCTCAACAGCCTAATTCACAACAGCATAATGAGAGGAAAAACCTAACCATCTTCTCCCTCATTAACTTGAAACACAACTAAAAAAATCCAGAGGGGGGAAATGAAGAAGTTTCCAGGCTAACTGCTGTGAAAAAATAAATCCCACTTCCTAAGCCAACAACACTGATGCTCCCATGCTGATGTTGGCATGCTGCATCCAACTAAACAAACAAGCTTCCAAATGAAAAGTCTTGCTATGGAGGACTCACTGGTCACAGACAGGCTGAGAATTTTGAAATTAAAGGGAACTGAAGCACCCCTATCAACTAAAAATAATGTTATTTACTAAGAAACATAGTCTAACATTTGATGCCACCTGCAATCAAGAGTTCTTCCCACCCCTGTGAAACCTGACTTGCCTGAATCTGGTCAATTGATTCTTTCTGTGGCCGTTGCTCTGCTGTGTGAGAAGGCTGATACATGGGTTGGGAAGCTGTATATCCCTCACTTGTAGAAGAAACCAAGGGAACCTGACAAAATAAACCCCAAAGCCCCCAGAAGTCAGCTGATGCTCACACACAGTTTTGAAAAAAGTATCAGAGAATTCTGGAGTGGATGGTACTCTCTAGTCTGTGAGCCAGCACATCTTCAAACCAGTACAAAGTAATTCCTTTTTAACCACCAACATTCTAACACCACACAGCTCCAAGCTCAAACACAAGTGGACAAGGGCTGGCTTCCAATGGCCTGAATTTTACATTTTACAAGCTCTGCTCCCACACAGAGAGCCCAGGGAAAAGTCCAGCCAGGAAAGCAGAGCATTTTGCATTAAAGGCTGTACTGGGGAGTTAAAGAAGCAATGGATAATAACTGATTAGAGTTTAAATGGGGGTGTTCACATCACACTGGAATGTTCCAGAGCCAAGAGTAAGTTTAGCTACAGCTTGCAATATCCTTGAGAGAATTAACTGGCAGCACTGGTTGAGGTAAGGGAAGTAAGAAAAAAAATCCATTGGATTAAGTCAGACATCACCTAACAGCAAAATAAAAACTAGTGCAGAGAAAAAAAAACCCTCTGCCCAAAAAAATTATTCTACTCCTATGAGACAACAAAACTGTGGAGAGCACCAGCACTTCAGGAGGTACATACAGAGGAAACTCAAGAAACAATTCCCTCGCTCCTGTTTCTGTAGAAATGAGTGACTTAAACCTGCAGACCTAATCTGGACAAGCCAAAGGAAACAATTCACACTGCCTGTACTGTGAGAGCCATCACCTATCCAGATTTTTTTCTGGTTTGCAAACACCTACATGGATCAGACCCATTACTGAGACCAGCAGAGTCCTCAGAGATGTCACATATGCTTAATAAAAAAATCTTTAATCGCCAGACTGAACTGAAACATCCCAACAACAAAGTGACCACTTCATTTATACAGTGCAGAAGCAAGTTTAGGAGATCCCACTTGACGCTCAACTAGAAACAGCATTCAACTCACACTGACTGCTCTACAACTCCAGGGTAAAATCCCAATCCAAGCAAGTGGGAATAATCAAACAGAACACAAACTCCATATTGTTAATGCATGAGATCTACTTGTGCCCTGACACTCACTTGGACAGACACAGGCTGCCCTGTAACCAAGTGGTTTTTTTGGCATTTCTGTTGTAAATAAATAAACTATCTGCTTCCCGTTACTGGAAATTTGCATTGTCAGTAGAGAATGAAACTAGGAGCTAGTAATGCTTGTAAGCAACAATGGAGATCACCAATTTCCCAAAACTAGACCTTCAGCTTTTTCATAAGAGTCTCTCATGTAGTTAGGAAATAAATCCTTTTTTAACTCAAATCAGGCCTAATACCAAACTCAAATCCAAGCCAGAATTTACTAAACATTTTACCTGTGTAGCTTCTGGTTGCACAGGAACTTGGGTAGGCTGGGCAAGTCTTGACTCAGCATGAACTGGAGGAAAATAATTTCAGTTATTACCCAGTAATATCAAATCTTTCACAGAATAGCATTATTATCTGCTCTGAGCACTTATGTGAAAGCTGATCATCATGAAGATGATGAAGCCTTAAGCATGGCAAACTATATTCAAATTACCAACTCCTGTTTCCATGCAAAGAACATTTTTTCTAGTTGACCAAAATAATCCAAAGCAAAACCAAAGAAGCTTTAGTTGCTCCATATCTCCAAGCAAAACCCATAAGCAAGTGAGAACTGGAAGCCTAAAAAACAGTACAATCACATTTCTGAGAAAAAACACTATAACAGGACTGTACTATACTTGTGGAGACCTTTTTATTATGCAGCAGCAACTGAAGCATTTCTAAGAGATGACTTGCAGGCTTCCCCAGTATTTCTCTTTAGGATTTACCATTACAAACCTGGAGGGCAAACCATTTGGGGCATGTCCAAACTCTGGGCTGGGTTCATGGGCTGTGCAGATACAATGGCAGGATCAAGCGTTTGGTTCTCAAATTCCAGCATCGAGTCCTGGGGAGAAAAATAATTAAAAAAAAAAAAAAAATCAAATCTCAAATCCACACTGCTGTGGGTTAAACAGATGAATGTTTAGAGTACAGAAATACCTGCATGAAGTTGTAGGGGCCCTGCATCTGTGCCATGAGGTCCTGTACTCGCTGTCTCCTGACCAGGGGGTCTGCCTGAGCCACAGCAGTGAGTGCGTGAGGTTCCGGGACGGGAGGAGACGTCGCCTGCGTCTGTTGCTGCAGGGAATTTACAACCTAGCAAGAGACAACAGCAACTGCAATTTCAGCTCCAGGCAGTGCTGCACTCAAGTGACTCAGGAGTTCTTGCATTTCTGCCTATTGCCTGACTGGCTATGGATGATGGAATTGCTGCAGGGGTGTTGAAGGACAGCTTTACATCCTAGACAGGTCAGTACTGTGGCCAGCTACTCATCTGAGCACTCACAGGATTACAGAGCTCACACTCTGCTCTTTTTTCTCTCCATCTACTCTTCTCTCCATGAAAAAGGTATTTGTTCAATATCACATGGAGTCTTTTAGACCAGGATTTGAGAGAGCAATTTATCACCATTTAGAAATTTAAAGGAAGTGGGAGAAGAGTAAGCTTCAGAAATAGGCACAAATGGGGAACAATTATTTTCTCATAGCTTTTTGGTAAATATAAGTGGAGTCAGAATTTTTTGGTCTTTTTTAAGACTTCATAATGCTCAATTTTCACAGCCACTGTTACCCTAGCTCCCTCATTTACTGTCTCAGGAACAGCAGGCAGCATTGCATGACAAGGATTGCCAGACAGCACTGTGAGGGGACACCAGAAGCCCAGAAGCAGAAGCACAGATCAGGGAGGGCCAGAAAGCTCAGATTCACCAGACATATCCCAAAGTGGCAAACATCAACAAGGAACAAACTGCAATGGGCTCTCAGAGAGCACCTGATTAGACAGCAGAGCAACCAGCCAAGCTGGACATGGGCACCTCAAACATCCCTCAGCAAAGAGTTTGAAAACAGACAGTGACAAAGATGGTTGAGATGCACTCTGATGGCCCTAACCAGTCCCTACCTGCTCTTTAGGCAGCTCCTGTAATCTAGAAGTGCCATTTCCAATGTCAACAAATGCCCTTTAAAAATACCATTGTCTCTTGCCATTACTTCTCTATTTCAATCAGGTTGTAACATTGCTAACATTCCAGATATACAGCTAAGCCTTAAAACTTACTTACACAGGATATAAATTAGCATACAGGCACCTGAAAGCTCAAAATACTGATGTAAAATACCTGATTTCTTATTAGAGCTGCAGAAGACAGATTTCTATACCCAGCCATGACAATTACAAACCATCCCGTAACAAAGGTCTGAACTTTATGCCCCACACTGTCACTACCCACCCTCAAAGCCTGCACATTTCTTGTTCATTTCTCCAAGAAACCTACAGCACGTTCCAGCATTCCTGCTGCCTGCCCACATTTCCAAACCTTGTATGTCCATGGCATTCTGCACATGCAGCTGCCTCACCAACTCCAATGGCTCCTTCCTTGAGCAAATCCCAAACAGAGAATCTGAACAAAACTAAAAGCTAACCACAGCCACAGTCCTCTTTGAGATCCCCTTCAGACCCAAATCACCACTGGTAGCAATGCAGAGAAGCAGTTTGACAATTCCCATGAAAAATACACCCTGAGGCAGTCCACACTGGAAACCAAGCACAACTCTGCTCTATCAAACACTCCCTGAATTTCACATTATGGACTGTTTCCAAATTAAGAATTAAGTCCTGTGAGTGGAAAAATTTATCTAGAGCACATACAGTGACCTTTTGCACATAACAAAGTTTAAAAATTGAAGAAAATGTGCACTTGAGTGGTAAACCAACAGCTACTCATCTCCTGCATAACTTTTACCAAAAGTACTCTCAGTTATTTGAGCCCTACCACTCAACTTATGGAGTCCAAGTCATTCACAACAATTCAGTATCTTCAAGAGAAAAAAAGTCAATGGAATAATCAAGAACACACAACAGTGACAAAAATACCCAAGGTTTTCCTTTTCTACAAATGGCACAGCAGTAACTTCAGATGGTATTTCATATTTTACATTATCTTTTCCAATACTCCTTTTTTGATGTCAAATGGAACAGTTTAGGACCTATTCCTTCAGCCTCATTAGCACTACCAGGGCACTCTGAGCAAGTAGGATGGACAAACTGAGCAAATTTCAAGTTGTGTGAGGTAAATTAATCTTGTCAGCAGGCAGAGCTGCCAGACACAAGGCAAGGAGACTGACAGGGGACAGGAAAAAAGAGAAGGAAAGGTAAAACCACAAGTTTAATGACAGCATAAGCCAAGAGAATGAACTTGTATTTTGTTAGTCTGAGAACAGTTTTCAGTTCTACACAAAATCCATCCAACCAAAGTTTCACAATCTAAGACACACAGAACTTTGTGTACAACCAGATTCAGGGACTAATTACAGAAGAAGCAGTTCAAAAAAATTAAACCCTACAAAACAGCAACAAAAAATCTCCATAAATACTATTATCAATAAAGGAGATCTTCACCAAAATTAAAACATCATATAATCCAAATACACTTGGAAAATTCACAAGGAAATGATTTAGTTTAAAAGTTATGGAAGGACCATGCAAAAAACATCCTTGTGAAGACATCACCTCCCAAACTAGAAACACCCCACAGCAATCCTGACTGTATCACATCTACTTGAGGGTTACTGAAAGAAAAAGAGAGGAGTTTATGATATCCTTCCCCTTAGGGAACAATTACAGAGATCTTCTGAGCTAATGATCTCTTTCAGATTTCAAAATTCACAGCTACCAGTGTACATCCTGTGTCACCATTTTACCAAAGCACAATTGAGCTGCATTCTCCTGAGTAAGGAGACTGTAGTGCCAGCAAGAATAATTTTACAGGCAGATATTCTCAATTTCCCTTTTCTAGCTGAGAAAATAAAGTTCTTTATTATGAAGAAACAGGCTTCAACTTTAATTTTTTCTAAATCATTTCTTTCTACCATGTCCAAGATATATGGACAGAATTGTCCTATGAAAACAAAGCTGAGCCAATTCCAGATTCAGCTGACCAGGAAATTATGAGTTTCTGAAATCACCAACCTGAATTATGCCTTCATCCATACTCCTTATATTAAGAACAACAGAGAACTGAACCACTCTGGACTCGATATAAATGGGTATAATTGAAGCCAATTAATCAATAATTTTCAAATACTGTGCCTTCTAAGAACACTCCAACCAATCATGACTTTAATGTATGGGTTTGGAGGGTTTCTTCAGTTTGTTAAGATAATTCTTAAAACACATTCAGTAGGCAGTGAGTAGCAGGGACAATTTCAGAGTTTTTAAAGTAAGTGAATGAAATACTGTGACAAGGAACTACCAAACTCCTTCACTGACATGGCAACGCTGTCTACTTGGCTTTAGAAGTCTCACACTCCTCCTCAGTATTATTAAATCTCTAAGTGGCCTTCAACACTGTAAAATAGGAATTTCAGCCAGACTCAATGTAAAAATCAGCCAGATTAGTTTATCAGATCAAAATTTCAGCTGCTCTATTTTTTTCAGCACTACACAAGATGATGAACACTTATTTCACTACTACACTTAAAAACAGCCAAAGGCACCAAGAAAGTCTAAACAACTGACCATCTGCAATTTGGTGCTGCAGAAGGCTAAAATCAATCAAAAATTAACTCTCCAGCACCTGAAAGAAGCTGCTCATACTTGTTTTTCCCAGACAGACACAACTCCAACAGTGAGTACCAAACAGGGGGCTTTGTCTTTTCCTGTACACGAGGACCACAAATGCCAGTGCAATAAAATCATGGATTTGCACATGCAGCAAAGTCTGAGTGCAAATCACTGAACTGGGAACGGATCCCAACACCACAAACACCACAAGTGAACACCACCCAAGTGCAGAGCAGTAACAAGTGAGATACCTGAAGAGCTGCAGCTCTGGGAAGCAGAGATGTACACACATACAAGCACATTTTAACACCAAATGATGCACACAAGCAATCTGGAGTAGGAATTAGTTGAGTTACTCATTTTCAGCTCCCTCTCCAGGCACCTGTGCTTCATGAAAGCACAACTACACCACACTGTCAGCAGCTGGGTAGATCAACTTTCAAGTTCTACATTTGCAGCTAAGTTCTCCAAAAAGAAAAAAGACTTCAAAAGAAGTCCTTAAAGTCTTTTTAAGCATAAGACTTTTAAGCCCTGTTTTCCCAAGCAAGCCACTAATGAAGAAAAGCAAGTTCTCTGCAAACTTAGCCAGACTCAATAGGTTTTATTTCTTTTTATTTTAGGTACTCCTGAGCTAAGTATATAATTAAAGAATCAAGTAGCAAGTCCAAGCCTACTTAAATAAATGTATTCTTTTATATATTGGGGGAGAAGGGATGCAATACTAAAACCTATCATGAATTGTGAGCCAGCAGAAACAGGGATTGCAATTTTACCTGCAGTACACAAGATCTTACCTCAACCGTTTCAACTGTCCACTCATCTACCTGTTCCTTCTCACTACTGCTGAACTGAGTCTCTGCCATGAATTGTCTGTTTACATACTAAAATAAAAATAAGAAAGGGTATGAAAGTAAAAGTAAGTGGCATTGAAGGTATACAAAATGACAGTGTTTCAGTGAATAATACCTCAGTTGATTCAACTTCAGTTGGCTCAGTAAATTCTTCTGCTGGATCAGGTTCTGGAAGAAAAAGAAATAAACCATTTATGTGGGAAAAAAAACAAATAAAAAACCCCAAAAGAACAATAATAAAGACCTATAACCTCATGTTATAGACCTAGAAGTCACAAAGTTAGATGAGAAAATCTCGTGTCAAAGAATAAAGAAGAAATGTCATGGGTGTTAACAGAGAATTAGTAATAACAAATGTTCTGAGAGCTTTGCATTGAAAAGGAAAAAACCCAATAAATTCTCACTAGAGAGAATTATGTTCAGCTATGCCTTCTCCACAAAAGGGAAAAATGTCCCTTTTGAGCTGTCTGTCCCTTTTTGAGTTGTCTTAAAATTGGATACAACACCCTAAGTTTCTTAAGTATGTAATTACACTGTCTGCTTCAGCAACTGCTCCCTTCCAGCTCAGCTTAAACTGGTGGGAACCACTGAAAAACGGGAAAAGCCTCAGGCAGCCAGAACTTTCATCTTGGATGGTTTCAGTGCTAGGGATGAACACTGCATTTGCAATTTAATCACTCTGAGGAGTGCAGAGACACAGCAGAACAACACAAACGTGTCAGTCACAGGACATCTTCCCCTCCTCACCAGCCTCTGCTGCAGTGTCTTCTACTGCAGGTGCAGGTGCTGCCTCCTCTTCCTCACACAGCCCATTCTGGTGGTTGTGGGTGCTGTCAAAGTAACTGGTCTGAAGAATGCGTTCAACAACCTCCTTCAGTGCTTTATCTGGGGAAATGCAACAGGGAGACATCAGCACCACCTCAGTCCTCATCATCCTCTCTCTCCTTGCATCCCTCCTTCCCAAAGATTGCATGTACATTTTATGACCCTTTAGCTGGGAAGATGTTGCTGCCCCAAGCCAGTCCACCAGCACCAGGATTTCTTCTCTTACTGGGTCACATTCAATAAATCCATAAATAACCCACTGTCATTCAGAAAAATCTGAAGGGCAAGAAGGATCTAAAGAGTACAGAACTCTTCAGAAGCTTTGTGAAGCACTTCACAGTGAGGTCTAGTTTATGAATTTATTTACTAGACTTTTATTCCTCTTACTTACAAGCATTACTGTAAGACACTTTCTTCTAAAACAACTAACTGTCAATAAAAATAAATCTACACAGGTACCATCTGATTCATGAGGGTTCTTCTCCTGAGGTGAAGTGGCTCAAAAGAGCCTTTGTAAGCAAAGAACAATTGCCCTCAGTGCTTCAGATGAATGCTGGGGCACCTTAACCCAAAAGGCATCAGCCCCATTGGCAAAGCAGTATTCCTGGCTGCCTAGGCCAGGTATTTGGGAATGATTTCCATAAAAAGCAGTCTGGCTGCCATGGTCACACCCTGATCTGCAGTTCATCAATGAAGACAGGGCAAAACTGCAACACTTTTTGCAGGAGCTAAGGGGGAGAGAACATCCCAATAAGGAATGCCATGTCAGTGTATGTATTACACTGTCACCTTGTTCACAGCCAGGTTTGCAGAAAACAAAGAACTGTTACTGAGCACCAGCAGCAGCAGAGTACTGCTGAAACAGCAGGAACAGACTGAGCTTCAATACTGAGTAATGCTGAGCCGGTATAAAAAATACACCACAGACTGAGCACAAACTTCACAAGTCACTGTTACAGTCCAGCTAAGAGCTGAGAAAAAGTAGTTCTTTTAAGACCTCACAGACAATTAACTGCCCAAGTTCTCTTACATCAGATGTGTGTTTTAGTTCAGACACAAATTCTGCATGCTGTCTCTTCATGCAGAGACTGTACTTACAGGTTGTTCCACAAACTGGTTTTTCCTTCCCTTCCAGTAAGTCCCACAGGTGAACAGATGCTTGCTCATACTGCTCATTCAACCTTAAAAATTAATTAATAAGAGTTAATTTCTTACCGAGTCTTTAAATTACCATAGCAAATACATTGTTAAGTGACTGGCAATTAGGAAGAGGAGCACTTTGCTGTAGCCCTACCTCATGTTCATGTCTCGCTCAGGGTAAACCAGCTTATAGAACTCATCCAGCATGGTCAGCTCCTCCTCTGTCAGCACTGGCACCCCGTTGGATCCCTGTTTGAGGTCACTGCGCACTTCATCATCCCCCAGCTTCTCCAGGATGAACTGCAGCTCCAGCACCGTCTTCAAACGCTTCTGCTCGGCCTCCTCGCGCATCAGCTGCTCCCTGCGAGCCGTCTTCTTTATTGTCTTCTGGATCTGCAATGACCCAAGGGAAAACTCTTTGCAAATGTCTTGAACTGCTAAGAGAACGTCCAGAGGTGTTGGGAATTTAGCTGCTAGAAAATGGAAAAGTACAAAACCATGGCTAATTCCAAGTCCGGCACCTGCACAGATAGCAGTGTCTTTGGGGCCTAGCTGTGGTAGGATAACAAACAGCGAAAGAGACATGAGAAAAGAGAGATGTAACCCCTAAGGAATGAGGAAGAGTTGATGGTATAGTTTAACCAATAGATTGCTTGGCTTACAGAATATTCATAAGCTTATTGCTCGCTGTATAAGTGTCTGATGCTCTCTTCAATAAACGGAATTTGCTTATCACTCATATTGAGTGTCTGAGTCTCCCCTCACCGACAAATGGCTCGTCCCCGACAAAGGCCCACATTTTTTCTCTGTGACACAGAGGAAGGCAAGGGAAAAGCCCAAGTGTTGGGTTCTTCCACTTGGAAAGGCTTGGGTGATGCAGATTGTTCACAGTGGCCACACAGAGAGCAGGAACAGGGTTATTCACCATATCCCACCAGAGCAGGAAGCATTCACTGGAACTACCAGGAGATCAGCTTAAAACTGATAAACAGAAGACTGGTTTGTCACACACCACAAGAGGAAACTCATGGAATGTTTTGACATGAAAGGCTGGGGAGATAGACAGACAGATCAGCAAGTCCAAAAACGGATTTCAACAAATTCTTGGACACGAGATCCCCAGTTGCACAGCCCAGGGAACAAGCATGTGCATCCACTGCAGCATTCCCAGTGCAAGGAGGGAGAGGATGACACATCAGCAGCAGCCTTGTGCTCTGCACTGAACCTTCCACAAGGTCTAAAAGCAGCACCACTCTGAATGTACAGGATGTTTCTTCCACTCTTAATCCAAGCATCCAGTGTCCCATATTCAGCTGGAAATGTAATATTCTCGTCCAAAAAATCTACCCTGATGGTAACTTTCCCACTTGAAAGATCCAAATTTTGTTTTTAAAAATCAGACATATCTTAAAATCAACTAACTGCAGTCAGGAAAAGCTACCACCAAGTTTGAAAGCAGAGCACCAATCTGGTACTCCTGCATTCACTGCCTTGTTTTTGCAGTCAGCTGACCAGGGAAACACTTCAGAACAGACTTATCCAGAAAAGGACGTTCTCCATTACTAACATTCCATAAACACAGATGAACTGTGATGCCAGAAAATAGAGAAACAAGTTGGCTGAGTCCTACAATTAATTTAAAGCCACAGCCAATGCACAAAGCAGTTTATAACACAAGGATGCTGCTGCCCTTCAAATTATCCCAGCCTGTTCACAAGCTAAGTCTGCTCTTAGAGCAGTCAGCTGTACCAACATCCACTGCTCAGCCAATTCCTCCAATGCTGCTGCTCTTTCCACAACTCCCAAATTTTCAGAATTTAATTCTTGATTACAGCATCATTCTGTATCCTTGATAAAACACGAACCCAAAAGATTACCTATTTCATAGTATCCAGTTAATTTACCCTTTACAAAAATAACACAGCCCCATAATGTAGTTTCAGATTGTGTTACCAAGAAATGAAAACCCTATGAAATCCATTTAAGAAAATGTTACCAAGGGCAGCAAGTGGCCATCTTTAATGTTGCATGACAGACCTGGTTCTGTGATCACTACTTTTAGCACTTGTGTTGTGTCAGAAAATTACATTATTGTTGTTTCCATATATTTATGCAGTACATCAGGAATTCTTCAGAAAACCTGACATCAACTAATATAAAAAAATAGAAGAAAGCAGCCAAACATAGAAGAAATCAAGGGCAATTTATCTCTGTAAACAGAGGTGACTACTGCCTCAGTGGAAGAGTTTAAAGTGTTTGGATAACCCACATGGCAATGCTTGATCTTTACTTACATCTTGGCTCAGAGCCATAAAACTCCTCTGCAGTTCCTTAGCAAATTCCAGATTATTTGTCACTTCCTGGTACTTTGACACTGCATCCTTAAAAAAAAAACCCAGAAAGACCACAAATGTAAACCATCAGCAACAGAACTAAATATATACTTCCAACAAAAAAATTTCCACATCTTTTAGTTCTAAAGTGAGACACAGGATCTCTGAATGGGACTGCAACTATGTTAAGGTAAATTTAGATTTTTACTGGCCCAGATATCAAAGACTTGTGTATGTCCTTAGGGCCTCCAGTTTCTTTAGATATGCTAAACATGCACAGAAATATGCCTTCATGTGCTCACATGGATGATGGACTGGTTTCATGTTTGGCTGCAGCCAGCTCCTGACAGAAACTAACAAACAACTGGAGGAATGGGGGAGAAGAACAATCTGGCAACTCAGAACTGCTCAAGAGTTTGAGAATTAATGCATTGTTATCTCCAGTCAGAGCCACAATCAGAATATACAGAGCATAATGTCCCCTTCTCCAGAAATCTTTGCTTTTGCTATCTTCTTAAACCTAACACTCTGATCTGCAAACCAAAGCAAACCAAATTCCTCAACCCATTTGGAATTACTGAGAAATTCTATCAAATCAGGAGGATATGGCTGAGACATTTACATTCCTGCTGTGACAAAAGAATGCATTTCTCCAAACTAACATTTATTTTTATCAAGCCTGGTGGTCAGGCTTCATAAAAACCATGAGCTTCCCTCCTGAACATGATGTCAGTTCTCTGTCGTGGTTTATCTTCACAACAGGCCATTACAAAATCCAAATACACAGATCTGTGATGTTTCAGTTCTCAGCTGGCACAGAACCACCAAAATGAAGATGAAATCAATCCAAGGGACCAAAGGAAGCAGCTGCAATAGTTGGAAGGTACATTTTTTGTCCCTTCACTTTCTCAGTGTTAAAAATCATCCACAAACACTGTTTATCCTAGACTGGTAAGATAATTGTTAAAGATTCAACTTCACATAAGACTGAGCATCTGGTAATTTCTTGAAGTATCAATGTGCATATTTGCACCATACAACTGAACTGAAATTGATACTTGCTTTTTATTTACAATTGCAAAACTGCTGCTGAATCAAGCTCTGCAATAACCTACTTTAAGAACCAGCCCCAGAAAGGAGAGAGGCAGGAAAAACTCCTCATCACAAAGGTAACAAAACAATTTAACAGATCTGGTTAGGATTTTTTTGGTTGTTTTTACCAGTTGATCTTGATTCAGACGTTCTCCCTTGTTCATTCGTTCCTGGTAATCATCAAGTTTGCTCTGAAACAAAAGAAAAATGCTGTTATGAAGAGGCAAAAATCAGTTTAAAGCTTTGTTCCACTTGTGCTAACAAAATGATGCACTCTAATATTACACTACACAGACTGTACCATGTTGCACAAGAACATAACTGTCCTGTAGGAAGTGTACAAGAGGAAAACTGTCCTCTGGGTTAAATGTAAGTATTTTCCCAAGAGGTAAATATTTTAATCTTATTTGGCTATTACAATGTCTTCGTGGCTAGCTGGAATTTCCAAGGAAATTCACATTCCTCCTAAGGGGACGAGCACTCCCAATGCACATCCTTCAGGCCAAACACCAGAGAGCTGAACTGAGGGCTGAGGTAGAGTTTAGCACCACTTTATCACTACAATAGCAAAAATCTGACTGCAAACCCCCACTGACAAGGCTATTAAGATTCAGAACTGTGATCCTCTGTAGCTCCAGCCCTTAAGATAGTTGTAAAGAATTTTAAACAGTTTCTAATCCTCTGTGCAAGAATGCCCACCAACACAATTCATATTAATAGCTCTAAAATAGTTTTTGTTCAGAAGAATTAGGATTTTTTTTTCCACAGGAAGAAACTGAAAAAAGAATCATGAGGCTACTTTTCAGCAGGATCAGTTTTCTCATCTGCTTCAACAGAAACCACACAGCAGAGGGGCATCAGCCAGAATCAAACTCTTGTGTGCCCCAGTGACAGATTCTACAGCCAACTACAAAGGCCCTTCAAAAGGAAGCAAAGTCTCTAAAGGTAACACACCTAATTATTACATTGTTCTCACCATTTCTGTATTAGCACAAATTACTGCATCTGGAATGAAATTTGCCATGATCTAATTCAAAAAGTTATTAAAACAAATCCTTAACAATTGTCTTCCCAATCTAGGATAACAAAACACAAGAAGCAGGAGAACACTTAATTTTGGATGTCAAAGATGGCACCACTGTCTCAGGGTTTACATTTGCACAGAGTGACACCTTGTTTGGCTGCTGCTGCTCTTCATTTCAGACTTTTCAGTTAAAATACTTTACTGGTACTTTTCTAGCTAATTCAACTTCTATTCTATGCTCAGTCTCAGACTTTTGGAAAGATCAAAGTCTGTGGAACAGTTTATCAAGCAAGCTCCTCTTCCTAAGCATTTGATGCCCATCATTATTTCCTGAAACCCTATCACCCTTATGAGGCTTGGTCCTTTTGATGTCATTTTTGGTGCTGGATCTTTTTAAGTCCTCCAGGTCAGACAGAACATTTAACTACTTCACCTTCCAGTGTATCAGAGCCAGCAATGGCCCAGGCAAAGTCAAAGCAAGAACTTGCAGAGCTCCAAAAATACATTACTGGGAGTTTCATGCTGGGGACAGAAACTACATGGTAACAGTTGTTAAATGCAGCAGCCACAGCTCATAACAGATCAAAAAAGCAGCCCTGGAGAGCATTTGGCACACTGCAAATCTATCTCAACAGGAAATAAGGTCAGGTTACTCTTCTCCATCCTGATCTCAGAGCAGAGAGCAGATGATGACATGCTTGGACAATCACAGGACAGTCTCTTGATTTGGGAGAGCGTGGCTGAGCTGTGCAGCCGAAGGGAGGTGAAAGAACTGAAGCACTGCAGTGGCCCAGGGCAAAGCCAGGTCAGCCCACCCCTCTGATGGCTGAACCCCAAAGCAAAGGGGCTCTGCACACAAGCAAAGCTCCAAGGAAGTTCCTACTTGCTCAAGTCACCACCTCCCCTGCTGCAGATTGCAATTCCCCTGGTCACCCTGATGCAATTGTTTGTGAGGCTGCTCAGTAAATACACTGCAAACATGAGCCAGCTTGAGCAGGGGCTACAAAAATGCACTAAAACAAATTTTGTGATCCAGTTTCCAACACAAACCCACAAACAACAACAGTGAAACAAAATGGGTGGAACGCTGTATTCCAGAACACTACTTTGTTTGACTTGGTTGAAAAAAACAACATATATTGCAAAATTACACTGAAACACTCACAGAATCCCTTTTGTGGCTGAGGGCACAAGGAAGGGAAGAGGCAAAAATATCCTAAATAACTACAATTTTTTCTGAATACTTTTTCCATGCATGGTTGGTCCTTTCAGATGAAGCTATTGCAGTAACATAGTGAACAATGCACAAGGTTTTTCTTGAATGGTCAAATATTCTTAGGTCTAATGTAAATGCTTTGCTTAGTTTTATTCAACTAAAAAGCCAAGGGTAATATGTCTCTTTCTGTTAGGAATAGAAGAAAAGTTACTTGTCTTCACATTTACTTCTTACAAAATCTTCCTGTTGGGAAGGTAAAAGGAAGGAAAGCCCTGTCAGCTGCAATGCAGAGGACAAGCCAATGTGCATTTAGTTAAATGTTACCACAAAGATTTGGACTGCCAAGTAAGCATTCTTCTATCATCACAAAGACACTTTTAAGATCCAAAGCTGCATTACACAGAAATATTAAGTGAAATGCCTTCCTTTTTAATCTGCACTGTCAACTAGCAGCAATCCAGGAGCAGCACTAGAGCTGTGAAACAACTGCAGTGCAATTCCTGCTCAGGAAGCCACTGCAGTGCCTGCAAGAGGGGAAGACTCTCTCCATCTTACCCCTCCTTACACAACTTCACCTCACTCCTCACACAGAGATCTCAGAGCACAAAAACCAAACCAGCAGGAAAAAAATAACCCAGTGGCAAAGTGAGCACATGAATTGTGCACTGAGCAGCTGGTGAGTCAGCAGCTCCAGTCCTGCAGGCAGCCAGCCACTCTGCTCCAGCTCCTTCCTGACATACCTGAAGCATTCTGGGCTTCCTGGGGAAAAAGCACCACTAACAGGCTCTTGGGACTGTGGTGCTCACTGCTGAACTACACCCTGGATTTTACTTTCATGGGAATCCAAAACTCAGTTACTTTATTGCACTAATAGACAATTCTCTTCACCTCCTCTGAACTGTCTCAAAAACATCATCCTGAAGTGGAAACAAAACTGCAGTTACCTGGCATTACCCTCCAAACCCAGCCTGGTTTTAGAAATGCCTGACCACTGAGCCACCACTTCCAGTGCTGTGCTGCAAACTGGATCACTGGAATCATCAGATTAAAAATAACCCTTAAAAAAGGGGGTCAGGAGCAGGAGGGAGGCTCTATATTTAACCAGGTAATTTCAATGCTGTGGTTCTGCCAATTACAGCAGCACAAGTGTGCACAACAAGCTGCAAGGTGACAAGGGAACCTCTGCCAGCAGCTGGAGTCAATCTGTAGTAATTCAAACTCTACCACACAAGGTAAGAAAAGATGGAAAGGACATTCCAAGTTTGTCTCCTCAGGTATCTCAAAAACTGAATGAATGTTTTTGACAGCACAAAAGCAATTAGAAAAATCAAAAATTTAAAACAGCTGTGTAATACAGTTTGCATTGAAGCCAAAAAAAAAAAAGCCAAGTTAAAAATTAGAAGTTTGTTAACCTGTTTTACATCTTTGCATTGTAATTTGTCTGCCCTCCATACTTATTCATGGCTTTGCAGCTAAAACTGCCCAGAAATGACCCAAAAAACCCACAAACAAAAACCAGTCTTCTATTTCCTCAAAAAAAGGAAAAAGTAAAACACTTAGCAAGGAAGTTCAGAACCTCTCAAACCCCACCAGTTCTGAGCAGCTGTTTCAGACCTGAGCTGGAAGCAGGAAGATGGAAGGATACAATAACACCAATGCTCCAGGACACGCAACACTTCCAGGTCCTCTGTTTAAATGGAATTGATTTTTTGAGTAACAGTAGTAGATATTCTCGTGGGAGGGTTTTTCCCCACAGTCTGGGAAGTTTGATGGTTTAGAAAAAATATCTGCATAATGTATTAGTTTTGAAACAAAGGACAAGGACACATCAGTTCTGAGACTGCAGTTTCACGATCAGTTAACCCCAGAGGCAGAAAAAGCTTCCTCAGTAACCAGAATTAAGTCACAGAGGAGTGGAACCCCAACTTTTGGTGACTGCAGAGATGCTCTTTCCAAATCACCACCACACAGGATTTCCTACAGAAACATTCTGAATTTACAGGGAAGTTGACTACACTGTAGGGCACATGGATTTTGCTCTACACATAATTTTTGTTCCAAAAAGTTCCTTTTACAAGTGAATTCTAGAGCACAAATGTGTCTCTCCCAACACATTCTGCATGTCTTTTTCTTCAAACAAAAACCACGATCCAAGCCCCAAAGCAGCATCTGAAAAACTGAAACTAGAAGATGTTTCACAGCTCCTTGGACTCATCATGCATCCAGTTAACTGAACTCACTGAGAGACAATCCCTATTCTACAATAACCAGTTAAAACCAAAACAGACCAGCCTGAAACCTCAAAGCACCAGCCACCACAAGATTTCACAGATAAACTGCTTGGGTTTTCTGACCTGAAGTTTGATATGAAAAATTCCTACTAAGAGAGGTTTCAAAGATTCGGGCTTATAATACACTGTCTGAAATGAATTTTACAATTTGTTCCATGTTAAATCTCCAAAGATTAATTTCAAACCAAACCTCCCAAGGAGAGGTTCTGGAGCCACTCACAAGCCTGAACATCCAAGGGACCCCAATCATGGACAAAAACACTGAGAGAGCTGCTACCAATGGGCAGCTTCAAACTTCCTGCTACCAGAATGGAAAACTGACCCCAGCTTTTACTACAGGTTCCTGTTTCCCAGGGGAAACCCAATGGGATTTCAATCCAATTTTACTGGACCAAGTCACATCAAGTTCAAATGTGCCCCTGGTGTGCTGTGGCCAGCAGCACCTGTGAGCTGCTCACTCTGCACCCAGCCAGGGTTACAGGCAGCAGGAAACTCAGACAAGCTGATAAAGTGACAGCAGCTCAGGTTACCAGGGCAGGCTGGATGTGCCATGTTTCCAACACCACACACCCAGCTCACACCAAGCTCTGAGCTCACATGTTACCCTGTGAACATCTGCCCATCCCCATGTCCCCTGGTAGCACATGAATTATTTTGCCCCTCTGGCAGAACGTTTGTTTGATGAACTGTTCTTCCATGGCTCATGCCCTATTACACAAGATGAAAGCAAAAACAACTGGGGTTTTTTTATTCAGCCCTGAAACAAAACCAGAGTTTGATCCACATTCAATTGGCTTAAAATTTGGAAAGGATTTTCTCCTCTAAAAACAAAAACCAGAAGAGTCGGGGAGAAGGAGAAATTGAAGGTGAAATATTTTCTCCCAGGGAACGTGGACAGCTGGCAGGATTCTAACCCCAGACACCTGACAAACACCTGGAGGAGCCCAGGCAACTTTCAAATTACCTAAGCTTGTCAACATAAACTTGAGCTGCACATCCAAAGGTCCTGGAGAGAAAATACCCCATTAATTACCCCTTTTCATGCACACAAATATCTTGTCATCTAAAAGCAGAGGACAGCACTCCTATCTTCTCCAAATACAAAGAGCTGAGGGGAACACAGACGTTTTCAGGCCATGTTTTCACATCCATTTCTGAACAGCAATTCAATTTATCCCAGTCCCTTTTAACAAAAGAAATACTCATTCTTTTAAATGAGGTCACATGTAGGAAAAGAAAATGAAAGTGTAACTAATAATGCAGTGGTTTTAGTTTATACAGAAATATTCAAACTAATATAAACCAAAGTTATAAATATTATTTCAATTTGAATTTTGGTAGTCACATTAACCAAAGTTCTAAATATTATTTCAATTTGAATTTTGGTAGTCACATTAACCAAAGTTATAAATATTATTTCAATTTGAATTTTGGTAGTCACATTATTTTATCCTCTCCGTTTGCAGGTTAACGTGACAAACTTCACTCCAAAAATTCAATTTTTTCTATGAAGAGTGACCTTTCCTCTACTAAAAGCTGCACACTGCTTTTATTTAAAAGCTAAGATGGTACCTCTTCCAGAGCAGTAATTTTTCATCCTTCAGAAATGTGCGTCTAAGTATTTATTTGTGTTCATCCTGTGACACAAAGCTCTGAAAATCATCTCTACTGGCCTTGGTTAGCAGCTGCTGACAAAGGAAGGATTAACTGTCCAACTGAGCACAAGTTCCCAGTGAGATTTACTGCATTTCTCACCCACTCCTGGCTCTGCAGTTTCCAGAACAATTTTACTTTCTGGATGCTTGGAAAAATTAAAAATATATTCTTGTCCAAAGATGCAAAATGTAAGGAAATGCTGCTGTGAGCTTTAAGACACAAAGCATGTACTGCTCCCTTTACCAAAGGACATCATTCCCTACAGAACTCTTGGTTCCCCCACCAAGGAGAGGCTCAAGCCCACAAATGAGTTTCTCTGCTTTAATCCACCAAACCCCATTTCTCTCATAACTTTTGTAGTGCTTATGAGTCCTCCTTCAAAAAGTTTCACAACTTCAGCCCATTAAGACTTAGGAATCTTTGAACTTTAATTCATCAGTGAGAGACAACACAGAGTTTTTTCCTTTTTAAGCCCGGGCCCTTGCCTGTTCTTTAAGCCCACATTGCCCAGCACAAAGTATTTAAAAAAATAAATGCTTTCAGTAATTTTCATGGAACATCTTCCAACAAAAGCCATGTCCAGAAAAAAAGGGCACTTTGTCCCCTCTACTCACTTGGTAAAACACTAAAACTCCACTCAAATAGAATAGAATGGCTAAGGCAAGTGTAAATTATTTAAAAGTAAATAAAACCACTGCTCCCAAGGACCCTCACACCAGTAACACTGTCTTTATGCTCTTGATTACTCCCAAGTACAGAACAGGTCAGAATGTTCACTACCCAATTCTGGTTTTTAAAACACATGCTTTCAACATGATAAAAATATTTTCAGAGGATTTTTGTGGATGTTGGGTGCAACAGTTAATTTTCAAACAATTTTTTTTTTGTATTAGAACAACCAGAGACAAAAAGATCTGCTTTCTGTCTCGAGCAGAGGACCAGTACTGGCTGTGCAGATATTCCTGTGTATTAATGCCAAGTTTAAGACAGACATCTTGTCCTGTCTACACACAACAGACATGGAGGAAAAGCTCCTCTGATTCTAAAACTTACCTAAAATGTCCTGGCTTGCTGCTTTTTGCCATGTCATTTCTAAAAGCCAGGAAAATCCCACACCCAGTTTTGAAGTGGGAAGCTACACTGTACACAGTGTATTTACACAGTGTATTATTGATACACAGTGTATTATTTATAGGTAAGGCACAGCTTCTCTCCTTTACAACCCACCTGTACAGACTAATTTACTGGAAATACTTCCACCTTATACAATATGGAACACTATGAAAAATATCAAAAGTGACAGTTAAAAAGATTAATAGAACACTTATTGTGCTTATTCACTTCTAAAAATAATAAGATATTTAGGAATCTGGCACAAATATAAAATTTTTGGGGGTAATTTTAGCTTGGCACTGTGGTGTTTTGAGGCAAGTCTTGAGGCTACGTATTAACTCTTTTTCTGATGGACACCTCATGCTCCGGAGGTTGTAAAGCCCTGCGAAGCTCATTTAATCTGCCACCACCGAGAGGGTGCAAAACACGCCGCGAGTAACCACGGCAGCCTTTTCCTCTCGTGCCACAACTCGAACCGTCCGAGCACCAGGGATTGAGTAGCTGCTCTTTCTAAAAATAACCCGAGAAAGGCCGCTTCCAGCCGGGCTCAGGCTCCCAAAGAGTTGAGCTTAGGGCGATGGAAAGCGAGCGGTGACACTGGGGCGGGGTAGGGTGGCCCCGGCTTTGTGCGGGCGGCACAATGAGCTCCGCCGGGGAGGCCGGGCCGCCGCCATGTTACAGCTCCGCGTCCATGTGCCCGGCACCGGGGGCACCGCAGCCTCTGCCCGCCCGCCCCGCGGCACCGGGCGCGCTCCGGCCGCCGCACGGAGCGGGGATGTGGGGAGCGGACTGCCGGGATGGCGCGGCTGGGAAAGGCCCCGCCGCGGGAACAAAAGGCGGAAGGAGGGGGAAGGGGAAGGGAGCGGCGCCGCCGAGGGGGCTCCGGGCAGCGGGGGCCAAGGGGGGTCGGCAGCCGCGGCCCCTCCGGGCTCTGCTCAGCGAGCCGGGGGGAAACCGGGCCGGGTCCCGGGGCGCCGAGAGGGCGGCCGGAACGGGGCAGGGGAACCCCGGGAGGGGAAGGGGACAGGCCGGGGGAGCGGCGCTCGCCCTTCTGGAACCTTCCAGCAGGCGGCCTCTGGGGGCCACGCCGGGAACAATCCGGGAGGGCTCGGCGGAGGGCCCGGCACAAGGGAGCGGAAGGGAAACAGGCCGGACCGGCTCGGGGGCAGGGGCGGCCGAAGGCGGGGGATAAGGCTGGGAAGGGGGGGGGGGGGGGGGTCTGAGGGGACGTGGGGATCACCTTCTTCTTCTCCAGGTTGCGCAGCTTCTTGTCGATGACCCCCAGGATCTGCTTCATGGCCTCGGTCTGCACCGTGGTGATGTTCACACCCGCCGCCGCCTGCGGGGCCGCCGCCGCCGGGGCAGCCTCGCTGCCCGGTCCCGCTTTGCCGGTGCTGCTGCCGGTGGTGCTGCTCGCCATGGTGCTGTTGGTAGCCGAGGGCATCTCTGTGAAGGAGGGAGGGCGGGCGGGAGAGAGAGAGAGACAAGAGAGCGGAGAGAGCGGCGGGCGCGTCACGGGGGGAGCGCGGGCGGCGGGGACGCGCGGGAGCGCGCACGCGACCGCGCGCGCACGAGCCGCACCTGCCTCGGCGCGCGCGCCCCTGAGGGGCCCCCCAAAGCCGCCCCTCCCTCCCTCGGCGCGCGCGGGGCGGCGGTGGTCACGTGACGGCGCGGGGCGGCCGCCTCGCGCCCAACGGTCATTTTGCCTTCACGCTGCCCTTCCCCCCCCGCCCCGCTCGGGGTGTCCGGAGGGGCCGCGCCGCCCTCCTCACCCTGTGCGCGACTGAGCCCGGGGGGGACACGCTGCGCTCTCTCTCGCTCGGTAGGAATGGCCGCCTCAGCCACGCTCCAGCCCCGCCGCCCGCGCTGCTCCTGCTACCACGGTAGGGAGAGAGAGAGAGAAGAGAGAGGGAGGCAGGGAGAGAGAGGCAGCGGCGGCGCGCACGCCGGCGCGTAGAGGCGAGGCGGCGCGGGAGCGCGCGGGGTCCTGGCCGGCCCGCGGGTTCCCGCAGAGAACGCCTGAGCCCGTGGCGGCAGCTGCCGCTTTGCCCGCGTGGGGGAGGCGCGGCGTGGCCGGTCCTTCAGGCGCGCGGCGGGCGGCCCCGCGGCAGACACAATGGTGGGGCGGCCCTGAGGGGAGCCCGGGGGTCCCTGCGGGGCTGCCGGGCCGCCCCCCGCCCGCTCCCGGCACGAACGCCGCCAGAGCGCCTTTTTGTGCCCTGCGGCGGGTCCCCACACCGGGGGAGCCCGTCACGGCTGTAACTGAGCCCTAATAGCCGCAGCTCAGTGGCCGGGAGCAGTTGCTTCATCTGTCTGTCAGGCTGGGATTTGCATCTCCAGATATATCCCTGTATGTCCCTACGTTCCCCACGTAACGTGTGTGATTTTAGTCCTACACGTTTCACTCACTAAAAGCTGCCACCACTCAGTAAACCTTTACTTCTTGCCACCACTCAGTATACCTTTACTTCTATGCTAGCAATTTATTCTTTCAATATTAATTATTTCAGTGTTAATAAATAAAAGACAACATGGGGGTTTCTGTGAGGCAAAGGGAATTTTTGGGTGAATGTTCCAGCTGCTTGGTAAGGCACAGCTGGAAATGAAATGCCACTACCCTGAGAAGGCTGGGAGCTAAATGGGAAAGGATTTGGTATTTATTGACTTGTCTTGGAATTAATGGGACTTTGGGAACAGAAATCCCTGAAAACCCAGTTAACAGTATTTGCACATGGACGTAGGAAATTTTGGTTAAAATAAACAATTTGAGACTGTATTTGTACCGTTGTTTTTTTAATTGTTGTGTTTTTTTTCTTTGCTCTCTTTATTCGTGGATCCACACAGTTAGTGACATTGGAAAAAAGTAAAAAAACCCAGTTCCTTGAACAACTGGGCCAACCTGATGGTTCCCATCACCATAATGGAGATGTCTCACAGCCCTTTCTCACCAAGTCCTTGCCCTTGTTTCCATCCTGGTTCAAGCTGATAATCCACAAGAACTGGTCACTCAATGGGCAAATTCTCCCCCTCCATTCCATCTGTAAATACAGCTTGTGCTTCTGCTTTCCATGTATCTCTGCATTTTCTGGAGCAGCTCAATGCTTTGTCATTTTGTGTTAGATATTTGCTTTACAAATCACTTCGTTTTGCATAACAGGTTATGGGACATGTAATAAATCACCCAGCCTAATTATTTCAGTTGAATAAATGATGTATAAAACGAAATCTTCAATTGTTGAAAGTCCTTTTCACTGTTCAACAAAAAGATTTTGGTAATACCATTGTATTTTCTTAATTCCATTGTATTTACAAGATTTAGTTTCTATGGATGTACTTCTCCAAGCCCCATACATGGGGGCTGAAATCACCTTTTTTCCCCAAGCAAAACGCAGTTTTTCTGTCAACATGTGAAGCACTTGAGGCTTTTTGACCACAAAATACAATGGTTTAAAATAAAATGGAATTGTCTCATCCATTCCTATTCATTTCTCCGTTTTCCTCACATTGCCATTGCAATTCTCCATAAGTTCTGGGCACAGCCTAGGCAGATTTTTCAGCCAAGCTCTGACAGAGTTTGTACTCAAAACCTTTTGAGGTGTTTATTCTTCATGGGGAAGTGAAACCCGAGGTAGCAAATGTTGATGGTCTCAGAAATAAAGGAAGTTAAAAAGGAATAAAAATAAATAAACAAAGGAAGTTAAAAGCTGCTTTTGAGAGCAGTCACTGCATGAGATCACACAGCCAATCTCAGCTCCTGGAATATTTCTTACTGCTCATCATTTCAGGCAGCTCTTGCTGGGGATTATTGATCCCCATTCTTTTCCCACCATTCCTGCAGAAACAGCAACCACAAATTCCTCCTCCTTCTGTGCCAACAGTATTGATCACCTGGCAGAGGAAAACCCTGCAGAATCCCCAGGAAGAGCTGAGACCTTTGCTTGGAGGAAGTGGTGCTGAGCTGTGGGTAAACTCCATCCTGGCAGCTTCCAGTGTGACAGGCTTGTAATCAGCATGTGGGCCTGAGCATTTCCATTCCTCAGAGATAAGTATCCCTGCATTTCGTGTTTGGGAGCTTTGTAAAATGAAGGTCAGCTCTGGAGCTGCTGGGTTTGGAGTCACATTTGTTCAGTCCCCAGGGAAAGGCCTGAGAGCAGAGAAAGTCCCCCCAGCAGAAGCACTGCCACAAATGTGAGCCTTTAGAACACAGAGCTGCTCAAGATGAGGGAAGTCACATTCCTGACCCTTCCCATCTCAGATTTCTTCACTTTTCGCTCTCTTTGCTCCCCTTTGCTCGGGGACTTTTGACCAAGCCAAGCAGCCAAGCCTTGCCACTCCCTCTAGGGAAAATCCTACAGGGAAGTACTACTACTCCTCTAACCCCGTGTGCTATCTCCAAGTGGAAAAGAAAAAGGAAAAATTACACCTCCCCTCCTGCCCCCCTCCAATGCCTTAAAAACCATTTCCAAGCAAAAGTGATGTCCTGGACTGTGGGCAATAGATAGATTGGTAAAGAATTCCCAAAACCTGACAGAAAGCTCAGACAGTCTTGTGCATCTGTATACAAAGACTAAGATAAAGTGTGCTAACTTAAGAAAGCCATAGAATAGAAATTACATTGTTGAGAGAGAAATTAAACTAAAACCAAGTTTCAACAAGTTTCAAAATACAGCCTTACAAAAAGACTAGATATTTTAGAGCATTAGAACTTTGAAAGACGCATTATAGCAAGACCACGTGGAGAAAAGAAATATAGGTGATTAGTGTTAGAAGTAATAATGACATTGTGTAACAAAACTAATGAGCTGAAAAACATTTATAAAATATTGTAACCAAGAAATAAGTTAGCTTTTGATAGAATAGTGTTGAGTTTTACATCTCTTTTGTCTCACTATTCATCAAGACTGATAATAGAATAAAATCTTTTAAAGTGCCTCTCAGTTGTCCTGTCTCTGTAAAAACTAAGAAAACCAACACCAGGTTGTGAGCTCCAGGGATGAGCTGTGTCTCCCTGCAGCTCTGCCAGGCTCTGACCCATCCTGCAGGTAATCAAAGCACACAAACAGAGATGTGCTCCTGTCTTCTCAAACCTGCCATTCCACCCCTGAGTCCTTCCATCTTCTGGTTCCCCACTTGTTCAAAGCTCCCCAGCTTTCCCACCCTGCTGATCTGTTCCCAACTTCCCCAGACCAGGAACTCTGGCCCACTCAGGGCTCTCTCCTTAATCACCACATCTACTGCCTGGTCATACTCAGAATTATCCTGAACTATATAATGAAATGAACATAATTAAGACATTCCATTTTTTCTGTGCTGGGTTGTTTGGGTTTTTTAGGGTTTGGTGGTTTTTTTTTTGTTTTGTTTTTTTAATAGGCTCCATAAGACTAAAATGAAATTTCCTTCCTGCACGTTATCACAGGCCTATTCATCAAGCAGTTCCCTGCCTGAGCTCATGGAATGTTATGGGATTTCAGCATTGCCAGTGTTCTCTCGGGTTCTAGAGATAACCACAGCCTAAGCTGAAAAGCAGATCCCATTCTGTAGGGGGATAGAATATAAGAAAATAAAGGTAGTATAGAAAGTAATCTTACCCCCTAAAAGCGTTGCAGCTGGGTTAGTTATTAAAGATTAGGAGCAGGCCTGATTTTAACAGGCCACAGCTGTAGCCAATAGTAAGAAGAGTGCTATAAAAGAGTGGATTTGTTGGTTGAGGGCTTCTGGAGTCAGTTGGCTGCTGTGAGAAGAAGGAAGAGTCAGTGCTTGGAGGAGCTGCCTATGAGAAACACCAAGGAGGTACAAAACTCTAGCAATGTGGAACCTTTGCAATATAATGGCAATAGAGCTCTTACAGTATAATGATAACAAATGGTGACCCTGATGTGATTTGGGAAAAAGGACTCAAATACTAAGCTATATGACTCCATAGTGATTTGGAAAAAGGACTTAAGTATTGACCAATGTGATCCTGTGGTGATTTAGGAAAGAAGATTTAAACATTAAAAAATGTAATCCCTTGGTGATCTGGGTAGAGAACTGTGTGAGGAAAAGCAACAAAACTGAAAGAGGGAGGAGAGAATTTACTAAAGCAACTGTAAGAACTGGAAAAGGTGTAGTTCTGTTTAGTACAATGTGTTTATTGATTGGCAAAATATATCAATTACAGCTATTAATGTTTGATAAACATGAGTATAAAAGATTTTGAAGATAAACACTTTGTAAACTGAGAAAAGCTGCAAAACTGAACCAACACTTAGAAATGTATATATTTGTACTGTAATATGTTGTCTGAACATTTGTATAACTCTTAGTTCTGAATGAAATATATGAATGTGTCATAATGTTAATTTATTTGAACATGTACTTCAAGAAATGCTGCAACTCTATAATTAAAAGAAAAAGGGAGGTAGAATATAAGAAAATAAAGGTAGTATAGAAAGTATTCTTACCTCCTAAAGAGTTGCAGCTGGGCTAATTATTAAAGATTAGGAGCAGACCTGATTTTAAGAGGCCTCAGCTGTAGCTGATAATAAGAAGAGTGTTATAAAAGAGTGGGTTGGTTGGTTCAGGGGAAACTGAGTCAGTTTGCTGCTGTGAGAAGGAAGAGTCAGTGCTTGGAGGAGATGCCTATGAGAAACATTAAGGAGGTAGGGAACTCTAGCAATGTGGAACCTTTGCAATATAATGACAATAAAATTCTTGCAATATAATGACAACACCATTTCACCTCTGGAGCACAGAAAATGGAAAGGACCAGCCTCAGTTTCCAGTTCCTGGATTTGTTATACAGGAATTGCTGTTGTTAAATTTTGAGGGGGCCCAGTCTGTGCATTTCAAAAGCTGTGGCTCCTCCTGCTTATCAGGCTGTTTTAGAAAGGTATGGCTTTGTTTTTATTTAGGTTTCCTTTTTCCACAGAAATTTGCTCAAAGGAGAGAAATTACCATTCTATCTCGGCCCACAGGCTGGCTAGCTTTCATAATAAAATGAGACCCAGACAAAATAAACTACTCTGAATAAGGATTGAAAGCTCAGTGTATGTTTTTTGTTTTGTCTGAATAAGATTGAAGTACAAGGTTTTTATCAGAAATGTTAAACATTGATGTTTTAGGAGAAAAATCAGTAAAAAATTCAGAAGGTATTTGCGTTCAAAGGAGATTAAATGAAATCTAATAGTATAATTAGTCAAAACTAACATAATTCCAATCCAATGCAGGGAAAAATTGATTAAATGCTACTAAATGATAGATTTCCCTACATAGCCATGAATGGAAAATCCTTACAAAAGGTATTTCTTTTTCAGTTCTTCCCTTCCACAAAGCAATTGTTTACTGAAGTCTCCAGCTGCAGAACCAGGCTGGGACACTCCTTTGCTCCACAGACTTCATGCAAAGCAGATCAAGCCTTGGTTTATGGACAAAGGCCTGGCACAGGAAGGGCGGAGGTTGGTCACACATGCCAAAGGAGCTCTGAAAAGCAGCCCAAAACTGCCCAGGGCTTTATATTTGCCTGGCTTAGCTAATTTGGATGGGCCCAGCTTACCACACTCTCCAGGATGTTTATGCCTGTCCTCCCTCTCATTTACTCTTTCAGTCATCTTTTTGTATTTGTAAATTAGATCAAGTAATTAATTCTGTCTTTATTTCCTTACTGCTCAGGAAAATATTGTGACAAATGCTGCAGCCTCAAGTAAAGCATCCTGTTAAATAACCATCTTCTGTTCAATTTGGGTTTGGTGTTTTTTTTCAGCCACATTAGTGTATCACAGCCATTTAAAGGAGTATATCACGAGGCTGTGAGTCAAATTTAGGCTGATCATAGTCTGACTGTCTTAGATCTTTAATTCTGGAGAACATCTACAGAGATTCATTCCAAAATTGTAATCACCTTGGAAAATATTACCTTTTTTTTTTTTTTCCAAAGAGACGTGCTGAATAACTGTGGAGTAAAAAAATGGCTCTTACTGAGAGGATATTCAACCCAGTGCAGAAATGTATCATGAAAGTCAATAATTGAAAGGCAAAGGTGCTGCCAAGGGCCAGGTTTTACTGCAGATGGAATGGGTAACATGGGGCTCATGATGTGCCTAATACCAACCTTTTACCTTTATTTCTATGGATAGAATAATTTTATCTTTATTTCTATGGCTCTTTCTATGAATCGAGGAGTCCAAATAGTTCTTGACAAATGAGCAGATCCAATGCCTGTCCTCTTATCCAGCCCCCCAGGAATTTTGTGCCTGAGCCCTTCATCCCTTCAGCTGATTTGGTCAAGCACAGTCATAAGAAAAAACAATGGGTTTTGCTAATTATATTCATAAATTATTAATGCTCACAACACCTGAAAATTGCCAATCAAACCTTGCGTTCTCCAAGGTGCACCTCAGGATTTTCCTGCACATCACATTCATAAGGAAGGTAAAGGAGAAGTAAAACTGGAAGGTGAAGAATAACTGGCTATTTTAGGGAATCCATAATGCTGATATAGGACAAATTCCTCTCTTGATACCACCTTTCCTTTTGACAGGGAATGACTGGAAATTATTCTTTACATAGACTGCCTTTGCGCCTGCTTTACTGTGGTTTTTGTTTGGGTCCTGATTTCTTAGGCTGCACCTGAGTTGTGGGAGAGAGCAGCAGAAACCTTACTGAAGTCAGGAGATCTTTCTCTGATTTTTCTCTACTTCTCCTCTGTCCATTTATGGAAGGAAATGAAATAGTCTGGCACAGTTTGGTTGTGGCAAATTCATGTTGCCTGTTACCTCCTTCCCCCCCAGTCAGTTGGGATGTTTAATAAAGTAATTTAATAAATAAAGGTACTGCATCTCTAACTTAATTTAGGAAGACCCGAGCACACAGCTTAATTTGAAGGTGGCCACATCAATTTATTGCTTTAATTTTATTTCTCAGTTGAAAAACTCTTATTAAGAGCTTTAAAATAGCAAAGTTTTCTCCAGAAACAGCTGAGGTGAGAGGATGCCACTCTGCAGTCTGAGTCCTGTGCTTGTTTGTGCTGACCTGCTTAGCTCAGGCTGTATTATATAATTTACATTTCTTAACCCAATATCTCTTTGCCAGGTCAGAAAGGGACAGGAAATACTTAAAACCTCTTCTGCAAAATATCCTTGGTGTGGAGAATAAAAGTGTTCTTAGTGAGCATGGCTGGAAGTAAGCAACCCTTAGGAAGGGGCAGGTACAGGTTGTACCTTCCAGTTCCACTGAGCAATCTTGGTAAGGTAACCATGGAGCAGGAGGGAAGAAAATCACAGGATGTTTTACCATTTTCTTCCCATCATATTTAAGCCTGAGTCTCCTGTCTTTTGGAGGTTCTGAGGATTTCTCCTGTAAGTCAGGTGTATTTTAAGGTTGATAATGTATTGGCTGTATGTGAGTATTTTTCTGCCTATCTGTGAGATGGCAGAGCCTACCCATGTTTAGCAGATAAAGTGCTAACAGAGATGTCATTTCCCCACAGTGAACAGAATTACATCTCACAATAAATACTGGCATGAGGAATGCAGAAAGCCTTTACCTCCCCAGGATAATACACCTCCAGCCCAGAGGAGAGCAAGGAAGGGCTGGCAATTCTCACTCCAGTCAGTACTGGAGGCTCAGCTGGGCTATTTTGAGGAAGACTGATCCCAGACCCAAAATTAAAGAATAATTAATGGTTGCTTTAAACAAGTATTTCCAAATCTGTTGGTGTGACAGCTGCCTTTCCATGTGTGCTGGCTCCAGGAGTGCCCACTGGCACTGCTGCCCTTTTCCTTCCCATGTGCTCAGCACTCTCAGAGGAATAAATTTGTGTGTTCCTCTAGGCCATGTCCATCCCAGGGAAGCTGAACTAAAGAATTATTGCACTAAAACTTCCACCAAAGAATTGAAAATGCTTCTGTGTGAAAGAAGCCTCAAATGGACCAAAAAATGGCCAAACAAAGCACAACCCCCCAAACCATAAAAATAATGTGAAAGCAAGTGAGGAGATCACCTACATAAATTCAGATTTATTCCTAATTTTTGCCTGTGCTTCAACAGTTTTTTACTTGAAGTCCAAACTCTTCAGGTCCACTGGGCAATTCTATTCCCCAGTACCCCAGTGATGAATGGATCATAAATGTGTTTCAGGAGCTCTAAGATTATTCACCAGGTATCTGCAAACACACACAAGGTAAGACCCTGCTGCAGCAGAGGAAATGACAAATTTGGGAACAGCAGTCCCTGGGGAAGCTGGAGCACACCTTGCTGAGGAGCAATGAAAGATTTAAAGGTAAAAAAAACAAACCCTAGAACAATGTGTAATTTTGATTCACTGGCATTAGTAACTAAAACGTTGCAGTAATAACATGTTACACTCTGAGAATTGCAATGGCAGAACAATTATCTAATTGGGAAGTAAAATTAATGGCACCGTAGTTTAATGATTTAATAAGCGAGAAATTGTTGTCAGGCTGTGAAATGTCATGAAAATTAGCAGGGAGTGCAATTTGCTGGCTAACAGAAAGTTTTCCTGGCAAACAAGAAGTTTGGGAGCTGCTCACAGAGCCACCACTGAGCTTTGTTTTATTCCCCACGTCTGTTTAAGGACAAGAGGGCTTGGTGGAAAATGTGGGATTTGGAATAAATATTGGGGATACAATCCTTACAGACCCAGGATGCTTTGTGAAGGATTGTTACTGGAGTGATTTCCCAATCTTCATGGAAAGCAGCCTGGTGTTTAAACTGATGATGAAGGAAGCAGCCGTGGGGAGGAAGGCAGGCAAACAACAAGGCAGAGGCTTCAAATAAGCAGATAGCAGACAAAACTAAAAGCAAACATTCAAATAACATGTGTCTGTGGAGCAGGGTGTTTGTTTTTGCTGGACAAGTTGCAATTAAACATTGAAAAGGTATGTAAATAATGCTCCATGCAAATATTTCTGTGGACATGGGCCTGTGATCTATTAATTATTCCAACCCAACACCAGGATTTTGTCATTGCTGTCTGTGGCATATTCCTTGCTTTAATCTGTCCTTTGGTCTGGGAGCTGCCAGATTTCCATAACTGGGTCACCCAGTTCTTTCTCAACTTTGTTTTCTGCTGTGAAATGAAAAATTAGCATTTTTCTGTGACATACATTCAGAGCTTCTGTGAAGACCTTGAGTGGCCATCAGTAATCCCTGGAATAAGTGGGAAAATAGGCATGGAAATATTCATAGTTGTGGATAGGATGAATTTCCAGTGGGGAATCACAGAGTTTGGATGAAAATTGTTGGTTGTTCAAAAAGGTAAATGTTATTTTGATGCACAGGACTGATGTTAAACTCTCTCTACACTTTGCATAGTGAAAAACACCACTCCAGTACCTAAGAATAAATTGTAATAAAGTCGTTTATAATTACAACAGTAATTAGAACCTTAATTTTAAAAGCTTTTTATCTCTGGGAGGCATGAGTCACAGTGAGTGATTTATTGATTAAAATTGAGAAGGTGATGGAAGGTGCCATTAGCAGGAGTTGCTCTTTAACCACTAGAGAGCGTTCAAGAACTGCTTTAAAGCTCCATTTTCAGCTCATCCCTTCAGCTCCAGGATTTTTCTGAGGGACACCACGGGACAGTCACGGTGGTTTGACGGAGATTCAGGGAGAGCTTTCAGTTCTGGCTTCTGCTGGTGATGAAAGAAAGGAAGCAATCCTCGATTATTTGGCATTTTTCTGTGATTATTCCCACCGGGTGTATCCATCCCTAGTGGCCAACAGCACATCAGAGATGGCTGTTAGGAAAAAATAATCTTGGAAGTGTTAGAGAGAGGTGAAAATTTTGTTTCAGTTTTCTTGGAAGAAGGTCTGGATTGAATATTCCAAGGATGAGTAAGCAATGCCGTTTTATTAACTCAGTGCTGATACAATTTAAAATTATTTGTAAAATTCATCATCCTATGAAGAGTTTTGGCTTAAACTGGAGCAGGCTGCCCAGAGAAGCTGTGGCTGCCCCATCCCTGGAAGTGTCCAAGGCCAGGCTGGACAGGGCTTGGAGGCTGGAGTAGTGGGAGGTGTCCCTGCCCAGGGTAGGAGGCTGGAACAAGAGCTTCTTTAAGATCCCTTCGAGCCAAACCATTCCATAATCCTAAGATTCCTACTGGGACCTCCACGGAGAATTAAAAAATCCATGGAGCCTTTCAGTGCCATGACTGTTGCACTTTGTCCTTCTTCTTTGGAGTGCAGTTTCCAGAGGGGTTTGTACCCTTGTAATCCATGGAGTCGGGGTGAGAAGTGAGCACAACAGTCCTTGTTACAAGTGAAAAACCACAGGATTTCTGCTGGAGTCTTGTAAATAATGATGTTGAGGAAGCCCAAGCTAATTTTCCCTTCGGGAATTCTCACTCCTGCCCTGCTCTCCTGTCTTTTCCCCACTAGAAGGCAGAAGCGAGGTTTCATGAGAACATCCACCAAAAAAATAAATCGTCCAGCAGGAAGTTTTACAGCAAACTGGCTGCTGCTGGTTTTCCATGGTTTCATCACCTTCACACTTCCCATTTTCCAGGGTTCCAGGGCCTCCCCAATCCCGAGCTGACACCTGGGCTGTGTGCAGCACCCACGGTACCCATCGGTGGTGAGCTCTGCCTCCTCCAGCCTCGCAGGGCACGCAAGGATGGAAGGATGTATTATCCTGCTGGAACTTCAGGGGGAATGTTAAAAGGAGGATTGTAATTAATTGAGTTGGAATTTGGCCAAGGCAGAGACTTTAATATGTCTTCTTTCCTAGCTCTTTTTTTTTTTTTTTTTTTCTGCAGGCACAGGAGTTGTATAACACCCTTGTCTACAGCTTTGACAAATTCCTGGCAGTCCTACTCCCGGCAGGAAGGTCCAGCCATGGGGCTGGGGGATCCATTCAGCCCTGTGTGGGTGCAGGAATGTCTTTGCTGTTCCCTCAGCCAGGTCCCTTAAAGATAAAATTGATGTGTACAGCCTGTGCTTAGTGAGAGCCTATAGAGTGTTAGAGCTCCCTTTCAGCACATTGATGCTTTCATGTTTTAAGCTCTTGGCTAAGCAAATCTTTGTACTTCTTTCCTCCTTCTCCTTAGAACCAATTAAACTCCCCAGGCATATTTACACAAAAATCCCTGTTTTTTCCAAGGCACAAATGCTTTCTCTGTCTTCCCAACAGATTTTAAACCTCAAGATGACTGCAGCAATTTTGCAGTTAGCAAAGAGAACCAACGTTACCTCATTTCTCTGGCAATTCTGCAATGCCATTTGCATAATGTGAAGTTTAGATCTTCCACTGTCACATGCTCCCACTCATTTACCACCCTAATGTCCATTGGAAGTGCAAGATGGAAGTGCTGGAACATTCCTTGTTCTTTGCTTCATATCAGCCTTGGATTGAACCAGTTGCTTAATTTTCCCCAATTCCTGCAGCACTGCAGGAGTCCCCAACATTTGTCCTCCCAATGTGCTTGTCTGAATTGCTGTATCGTTTTTGCTCTGTTCTCTAATGGCTCCCTCCAAATAAAATGCCTTTATAGCATCAAGGAAAATAACAAGCACTTTTAAACTCCATTCTTCCTTATTTTCCCCCCCATAAACTGTAAAAATCTGCATATCTGATTGATGCAACTTCATCCTGATCTGAAACCACATCACTTTTCTCTCACCACTCCCTTTAAAGCTGGCTCTGATCTGTTGGCTACAATTTTTGCAGTGTTTTTCCTCTGCACTGACAATAAACTTTCACCTCCATAATTATTTTGATCAGCAGAGTCACCTTTTGCCAGGATTGAGGCAAAGATTGCCTTCAGCCAGGCACCTGCAAGTCTCTCACTCCCACAAGTGTTTGTAGTGGTGTTATTTTTGTACCTGTTCCACAGCCTTTCTTGTTTTTAACTCATTCACTGCTCTGGTGTTCCTATGATCCCAGCTGAATCTGGGCTCAGCACTGCCTCACAACCTGGTAAGTCTTTTATTGTAGTGTTGTGGAGTCTTTCATGCACAAAGATGTGCTGGGTCCGATCCTTCTTGTTTAACATGCAACCATGGGGTCACAGAAGGGTTTGGGTTTGAAGGGACCTTAAAAATCATCTTATTCCACCCCTGCCATGGACAGGGACACCTCCCACTATCCTGGGTTGCTCCAAGTCCCCTCCAGCCTGGCCTTGAACACTTCCAGGGATCCACAGCTTCTCTGGGCAACCTGTGTCGGGATCACACCACCCTTATAGGGAATAATTTCTGCCCAATATCCAGTCTAAACCCACCCATTGGCATTGTCACCTGCCTGTTATGGGGGAAAAAAATTAACACTAGATTTTAATTGATAGTTATATTAGATATTTAAACCTTGAGTTTAAAGTCCTTCTGTTTATTGTTCCTATAAGCAGGGCTGATGATGAAAGCAGATGCACTCCATTACTCCTGTGACAGCATGTGGCTTCTTTGTGTTCCAGGTACACTTTGGACTTTAATTAAATAGAATATCACATTCCTTGGCTTTTCTCTCTACTGTGTCCCTCCATGTACTTCCATTTTCATTTTCTCCTTGTCCTTCCCCGACCCATATTTTCCTTTTTACAACTCTCCTCATTTATTATATCTGTGTGTGTGTGCCTTGGGTGAGCTCTGAGCCCCTGCTTCTGAGGTGGATGTGATCAGCACTTGCTGAGCAAGGGTTTGGGTCTCCCAGAGCTCAGGACATTTTGTACACTTCCCTTTTCTCCTGTCAGTGTGAAATATAGATGTGACACATAACGTGATGTGTGATAGGAGAGTGTACGGAAAAACACGATTACCCTCAGAGGGTACGATACCCTCAGAGGTGCCTTCAGGTTTTAAAGAAAAATTTAAAAAAAAAAAAAAGGCAGGAAATAAAACAAGCAGCGCTGAAAATGCTGGTTTTAGCTGTTTTCGGGGGCTGTTTCCCGCTCGGTGCCGTTGCTATCGCTCCGCAGGGTGTTTTACACGCCCCTGTGAGGGGGGCCTGTGCCTCTGGGCGCGCCGATAAGCGCGGCCTGGGCCCGGTGGGCTCGGCCTGACCGCACCGCCTTTCCCCTTCCTTCTCCCCGGGACCGGCCAGGAGGGCCGGCTGAGCCCCCATTATCGCCGCCCTGCAGAGCAGCCCGGCAGCAGCTCCGTGCCCTGCCTGCCTTTCCAGCCTGAAACGCCTTTATCAGCTCCCTCAGGGCCGCGGGGAGCGGCCGATCCTGCGCGGGTGGCCTCGGCTGGGGCCCGCAGGTCTGGGCCAGCAGAATTGCTGATTTCTGTTACAAATAGCTTAGACACTGTTGTGAAATAGTTTATAGATCGTTATGTACTGTTATGTCCGGACCCAGGACATCCCTCTGGCTGTCCTGAGCAGCCAAGACCCCTGCCAGGGGGCTCAGAGACCCTGGCACAGAGGCCAGGATGCCTCTGTGGTTTTGATTGTGACCTGTGGAGCAAGTTACCAGCCTTAGATGAAGATCTGCAAGCAGTGACAAATTAAGTAGAATGATAGTGAATTTATCACAAGGTGAAAAAGTAGATTTTGGAGTTTTTAGAATGGGAATTCAGAGGGCAAGATGGAGGGATCTGGGTGTGTCCAGCTTTTCTTCTTCTTCTTCTTGGCCTCCATCTTCTGCTGTGATGTTGGCACTTTTAGATTGGTTTAGAGTAGAAGCTCACTGTCTAACATAAGTGATAGGTATTTGTAAGCAACAACTGTAAACATTGTATACGTAGTTTTTAGTATAAAGACACAACACCACCCCAAGGGCGGGGAGGATGCCTCAGACTGTCTTGCTGAGCAGACCTTGGCAGGACAGGAGAAAGAATTTTATAGATAAAATACAATAAACAACCTTGAGACCGAGAAATGAAGGGCCCTGACTCCTTCTTCAAGTGCCGGGCTGGGAAAAGAGACTTTTTAACATTTCTTCGGGTCACTCTGACAAGCTAGAGACCCTGACACTGCTAGTTTGGTGGTTATATTGTAAAAGGGTAGTAAGAAATGCAGTACTCAACATACCATGATAGACCTAAGGAAAGTGCACCATCCCCCAAGCGAAATGAGCCAGCCTGGACAGAACTGTAATGGGCAAATCCAGCACCTTAAACCTTCATGCAAATGGAGGCTCCAAAAAGAAACCAATCCAAAGGGACAAAAAACAGGATCAAAAGGGGCTTCTGACCCACTGAATGCATGCTGCTCCATCTGGGACATTGGCGCCCTCGCTGCTGAAGCAGCCTCAGTGTTGGCATTGCAGCATCCTCAACGAGAACGCTCATGCTCAGCCCGCAGCCCCCCTTGCTTTAGGCCTTCCTTTTTCTTATAATAAAAGCTGAAATCACTTTAGTTTGGGAGCCTGCTCTCGTTTTTATCAATTTCTAGGGATTTCTGTCGCTACGTCTTCAGGACAGCAGGTTCTCTTCCAGCAGTTTCCTTCAGCACTGAGGGGTGTGCCAGAAATATCTTTTCATCCTCCCACCATCCCTCTTCAAAAGCTTTTTACCCTCTGAGGAAGGAGCTCGAGGGAATACCATACACAGAGCTGATTTTCTCCCAGCTTTCCCCAGCTGGGATCCAGTGGGAACAACTCCCATCCATCCTCTGGAGCTCCCAGCCTCCCTGGTACCCACAGCCTTCAGGGGGGCCAGTTTGGATGGCTGATGGGCAAGCAGCCATCCCATCTTACCATAGCCCACTCCCTCTGGGCTAATCCACAACATATATTTTACCTTGCTTAAATATCCCACCATGGAAATGCTTTGAATATTCTCAGTTCTCTGAAATTCTCAGTTTTGAATATAGAAACTGATGTTCTGCTTATCAGTGTGCTTCTGACCTGGAACCACTCAGGGACATAAACATCCAAGAGGTTTTGCACAGTCCTATTGAGTTCCACACAAATTTTTGCACTTTTGGGGGAGGTTTTTAGGACTAGGTTTTCATCTGCAGAGGTTTTAGGCCAGCAGCTGTTTTTTTGTGGTGTGGCTGGTATGATAGGTGAACACCTGAGAGCTGAAGCCTCTGCAGACTGCTGTGCTGGTATATCATAAAATCATGGATGATTATAGATGTATGAAGAAATTCAGGGAGCAAGGGAGGAGTTGGATCATGGTCCAGGTGACAAATTTCGCCTGAGTCCCTTCCCTGCTGTGTCACAGACCACAGGGAGGAGATCTGTTTTACTGGATGAGTGTACACGTTATCAGTCTGCCTGGAAAACCTTTTATTTTATTCTCAGTTTTATCTCCCACTAATCTTTCAAGTATTTCTACAATTGAGCAGATGTTTAATACCCCGGGACAAGTCTAGAATTGAAGGAAAGATATTTTCCAAGTAATTTGGGGGAACCTGACAAGAATCCCTTAGTGCTGACTGCTAACTGTGTTTTCTTCCTCTTTTGATAGATCTGGTTGTGTCAAGGAAAGTCTCCATGGACTTGGTCTAACAAAGGCATGATGGATCTGACCCTTTGTAATCTTTGCCAATAAAGCTGGAAAAATGTTATTTTTTTCCTCTGTTGCTATCCTGCCAAACATCATTTTGCTCCCAGGAAAGCCTGGCTTTGTATCATGCTCAGTGCACTAGTTGCCCACCTGGGCTTGTATCTTTTACCCAAGCATGCCAACTATTTTTTTCCCCCTTTGTATTGCCAAGGTTCTTTTGATTTATTGTGCCTCAGCTCTTTCTGAGGTAATATTATTATCCTGAAAGTAGATTTTCCTGATCAGTTGCCACAATAAACAAAGCAAATCTGCCTTGGGTGATTGCAGACATTAAGCACACTTGGATCCCTGTTGCTCAGGATTTATTATGGACCATAATGTATCTATGGGATGCATGGAGAGTAGAATCAGAGGGGGAAAAGGGCTCCTATCCCAATTAGGCTGGTGAAGCTGAGTAGGGGAGAATGGTGAGAGATGCAGAAATAAGGATGTTATTTCTGATACTCTAATGAAGAGGGCGAATCTGAACAAACAGCTCTCCCAAAATTTCACTGTTCACTTAAAATGTGCTTGCTGCTTGTTAGGAACAACCTCCCTCCAGGCTTGCTGGCACTGCTGTTGTTAATTACTGACTCAGAAGCTGTGTGAAGGAGGTTGAGGATTTAGATTCTTTGGATAATGCAGAAATTCAGCCTAGAAATGAGGGATGTGCTGCACAGGTTTATGGCTAATGGAGGCACAGACTGCTTTGGGTTGGAAGGGACCTTAAAGTTCACCCCATTCCCACCTTCTGCCATGGGCAGGGCCATCTCCCACTATCCCAGGGTGCTCCAAGCCCCATCCAGCCTGGCCTTGGACACTTCCAGGGGTGGGACAGCCACGGCTTCTCTGGGCATCCTGTGCCAGGCCCTCCCCACCTCACAGGGAAAAATTCCTCCCTAACTTCTTACCAAAATCTCTCCTCTTTCAGTTTGGTTTGTTTCTTATTTTTTATCTCCAGCTAGTGAGCCCAGAATGACTCAAGAATTTAAAATTAAGCTTTAGTTCAGTTCTATTTCTTTTTGTCTGGTTGGAGCACTCATTTTATAAATAATATTTCCTATTTGATGTTCTTCCCACCAAATCATTCATTGCAGTGTCCTTTGTGATCCCCCTCAGCAGGGACTGCAGTGTGATGGATGCTGTGTAAACCCAGGTCTGGGATGGATCCTACATGAACACTTCCCAAGGACAAGGCAGGCAGAAGGTGCTGGGAAGGAGGCAGCACCATTCCACTGTGCAAGTGGAAAACTTCCAGAGGCACACAAGGCACTCTTCCCAAGAACACCCTGGGAACCTCTGGCACAGCCAAGAGCTGAATTAATATCTCCTGAGTCCTTTAAAGACAATCCCTTCTCCCCAAATCAGGTTTATTTTCTAACAGAAAACCAGTGGAAAGAACCCTTTGATTTCAGTGATTTAGGCAGAGTCCCAAATGCTCCCAAAAATCCATTGCTGCATTCCCAAGCCACCTTATCCAAGGCAGAGAAGAATTTTAACCTCTGTTTCTGTCAAGTTCTGACTCAAAGTCAGGTAAAGGGTGGTGGCTCAGCAGGAGCTCTGGCCCCTCACTGGCAGTTGTATGAAAATGATTTATTTTTGTCGCTTCTTGTGATTAGTCATGTCTCACATGGGGTATGTCGGTACCATCTTTCTCTCTCTTTTTGCTCTGCAGTTGGAATTCAGACATGGAGTGAGGTTTGGTTTTTTTTTGGCTCAGCACACATCTTGTATACAGAATATTTGAAGGAAAGCTTTTTTCTAACTAATCCTTGTGATGAGAGGACCCAGCATTCAATCTTTATCATCCCCAATAACCAGAAACCAGTGGAGGCAGATGTTAAAAGTTTGTAGCCCCCATTTCCAAGAAGAGCAAAGAACCACATTCTCTTCCTCTGCTCTATCCTTATTCTAATCCTTCTGCATTTGCAAAGGCTTAGAAGCAAAGCATGTGGAAATGCCCATGCCCAGTCTGTTTGGTTTTCAGCTAATTCATTCTCAGGAGTAAAGCCCACACTGGTGAAGTCATCGTGGGTAACTGAGCAACCTGAATTATTCTTTTTTGTCAAATCTCTTGCTGAGTGATATATTAATTTTTTTTTTTTTTGTGTTGTCAGGAAAAAAAAGAAAAAGGCAGCTTTCGAGTTTCACTCAGTAGGGTTTTCATATGTCACTGGTGATTTCTTTACATATTTGAAAATTCCCACATCCAAATTAATTCATGCAAGGATGCTTTTCATTTGTGTTTTTCAGAGAGGGACTTAGACCAAGGGTATGGAGTGATGGCAGAAGGGGGAGTGGTTTTAAAATGAGAGAGGGTGAGTTCAAATTGGATATTGGGAAGAAATCCTTCCCTGTGAGGGTGCTGAGGCCCTGGCACAGGTTGCCCAGAGAAGCTGTGGATGCCCCATCCCTGGAGGTAGCCAGGTTGGAATGGGCTTGGAGCAACCTGGGACAGTGGGAGGTGTCCCTGGCCCAGGGTGATGTCTCAGGTCCCTTCCCAGCTGGACCCTTCTGGGATGCAGTGGAGGTTGGCCTCGAGGCCCTGTGACACTGGCCAGGGCAGAGCAGGGCACAGTGGCCCTTCCTTGTCGCCAGGAGCTGCCCTCCTGTCAAACCCAAGAGAACAAAGGGGGCCATTTGTTGCCGAGCTGCTGCCCGGCTGTGGCTGTGTCTAATCAGAGTTAATTGCGGCCCTGCAACGCTGCGTCCCCGAGCTCCCAAGGAGCCACCGCTTCATTCCCGCGTCTCCGCTGCCAGTTTTGGGAGCTGCCTGTTATCTTTACCAAAAGGTAGAGATTGCACAGGATCCCTGGCAAGCAGCACAAAGTATCCCAGCTTAATACTAAAGCAATGACTAATCAGGGCATCCCAGGAGGAAGCTTTGCAGTAGCTCTTGCAAGGGTAATGAGGACAATTTCCATAGCTATGACACTTTCAGCCAAGCAAAATGCCACAAATCTTGTTTATTCTTATTTATTCTCTCCTGGAACAGCAGGTAACACAGAGCCAAAAGAAAAGGACTTTTCCTGAGGGAGGGATTGCACCAAACGTTTTGCAGGATGAACAGCCAGGGTTGTTGTTTTATCATGGCAGCACTAATAGCTAAATTCTATTAATTGCTGAATGTTGTTTTGTTTGGCAAATACAGGAAGCAGTTTACATGGCTACGCAAGTGCTCTGGTTCCCAGTCCTTCTGAAATGGTATTATTGTAACGGGATAATACTGATTAAGGACAGTTCCCTGAGGAAGGAGGGCCTTTTGATGACTGAGTCATTTCCTCTCCCTGCTCGACTCCAGGGCGATAGCACTTCTCTGCCACAGGCACACACCCTTTGTAGCCAGAGACTTCTCACAGAGGAGGTCCAAAGCACAGCCTCAGCCTTAGGTGGAAATGCCTGAGGCTGTGAGTCCTAAAGAAAGCAGCAGAGCAGCAGAAATACACCAGCAGTCTAAGCAGAAGCTACTTTTTCCCCCTAAAATATTTCACTTGCCAGTCACTTTTCAAAACCAGTGTCTTTGGCAGACCACTCTGCTGGAATAGTCTGTCAACCCCGTAAAACTTCGATTTTTGTTCCCATAGAGGCTTGACAAATTAATTTGCTAAAACCAATTACACCTCTGCAAACCATGGCAGTGCAGCCTTCTCCTTCTGGACATGGTCACCTGCCACCAGTGACCACCAGGCCAAGGCCACCAGGCCAATTAACACAGGTCAGAAATCAGTAACAGCAGAACTGTTCACTCCTAAACGACAGAAAATTCAGAATAAGGGCCTAGAGGGAAAAGATTCCATGTCCTCTCACAAGTGATGGGCATCAACACTTCCCAGCCCCTCAAGCACCAAGGGATCTGATCCTGGTGGAACATGGTAGACAAGAACAGCCCTCAGCCTCTCCTTTCCCTTTGATTTTTGTCACGCATTTCCATGGGAGATGCTCGAATGAGCTCAAGTCTAACCACGGCTTAGCAAGAAAAGGTTCCTGTTATCACTCCCGAGCTCAGCCCGGGCCCTTCTCAACGTTTTCCCTTTTGAGGTGCAGTAATTGCTCTCCGATTAGGCAGGAAACTGTACCAGGGTTATTGCTCTAAAGGAGCCAGTGTTATCAAAAAACAACACATCAGGGCCTGTCCTCACAGGAAGGGAATCATAAGTAATCAGCAGTGCTATAATGCAATTGGCTGCTGCTCCCTCCCCGCCGAGCCCAGAGAAAAAGCAGCGTAGGACCTATTTTTTTTTGGTAGCCAAAGTGTTTTAAAAGAACTGTGGTTCCTCTTTGCCTCCCTGTTTGGCTTCTCCAAACATTGCTGTGTTTCCTCAACAGGACATAAAAAGCTCTTGGTGTGTGCAAGGACGGGGAACAGGGGCCTTCCTCACAAGTTTTGCAGAGTGGTGCCATCCCTTCCCTGAGTGCACCCTCCACTTTGGGAGCAATGCTAGTCAAGGGGGAACTGCCCTAGAGTAGAAAAATGATGAAGATCCTTGGGTGACACCCTTCCTGCTCGTTATTCCCATTCAGGTTACCTCCCTTGGAAAATAGGTGTTCCCCAGCACTTGTGAATACCCCCAGGAGCAGTGGTGGGTGTAACGTTGGTTCTCTTACACAACTACTTGCCATAATGGCCTTCTAACCCTGTCCAAAGTGGTAAGATGAATTAATTCCATTCATCAGGAGCTGTATCAATATAATTTCATTGATCAGGACCTCCATCCATCCATCCATCCATCCATCCATCCATCCATCCATCCATCCATCCATCCATCCATCCACACACCCACAAGCATGCACAGTACTTTCATCTGAGTTACAGAGCTCAGCATGAGCTACAAAAGGAAGCGGAAATATTGAATTTGGTAATAATACAGAATCCAACTGGGAGAGATGGTCAGGGAGCAAAGGGAAGGCAGGTCAGAAAGGATTTTCCATATTGCTGGACCACAGGTGAGGATTTCAGGGTCCCACCCTGGTCAGGTAGTCAGGGGATGTGGGGTGGTGGTGAAGGAAAAGCTGTGAAATCTGTGAGAACAAATTCTCCTGGAGGAGCATTTTAACAGATCTTCCTGCTCAGCTGAGTCTGCCCTCAGCACAGAGCTTCTGACAATCCCTGGTGGATGAGGAAAGGAAGGGATGAGGCAGAAAACAAAAAAATTCTGTCAATAGACCATTCTGGAATGCTTCAATACTTTGCTGTTTGGTGAGTTTAACCATGGGTAACAAAAAGGACAATACGTGAGCCTTGAGCTGTCAGAGAAGAGGCTGGAAAATCAGTTGGTATCAGCAAGAAAGGTCCCAACGTTTTATGCTTATCATGTGTCCCCAGAAATAGAAATATTTGTCCTTTGGTCACTGCTTTTCCTGTCAGCTTTCCCCCCTCTATTAAGCATGGAAGCCCTCACTGGTTAACTGCGCCCCTGGATGAGCTGGAGTCTGGACACACAGGGATGTGATCACATCCCCCACAACCTCCCTGGCAGGAGCCTGGGCTGCTCAGAACTCACAGATAAAAGTCTGAAGAGCCCAAGCAGGAACATCTGCTTTGCCAGGAGTCATGATTTCCCCATTTGGTCTGACCCAGGGGTCATGGTCCTTCAGACCCCAGCAGAGTTTTTACCTCAAGGGGTACTTGGAGTGCTGAGCTGCTTTTACATCTCAGCTGCTCTCCCCAAAACGACTTTTGTCAGTTTGGTTGTTTGTTTTAGTGGTGATGTTTTTAAACTAAAGCCTGTGTGCCCAGAAGGCACATAAAATAAGAGGCTTTTAAAAGCCAGAGGATAAATAAAACACAACCTTGAATAAGCAACAGGCTTTTGTCCTAATTTCCTCCCATTCCTTAATGGATGCTGATAAACTGTCTGAATTTCTCAGTGTATTAATGCCACAATGACAGCAACACCAACCCACAACTTCACAACAGCAACGATTTGACCAAATTGTTGCCTTTGAGGCAAGCAATTGTTTCATTCCAAATGGGTTGTAGGATATCATGGCCTTACCTGGCTGCTCCTTTCTCTACCCCATCACTGGCAGTTTCAGCGAGAGGCATTTGTCCAAGAAAACCCACTCAGGGCTAATAGATTTCATGGAGAAAAGTATCTTGTTTGATCAGGTAAGACCATGCACATCATGTTTTGTTACTCATTTTATGCTCAGCGCTGTTACAAAGGGAAACTGTTAAATTTCACTGTTAGTTCTTTTTGCTGGTGTGCCTGCAAAAGTGCCATGATGGCTCCAGCAGTGCCTGGTGTCCTCCACAGTGACTCTTGCCAAGATGACCTTGCCTTTGTTGTTTCTGCTCATGTGGTTAATTCCTCCCCTCAGCCAGGTTTGTGTATTTATGGATTTCTCCCTGTGAGGGTGGTGAGGCTCTGGCACAGGTGGCCCACAGAGGTGGTGGATGCTCCATCCCTGGGAGCACTCTAGGCAAGGTTGCATGGGACTCTGAATAGCCTGGTCTAGTTGAAGATGTCCCTGCTCATTGCAAGGGGTTGGACAAGATGAGCTTTAAGGTTCTTTCCAACCCAAACCATTCCAGGATTTTGGATCCATGACCTGTGTTTAAGCACAAGAACTTCTGCTCTGTAAACAACCCGGAGCTTTTTTATCCCTCTGGCCCCATGGGGATCAGAGCCTGAACCCAGGATTTCTGCTCCTAGCAGCTTCCATCCACGAGTCCACTCACAAAGTGCTCTCCACTCTGCACCAAGGGCAAGTCCAAACAGCCTGCACACCCACCCAGGGCTTTGTTTGGAGAACATTCCCAGGGCACGTCACGCCCAGCCCATTTTTCCTTGGGAAGGTCTCGGAACAAAGCGGGCGACGCTCGGTAACATAAACACACACACACCAAACACAGCCAGAAATAGGCAGCAAGCAAAAACAAAAGTCACAAGCAAAACAAATTTACAGAAAAACACAGCTTTGGGCATGTCTTGGCACAGCACTAATTTGTTGAGTGTACTCAATCTTTACTGCTTGGTGAGAGAAATTTTTCCTCCTCTGTATCAACTCATTCCCTCTTTTGCTTTTTATTTCAGGACGTGTGTAATTTTTACTGAAGGGGGGGGTGATAATTTTCACAACCATATTTTTAATTTTGTTTCAGAAGCAAGTCAAACATTAAAATGGGCCAATTCATAAAAATGCACTAAAATATTTCACATTATATGACCTCACCTCCAGGAATGAAAGCTGAGAATTCACATGGAAAGCACAATGATTTGTTACAAGGGGAGCAGATGGGCATCATCCTAAAGAGCAGGAATATTTGTCCATCCACTGTTTCTTTCCTAAAGGATTATTTTCTCATGCAGTGAGAAGGGAAGCCAGACCTTACATCATCAGAAACAATCTCTGGGCATCCACGTGAGAATCAAGCAGGGCATGGATTCAAGTACTAAAAAGAATAGTGGGGGGTTCTTCAACTCTGATTTTAGAGAGAAAAATGGCTGAAAAAGGAGATTTTAAATTTATAATTAATAGGCATTCCAATCTCCAAGGCAAATGAAAGTTCTCCCATGTGCAGGATTATCCCAAACCCAAAATAAATGGAAGCTGAGCATTCCCCTTCCAGCCACTCTCTGATCCCTGAAATCATCCTGGACATCACAGTGTGCCCTCAGTCCATCCTTGGGAGCTGACAGCCTGGCACAGGAGCAGGGCTGGGAGCACCAGGCCTGCCTGTGTTATGATGAATTCTCTGTTTTAATGATTTGGAGGAAAATATTGTTCGTGAGCTACATAAACAATTTTAATTGGCTCAGGCGCCCAAAATGTGCTTTTTTTGTTTGGCTGCCAAGGTTGCTTTCTCGCTTGCTAATTATGTTTCGCTTTAGCTTTCAGCAAAAACAGGAAATAAAGCATCCATTACTCGAATGACAACTTTTCAACAAGCCAACATTTCAACATCCATTGTGTAATTTCCGACCCCGAGCCAGCTAGGAGCTAAGTGCCTTTAGAGCCATATATCCCCTCTCACAAGGCCTTTTGGGCCCCTCGTGCTCCTAAATAATGTTTGTGCGTCTGAAACAGGCCAAACACAATTGCTGCTGCTACCCACTGCCCAAAGAATTCCCTTTCCTGCCACAAGATTTTAAGGATCCTGAAGAAGATCATCTTTTTTTTCCCCCAAGGTCATGGAGCGATGGGAGAATGGGGAATGGTTTTAAAATGAGAGAGGTGGTGAAGGTGGTGAGGCCCTGGCACAGTGTGCCCAGAGAAGCTGTGGTTTCCCCATCCTAGGAAGTGCTCCAGGCCAGGTTGGACAGGGCTTGGAGCAACCTGGGATAGTGGAGGTGTCCCAGGGCAGGGAGGTTGGAATGAGGAGGTCTTTAAGGACATGTTCTTTAAGGTCCCTTCAAAGCTAAACCATTCTGTTATTCTGTGATTCCGGGTGTCAGGCCAAAGGCTGCCCACATGTCTGGAAATCAAACTGCAGAGATTTTAGGGAAAGATTAAATGATGGGTTCTCCTCCCTCAGGTGAAAACATGGTGGTCCCAAGCCCCAGCACCACAGAAGAGGGTTGGACTGGTGAGTGTGGGTGTTTTCCTTTTACATCTCTGTTTCTTTAGTGCTGATGTTGATTCTAGGCTCTGATTTGTCAGGGTTTTTTAACAAGTCTTGTGAGTTAGGCTTTTATTTCCCCTCCTGAGATGCCCTGGCTTTTGTGGTTTCAAAGCACACTTTCAAAAGCATCCAGAATGGATGCTCTGTGCCATTTCCCAGCTCTGCTGTGGAGGAGAAGCTCTTCTTCCTTGTGTTCAAGCTGTTCTTGGCAAAGCAAGCACTAGGTACCTACCACATGGTGGGGGCGAGTGAGGATGCCCTTTAAATTACCTATAAAACCCTTTGATTCAAACTGCTGATGTTGCCATAGGCAATTTGCTAAGCTTATTGATCATCTTCTGTTTAAATTAAAGTTTGATGTCCTGGAACAGGCTATTCAGCACCGAGAGCTAATGGGATGGGATGAGATACAGGGAGCCAGAGAAACATGCACATGGGGGAAATGGATTGTGGTCAAAAAGGAAAAAAAAGAGGGTTATATGCTGAATAAGTTCCATGGGTCAGTTAGCAATAAATATTGTGGTTGTAAAAGAGTCCAGGGTGGATGTTGGAGGTGGGGGTTTGTCTGTGTAATTAAAGGGAAACAGGCAGCTTGTTAGAAAACAAAAATTTCAGAGAAAGAAGGTGAAAAAATGAGTGTTATGATTTATTATAAATGTGTGCTTAGAGATATCTGCTGGAAATTCCACCTGCCCCAAGTTTTTGGTAAGCTGGGCAAGATTTGAGCCAGTACAAGCAGGAGGTGATGTGGGTAAACATTGGCCAAGGAAGTGTGGAGAGGCTGTCCGTGGTAGATGTGAGTCTGTCCTTCCGTCTCTCAATCAACCACACAATCATTCATACTCACACAAAATAAACCTTTGGAATGAATTAAAATCAGCCTTTCAGAAAGAATGCAGGATTCCTTGCTGGAGCCATACCCAGTAAGACTGTGGCATCTTTTCCCCCCCATGAAAATCAAGGTTGATTTCCTGCTTTTAGATTAGTTTTTGAGCTTTTCATTACACACCACCATGTTTGTCCTAAAGTTAATGGAACACGCACTTGCTGCAGGAGGAATACCAAGATAAATTCTATGGCTGAGTTACCCGAGGAGTAACTGAGAGAACAACTAAACTTTTCCAGCCTAGGCACTAAACTTTGCCCACACTGACCTAGGAAGTAATTTCATAACCCTACAAACTTATTAAAGCTGAAATAGTATTGGTGAATAGTGGTCAGATGTTCACCAGTCCCACTAAAATCAATTAGTGAACAAAGCCTGATAAAAACTCTCAACACAGCAGAGAAAAGCAATAGTGCAGAACGTACCTGTAGAACCTCAGTGGACACTCCCCTCTGGAAGCAAAACCAATCCCACCTTTCTAATTAAAGATATGTATTTTCCATGGATATATAATGACTCAGATAGCCATTAATTCTACAAGAATGGTCTTTCATTCTAAAAGAGCCACAGGGTGGTGGGAAGAAAACACAGAAAGCATTGCTGAGATTACAAACCATCCTATTGTTCATATTGCCAGTGCAATATTAGGGCACCCACCTTTCAAATTAAAGATGGAAGCTGTCCCTGCCCACAGCAGGGGGTTAGGATGAGATGGACTTGAAGGTCCTTTCCAGCCCAAACCATTCCAGGATTCTATGAACATCTCGAGATGAGCTGACTGCTGCTGATTTTGGTCAGACGCTCTCCTTTTTCTCCAATATTGTTGTAAATCTTTTCTCCAAAATTGCTGTAAGCCCACGAATCCTTTTAAAAGGAAAGGCTTGCAAGATATGGACTTACTTATGAGTCATCTAAGCATCCAGAATTTTTGTTTCTGAGACCACCACTTGGGCAACCTGCGCCAGGGCCTCTCCATCTGGACAGGGAAGGATTTCTGCCCAACCTAACCCTGCCCCCTGTCAGTGTGAAGCCATTCCCCCTTGTCCTGTCCCTCCAGGCCCTTGTCTGATGTCCAGCACCCCTGGAGCCCCTTCAGGCCCTGGGAGGCCCTAAGGTGTCCCCAGAGCCTTCTGTTGTCCAGGCTGAGCCCCAAGGCCCCGGAGCGGCCGTGGTGGCCGTGAGGAGCTATCGCAGGAACCATCTGTGCACAGGCAGCTCTGCAGGAAACCCCGCCAGCCCAGCACCCAGCTCTCAGCCTCATTCCCCTCCCCGACAGTTTTTCTCCTTGACACTTTCCCCAAACGACAGCGGGAGGAAGTGAGTTGTCAATTGAGCATCAGGGCTCCTTCCCAGCCGTGGGATGCAGAGTGCTTTAGTTAAGAGCCAGTGCCTTTTTACTGGGCACTTATTTCCTGTAGGCACAGCTAACAGGAAATCTATTGGAAATAGAAATAGTTTGAAAACTACAGTGGGTGCTTTTAGAGTCATAAAAAATGACAGAATCAGCTAGGTTGGAAAATTAGGATCATCAAGTCCAACCACCCAAGTTTTCCTGAGAAGGGTGATTTTTGTCTGGCCAGAAATTCGAGCTCATTGTTTTGGTGTGGTTTCAAAAAACATAGAAAGTTGTGAAACAGGGGAAAAAAAATCCATTAGTGGACAAAGCCTGATAAAAACTTTCAACACGTCAGAGAAAAGCAATAGTGCAGAAGGACCTCAGTGGACACTCCCCTCTGGAAGCAAAACCAATCCCACCTTTCTAATTAAAGATATATATTTTCCATGGATATATAATGACTCAGATAGCCATTAATTCTACAAGAATGGTCTTTCATTCTAAAAGAGCCACAGGGTGGTGGGAAGAAAACACCGAAAGTGTTGCTGAGATTGCAAACCATCCTATTGTCCATATTGCCAGTGCAGTATTAGGGCACTGATCCCACCTGGAAAATGCTTTTCCTCAGCCCAGCCTACTGGTTATGCAATTATTACATCTCCTATTATGTAAAACAACAAAAATATCTTTAGAATATTCTCTGAACAATTGATAAAAATCTTATTCGATTGAAACTGCAAATCTATAAAAAAAATCTAAAATCTAAAAAACCCCTAAGCAACGTTTATCAATTCAGCGTAGAGAATGTTATTCTAGGAGTCTGGTGATTCTACTTGTGCTATCTTGAAAAAATAAGATCATAATTCAGACTTTCCTCAAACATAAGCTTAGAGTAAGCTTAAAGCCTGTAATTTCTGCCCTACTGTGCTGTGGGGAGCACCACTGGATTTTGTTTCACCCGAGGAAAGCAGCAAGAAACTCCTCAAGAAGATGCTGGAGAACATCTGCCCAGGGCAGGGCTGGAGTTCCCGTCCCTGGAGGGATTTAAAAGCTGTGTGCATGTGGCACTTGAGGACACGGTTTAGTGGTGGCCTTGGCAGTGCTAGGGGAACAGTCTTAGAGGGTTTTGCCAGCCTAAATTATTCCCAGATCTAAGCTGTGGCTGCACCATCAGGATTTTGCTGGGGCAGTGTAACAGCATGGGCAAATATTCCCATTTAGGTCTGTCCTAAGTTTCCTACTCAGCAGGTAGTAAAGGAAATAGGAAATCAGACCTCAGGAAGGCTGAGAAGATATCTCTGAGCCTGAAGGAGAAGTTCCCAAAGCAGAAATCCCTCCAGTCAAGAGGGATGCTGGGGACTGTCCTGCCCTGCAGCAGCAGGAGGGGCAGAAATTGTGCAAGAAGCTCAATCGGCGCTGAAATGAGGAAGGAAATAATGTGTTAAATGATTTAATTCTCTGAGCTCACTTTGTTCCTTAGAGATAGACCCAGAATTGGGGCTGATTACAGTGCCTTGTTTTGATTAACGGAGGGAGATCTGAGACAGAGACATTTCTATCAGTTTCAAAGAGTTCCCACATCTTCTATTTCATTTTCACAGTGGGGTCAGGAATTCAAAGAGCATTTATCTTTCATTCTTTATAGCTAAAAAATTATTTTCAACGATGCCAGTTTAATGCTAGTCAACTCCCCTGACCTTATTATACTTCAGTGGAATTACTCCAGATTTACACCAGTGGAGTAGGTGGACTTTATCTGATGTTAAATGAATTTATGGGCTTTGAGTACTCTGTCTATGTTTTTTCCAATTCCTGGGGAGTTTGATGGGATTTAAGGGTGATCAATTATTTTAGTTTTGTTTCAGCTCTACATATTCCATCATAATGCAGCCAGAATTTGGAAATTAATGGGCCAAGTGCAGCCTGAGATGCAGCCTGGGATGCTTTTGAGGCCAGGTTCCCCACCAAACCATCACTCCTGCTGCCAGCACCTGACAAATCCTGAGCTCCTCTGTGCTGCTGCAGGAGATTAAAGCAACATTTCTTTTGTACTACCCAGTAATCTTTATGTTGGGTGGTAAAGTTAATGTACGGGATTGTCACTCAACCCATTTCACACCAAAGAGCCCAGAGCAGCTCTGAGCCAGCAGTCTGCAGGTGAGAGCATCACCCACCCATTCCTCAGTCTCAGAGGATGTGTGGAGCCGCTAAATGAATCATTAAAAAGAATTGAGAATTCCTGAACTGCTGTAACTACTGAGAACACCTCCACCCCCAGAGTCCCCCGCTCTCAGGAGCGGCAACTCGCTCTCAGCTTGGTGGGAGAAATGGGTTTTAAACAACTCAGTTCTTCAGTGCATGTGTTCCTCTTCACAAGGAAGGGAGGCAGGCTCGCAGAGCCCATTAGCTGTTCCACATGCACATCCATTGGCAAGGGGAATTAGCTTCTGGCCAGCACACAGCCGCTGGTAACACAAAGGACAGGCTCCTTTAATCTTCAGCAGCAGCATAGCGGTGTCCAGGCTTGTCAGAAGCTGCAGGAGGAGTGATGGCCGTGCTGCTGACAGCCTTCTAATTGGGTAGTAGAAAGCAGCTCTAAAGGATGTGTTTGTGCCAACAAGTGTGGCTTGACATCAAGAGAGCTCTGCCGAGGAGCCGACGGGGGGGCGCTGGATGCGCTCCGAGCCCGGCGGGGCTGGGGTCTCACAGCCAGCAGAGCCGAGCTGGGCTGTGCTGCTGGAAAGCTCCAGCAGGGAACACATTGCTCCGGTGCAACCAGGAAAGGCTGGCCTGGCTGCTCTGCCAAAATGGGCTGTCTGTGTCTTTGAGCTCCAGAGAATCATAGAATGGTTCAGGTCGTGAGGGACATTAAAGATCATCTCGTTCTGCCCCTGAGGTGCGAGAGCCACGAGCACTGGAAACCATTTGCCCACCATGGGTTTGCCCACTGATCCTGATTCTCTCATTCCATACCCCAGAGCTCCCAGTGCTGCCCACAGCACTGCTGGGATCCAGCAGCCAGGACCTCTGTGCCAGCCCCTGCTCCTCCAAATCCTCTGCAAAGCAGCAGCAGAGCTGACAGAAGCTGAAAAACACAGGCAGCTGTGTAACACTGCCTTCACTTAAATATTAATAGGGGATGCTGAATAATTCCACCTTTAGCCGTGGCTGGAAGGCTGGCTGATAGGGAGTGTGTGATAGGAGCTGCTGCACCTACCTGTCACTGTGCTGAGGTGACTACAGCCCAGTCAAAGGGGAATTGAAACCACGAGTTAATCTGAGAGTGCTCAACCCATGTGGCTTTGGAATTAAATGCCTGCTCTAAATATAAATAAAGGCTGATGGACTCGCTGCAGAGAGAGCTGTAGCCCAGGCAGGGTGGGAGGCACCTGGCCTCAGCTGCAGGCTCTGGCTGGGGCACAAAATGCAGGGAAGCATGTCCAGGGCTTCCTTGTTGTTCCTGATCACCAGGAAGAGAAGCTGAAACTTCTGGCTGGTGACATCAGTGAAAGGTCCCCAGAGGGGCTTAGAAAGCAGAAAGCAGAGCTCTGGGGAAGGGTGCCCTCCAAATTGATCTTTTTCTTCTTCTGGGCTTATTCCCACCTGAGAGTGGCTCAGTGACACCGGGTCCATACTCGAGGGAAGAAAGCTCAGCAGTGGGTGGTGACCAAACGGGGTGGGACAGGATGGGATGCTGTGCCAGCAAACTGCTCAGCATCCCAGCTCTCCTGCTTTGGCACAGCCCTGCCCTCCCCACGTCCTGCCAGAGCAGGGCATGGCACTGCTGGCAGCTGTGCAGGGGCTCCAGAGAGAGAGGTGTGAGGATTGCAGCAGGAGGACTTCACAGAGACTGTCTATTTAAAAAATGTGTCAGGACTGATGAATACTCCAACAAACATGATTTTGATAGGGTCACTGTGAAGAGATGCAGTAACAGTGTGGAGAGACCCCAGTTGTGCTGAACCAATGCTCATTTCTCCCCGAAATGACACTTCTCCACAGACTTGTGTGTGTGGGGAGGGAGCCAGACAGCTCATACCCATGGCATCCAGAGGCAGCTAATAATTCCCTCAGTGGTGGAGTGCAGCATGTTCCACTAACATCTGCAGTAACTGGAAATGTACCCATCCAATTTTCTCCTCTCCCCCAGCCACAAAAGGAGACCACTCCAATTATTTTTCAGACAGAATTAAGGCTGATGTTTACCATTATCTCCCTGGTAACCCTCTCCTCATGACTACATTATGCAACATAATTGTAAAGCCGTCTCAGCTCACTGGGGTTGTTATTAAATGTACTCTGCTGCTTTTTTTTTTCCCCCAAGGTCAAGGTTAGTAATTAGGTGGCTGGTATGCTTGGGACAGGGCCTTGTTAGGTAGGAAAAAAATTAGAAGGAATTTAAAGGATGCATCAGGCATTCCCAAATGATGAAATTTCTTCAGCAGAAGGTAGGCCAGTGAAGGAAGGGAATTAGGGATGTGAAGAGCCCCAGAACACAGGTCTGTGGATGGAACTTGGGCAGACTCAGGGCGTGAGACGTGTCGGATGAATTTCCACAGGGAACGCGGGAAGCGAGCGCTGCTATTGCAGGCTGAGGTGAGCGCGGCTCCTCTGAGCTGCAGCTTTAATTGGGGTTGCTGGAACAATAGTGAATCGAGCTGTTTGTTTTTCTTCTGGCTGGTTTTTCTCCAAAGGTCCACAGTGCTTGCACATGAAGTGTCAGCACCTTATTGTGCACGGCAGGGGGCTGGAACAAGATGGTCCTTCCAGGTCCCTTCCAAGCCAAACCACTCCATGATTCCATGATTCCACTGTCCCCAGGCCAGGGATTCTTAGGGATTTGCCTTTGCAATGGGATGGGGCAGCCAGTCAGCAGGATTTCTCGCTGTCTCCCTGCCCCATGTGAACTAGGTGGCACCAGACTTCCTCATTAAATCCACCTCCTAATACATTTAATTAGGAAATACTGCTTCATTGCATGTTCAGCCCTAGAAGGAATTAAGAGCAGAAATAACAACGTTCCATGGGGGAATGAGAAGACTGATGGGTTCCTGGAATGATGTCAGATTTCCTGGCAATATTGCTGGCTAGTGCCAAGGTTATTGAATCTACCTGGTGGTAACATGAAGGAGTACGTTGACTAGAGCCTATAATCTGGAAAAACTCCTTTAGTTGGGAAATAACTGGGAAAGGAACACAAGATGAAAACCTGCAAGTCTGCAAGTGTCTCTGTCTTCACAAATGCATACCTATATACATACTACCTAGAAATGTGTAAAAAAACCCCAGCCCTGTGAATATATAAATATATATACATATCTGTGTCTGTATATATACACAGGAGAGCCTGAGCTACAGTCTCTGGTTGTCTATGACTCCCTCTTAAATTTTCCCTGAGGGAATTACATTCCCAAGTCACCATTTATTTTCTAAACTGGAAGTATTTGTGGGTCTCTCCCTTGACGTGAATGGGTTGGGATGAGATGTTTAATGCCAAAGTCAAAACTCTCCCCAGTGCCCTACTGGGGTCATTCCCATGCATCAGCATAGGAGAGAGTATTTACCATGGAAAAAGAGGGAATTACTTGAGAGGACTGTGCTGTAGAGCAGTAGCCTTATGAAAACCATGACAGAGTAATTGGATCTGGCTTGCGTGCAAGGCAGCAAGAGAAATCAATAAAAGAAGAGGGAGGAAATGGGGAGGGGGACCTTTCACGTTTTTGCAGTGAAATATCCCTTCATCTGACTGCCTGTAACTAACTTTTCATCATCCCTGATGTGATCTGTAGTTGAAGATTTCTCTGGGCTATAACCACAGCTGCTGGGCTGGGTGGTTTTATTTCTCTCAGCTTTGCTGCTTGTGGGAGAAAATAAGGCAAAGCAAAACAAAACAAAACAAAACAAAACAAAACAAAACAAAACAAAACAAAACAAAACAAAACAAAACAAAACAAAACTTTGTAACTGCCCAGAGCTCTCTGTGCACCAGGATCCTTATCTAACGTCTGGACCTCACAGTCCCAGGGCAAACCTCACCCTGAGTGTGGTTTTTATTGTTCTGGTTTGTTTTCTTCCAGTTCAAAGGAAGGGTTGAGCCCCAAAAAGAGAAGTGTGTCCTTGGTCAGAAGTCTGTAAGTTCTCTGAGTCACACTTCACCAAAAACCTCCAAAGTGTGTTCGAGTCAGTGCGTGTGGTCATCACTCAGTGACAACTCCTTATCCTCTCCATCCACCTCTGTCCTCAGGGAGATTAGAAAATGTGCTAATTGAGAGAATGATGAGGAGGGTTTGATATGAAACAAAAAACCCAACAAAATCAAAACAGCACTTGTGGAGAGCACACAGACCAGAACAGAACTTTGTGGCTGAAACAAAATTTCCAGGTTCATGAAAAGGGAACAAAAACTTTTTTTTCCCTTTGAATTATGTGGTGCCCTTGATGCCATTAATATGACACTGTGGTGATATGAGTAACTATTGATAGTCATTATACTCATTATATGTTGACAGCATTGGTTCTCCAGTGGCACAGTCCCACCTCCTTGGCAGCAGCTGGTTTGTACAGAATCATGGAATCACAGAATGGTTTGGCTTGGAAGGGGCCTTAGAGATCCCCTAGTCCAGCCTGCAAATTCCTCCTCAAATATTCTGTGTTCTTTAAGAGAGACCAAGGATCTTCTTCTGTGGGGTCAAATTTGGGTTGAAAAAAGTCAAACCAACCCAAAATTTCCATTACTTCAGAGCATCAGCTCAGGGGCTGGCAGGCCAAGGCTTCAGTCCAGCGTGTGGTGGGAAAGAGGAGGATTCTTGCAAATAGGTGGATTGGAGTGGAGCAGTGATTCTATCACCAAACGGTGGCTCAGCAGCAGAAGACAGCCCAAATTACAGAAATCCTGATTCCTTTGTGCCACCTCCTGTGTTAATTGTTCCCCTTTAGTCACGGTCCTGACTCTTCCCTCCCACAGAAAGCATTAACTGAAAATCTAGGCCACAGTCACCGAGATTTAATTCTTCCATCTATGCAGAGACTTCAATCTTCATAAACTGCATTTTTAGGCAACCAGCATTACTGGCTATTGAGGGCAGCAAAGTTAATCTTACTGAACACAGACTTCTCTAAATGAGGGTGACCTGAAATAGCTCAATAGTATCCATAAGCTATAGGGGGGATAAAGCTGGGATATGCCAAGGGAATAAAGGTAGGAACAACCTGAGGCTGAGTGGTGATGATGATATTTTGGCCTTCCAAAACCAAGCTGAAAATACTCCCTGAGTGCAAGAGAGGATGTTTCTTTGGAAACAGACACATTGAGCTATTTCTTTAGATTACACCACTCACAGAAATGATGCAGCTTTGCATTGAATTCTTATTGAGAAATATCCAGAAAAGTCCAGCTGACTTATTAATGGCACATTATTCCAAGCCCCAAATGCTAGATATAGTCTCTAACAGCAGATTTGACCCCAGCCATGCTCCAATAATTAGTCTATAGCGTGATCTTTATTAATAAAAGTTAATTGAAACCAAAAACTCATCCCTGAGGATTTCCAATCAATGAACACACACGCACACACAAAAAGCCACACTAAAGAGCACTGGAAAATCCAGCTTCACAGAGAAAGAAACAATGGAAAGAAAAGCCCTCACTAAAAATAGTGCTGGTCTTTTTGTGCCTGGGCAGGAAATGTCGGCACCACCAATTCCAGCGCTGAATAACGCTTTGTCTTTGGGAACGTTATTCAGCAGGAGGCAAAAGTAAATCAACAGCCAATTCTGCTGAGGAAAGTAAACATTTGCAGATGGGAAAATTGAGGCAAAGTGGTATTAAAGGACTTGCTCAAGGTGAAGAAAAAGAAGTCCTTCTTGATTACTGGTCATCTGTTCTGCTGGGACAGAAAATCCTCAGCTGGAAAGGCCAAATTTCACTGTCCAGAGCAAGAGTTTATTATATGTAAACAAAATAAATGAAAATGGAATTGTTCCAAAAAGGTGTACGGCTTTGTTCCTCAGAGGTGTTTGAAGATGCAGCTCTTGGTCAGCATTCTGAGGACCTTCTTGATGAGCTTTTAGCTGCAAATCCAAGGGGTTTTTTCCACTTTTCTTTGCTCACGACTTTGCCTGGCATCTCTCCTTCACAGGACCCAGAGAAAACAAGAAATAATCTCACAGTTTTAATTAAAATTACTTTAGATGAGGAGACAGATGGTACTTGCAGGCCCATGGAGTGATCCCAGCACTATCACGAGTTCTATGCTTAAAGATCTGACTTCATCTGGGAAAGTTTGTTCTTGATCTGACTGAAAAAGTGAAGCACATACAAATTGTCCTCTTCAGCTTTGACGTTGCACATTATTCCACTGGTTTTATGCAGAAAAGCTTTTCTGCAGGTGAAGGGACTGATCTGGCAGTGCAGGGAATGTTCCTGGTCTGTCCATCAGTGCTTGTGCTCAACTATGAATATGAGAAATATCTCATTACCTGCCAGACCTGAGGTGGTCTGAGCAAAGCAAGGACTTGCAAAACCTCAAAAATTGCTTTTCCCCAATAACTGCTGGCCACTGTGTATTGTAAGTTCTCATTTTGATGTTGTTTTTCTAAGGAATTAAGTAATTCCTTATGTGCCAATGTTGATACTTTTGTCCCTCACCAAAACTTTTGAACTCTTTTAGATGCACAAAGGCACAGAGGTCTTAAATATATTAATTTCCTGTGAATTTTGGGAAAATAAATAGAAGAGGGGCAGCAGGCCAGCACGTCTGCAATGTGTGCACAACTTCTGAGATCAGAACTGGCATTATGGAATTGTTCACATTATTCCATCAGGAGTTGATCAGAATATGAGTACCCCAATCATCAGGGAAATTTTGTCTTCTATATTTTAAGAGTTTATATTTTTTTAAACCTTGAGACAATGGAGGAAGCAAGCTCATAGAAATGTCTTGGGTATTTTTAAACATGTTTGATGTCCTTCTGAATGTTTTTGAGTCATCTTTAATTAAATTTCTGATTCTTTTTTTTAACCAAGTGAAGTTCCTGGCAGATTTTTTTTTCCCATGGAGTCTTGCAATAGTTTAGTTATTCAGTCTTCTGGCTAGATTTACATTTATTTTACTTTGCTGATCACAGGGTAAACATGCCAGAAATTAAATAGTCATCATATAATTCAGTCCTGTCTGTGAAAACCTAACAAAAGAGCCTTTTCCTTCAACAGAAATGAGAGTGACTGTCCCGCTGTAATAGCTTAAAATACATTGGAGATAATGTGTTTAAAGAATTAGAAAGATGTGTTCTAATGACCAGTGATAGCTCTAAAGTATTTCAAAAGCTTGGTTCAAAGCCCCTTGAAAGGAATAACAGTCCTTCTGCTGACATTACTAATCTTTGGATCGGGCTCATTAATGTATTGCAGATATTATATCCCCAGCTGCCAAAAAGCTGGAAAAAAAGGAGAATGTAGTCATAAAAATAGACATCAAATACATTTCTCTTCTGGGAATTAATATAGAAGCGAAATATTGCTGCTACTACTACTCTCTGGGACTTTATTACAGATATTTCTTCACTGTTTTTAAAGGAATTAACAGGGCAAGCTGTTCATCCCATCCAGAACTCTGCCTCCAGCAAGGGCCAGCGTCTAATGCCCCAGAGCCTGGCAAAGGCTCGGATTGCTGCAATAGTTTTCGCTCCGGCGTTGTAAATCACTCCGCTGTGCTGATGGAGAGGAGGCAGGGAAAATAGACATATTCAAGCAAGACTTTCCCCGTCTTTGGCATCTCTTGGATTAATTACAGATCGATACTTGGTACTCGCCGGCTTTTATAGCTCATTAGCATCACGCCGTGCCGGGGTGTAAATTTGTGACACGGCTTGCCAGGAATCCGGGGGTGTCTGGAAGCGAATGTTCACTCGGGGCTATAAATGAGGCACAACTGAGCTGACCGGTTTGAACTCCGGGCGGACAAATAATGCTCGGGATCTTTACCTGTGGCTCCCCGAGCGCCGCACAAACCCATGGGTGCGTGTGGGCATGTGCATGTTGGTGTCAGAGAGGGAGAGGGCGAGCAGAGGGATGGTGAGTGCCGCTCTCTGTGCGGCTGGGAAGGCGGCACAATCCGGAACCAGGCGCTTGCTTTTTTCTAGCTCTCGGGATCATTCTCAGGTCGCCCACCTGCCTGCGCACAGAGACAGCGTTAGTAGGGGAATAATAATAATAACGTGAGAACGCCTCGGCAGCCCCCAGCCCTGGCTCTGGGGAGCCCCGCTCTGTCTCTTTAAGGAACCCAGCGAGTCGTGATGCTGCTGTTTGTATTGCCGAATCCCCAGGAGTGCAGTTAAGAAACGGGCAGCTGTCTCTTTAAGTGTGATTTCCTTCTATTGTATTTGAATCGTGATCAGGAAAAAGGAAATGAAACCAGAGAGCCGGGGCTGAGCCACGGAGTAATAATAATCGCGGGGATGCGGCCGCCGCCGCTCTCGGCGCTGCCGCCCGGGCGCGGAGCGTGTGCGGAGCTGCCCGCGCGGAGCCGCTGAGCGCGGAGGAGCCGCGGTGGCGGCCGCGCCCGCCGCCCCCCGCCCGCCGCGGGAGCGGGAGCGGCCCCGCCGTGCGGGGCGCGGGGGGAGCGCGGCGGGGATGGGAGGTCAGCGGGGCCGGGGGGGCCGTGCGGGGCCGGGGGGGGCCGCGCGGGGCCGGAGCGCAGCCCCAGCCCCCGCGTGTGTCTCTGTGTCTCGGTGCTGCAGGAGGAAATGCTGTGAATGTCATCGCGGGGCGGCGGGGCAGCGCGGCTGGCGACAAGGCTCCGCGAGCAGACAGCCTCTGCGGGGGCGGCGGGGGCAGAGCCCACCACCGGCACGCCACAAAGGAACCGGCCCTGCCAATGTCATCGGCCATCGAGAGGAAAAGCCTCGATCCTTCCGAGTAAGTGCGCGCTTTCTCCGCCCGGTCCCCCGCTCGCCATCGTCCCCGGGCGCCTCCCGGTGCCGCCCGTCCCCCCCGACGGAGCCGCCGCCGGCATTGTGTGCCCGGCAGCCCCGGAGGGCTTCGGCGGCAGCCCCGCCGCTCCGACCGCGCTCCCCCGCCCCGCACACCGGGCTGCCCCGGCCCCGCGGGGCTGGCGGTGTGCGGGAGCCTGGGGAGAGCCCCCAAGTTGTGGGAAGGAGCAGCCGGGAGCAGAGAGGCGCAATTCCCCCCGGCAGGGCATCTCCCACCGCGAGAGACAGAGCATCCCGCTTCCCGAGCTGGCAGGTTTTCCGTCCCGAGGGACCCTCTCCGCCCCGTCCCCGATCTGCCCGAGTCGCTGCAGCCCATCAGTGAAAGGTCAGGGCTGTTAGCTGCGGGTGCCCAACTTCCACGTTTTCGTAATGCAACTTCCAAAAGCTCGTAGAAAGCTTTGGTGGGGGCTGGGTGTTCTGCTAAGAGCATGTAGACAGACTTGATGGACGGGATGTAGGAGATGAGAATTTCCCTCCCTGGGCTTCCGTGTCCAGATCCAGGCTTTCTCCCGGGCTGTGCTCCCTCTGTCCCATCCCTGCTGCACCCCAGGGATGGTAACCCAGCACAGACCCAGGGCCACTTCAGCCCTGAACGGGCTAATTAACTGCACTTAGGCTTGTCTGGGATCGCGGTAAAAGAGAAGAAAAAAAGAAATAAATTATAAAATCTCCGTTTCCAGATAACGCTTAAAACATCTCTCTCAGTAAATTGAGTCATTCGTGGTTTGTTTCCTGTCAGATACTAAAAATGCCATAGCTTGGAGCCCGGAACGAGCACATGGGAACTGCTGCTGCTTTTGGGAGTTAAATCACTTCATTCCATGATGTTTTACGTTACATTTTCCTTTATGCTGTTTTTTTTTTTTTTTTAAGAAACGCTAATACCAGCTCCTAATGATGTCCAGCTTTCATCTACAAAGTTTTTTTTAATCTTTATTTATTTACCTGCCTTGTGTTCTGGTGGCTTAAGTGCTGGCTTAGGAATCGGTGGACATCAAAAGCCTAATGCGTTAACCAGGAATGCTGCTCTGCATAAACATCCGTTGGGCTGTTCCTGAGCTCTGGGCTCTCAGAGAAACCGGGCTTGGGACTCCCAAACGCCCCTCAGATGAAACATTTTGGGGTACACTCCAAAGTTTCAAAAAATGGATAATGAAGGATAATGATGTGTGCTTCCTTCTACTGGAAAGCTCTCAGAAGTTGTCAGTGTGCAGCCCACGTGTTAGGAAAGGGAGCATGCGGCCCAAAAGGAAAAATTTGGAAAAAGCAGGGGCTAATCATGTGTTCCCCATGATTTTAATGAAAACTCACAGGATGGTGAGCTGGCAGGAGAGGGGTGTTACGACATAGCTTGCAGGGCACAGCAGTTTAAACTTAGAAGGGAGAAACCAGAGCAGAACAGAACCAGATAATATCTCAGGGCTCAGCTTGCCTAAATAAAAACTGCAGGATCACTTTCTCAGCCCAGAAGTTTTTGACCAGAGGTCGTTCCTCCCTGCTGAAGAAAGTAATTTTTGCCCAGAAAACTGCTGATCCAGTAAATAAGCAGGAGTAATACAATTTTTTTCCTGTTGCCTGCTGGAAACTGGGAGCAGAGCTTCTTCATCAGTGCAGGTCTCCTCTGCCCCCAGCAGCCCAGGGGAGGACAGACCAATGACAGCAGCAAATTGCTCAGGGACTCTGTGCTGGAGCACTAATCCAATAAAATGAAAAAATTTGGGGTCCACTCTACTAGCCACAGGTCTGAAATGAAGCAAGTGCTTAAGGGATTGATCCAGTAGATTTTTTTTATTTACCTCTCTGGCATTTAGGTGAATCCCAGAACATTACAAAACTGAGTTCAGGCGCTGTTCTTTTAATTTTTTTTCTCTTTTTCTTTTTTTTTAAGTTGTGAAATTACCCTAAAAGACACAGAAATACTTACAAGAAAATTCTCACTTCTTTTACCAGAATTATCCTAGCTCTCCAAGCATTTTAGGAAAAGGAACAAAATAGGTGCTTAAAGAGTCAGTGCTAATATCACAATAACGATTTGTGCCTCCTTTCACTCATGGATGTGTAAATCCCAGGTAATTGAGGTATGTTGGCATAAACCCATCCCAGGGGATTCATGTCCTCGGCTAAGGGAAAAAAGAAGTCCTGCAGCAACATGAGGTAAAATGCTGGCATTATTAAAATCAGACTTAAACCAGTCGGGCAACAAAATCAGCTGTAGTGTTTATTCATTTTGTGCTGTTCTGACAAGTGACACTGTCAAATTTAGTCTCCAAATTTCCATTTCCCAATGGAAAGTGTGAAATCCCTTGGGTGCCTTTCTTAGTCCTTCTGAAAACGAGCAAAAACGAGGACACCACCCTCCCTGTCCAAACCTGTCTGAGCTTGGGACTCGTTCTGCTTTTCCTCCTCCTCGCGTGGACGCTCTCGGAGTGGGTTTCCCTCAGCCCAGGTTTGTGTCACCCCCTCAGGGAGCCGGTGGATGAGGTGCTGCAGATCCCCCCGTCGCTGCTGACATGCGGGGGGTGCCAGCAGAACATCGGGGACCGCTATTTCCTCAAGGCCATCGACCAGTACTGGCACGAGGACTGCCTCAGCTGCGACCTGTGCGGCTGCCGCCTCGGCGAGGTGGGCCGGCGCCTCTACTACAAGCTGGGCAGGAAGCTCTGCAGGAGGGACTACCTCAGGTAGGCATCCCGCTGCTCCTCACACCCTTCCTGCCTCCCTCCCGTCTTACTGAGCGCAGCTGGGATTGAGGAATTCCTTTGGAATGGCTCTCGAAGCCTGGCAGCGTCTGCAAGCTCAGGTTTGCAGTATGGGCTCCTGTCCTAGAATGCCTGGAATATTTGGTCTGGAAAGGGACCTTACAGCTCCTCTCCTTTCAGCCCCTGCCACAGGCAGAGACACCTTCCACTAGGACAGGTTGTTCCAATTCCCCTCCAACCTGGCCTTCCAGGGATGGGGCATCCGCAGCTTCTCTGGGCACCCTGTGCCAGGGCCTCACCTCAGGGAAGAATTCCTTCCCAATATTCCAGCTAAACACACCCTCTGGCGCTTTAAAGCCATTCCCCTTGTCCCATTCCTCCATCCCTTGTCCAAAGCCTGTCTCCAACTCTCCTGGAACCCCTTAAAGCACTGGAAGGGGCTCTAAGGTCTCCCCAGAGCCTTCTCCAGAGTGCACAGCCCCAACTCCCTCAGCCTGTCCTCATATTTTTGGGATTCATATGCAGATGCTTTTAGTATTGCTGGGATTCTTCAGTAAAATATAGATAAAGCTAGAGATTATCTGTGTTGCTTAGATAAACAACAGAGTTGTTTATAGATAAATCTTTTAAAGTTTGGGGGGAAAAAAGCATTTTTAATGGAAGTGAAAGCAGGGCTACACACTGTGGAAAACCCAGAATTATTTGATAATGTGGAGAATACAGAAAGAACTCCCAGGACTAGGAGCTGTTGGCATCTGTCATTCTGCACACACCTAACCCCACAGCTCCAGGTGAAGTGTCAGTGTGGCATTCTGGCAAGCAGAAACTGGGAAAAGGGGCTGAATTCCAGCGATCTCCCACTGAGCTGGCAATGAACTGGTTCCCCTGAATGGTTTTAAGGAGTTTTCTGCTTCTCCCAGAATTGTCTTGGAGCTTAAAGGTGTTTATGCCCAGGTAAGAGGTGAAAGATCATTTAGGGTTTGGCATTCTTAAGCCTGGTGCTGAATAAGCAAGAATTTGCACATTTTGCAGAATCAGATCCTACAAATACACTTGTTATGGGTGTTTTCATCAATAACTCTCTGCCTGCCTGCTTTGCCCAAATTTGTAAGTAAAGGATTAATTGGAGACTAAGATATTTCACAAAAAATTGATAACAAAGGATCTTTACATTCTTGATTAAAATGTATTGATCTTTGCTGTGCTGGTTGTGTTCCATTTCTTCTAATGGATTCCTAATGTGTCAGGAGGTTTGTGGAACAGAATAATGATATTTGGTATATTTCCAGCTTTTTTACTGAAGGCTAATTTACCTGCCAATAAAAATGAAACCAAAATCTCAGTGGACTTCCTAATTATGCTGTCCCTGGGCTTTGCTGATGGAATTTTGCTGAGCAGAAATTAAGGACTGAGTTCTGCTAATGGGACCACTTGAAAATCCAGCAGTGATCCGGTGTTAATTACACTTCCCAGATACTTTTCATCTTAAAATGGAAGCAACAGGAAGTATGGCAATACAATTAATGCATTTTCTTGCAGTGCAATCCAACGTTTTTATTTATTTAATAATGCAATGGATATCTTCCCTCATTAATGAAAAATTTGGCAACCTTTTTGTAACCTTAGCGTTACTTTCAATGGGCAGAAGTAAACACTGACATCTCCTGGTAGACAAAAGGAATGATATTCTTTCTCCTTAAATGTCTCTTAATTTACCAGACATTTTTTTTCCAGTTCAGAAGATGATTTAAATCAGGCACAGCACATGCAGGAGATGTGCAGGAGGTGGAAAAACTCTTTCCAGAATTAGTATGGAAGTTTGGAAGTCAAACTCAATGCATACATCACCTGTAACATTTGTCCCTTTTAAAAATAAAATATCAATATAGTCATGCTTCTTTATTACTGATTTGACTTAAACTCTGCAGGGCATTCATTAGAGTCTCCTTTTTATAGACAATGTCATGAGGACCTCAGCAGGGTTTCTCCACGTGGATTACAGAGCAGTCCACAGCATAAAACTGTCTCATAGGTATAGGAGGTCTTTGAATATGTCCTTCTGAAACCCATCAGGAGTGACTTCATGGATCAGGAGTGCCTTCATGGATATAGAAATGCTTCAAAGAATTTCCAGTGTGGAGACACAGACAAAAAGCAGGAGAGCCTCAGACCATGGCTTATCCCAACTCCTTGCCACAAATTACAGAGCAACAGTTTAAGAAAGGCAAAAACTATTAGCAAAAGGTAATTTCTGTTGATCACAGAAGTGAAAGTGTTAATATGGCAGAACTTCATGCAGTGCTCTGGGCAACCTTTGCTCCTCCAATTCAGGATAAGGTCAGAGAAACCAATTCTATTGATAGATTTGAGTAGATTTAGTTTGGATATTAAGGAAGAAATTCTTCCCTGGGAGGGTGGGGAGGCCCTGGCACAAGTTGCTCAGAGAAGCCGTGGCTGCCCCATCCCTGGAAATGTCCAAGGCCAGGTTGGATGGGGCTTGGAGCAACCTGTGCTAATGGAAGGTGTCCCTGCCCACGGCAGGGGGTGGCACAGGATGGACTTTAAATTTCCTTCCAACCCAACCCATTCTGTGATTTTATCCAAGCTGAAAACCTTGGATTTTCTGTTTCAATTTTTGGTGTTGCAAAGTTTCCAGCTCTTCTGGGCAGTTTCCCACGTGACCTCTCTCTAAGTCAGCACTGGTCCTAATGGATCAGGGGTGTTTGCTCTGGTTTTGGTTGGTTTTGCCCAGCCAGGGAGCCGTGCTGACTCTGTGCTGTCGCTGCAGGCTCTTTGGCCAGGACGGGCTGTGCGCCTCCTGCGAGAAGCGGATCCGCGCCTACGAGATGACCATGCGGGTGAAGGACAAGGTCTATCACCTCGAGTGCTTCAAGTGTGCCGCCTGCCAGAAGCACTTCTGCGTGGGGGACAGGTACCTGCTCATCAACTCGGACATCGTCTGCGAGCAGGACATCTACGAGTGGACTAAGATCAACGGCATGATCTAGCACGGACGCGCCTGGCGCTCTGGGACAGACACCTCCCGGGCCCGGCTGCAGCCAGGAGATCATCCCTTGGGCTGTGGGCTTTGGAACGGGGGGGGGAACGCCACGGCCAGCCCTCAGCAGGCAGCGCTGCCTAGAATGTAAACTACACCCAGGTGAAGGAGGGAGAGCAAAGCAATAGTAGCTAGACTGACTCGTGTTCGCAGCACGGACAGTAACTGACATCAGCTGGCAGCTGGGGACAGACACAGCACCACAACCCATCCTCCCAACTGGAGCAGAGTAGGGACTTCTGTAAAGACATGTTATGACGTTGTCACCTGCAGACTAGGATTGTGCAATTCAGTTTTCTTTCTGTCTTGTTTTCATTGCTGAGTTTAGATGACAAGCTCCCACAGTAGGCGTGATGAGGAATACTGGAAGGAAAGAGCCATCCCTCACGTGGTCATTCCAATATGGCCTTACACTTTGGGTGGGAGTTATTTTTGCATGGATTTTTTCTTTTTCCTTTGAGAATGAACAGTGCATCCTCTAGTCCCAGACTCTTCTTTTAAAAAACCCTGCTGAATAGTTGCTTTCGGGCACTGCTGTCTCAAGATGAGATGTTCCCCGGATCATTTCTATACAAATATAAATCTAAAGAGTTGTTCAACTATTTTATTAACTTAGATTATATCAATAAAATATTTGTTGTGTGTAGTAAGACTCTGCAGCTTTAATAAAAATAATGAAAGATTTGAGTGTTGTTCTTTCTTTTTTCTTTTTTTTTTTTTAATTGTTCTGGATTTTTTTTTTGCTTGTATTATTAATTTTATTTTTTGGTAGCAGGGTTTCTACCCTTTGCCTACAGCTGGATCCACTTCAGGTTTTGTTTCAAAGCACAAATGTGAGAACACCGAGGGTTCAGTAAATCTTGTGCTCTTCATGCTAAGAAATAGGAGAAATCAGTGTTGTGTGACACCAAGGCTCTTTGGTGTTTATGAGGATGTTTTGGGGCTGGTTCTGGGTGTTTTGCAACAGATTGCATCTATCTGATCTTGGAAATCATGTAAAATTTTGGTCTTTTAGAAAGGTAGCTCTTCCTGATTTTGCTCTGGATTAGGGAAGCCAGGATAATATCATGAGAGCCAATAAACCTATTTAGAAAGAATTAATTTCAGTCATCTTTAAGGTCCCTTCCAACTCAAACCATTCCATGATTCTATGATATCATATTCTCTCCAACTTATTTTTCCTGAGGTGAATAGTCTTAAGTCTCTTCTTGCCTGAAAGCTGTTTCATGCCTCTGATAAACTCTTATTTCTCATCTCTAATTCTACATGGTTATTTGTGAGAGTGGGACTACAACTCAAGTTGTGCTGAAAGGCACTAAAAATTAAAGCTTTTCCCACAACTGAGCAAGTCTGGCACCCACCCAGAAGGTGCTTCAAGGCAAGTCCATTCACTCCATCACTAGTGACACATCAGGAATAGCAGCTTCAACCTGTGGATATCCTCTTGACTGTTCTCAATAAACTCATCACCCAGGGGATGTGCCAGCCACTGATCAATGACAACCTTCTGCATTTTACAATGCATACTCTGAGAGCTCTTTTCTGGCTTTTGCTGTCACAAGGAGAGTTGGGAGCAAACCCTTTAAATCTTGTTATCAGTGAAATTGGAAACTGCACCTAATGAGAACAACTTGGACAGTAGTTGTTTGAGGGCGCTGATATTTAGCTATTTTCCAGTGATATGCTGACCTCTGGAGGCCACAGGCAGATTATAATTATAATTATTAGCCTGAATTCCTGCCAGCAGAGGCAAGGAAAGGCAAGGAAAATACAGCTATCAGCTCTCTCCATTGACAGTGGCCCTTTGCAAATATTCTGTCCAGCAAGAAACAAAGCCTAAAGTCATGAATGAGTTCATTTACAAAGCTTGGTGGTGTAGCCAGGATGCTGAGGCAGGGTGGAGGTGCACAATGGTTCTCCAGGTCGTGTCACACATACATAGAGTGTGAGCCATAACAGGGCTGATTTTCATGATTTCACCTCACAGAGCCTTTGACTGAAAATTTAGGGCAAGGGGCCTCATTTACCTCTGGGCTGAGATCAGGGAAGAGTGTTAATAGCTCAGGGAGACCTTGTAGGTTTGCACTAAGTAAACCAAGACCTGTGTTTTGTTCTCACCTCAGAAAGTGACTTTTGGCAAGGTAGTTCTATATTTTGCTTCTCATTCACCCACTCATAGAATGGAGACGTTCTCACTTATTCCATAAAAGTTCCTAATGCAAACACACTCATTATTTTGTGTAAGGTCTAGTTTACACGGGGAAATATATTTTTTAGACCTAAATGTATGTATTTGTAAAGGAAGGGTCCTTTACATAATTTTTTTTATAAGACCACCAGTATCGGGTATCATTTTTTGTAAGACCACCAGGTTTATTTAGTCCATGTAACTTCAGAAAGAGCTTAAGCTGAATTAGAAAGTGGCAGAAGAGCCTCCACTTGAGCAGCATTGTTCTCCCCAAATGATGATACCAATGTATTGCTGGACTTTTCCATAACAAATTCCCAAATTCCCTCTGAGTCCAGGAGGAGAGAGAGCAGATTTCTATTGGAATTAGTATAAGCAACACTTTACCTCATCTCAATTGCGTTCCTTACAGTAAGGACTCTCTGCTGCAAAAACAAGAAAATAAAATGTTCCAAAAACAACAGCAGAAAGGAAAGCAGGGCTGATTTGAAGTCCTAAGCAAAAAGCACAAAAATCTGAATATGACTTCATCACTGATACTCAAAGGCGACGTCCTTTCCGCGTTTCCGCTATCAGCAGTATTTTAAAAGGCGTATCATCCGTCAAGATTCCCCTTCTTTGTCCCCATTATTCAGTGTCATGGCAGGAAGATGAGAGCATTACCATCGATATCACTTTTTTAATTCCCTGCCCTTGAATAAGGGCAATAAGAGCCCTGCATAATAGAGTTTTCAGTGGAGAGAGTAAATGGGAATCTCTTGTTAATTCAATCCAGGATCCAGAAGCCATCTCTCCCTTCTCTTTTCTCAAGGTAATACTCTGCCTCCAATTGTCATTATAGCCGAGAATGAAATTATTTGAATTCTGGACACATCAGCACAAAACCCAAGACTCCCTGCCAATTTCGTTGCCTGCTTGGAAGAGAACATCAGAGAGCATCACTCATTTATACGACTGCCAGCCTGAGACTGTAAATTCAGAAAACAAGGAGGCCTCAGGTGCTGCACTTTAACAGGTCTTTCTGCTCCTGAATCACCCCCACCTCACACACAAGGTAACATTTTATCTCTGAAAGGCAAAGCTTTTAAGCATCTGCCAGAGCACACGCTCTGTACGACCTGAATGTGAATTGAAAATGAGACTATTAAGTTTATTAATTGGTATCAGTGACTTAAGGCTTTGAAGGAGATTCATGGCACTCGGGAAAATAATCTATAAAGATTTTTGTTGCCCTAAAAAGACAGTGCAGCATCAGCTTATTTCACTTGCAGCAGGTTCATCTCTTTTATGGAGCACATGCTGCACTGGAGGCAAAGGGAAATTTAATGGACACTGGAAAAAATTATCAATTCCTCTGTCCCACAACAACTTAAAAAAGCATAAAAAGACAGAACTGAGAGATTGAGATATGCTATCAAAAACATTTAAGGCGCTATAATTAAATTAAGATTCAGAAGTCTGTCAGTGAGATGAAGATTAAACTGGCAGAAAGTTGAACCGTGTTTGAAGCAACTTGTTCCCTCCTGCTGAGGGTTGCTTTGTACCAGGCTAATGAGAAGGCACATCTCAGAAAGGTTCTAACAAAGCAGCAGATCACTGATGGTAATTAATCAACGTGGTTTGCAGGAGCATACACCATGTGCCATTTTCAAGTGCCTCACAAGCATTAATTAATGCATTATTGTATGTCTGGCTCCTGTTTTAAGCCACAAGCTCTGCCCCATAGCAAATTTTTGATTTTTTAAAGATGTTTCAGTGAAGAGATGTTTCTTTTTTTAATGAAAAATTGAGTGCACCTTTGGCTAAGTGCTCCATGATTACCTCTGCTCTGTATCTGGCATATTCTGGTTACATTTACAGCTTGGCATAAGACAGCAAAGCCTGGGAATGGACTGCAAGAAGGCTGATTCCTGTGGAGGTGCTGAACTGGAGGAGAGGCAATAAGGATTGTTGTAACAGGAAGTGACCAGGGTGATGGAAATCTATTGCTCTGCAGTATTGAGAGAGAAATAACTTTTGAAAGCTGTGACCCAAGAGAAATAACTCCTTCTGTAGTCCACTAGCTCTGTACCAGCCATATTTCATGTGATTCCTGAGATGTTTCCTCTTCAGGGTTGTAACTTCTTGAGTTACAAGAAGTTGGTAAAAATTCATAGGGTTTTGGTTTTCTCCTCTTCTCAGATATGTCTTGCATCTCATCTCAGACAACTTTACCAATGAGTTTCATAACAGTTCTGATCTGGTTTTGAGATACAGAAATGCTTTAATTATTTATTTTAAAGAAACACAATAAAAGTGAAATTCTCCTTCAATAAGGCACATAGCCTTCAATCTGGCATCGTGACAGCTCCCCAAACCAGCGCTTATCATGTTGCTATCTCATTACAAAGATCCAAGACCTGCAATTATCAACCTAAAGGTGCTTTGCAACACCGGGAAACTCCTGGTGGGCTCTAAGATAAGGCCCCACCACGTGGTGGCTGTGATTTTCTGCAGCCCATGGCTGTGATGAGCGGTGATGCAGCTGCCCTGGAATTCCTGGAGCTGGCCCAGCAGCGAGCGTGACCCTCCATGCAGGAGAAGCGTGCTGTCCAGCTGATAAGGGAGCGTGCATCAGCAAATGCCGCTTGTTTATCCCGTAAAAACCGCTCTGGAGGAGTGCAAGCAGAAAGAGGCCGGGTCTGCGCTGCACAGATAAGAGCTCTGACCAAAAGGACGACCAAAGGTCGCACCAGGCCTCCTGGAAACTCCCAAAGAGAAGCTTTCAGTGGGAATGGATGACTAAGGGAATTGCAAAGGGCTTCTGGAGGCTTTTATCTGTGTGTTACCTCTCCAAATGCAGCTCAGCACTTCAGTCAGTTGTTGTTGCATGCCCTGATGAATGTGCTGTGGCTCGAGGAGTCAGTAGCCAAAAATCCCCACACTGCAGCCGTGACCGAGTGCCTGCCTCATTAACAATCTCAGCTAATGACCTAAGAGCAGTGTGTGCAGCTGGAAAGTGAGCTGCTATCTGGGTCATGCACATGTGGGGTTTTTTCAGGTCAGGAAAGGCTCAATAGCAGTTTTCTATAGGGATGACTCATTCTTCTCTATGTTCCTCAGGTAAAGGAAGATCTCCTGAGCTCCCACACAAAGCAAGCAGGGTCTTGGCACTTTCCATGGGATCATGAAATATTCCTGCAGCCCCTTTCAGTCTTTCACATATCCCTTAGGCCATGAACCACATCATGGACTGGGAATCACACACAGTGAAACCACTAGAATTGTGTGAAATTAGAAATACTCCTGAGGCAAGAATCATGCCTTTCTATGCTATCCATGCTCTCTAAAGTAAATAAACTTTACTTTTTATACATTCCCAGGTAATGTTTCCATTTGTAGTAGTATCTTTTATTTGATTTATGTGAGAGGATTATATGAATTGAAAACCAACTTGGAGCTAAGCTAGGCTGTGAAAGAATAAAACTTGGCTATGGTTTGTGTCAACATGGAATCTTTGATCTGAGGAAAAAAGAGCAGTCTATCAACATTGCTCCCCAAGTGGGATTCCAAGCTCTCCAAACATACATTAATATTTCAAACCCGTTTTGGAGCTAAGAATCTGAGACAAAAAGATTTGCTAATAACCAAAGGCAAGCCTGAAGCCACCTTGATGCAGATTTTTCATAACCTCAGGCAACTGATGCAGGCAAAAACATCCATGTGGCAGATGGTCCAGAAGGAAGAAAGCTGGGAATAGACTCCAGTTGCTTTGTAAGCACCAGATGAAGTCCATTGGTTGATTCTTGGAGTTTCCCTCTGTAGGGGGATAGAATATAAGTAAATAAAGGTAGTATAGAAAGTAATCTTACCCCCTAAAAGAGTTGCAGCTGGGTTAATTATTAAAGATTAAGAGCAGGCCTGATTTTAACAGGCCGTACCTGTAGCTGATAATAAGAGTGTTATAAAAGAGTGGGTTGGTTGGTTGAGGGGTTCTGGAGTCAGTTGGTTACTGCAAGAAGAAGGGTGAGTTAGTGCTTGGAGGAGCTGCCTATGAGAAACACCAAGGAGTACAAAACTCTAGCAATGTGGAACCTTGGCAATATAATGACAATAGAACTCTTGCAATATAATAATAACATCCCTTGAATTCATTTGACTGTGGAGCTGCCAAGGCTAATTTACCATTGTGTGAGGTTTGGGAGGGGTTTTGTTGGTTTATCCTGGGTCTATGTGGCTGTAACAAGGCAGGGATTTTTTCAGCTGTGGTTTCATTGTGTCAGGAGGCAGCTTAAAGCTGTACTCTATCAGAGATACCATTTGTTACTAAAATGTCCAACAAGCTCCCATGCAGTACCTAGTTTATTCATGTAGACATTTCCCTGAAGTTCTGGCTCTGCTCCCTCCCTGTCATCTCTCACATCTCATCTGAGAGTCACTCTTGTGAAGCCTGAAGATGTGATTTGTTATCAGTTCATATGTAAATCCCCCTCTGCTCAAAGGCCTGCTGAACTGTCTTTATGTTTGTGTGGTTCACCAGAGTCACATCAGGATCATACAGCTCTCATTCTGAATTCTCCTACCCTGCTCCTTCTAGGCTCTTTATTACAGTCACTCCTTGTGTTCTGGTTAATTTCACATGATCAGATTTCCAAGCCAAGGTCACTGCCTGGCTATTTCTGTGAAGCCCTGACCTTATTGCATCTTCGCTACAGCAAAGAGCAAACCCAATAAGAACAGTATAGTAACAACACAAATTTTCTGGACCTCAGCTTCTTTCTTGCTACCAATTCCCCAAGCTGCCTCCTCCCCTCAAAGTCTCAGTTTTGCCCACATATTATTGTCCATTTAGAGCACTAAAAAGCTGATCTTGTGAAGAACAGCCCATTCCCCAAAACTTTAGCACATTAGCTGAATTTCCAGAGATGCTCAGCACCCGGTGAAGATCCCCAGTGTGTCATTTCATTAGATTTTCAAGAAGTAAAAAGAAATGAAGGATGCTAAAAGCCTCATCATCTCTCACAGATTAAACACTGGACATGCAGAGCAATCTGAGCAGTTTCCAGCCTGATGAGTACCTCTGATCTATTTGGCCATTTGGGCTCCATGGCCGGTGATAATGGAAGAAAAATTAGGCTCCATTATTGAAGTGGAAAAGGACTTTTATGTCTAGGCTAAGCTAGGAAAATTCCATGATAACTTACTGGTGTCAACAGTTTCTGCAGCTGTCAGTTATTTGATGGGGGATGCAAAGGCTGCTGTGGGTAAAACATTGAAATACTACAATTTCAAATGGGTTTATGTTGGCTTTTGGTTCTGTGGGTTTTGATTGGTTGCTTGTTTTTTGGTTTTTTTTTTCCTTCAGTCTCGGCAACAGATATTTCTATTTTACTATGTTTTTGTTTAAATAATTGTTAGGACATCTATTGCCAGCCATTTCTGCACTTGAGGAGCCTCTAGCCTGACCAGGGGTGATAATCAATTTTTATAACTAATTCCTATAGATCCTCCACCTCCATCTTCGCCACTGCCTAAGCCCTTGAGCAACAGCTCGGATCTATGCAAGTGCTAGAAGCAAAACTCTCCAGGCTTTTGGCAAAACCTGAAAGACATAAAGAATTATGGACCTTCTCTTGGCTCTGCATGATTAGATTTTCATGGGCCACAAACCCAAGGGCAAACAAAAGTAATATCATTTTATTAGCATTTCAAATATACTTTTGCTATTGTGTTTTCTTCTCTACAGGAAACTTTACAATTATAGAAATTATAAAGGACAAAAATCTCCCCAATAGCTAGCAATAGTGCAGTCATAAAACCACCCCCTTGTTCCTTTCCAGTTCTTATTTGAGCAGTGTTGCTAGGACAATGAATTATTTCATGAAAATCCTACTGATACCTGAAAAAGAAGAGAGAAAAGAAAATAATTTCTAGCATAAAACCATGCTGAAGTAATAACTCCTTCATGTAAGAATATTTAACTCACTAAAGGTGAGGGGCTTTAAGGGAGTGGTGTCTATTGCTTGTGCAGCTGTCGCATATCAAGCGTTCTCTTCCTGTAAAATGTGATCCTGAACATGCAACACTTTTTTTTTGTTTTGCTTTGATGATATTCAACTCAGTAAGTTTATTTTCCCGGTCTCCGTTTTGCTCACTTATTATTGTTCGTTTAGATCACTCAGAAGCTGATCTTGTGAAAAGCAGGCCATTCCCTGACCAAAACCCCTTGGCACATAAATTGAATTTCAGGAGACCCAGGACTGAGTTCTGAGGGCCGAATTCTGAATTCTAAGAACCCAGTTCCGAGAGTCGAGTTTTGAGTTCTGAAGGCTGAGTTCTGGTTCGGCGTTCTGAGGGCTGAATTCAGAGTTTTGAGGACTGAGTTCTTGAGGGCTGATTTGGGACTTTTGAGTGTTGATTTAGGAGTTTTGAGGGCTGATTTGAGAAATCTGAGGGCTGAGTTCTGATTTAGGACTTCTGAAGGCTGAATTCAGAGTTTTGAGGGCTGCATTCCGAGGGCAGATTTGGCAGCTCTGAGGGGAGATCTGGCACTTCTGAGGGCGTATTTGCCAGCTCCGAGGGTTCATTTAGCACTTCTGAGGGCAGATTTGGGAGCTCCGAGGGCAGATCTGGCACCTCCGAGGGCACATTCGGGAGCTGCGAGGGCTGATTCGCCAGCTCCGAGGACGCCGCGGAGCCACCGCCCCCGGGAGGCGCTGCTCGGGCGGCGCGGAGAGCGGCGTGATGGGCGGCGCGTCCCGGGGACGTCTCGCAAGATGGCGGCGCCCCCGGACATGGAGCTGTCCCCGAGCCTGAGCCTGGAGCTGCTCCCCACCGACCCGCTGCTGCTCATCCTCAGCTTCCTCGACTACCGGGATCTGGTGAGGTACGGGCAGCCCGTGGGGATGGCATGGGCGGCCCGGGGGCATGGCAGGGGCACGGCGGGCGGAGCTCCCCGGGCTGTGCGGGGAAAGGGCTTGCCTGGCTCCGGAGAAGCGCTGAGGGGAGGACACGGTCTGAGCACCTTTCCCTTCCAGCAGCACCGGGCTTTCCCCTCTTTTACCGTCATCTTTCTAACAAAATGAAATGTTCCCTTTTACTGAGAAGGTGGTGAGGCCCTGGCACAGGCTGCCCAGGGAAGCTGTGGCTGCCCCGTGGCTGGAAGCGTCCAAGGCCAGGTTGGACGGGGTTTGGAGCAGCCGGGGATAGTGGAAGGTGTCGCTGCCTATGATAGGAGAACTTATTGATCTATAAGGTCCCTTCCAACCCAAACCATTCAATGAATCTGTTTCTCTCTCCTCATTATGTGTTTGTGCCTAAAGGAAGCAGTAAGTAAATTTGTGAAATCAGTGTTTCCCTGAAGCTTGTGTTTCAACGGCCCAACAAAGGGTGGTCTTGCTGCTAGTAAATGTATTCCACCATTTGAGGAAAACGAAATGAAATGAAACAGGGTGACTTTTCAAGGGGAAAAAAAAAACAAACTTGGATGAAAGTGGCAGGTGCCTCTTGGGCTGAAGGGTTATGAATCACAGTGAAGATGTGAGTGTGGTTTTGGGTAAAACCTCAGCAGGCAAGTGCAAGGTTTGGCAGTGATTGAAATCACAGTGTTTAATCAAAGAGGGAGGAATAACCATAAGAAGAAAACAGAGTATTACCAGAAATGTGGGAATTTTGGTTTTTTATTACCCCTAATAAATATAGTCAAGAATGACAAGGATATCAGGGAGAATTCTGTTAGGATATCAGCAAAAAAAGACATTAAGCATAGACAAAAATGATAACAGTTGTTATGGTGGCCCTTAGATATTTGATCACATGCCAGCTTCTCCATTGTTTGTGTAATTAGTGAGAATGGCTTGAATTTCACTTTTACCATGTTTGAAGCCACATGTTCCTGTGGTGCTGGGGTGACTTACTCCCTTCCAGAAATTACAGGCTTGGTTGATAAACACCAGTACAATAGATTTCTGCAAGGGCTTTTTTCCATTGGGATATTTCAGTTCACCACTTCCTAAAAATAGAAAAAATCCCCACGTCATAAAATTTTTGCACAGCCAGATGTCCAGGTGTGAATTGAATGTGTTTGTGGGGATGTGGATTGAAGGGGTAATGTCAGGGAATATTTGTTGAGGTTGATTTTGAGATACTAATACAATTCTAGTTTAGTTTATAAAACCCCCAAAAGCAATAACTGGAACCTTGTTTGGTGCCCTCATTTGGGGTTAATCACAGTCTCTGAAACACACACATGTCACTGTAGAACAAGCTACCAGAGGAAGTGATGTTGCCACATCTAAACTGATGGTGTCTTTTGGAGACTTTCTTCAAAGTTTGTTATTTAAACAATTTAAAGAGGAAAGTAAGTTTGTAATACTCAAACTGTATGGTTTCTGTATATTACTGTGGAAAAGATGGGGCAGAGCCTGACCATCCAGATAAAAAGGGATTTAAATCATAGCATCCTGTGCTACTGGAATGCTTTCCACTGGTGGAGTGGAGTCATGCTGGAATCGTTCAGGCACTGTTTACTCTGGTGTAGGTCTGCAGGGTGACCTGCTTTACAAAAGTACTTAATTGCTGCCAGTTCTTTAAGTGTGTGGAAAAGTAGTTCATGACTTACACAACTGTGATGAAGACCTTTAACCATTGTAAGCACAGCTCTTAAAGGACAGCCAAATCATTTTCAAACTCTGCATTTTTTCCATGAGAATGTGATGTGTGATACAGCATTTCTGCCTGTTTTGCTGCAATCACATTTAATGATTTTATATTTATAGTTGCTGCTATTTGAATAGAAGATTAAATCAGCTATCAAGCCATGACCCACTGTGGAAAAGACACTGCAAAAAATACTGGCTCATTTCAGAGTAAGTGGGATTGTTTTAAGCTTTTTTTTTTTCTATGAAAATGAATTTCTAAAAGATGTTCAGCTGATTTTCAGTCCATCTTACACCCAGCTCATACTCTCAGCTTCTGCATAGCTGAGAAAAGCTGAGTAATGAAGGATGTGAATTAGCTTTTCACCAGCTCTGAGGTTCACTACCAGACAGAGCTCTGTTCAGAAGGCACTCTGTGTGAGGGAGTATTGTTTCTAAATTTTCCCCTAAGTAGCCCAAATGTTTCCTAATTCTGTTCCAACTTGCTGTTGAATAGATGCTGGAATTAATTGAGTTTGTGTAGCTTCACATGGCACAGAGTGTTCCTGGGTTAATGTTATGCATCCCGTTCCTGCCAAGTAACAAATACCAACTCCTTGGGTTTAGAAGTCTCTTCAAGCTGCCATTTGAACACATTTTCTCCGTGTGCCCTCAGGGAGGAAAAAAGCAGACGGAACCAGAGCTGGAGAGCCATCTTCATCAGCACCTACTCTGATTTGGGAAGGTACATCCACTACTATGCCACGCTGAAAAAGGCCTGGGATGACCTGGAGCAGTACCTGGGGCAGTGGTGTCCGCGCATGATCAGCTCTCTGAAAGGTACCGGGCACACCTGGCAGTAGCTTGCTTCACCCAGCCCTGCCTGTTATTAGGCCTCATGCTGCTTTCAGGGAAGGTGTGTGCTTTAATTAGCAGAGTCCTGAAAGTCAGATGTGCTCTCCCTTCCTTGCAAACACAGGCACAGTCCTTGCCCAGTTCCTACTGATCCAAAGATTCTCTGAAATCAAGGTGATTTTTTTCTAGTGACTGCTCTGTCTTTATCACACTTCTAGGCGGCTATGTCCTATTGTTTGTTATTTTTTTAGTGTAGTAACTCCATTGCTTTGAGGACTTGCTGGTGGGATTTTATTTGTGAGGTTTTCATAAGACCTCATTAAAGCACTGTCACATGAAAGCAGACGTTCTAATCTGAAGCCAAACAAAAAGGATGTTGTTGAGTTTTATTTTTTTCTGTAGGTCTTACAGTGGCCTAGTGTTGGAACACTATTTTTTCCTTTCTGTTTTTACTCCCCTCCTAGATTCTGTTTTCAGTTTCAGTTTCTGTTTTAATCCTTGAAGTACTTCCTGTGTTCTAGGTCGTAAGTCACAGCTACAGTGAGTTTTGGCTTTTCTGGTATAGGGGACAGAAAAGCTTTTACATTTTCAGCTGCATTTCAGTTTTCTGTATGAAGCTGACTTTTAAACCATGATGTCTAATTTAACCTGATCTGTGAAATTAAGAGACAAATGATCTCTTAAGAGACAATATTAAGAGACAGATTATTTCCTTCCTGTTTAAATTTTGCATTTTCTTGGTTTGCTTGGATAGTGCTGGATTCTTATATTTTGCTAAGTATTTTTCAAGATGGAATGTGAAGCTTTTATTTATGTACAGAAAGACAAATTCCAAATTACCAATTTCCACTCTTACATAATGATGGCAGGTTTTGGATAAAATTTAGGCCTTTTTCATATAATTTGTAAGGGATACTGTTTCCATGAGTTATGTCCTGTTAATGAAACAGATAATGATTATGAAAAGGGCTTTAAGAAAATGGGTTGGATCAGACCAATTTTTGCTGGAAGTGAGGGAGTTGTAACCTGAAGTGCATGTGGAAATGTAAGAATAGTTCTTCTCCACCCCTTTGTGTTATTGACTTGAAAATCCCCCTTTTACAACCCATTTATTGCTTCAGATTCCAGGTGAATGGGGGCTGCAGCCAGCATTTCTGTGTCACTGATGGAAGTGGAAACTGAAAGAAGCAACCCTTAGGGTGATGGAAGAGTAAAATCAATAGAGATTGAGAGCTGTAACTGGGACTCAGTTATGGCAGTGTTGTGAGGGAAAGGTTCATTCCACTTTATAAACATTTGCTGCTTTCAGGCCTGTGGAGGTTGCACTGCACTGAGATTGGTGCTGTGTTTAATAATCAGAGTCCTCATTTTCCTTTCACATTTATGCAATACTCATTGTGTACCACCCTGCACACAGTGAAGCCACCAGATACTGACCTGAGCCCACACTGGTTGGATGAGAGCATTTACAGATTCCATGCTTTGTGTTTGAAATGCCTGCACCATCCTTTGTTTTCCAGAGAGTGTGAGGGAGGAGGATCTGGATGCTGTGGAGGCACAAATCCGCTGCAAGCTCCCCGATGACTATCGGTGCTCCTTCCGCATCCATAACGGGCAGAAGTTGGTTGTTCCAGGGTAAGGACTGAAACTACTTACCAAGCATTAATTCCTTTTGTATTTCTTAGACACTTCACTTATTAAAAGGTGAAATGTCCCCAGCACAGGATAAATGAAGCATTTAAATGTATTGTGACTGAGTCACTGCTTAAGTGACACTTCCAGAATTGGCTGTCTTCTAATCTTGGAAGTAATTGGAAGCCCAGCGTGGTTTTCTAATTGCTCAAATTATTTTTCCACTTCCCCTTTTCCTAATGAGAACCCTTGTCAGTTTTTTGCAACAACTCTAAACTTCCAGCTGTTAGACTTTTAATCATAGCACTGCAAGTTGCTCCCCTGAAGTTTGGCTTTGTATTACAGAAGTAAATTAGCCCCTTGCACTCTTTGGGCTTCATTCTTTAGTAATTATTTTATTCTTTAAAATAGTTAGGGAATGACTTAAAACCAGTTAGTCATATTAAGGTAGTATCAAATTTTCAGTTCTGTAAATTAAGTTTCCTCAGTAGAAGATTTTAATATTTTTATGCAGTTTCTGCAGTGAAAAACTCCCTTTTACATTAAGGTTAGAAGACTGATGACCAAAGTTTCTGGTATTTCTGCTGTAGAAAAATTAGGTGTTTGAAGCACTGGATGAAGTGCTGCAAACAGAAGCAAAAGATGGAAAACTGCAGCAAATCTTTGCAATGTCTGTAGGGAGGAGTGCACTAATACTGCTCTGCTGAAACCTTCACTCATAAAGAAGGTGCAGCTTTCTCCAATTTGAGTGTTTTATGTGCAGAAGGGATACAGGAAACTGTTTTATGAAACCATAAGGATGATTTCTAGTTCTGTTTTCTAGGAGAGACTTCAAAATTTTGTAGAGAGGAGATAGGTGCCCTAGTTCTGTAGATTTCAAATGGTGTTCTGCAGCCATTTGCATCCTCTCTTCCACTGTTTCACTCCCAAAAAGCCTCCACTGTAATGATGTGGCTGTGGAGGGGCTGCAGGAGCAGACACAAAGCTCTGGGGAAGTCTTCCAGCTTGGAGAAAGGCTTCCAGGAGAAGGTGTGGTCCCATGGGGGATGAATACTGGGAAGATGAGGGGTAGGCAGTGGAAGTTTGTGCAGCAGGTTGTTGGATCAGAAACAGAAACTCTGTGGGACTTGTCCTTGTTAGGTGCTTCAGGTTTCTGTGTTGGCATGTTGGCACAGCTTCTGTAGAACATACTAATTCCAGGCCAGACTTCCTAAGGAGAAAGAGGAATGGAACCTGTTGCCCAGGATGGGATCAGCTTTTAGCATGCTGACATGTGGCAGCTTGCACCTGAGTCACTGCTTTCATAACAGCATCTGCTCAGCATCTGCAGGAATTTGCATCTCATTTGCCTTTCCCTGGTGTTCCCAGCTGGGAGTGTGGGTGTGGAGTGTACACTCAGGTTTGGCTGATGTGAACTAATAACTAATAATGGTGCAGCATGTGGATGTTCAGCTTGGATTTCTGTGATGGTGTTTGCAGGGGTCCCAGGATGAGGGAGGAGATGAGAATGTCGACTCCATGTTTTAGAAGGCTTGATTTATTATTTTATGATATATATTATATTAAAACTATATTAAAAGAACAGAAGAAAGGATTTCATCAGAAGGCTGGCTAAGAATAGAAAAGGAATGATAACAAAGGCTTGTGACTGACTGAGACAGTCCGGACAGCTGGACTGTGATTGGCCATTCATTAGAAACAACCACATGAGACCAATCACAGATGCACATGTTGCATTCCACAGCAGCAGATAATCAATGTTTACATTTTGTTCCTGAAGCCTCTCAGCTTCTCAGGAGAAAAAATCCTAAGGAAAGGATTTTTCAGAAGATATCATGGCTACAGATTTCAGCTCAGTCTCATATGCATGTAGAGCATTGAAAGAAGCAGTTTCCAAAAGATGACCAGGCAGCTTTGCCTTGTGAGTGATGTTGGTTCCCTGTTTTTGCTGTTGCAGGCTGATGGGCAGCATGGCCCTGTCCAACCACTACCGCTCCGAGGACCTGCTGGACATCGACACGGCGGCCGGGGGCTTCCAGCAGAGGCTGGGGCTCAAGCAGTGCCTGCCCCTGACCTTCTGCATCCACACTGGCCTCAGCCAGTACATGGCCCTGGAGAGCGTGGAGGGGCGCAACAAATACGAGATCTTCTACCAGTGCCCAGTAAGGAAGATGTGTTTGTGTTCCCACAGTACCTCTGTGCTGATGGGTAGTGCAGGAGCCTTGTGGGGAAGTTGAAGCTGTAAATTCTGTGGTCGTGGGAGCACTGTGAGTTTTACATGTCTGAGGGTCTGGCTGGGACTACAGTGATGTGTCAAGACTTCAGGTTTAGTGAATATAGGGAAAGTGATATTTAAATTGTAACCTTGAAAGTCCAATGCTCTCTAATATGTCCTTAAACTTCTTTCCCTTTCAGGAGCAAATGGCTCGCAATCCATCTACTATTGTTATGTTCATTACAGGTAACACTTCAGATTAAATATTCAAAGTAAAATAGTCACTGTGGGATCATCCAACATATTTAGAAATGTTCCACTTGGCTTAATCTTGGCTTACCATGGGGTGGAGGGGAAATTCCATGCACAGCATTTCTCTTCGCATTTTAAAGGTGGCAGGTAAATAGTTCCACTTCCTCTATTCAGAGCTTTATATAAGGTTTACTTTATACACAGTATACTTTATACAAGGTTTGCATTTTGTGGATTAGTGATAGAAAGGAGGATAATAAACTTGGGAATCCCTTAGCATTCCAAAAGATCAAAGGACAGCACACACAGCTCATGCTCTAAGGAAGAAGGAGTAAGTACACTTAATCTAGCAGGAGTGGGAGTACTTGATAACACATCAGGGAAGGCAAGGATAATAATTTCTTGGTAGCTCAGCTTCAATCCAGTTTTGAATCAGTAATATTGACAAACAGTTGAACTCTCTGCTTTTCTATTGAACTGTATATTGCAATGCTTGGAAGATTTATGGCTGAGAAATTCTTGTGCAGAAAGCTGGCCTGTAAAACTCTCTTCTTTGAGAATTAAATGTGACAGCTTGAGAGTGTGCTTAGCAATCAAGCTGTTCCCTAATGATGGCTGTGGGTGTGTGAAAAGCTGCTCTCAGACAATGGCTGCAAGTGTACAAAATCCCACAATGACATACAGCCTTAGTCTTCTGAGCTTGTAGAGGAGTGCAGAGTGTGTCTCTGATTTATCCCTCTTTTAAAGGAGAGGAAATGCTGCAGTATTCCTTAGAAGGTTTCCATATGGATTCCAAGTGATGAGACCCTATGATGTTGAATACCCAAGAGATTCTTTGTTGGCTGTGTCATTTCTGGAGAGTGCACCCCGAACTCTTCAGTTCTTAATTGGTTTCTCCAAATGATCCTTGTTGGTAGAATGATCTGGAATATTGACTGACTCATCGCAATAAACCTGAGAGTTTTTAATAAAAATAATCAAAGCTTTAAACTTTTTCCTTGAAGTATTCACTGTAAATGTGCTTAGTGGTAAATTTGCCCAGTCTTAGGAATGTTTTCCTTCCTTGCCATCTAGGTACATCTTACTTGGAATGGTTTACATCTTATGTAAACAAAGTTGTCACTGGAGGTTATCCTATCATCAGAGACCAGATTTTCAGGTATTGTGACTGGGATTTGTAACCTCAGTGCCAGGTTTTGGTGCTGCTTCTCTGCATGCTTACCTCTCCCCAAATAGTTTCAGGTATCTGATACAAAAACTGGTGGTGGGGAGAGGAGAAAGCCCGTGAAACTACTGAAAATGAACATGTAAATCAGAATGCTTAAAGCAACTTTATTTTTTTAACCAGAATCTTCAGATTGCATTAATGAAACCAGAATTTTGCATTATAAGTTACCTGAAGTTTAGCAAACAACATGATATTTATTCTGTGTGCCATGAGTGTGGTTTTGCTGCAGGACTGTTCAGAGTTACTAAAAAAACAAATGTTTCAGCTAATTGGTCTCTTGAATACATAAATAAGCAGGACTTCTTCTGGTGTTTGAATCTTCATGCACTTGCAATTTCTTCTAAATACAATCAAGAACTTTAATTTTGTCAAACTGGAATGCTGTAGAACCAGCATTCCAGATCCTTGGATCTGTAAATAAATTTGCTGCTAGAGTTTCTGAGTTGTTTTCTTTTTGTAATGACACATCCCTATTTAAACAAACGTTTTTATTAATATTAATTATTAATAATGAACCACTTTTTGTGTTTAGTTTTCTGTATTGAGTGTGCAGAGCTGTCTGCAGAGTTAATGCTCTCCTCTCTGCAGGTATGTGCATGATAAAGATTGTGTTGCTACCACAGAAGATATCACTGTGTCTGTGTCCACCTCTTTTCTACCTGAACTCAGCTCTGTACATCCACCACATTATTTCTTCACTTACAGAATCAGGTAAAAATAACTGAATTTATTCTTACAATGCGGGGTAGACCTGCAAAACAAATTTATGCACAGCATTCAGAAATGTTCTGAAATGAACAGGAGGTGCACAATATGCTGTACTTTTCAATAAAATAATCCTGATCATTACTTGGTGAGGTATGCAAAGTACCAGTCAAATTGGTAATTGCTAAAATACAGTGATGGGTAGGGGAAAGCAGTTGCAAGCAGCTCTGGTGATTTAGAAAAGGGTAAAAGATATTGAAGCATGGAGATGGATCCTGCCAACTGATTTGGGCCATTTTAGTGGGTGTTTTCTTTTCCCAGTCTGCTTTGTGATCCCAAGGGCACTAAAACATTTCTTGAAAGGATTGTGTTATGTTCTTTGACTTCTAGAATTGAAATGTCCAAAGATGCCCTTCCTGAGAATGCCTGTCAGCTGGAGAGTCGATACTGGAGAATAACAAATGCCAAAGGTGATGTGGAAGAAGTGCAAGGTCCTGGAGTAGTTGGTAAGTGAAAAATTACTGGAGAGAGTATTTAATGTTCTTGTTATTAAAATTCTGTTATTGCCTGTTTGTTGGGTTGTGGGCTTTGTATCAAAGTCAGAGAAAAAGAGAGGTGTCCCTCTGTTTTGGCTTTCAAGTTTGTAAGGGGTATCTGAACATCCTGCTGCTTAACCCTCTCCAGTTTTTTATACTATCACTAATTGCTAAGCATCAATTTATGCATCCACTGGAATACAAAGTGATCTGCCTGAGTCTGTTGTGGAGTGCAACTCTTTAGCAACTGCTGAATGGTAGTTCTCCATCAGTCCTTACCATTGTGATGTGATATTTCACCCACAGGAGAGTTCCCAGTTATCAGCCCAGGGAAGGTCTATGAGTACACCAGCTGTACCACGTTTACCACAACCTCTGGATACATGGAGGGCTACTACACCTTCCACTGCCTCTACAACAAGGACAGATTCTTTAATGTCACAATCCCTAGGTTTCATATGGTGTGTCCAGCATTCAAGGTGTCCACAGCATGAATGGTAAGCAGAGGTGCAGTTGGCTAAACAAACCCCAAAATTGTAAAAATTACAATTACAGTGCTGAGTAGTGTTTGTATTGCTGATTCCATACAAAACATTCCCCACGATGTAGAGCTCCTCACTGGTGCCTGCAAGCATGGCATTGCATGAACTGCTTGGATTTCAGAGCTCCCTCCTTGGTGGGAGCACTCTCATTAATTACAGCCATAATAATGTAGCTCTCTATTCAGACATGCTCTAGTTAATGACAGTGTAAAAACTGTAGAGCCTGTGATGTGCATTAGTTCTTGCTGAAAGTGCATTTTATGAAGTCACTTAATGACTTTGCAAATCACCAAGATACTTCAATTGCTGTTAATTACAATGTAGTTTTAGTTTGGAGATTGTGGGTTAATTATATAATTTCTCCCTTTTCTTTGACATATTTAGAGAAGAGCTCTTGATTTATTTTATCCCCAGCATTAGTGCAAGCACTGAGGAGCTGTGAGCTTTCCTCAGGAGCAGGCAGCTGCTTGCACACTGTGACAGGTTTATCCCAGGATTTCAGACACTCATTCCCAGTGGCTCTAAGAGTAGGTGCCAGCAGATGTCGTGCTTCTAACAGAAAATGACATCTCTTAAATCTTGCTCACATTTTTGGGAATTGTAACTGCCTTCCTAACTTCCTTCCCTTCAGTTGATTGAAAGAGTAATTTGCTTTTCTCTGTTGCTCCACTCCTATTTTAAAAGTAGTCATGACCCTTTTCTTTTTAAGTTACTTTAGTAAAAGACAGCCTAAACCACCAAGAAAATGGTGAGCTACTGAACTGTGGCTTTACATAACTTAGGTATGGAATATTGAAACCCAGTGGATCCTTAGGGAGTGAAAGGTCAAGTAGTTTGGCAAAATGACCTCTGTTGCAAATTAACCTTGGTTTTAGGACATAGATCACAATGTCTGCTTCAGCTAATGGGTGTGATAATGCAGCCCAGATTTCTTAAAATTAACCTGAAAGGAAGATTTTATTTAAACCTGAGTGTGTTTTTTATCAGGCAGCAAATCCCAGTGACTCTGCAGTGGATGAAGATGAAGATTGCACAGGCATTGATGACTGCTGAGATCCACATACAGTGTTGGACATTCCTGCACCCTCTGGACGCTGCCATTGGGATTTCTGCCCAAACAGTTTGTGTGAGCTGGACTCTTCAGGGCTAGTGCATAGGAATATTTCTGACTGTTGTAAATGAACTCTGTTGCACATCAGGGCAACTAGCATGAATGTTGGTGCCAGTTCTCATATTCATTAAGAGTATAACTTCTATTTCCTTGGTTTGGAAGTGGGGGAAGAGGGAGGTGTTTGGGCTTTGTTTATTTTTTCTGAAGTGTGAAACAGCTTGATAGTCCAAGGTACTCATATCTCACATTTTTAAAGTATTGCCTACTTATGATCATACTGCAAATATGGTGTAGGGATTTGGTTTATACAAAGCATTAGAAGGGTGTATCCTGTTGTCCTTTCTCATGAGTTTCTGCTCTGGATAACTGCTGCTAAGAATGAAACCTGCAGTTTGGTCTGAATATCCCATTTGGGTGAGATTAGGTGCTGTTATGCTTTTTTTTTTTTTTTTTCTTATTAACATAGTAATAGCAAAAAATTCTGGTCATCAAAATGTATAAATTAGGAGTGAAACTGGCCTTATTTATAGACAATCTATTTGTCAGTTGGATTTTATGCTAAGTGACTCTGACTGGAGAATGCCTCTGGGAATGTAGTGTCCATGCATAATCTGCCACTCGTTAAGTAAGGAATTTCTCAATGACTACAGAGTATGGATTTGTAAATATGTTTTGAGGTTTTTTTTTCTGTTACATGATGTTTGCTGTTGTCATAGGTGACAAATTTATGTTATGTATCATGTTTTCCTGAGCCCTGGATGAATTTTTGTAACAATAAAAAAGAAAAATAAATAAATAGGAGGCTGGCAGAACAGCAGATGGCTAGAAGATTTATATTTAAAGAAGTATCTGTTTGCTTTATCTTTTTTTGTTTCTGTTGTCATTAATAAACAACTGCCTCTTTTGTTCTCAAGTGCTAAGTGGGACTGTTTTTGCCAAAACTTGAGCAATAATTTTGTGACTAGCACTGGTGTAGTCACTTCTTTTGACAACCATATATTGTAGGTTTATGAGGTGGACTGGTATATTGTGGTTCCAACTCAAATTTTCCATTATTGACTAATTTCCAGATTTCTCTTTTTCTTGCAAGTCCAGGTATTGGATTCTTCATGTGCTCACAGCTTTTCCTGATGCATTTTCCACAGTGGCACACGGTGGAAAAACAAATATTGAGTCTGATCCCTACAACAACAGTCATTAGGTGAAACATCTCCAGAAACTAAACCAGCTTGTGTTGTCCCTCAAAACACTGAGTTGCTGGAATGCTTCCAAAACACAAGGATTTTTGAGGATTACCACACTAGTACCTGTGAGGGATAAGAAATTTCCACAAGTTTGGCCAAGGATGAGTACAAGAAGGTTTTAGTGGAACTAGACCTTACTGCAGGGCTGTCAGTGCACTGTGTGTTTCCAGGGACAGATAAACTCTCCTGGCTGGAGGCTGTTCTTGGGAAGTTTCCTCCCAGGATCTCGATGTTCCAGTGCAGCGGAATCAGCTCAAGGTCATGGGACTCTACACAATAGTCACTGCCAACTCTTGGCAATTTCACAAATTTTTGGGGAGTGGTTCTGAGCTGGAATTCCTGCTGTCTGTGGGAGAAGTCAAGATCCAGGACAGTGCTGTGCTTTCAGCTTGAGCGCTGCCGTGCCGGGGTTTGAGGCCTCAGCTCTGGGCACAGCTGGTGGCAGAGGGGTCTGGAGTGAGGAGGCAGCCAGGCAGGGAATGGAGGGATTGCTGCTCCTGCCCTGAGCCCAGTGTGTGTGCAGCAGGCCAGAGGGTGTTGCTTTGCTCCAGGGAGCTATTTCAGCACTGGGTGTGGTGCCTGGAGCTGCCAGCGGTGCTGCAGCTCCTCATGATGTGCGTTTGAAGTGGGGCTGAAGCCAGGGGCTCTCCTCACCCCTCCCAAGAGGTGTGAATCATGGAATCAGTGTGAAATGGAAAACAAAGGCGTTGGTGATGTTTGGCAGCACTGCAGGACTGTGGGAATGTTCACTGAGCAGCAGGAGAGAGGGGAGTCGAGGTCCCAGTGCCACAGACAGCCCCTCACAGGTGTGGGGCAGGGTCACTCACTCCAGCTGCCCAACACTTCCTGTAGTCACTGGAATCACAGCAATGTCCTTCCCTTCAGCACCCTCCTGCAGGCTCAGCTGAAGCTCTGCCACCTTCTCCTGGCTCACATCTGACTCTAGTGCTTGGTTAGGACTTGACCTGGCCAGCTAAAACCAGCCTTGTTGAACACCCTGCTACCCTGTGGTGAAACCCTGCTACATCCAACACAAACATGTACCTGCTCTGCTCCTTCTTCTGTCCCTATGCTGACAGAAGTCTCTTTATAATTGTTCTTTAGGATTCCTTCAACATTTTTGTGGGATTTTGCTGGCTGAATGGTTTCATGGAGGGGACCTTTGGTCATGATTTCTTTGCCATCACTGCATCATAGAGAGAAAAACAAGTGGTATGCCAGTCAGTGAAATAGAAAAACTTAACTGAGAGTTGCTGTGCAAGTTATTCCAGTGTTCTGGTGTTACTTTTTTTCTGTCATTGTTTAATTTCTCAAAAGTTATGCAAAGAATTTAAGGTGCAAAATTCAGGTCAAGTTTGAAATACTGTTTAACTGTGATGATACAGATAAATGTGTGCTCTTGTTGGAGGACTCTTGCCAGATTTTGGGGAAGGAAAACAGGTAAGTGTTCAGCTCTGGCTGAAGTTCCTTGATCCCAGTTCCTCAGCTAAGTGAATTAATATGGGGTTTTTTCCTATCATATTAATTGAGGGGTTTCTCATTTAATAAGCTGCATCCAATAATCTACAAGCATCTTACTCTTACATCTCTTTTTTATTTATGGCTTAAACAGAGGCAAAATCTTTTAAACAGAAAATAATATACTGAGCTGACTGATAACACACCAAGAGAATCTGATGTAAGTTCTGAGTGATTTAGGATTTGCTTTAGGTTTAGTAAATAAATAGACAGTTTAGGTGGGATAAAAATAAATCTAAGAATCCTTTTTAAACATAACTGGTAGTTTTACAGGTATTTCATATTGTCCTCAAGTCAGCACTGAACTTTTTTTTTTTTTCTAGATAGCATGCATTTAAGTATTAGTAAAATAATTTTGGGGTCCTCATTTCTATTGCTGTTCAATGTTTTCCTGGGTTGTGAATGTTTAAATCTAGATTCAGGTACCTGTGGATGAATGTGCCACTTTCCACTCCTGGTTTTTCCTTTGTGTGTTCTAAAACCCTTCACTGTTTTCATTTTTCTGTTAATTCATACCGTGAGGTATCTGGGGAGATCTTAGAGCACCTTCCAGTACCTAAAGGGCTTCCAAGGAAACTGGAGAGGGACCTTGGACAAGGGCCTGGGGTGACAGGGCAAAGGGAATGGATTTTAAATGATGGGGTGGATTTAGATGGGATATTGGGGAGAAATTATTTAATCAGAGCATGGTGAGGCCCTGACACAAGTTTCCCAGAGAAGCTGTGGCTATCCTTTAATGGCCATCCTTTAAGTGCTCAAGGCCAGGTTGGATGGAGCTCGGAGCAACCTGGGATAGTGGAAGGTGTCCCTGCTGTGAAAAATGCCAATCACTAGTTTTTAAAATTTTAAAAGTTAATAGTAATAAAATGGTTACAAAAATAGTAATAAAATTAGAGTAATAAAAATTTGGGCAATAAGGATTTGGGACAATATGAGACAATAAAAACAAAGAGTTATGGACAGTCCGGGTACCTCTTTCAAAATAAGCCTGAAAAAGGACCCCCGTTAACAGAGGATTAACCCTTAAAAGCAATAGTCTGTTGCATGTTCATACATCTCATACATGGTGCATAAATTCTATTCAAACAAAGGATTCTGTCTGGTCAGTGTCAACTTCTTCCTCTTAATCCTGAGAGCTGAGCGAGGCAGGAAGAAGTTCACTTCTTCTGATAATGGAGCAATAAATTCTCTTTCTCTGAAAGATTTAGGTGTCCTGTGGCTGCTATCTGTTGCAAGTACCTCATTCCCCTCTTAAAAAAATATCCCAGATATATAGTTTCTATATTAACATTATGTTATAACCTAAAACTATATTTAACACACTACTTAAAAGAATTAATACAGCATTACTTTCTAACACAACACATATACTATTCATTTTAATATTTACAAAAAGCCAATCATAAAATACACATTTTTCACAATTACAAAACTACATTTACCATACTCTTAAAAGGTTTAAAGGACACTACTCAATACACTATAATACATATAGTAAATATCTGCGTAGAGCCATGTAACATGAACTTTTCACACCTGCCCATGGCAGGAACGAATGGTCCTGAAGTTCCCTTCCAACCCCAAAGCGGCGATGGCCACATGACGCGTGAGGGAGGGTGGCACAAGGGTCCCTGGAACCCTTCCCGGCCGAGACCGCCCTGCGGCCGCCCGGCCCTCGGGAGCGCTTCTCCCGCCTCGGCTCCATCCGCGGCTCCCGCCCCGCCCCGGAGGCGGCACCGCCGGGAGAGCAGCGCCGGCTGAGGCAGCCTCGCTCCGCATCGCCGCTCGCCGCGCACGGCAGGATTTGCCCGCGGAAGGTGAGCGGGACAAGCGCGGAGCAGCGGCGGCGGCAGCGCCGGGAGCCCGGCAAGGCCAAGCGGTGGCGGCGGGGGGAGCGCGCAGGTCCCGCTGCGGCGGAGAGCAGGGGCAGAGAGCGGGAGAGCGGCGGCGTTTCCCGGGAGCAGCGGGGCGCGGTGGGTGGCAGTGCGTGCCCGGCCCGGGGCAGGTGGGCTCGGGCCGGGGCCGTGCCCTGAGTCACTGCGGGCGGCCGCACCGCACTGCGCTGCGCTGCGGGGCCGAGGCACGGAGCGGCCGCGCTGGGCGGTGGAACGCGGCCAGGAGGCACCGGCACCGGTACCGGCACGGGCTGAGCCGCTCCCCGCGGGGATGCCGCTCCTGGTCCCCTTCCCCCTGTCCTCTCCCCTTTCCCCCCACGCTGGCGTCTGCGGTGACAGCAGCGGCGGGTCTTGTCCGCCTGCCTCCTCCCAGGTGGGACTGCAGAGAAATTCTGTTTCACTGCCGGGCACTGAGCCTTCCGCGCTGTGACAGTTGCTGTTTCCTCTCATTGAGATGGGCCGGGTGATACGAATAATTTAGAAAATTCAGTTTAGGAGGCGTTTTCTTCTTTAATTTCATCTAAGCCAAATTGTGAATTGCTGTTTTTAGATCTAGTATTTGCTTTTCAAAGGTTGGAATTTCCCGATTATACATTTCTGAAAACACACAACAATTATTTTCCCAGAAACAGATGCATTGAATTACTGCTCTTTTGCTGGCTCTGATGATTTTTATTCATCTGCTTTATATTTATGCTGGTCATGACTTGGTGTTGCTGAAAGGCAAAGCTGTTTTTGTCTGCTGACACATGGGTGACTGAGGACTCCTGGAAGATGGAGAGATTCCCAGGGTGGTTCTGTTTGCTGTCCTGAAGGGCTCTTGCTGTAACTACCAGACTGAACAGAGCTGCTGTAGATCTCCATCACTGTGGAACAACCCTCTGGCTTTGAAAGGCTTCTTGCAAAGTTGTTTGGCCCAGAAAATAAGCTCATCTTGCACATTATGGTTTTGTTTTTTATAGTTTCCCCTCTGCTCAACAGTAAGTCATATAGAAGGGAGAAAAAAGAGAGCAGGTTGTGGGGTTTTTTTTAGTAATTGAATGAGTTTTCTTAAGGTTCTTTTGGATAGGTTTGAGTTTTTTGTTTGATGAGTTTTGGGATTTTTGTCAGTAGAAAAATTAGCTAAACTTAAGGTTGAGAAGTGTTTAAATATTTTTTTGCCGTGAACCCATTTTGTCAAGTCCACAGTCAGTGTCCTGGGAGGAAAAAGCTCCATCCTAAAATGGTTAAGGTCTGCCATGTTAAAATCTTACAGTTGCAGGCAGAATAAAGAGCAGTGACAGTTTTACTACATTTTATTGGATGTAAAACTTCTTATCTGAATACCTTTAATATTTTGGAACTTTGAATGCCACTTGGGCTTTAAAGACAAACACAAATCATGTCCTTCTAGCACAAGTGAGGTCCCTCTCTCCCTGCTGTGTCCGCTTGATGCCTCCTCAGAACATCCCCCTCTGCAGTAGCAGAGGTTTTTCAGCAGGAGCTGGGATTGTAGTGCAGAGCCTGTGTGCAGAAATCAGTCTGAGAACTCTGCTTTGGAGCTGCCTGTGTTAAAAAAATTCCTGACCTTCCCATCTGGCTGCTGCCTACGGATTGCAGCAGCCATGGAGACCTGAGCCACTGCTGCAGGCACTTGGTGAGTTACTGCCTGTGTCGGTCCCTCAGTGAGAGGGAGAAATTTTGGGAGAGGAGAGGCAAAAGCTCCCGCAGAGCAGCCAAACCTCTTGCAACCCCGTGAGAGAGGAGAAAGGAGAGCAGTCTGGCTCCAGGGTTACTGGGGAATTGCTAAAAGAGAAAAAGCATTTGAGACCTTTCTTTTTGTTAGGTGCATTTGTAGCTGTGAGAAATTGGGAGGCCTGTTGAATGGTGTAATCAGAGAGGAGACCCATCTGAGCCTGTCAGGGCTCAAATGTCAGTTCTGAGAATAAAAATCCTGTTCTCAGAATAAAAATCCTCTCTTGGAAAGTGCAGTTATTTTTCTCTCTTGTGTTTCCTTGTTTTTCCTGGACAGTGCTTTCAGTTTTATACTGAAACAAATCTTAAAACCTTGGTTCATCACCAGGCACTTTGCTTTTGAATAGAATAAACTTCTATTACCTCTTTATGCCCTCATATTAGGGAAGAAGCACGACCAAGATGAACTGCATCCTGCTGACCACCTGCATTGTTCTGATTGCTTTTTGTGGCTCTGGTGAGTAGAAGAGAGGGACTTAGTGGTTTAATGTTATGGCAGAGGCTGAGAAAATCCTGGAAGAAAATGCCAGAGGGGGGAAAACCAGTGAGAAAGGCCTGGATTAGTTAATACCACTGTGGGGAATGTCAGTAACCATCGAAGCAGGGCTCAGTTTCTGTTCTGATTATCTTGGGTCAAAACAATCAGAACAGGAGATTCTCAGGAGAGAGAATCAGGGGTAGGATGTGGTGCTGCTTAACACAACAGAAAACTGATGTTTTGCTGCTGGAAAATGGGATTCCTCTTGTGTGAATTGGAAACTAGTGTGTAGTATGAGAGGGAAAGGAAATGGATTTTAAAAAATTGATAGAAAAAGACTGAGCTGCAAGTATCTGTCATTGCCTGGAAAAGGCAGTCTTCAAGAGCAGATAAAAGGAGCAAACGAACATCTTGTTCTGCAGGCATATAATGGTGTTTTTTAAAGTGACATAAATACGTGCTTCAAGATGTGCCTATCAAAATTGCCAGCTTCAATTGGTGCACTGACATAAGCTTGTCAATTTTAACTGAAGTCTTGAGTTTAACAATTTTATCTGAAGTCTTGAGCTTAATAACCAGGCATATGTTTAGTGACAATTAGATGCAGATAAGTGATTCTTCTTTTTTTTTTTTTTTCCTTTTCCTTTTTAATGCTGCTGTTGTCTCAGTAGTTTAATACTCAGTGAAGATAAACCCTTGTTGTCTTAGGTTCTGCCTTAAGATGTTACCACTGTGACAACAGCCCTACCCTATGCAGGACCAACAGCACCTGCTTAGCGACTGAAGACACTTGCTTGCAGTTAAAATTTGGTATGTACAGTGTCCCACAGACCTAAAATAAACCCACTTGGATCAGCTTTCATTGCCTGGACACCTCTAATCTGGCCCTAGCATGCATATCTCAGCCTCACTCAAAAGGAACTTGCAAATACTCTTGAAGGTCATGCTTATATCCAAGCAATAATGTAATGATTTAGATATGAGTTGTAGCTATACAAGAATGTACATAGATAGCTGTATATCCAGATTTAAAATATAAGCAAACAAACAAAAACCCACACAAGGGAGCTGCAAAAAAATAAAGACAGCATTGAGTTTCAAATACAAATTGTCAGTCTATGAAAACAGATAAAGGATGTGTAGCCCACAAAATAAAGCTGCAGATGAATGGCTCAGTTGTTTGTGAATTGACACTATTAAAATAAATTCTCTTTTCCTGACAGTGAAGTGATTTGTGTCTGAGGATGGGCATCTTTAACTAGATCAGGTTGCTCAGAGTCCGGCCTTGACTGTTTCCAGGGATGGGACATCCATCTCCCCTCTCGACAGTCTGTGCCAGTGTTTTACCACCCTTATATCTACCTACTCTTCCAGCTCTGTCTTCTGCACGTTGTTCACTGAGAGCCCTGCCAAGTGCTGGCTCAGGCTGTCAGGGCACTGCTGGAGTCCCCATCCCTGCAGGGATTTAAAGGCCATGTGGATGTGGCACCTGGGGACATGGGTTAGTGGAGGGCTTGGCAGTTCTGGGTTAAGGATTGGGCTTGATCTCAGAGGTCTTGTTCAGCCCAGATGGTTCTGTGAATGCAGGCTGAGCTGGCTGGTGATGCCAGGTATCACTCAGGATCCACCCTGTATTTCCCTGTGGGTAAATTGGATATACACTGCTAAATTTCTAGAGAAAGCAAATTTGGACACTTCTAAGCACTTGAGCTTAAAAAAGGAAGTGCATGGCTGTGGCACAAACAAAACTGTAGGGCTGATGCTGGGGGCACAAATGGCCCATGAACTGCAAGACACAAGACTTTACAAAAAGTGTCTCTTCTGGGGAGGGTGAGAGGCCAAGCCCAGTGATCTGTCCCTGAAATTTCACATCAAATTCTCATTTCCAGTCTGCTACAAAATTGGAGGTACATTTTTTACCTTATTAGCCACTGCTGTGCCAAGTGCTGTGGGTGGGATGTGGTCAGACCTTGTTCTCTTTGCACAGAATATTTCTTGCTAGAAGGTTTGTGCTGGATCTGTGCAACATTTCTGGGTGTGGAGCCGCAGAACCAGACCATGCAGCTTCTGCCTCCCTCCACTGCCCTCTGATGCCATGGCAACACAGACCACAAGGCCTCCATCCAATTTCTGTGTTTACACCATGGCCCCTGACACAAATTGAGCTTTGCCTTCTCCTCACAGTTTCATTCTCTAACAGTGGCAGTCTAAGCACTGCTTCTCTCTCAGTACCAAAAACGGTGTTACTGTCAATGCTCTCTTAATCTGTTTAATTTTTTTTGTTCCATAGGTAAATTGAGAACTTTCTCCTGCTGGAAGACATCCCAGTGCAATGTGAATGAAATTGCTGATTCCTTCCTGTTGGATAATTTTGAATTCTTTTGCTGCCAACACGACCTGTGCAATGAGAGTGCAATTACTGGGGTTAACAAAGCAGCCTTCAGTATTGCTTCTGTAATGGCCATGTTATGGATGCTCCTGTAATAATCCTGATTTCTAAGCTGTCCTTTCAAGATGAAGTTACACAAAACCATTAACTCTTTTCTATATAGCATATTTTCAGCTCCAATCCATAGGCAGAAATATTCCTGTGTAATTTTGTTTCCCTAGGTTCTGTTCTGTGTGTTGTTACCACTTGGTGGGTGTTTTAATCTGTCTCCCTGCTCCTGGGGAATATCAGCTCTAGGGAAGTCATGTTACCTTGTGGAGAGCCTGGGCAAACTCCAGTGGGTGATGTGAAGGAGAAGGAACGCTACAGCTTTTCTGCTGGAAACTGTCATTTTTTTCCTGTCCCATAAACTGTCATTATTTTTGGTTGGCATTTCTGTGGGTTTTGATTTGTTTTGCTTTGGATCCTCCTTGTCACAAACCAAGCAGTGGATTTGCCCTCAACACAAGAAGTGTTGGACCATAAGTGTACCTTGCTGCAGTCTTTGTGATGAATATGGAAATATTCAGTTTCAAGTCATGTAAACACTTTGTTCCCATCACTGTACCTGTTTTTTTTTTTTTTCTACAAGCCAATGATATAACCTTGTCAAGTGCTGTTATTTTGGGAGAAAGCATCAACATTTCTTAAGCCAAAACCAAAATATTGCTGTAAGTGAGAAACACTTCTCTTTTTTTAAAAATATATATATTTCTGTGAGCATGTAGACAACATGTGATAGCTTCTTTTTGGATTTTCCTCATACATTAGCCATGCTTAGGATTTTAAGTGAGCATGTGCTTTGCACTGAGTATTTATTGGTATACTGAAAATCAATTATAAAATGCTGAGGAGTTGAAATGGCACATGTAGGTTACTTCCTCACCTAGTTAGCTTTTGGGTTTTGTTGAAAACAGTGACATGTAAACTTAACCCTTCAAGCTTCCACCTAAGATTATTAAAATCTTGCAGAACTTTCTTTCCATAAATGGCAATGCACAATATAGCTGTGTATTTATATAGCATGAATAATACCTGCTCCATCTGTAGGTGTGAGAGGTCAAATCCTGAAATACTTACATTGCTGTGCTCCGTGGTGGAGACAGACCTTGGGACAATCTCTGGTACCTGGGGACCCTCTCAGTCAGGTGGGATGCCAGATCTTCCTTTTTCTTCTTCTGGAGCTGCTGGCATATCCCTGCCAGAGTTGTGTCCATTGCCAATGGGATATCCTCTTCCTGAGGACCCTCACTTGTGCTCGTGACACCAGTGACACCAGTGACACCAGTCACAACAAGGGTGTTGTTCCAAATCCCTGATGTAATCCACAATGTACCTTTTGGTTGAGTTTATTGTAGCTATGAAAGTGTCCTGGGATCTCTCCCATCACTCTAAATACAGAAGTTGTCCTGTCTTTGATAAATAAAAATGTCAAAAAAGAAGAACGTGGAGTGTGTGGTGATTTGTTGGTATTTACAGCTGGGTAGGACTCCAGTTGTTTCCATGGGAGGTGCATCCATGCTTGCCATCCAGAGACTCAGCAGGTTCCAAGCAGACTCTCCTTCCTTATTTTTATTTCCCAACTCATTAAAAACAGACACTGGAAGACAGCAATTTCTGCACAATGACTTTTTCCATTGTTGCAGCACCATTTGTCAAACTCAGACTCATTTCTGGTGAAAAAGTATTAAAGCACTGACTCAGTATAAATTGGGGGAAGGTTTGTAGCAGAGAGGTATCTTTTGTTGGACAAGGTGATAGATTCCTTATGCTTAAATCATCCTGATGGCAGCATTTTTTCTCTATTATATTGTCAATGTCTCCTTTTTGATGGTACTTTTAAACTTGTTTCATTGCCGTATGGCCTGCATACATGAAATATTCTTTTTTGTTAAGTGCAAAAAGAAGCTCTGTATTTTGTGAGTCTAATCTTCAAGCAATCATTTTTAGTATTTCTTTTTTGATAGCCTTGAACACTTTGTCTAAATTATACTTCTTTGTTTCTCTTCTAGAGGCAGCCTAAGCAACGAGTCCTTGTGTTTTAAATGTGTTACTTTCTTTTTGTAAAGATCAACCAGAACGTGATTTAATTCCTGTAAGGTTTGCATTTTCTGAGTCTGGCTGTGCTGACTGCTGAGTTCTTTCCTGCTGCTTGTTGAACAGTGGCTGCTCCTTGAACTTTGGCATTTCTCCCCCTGCTGCTGCTGTCTTATGCCCAGGTTTGCTGGCCAGTCCACAAAAAGGACCATTAAAACCAAGAGGGACGTGAAAACTTTAGCTCAAGTATTAAAATGTTGAAATTTGTTCTACCAGGACTCCCAAGTCCTCTGCAAAGCTGTTTTCTGGGGTGATTCCCAGTTTTGGGGTGGGTGTCACAAAGTGGTGCCTGAAACACAGGGACTCCAGGCTTTGGGCCTGCCTCAGTGGGAGCATCAGCCGGACACTGTGTGTGGTTCAGCTGTGTCCTGTAAGCCCCAGGACAACGCAGAATGACTTGGGTGAGCCGCTGTGCAGAGGTGTCTGTTGCCCCCTGCAGTGAGTGCTGGGTAACTTGTCCCTGTTGCCGGGGTTGCTTTGGTTTTATTTTGTCATTATCTGAGTGGTTTGCTCTGTTCTGCATTAGTGGCATGACTAAAACTCCATCCTTTGAATGTGCTTTTTGTGCCACTACACGTCATTTATGTACTAATGATCATCTGATCATCCAAGAATACCCTTCCCTACATCTACTTCTCATAACCAGCAGTCTCTTTTTTGGGGGATGCACACAAGTTATATAGGAACAAGAAGGAGAAGGTAACAAATGGAAGCTTCAGCAACAACAGGAATTCATTCTTGTAGTCTGTTTTGAGCATGAATTCCTCCTCCAAGTCCTCATGGTGGTAACCAAGTGTCCTTTGCCTTGAACTTGGGCATGGAGAGAGCTTGGGAGCCTCCTGCTACTGGTAGGAATGTATGCTGATACACCTGGTTGAGAAGAATTTGGCTTTATCCTGTGTGAAATCCTTCTCTAGTTTTACCATCCCTCATCAAAGATGATGTGGGATGCCCCCCTGTTATTTCAGGATGCAGGAAATTGTGAAAAGAAGCAGATTCATGGGGAAAAAACTGACAGGCAGAGCAAGCAATTTCCTCCCACTGCTTTTTGGTGTGAGAGGAATGAGGAGGCTGACCAGCGAGCAGCTTTATTTTGTAAAAAGAAGTAGCTAAGATAACACAATAGTCCCAGCAGAGAGCTGCACATTAAGTACCTCACTGTTGCACTAACTGGGGCATCTGGATTCTGCTGAAATATGAATATTAAATGCATTGAACTACAGTGGTGTTCCTCCAGCTGGAAGAGAGTTTAATGTGTCTGAATCTCTGTGTGTCTCCAAGGGCTTGGATCTCACTGGTAAATACAGTCAGTCCTAAGCTGGCATCACAGCAGGGGGGTTTGGCTGTGCCTAAACATCCAAGAAAGCCTTGTCTGTGAGATCCCCATGTTTACTGAGGCAGAAACAAGCACACTGCACTTTCTGACTCCCCACAAGGTGAATATTGCACTATCAGCGCAGTGCTAACACCATCCTGCATTTTGGAGGGGGAGAAGGGAACGACTGATTGGCTGTGAGATCTCCAAAAGAATTGTGTTGTCATCTCCACTCCCATCCTTCCAAGAATAATTTATACACTAGGATAAAATAAAGACTTGCAGATGATATTATTTTTATGAGTATGACAATTTACAGCATAGGGAAAACTGTCCTGGAGCCTAGGAAGGGGCAAATTAAAAATACTTGTAGTTTCTTCCTCCTAAGTGAAATGAATAAAAACAAAAGGGTTTGGAGCAAAGTTCCTCTCCCACACAAGGAAATCTCTGCATGTGATCCAGTGTTGGTTCTATGTAAGGGATAAGCAATCTTGAATTGATTTAGATGTTTCTGAACCCATAGCCCAGCACTTTGTGAGTCCAGCTGAGATATTCATGGCACACTAGTGCTGCTCAGGAATGACAGCTCCACCATTCCTCACTGCACAGGGTTGGTTTGGTGCCTGATTCAATTCAATTCAAACAATTCAAACCATCCCCTCACACCATTTTGGTAGGTAGGGATGGGAGGGCAGCAGCTGCACTGCTGTTTTCTCCTCTCTCACAGGTATTCAGAGATGCTGCTGTGGGGCAGGTTTGGAGAAAAGCTATGGAGACACTGCAGGATGGGGATAAAATCCCAAAGGGTACAGGTTGAGAGGATGGATGTTGTGGTCAGATTCACAATGGAATTGGTTTTGGAAACTGCTGCAAACCACAGAAACCTTATTCTCCAGAGCATTCTCCAAGGAGCGCTCTGTGCCACATGCAAACCTGTGGTTCTGGAGTTCACTCCATGCTCAGACTCCTATTTCCAGAGATGCTAAAGTCTTGCAGGGATCTTCAGGCACCCATCATCATCATCATGTGTCATGTTCCTTAGGGATCAGGGCTTGGGTGAGAACGTGCACAGCGTCACGGTTTAGCTCACATCTGTTAGAAACAATGTTAAGAGTGTTGCACCAGGAAAAGATTAAAGAGATTGAAATGACACAGCCACATCTTGAAATCAAATGACTTTTAAAGTCTGATGGGTTTCTTCTTTCCTGCTCCCAGTCATGGTAATGCTGTAGAATCCTGTGAATTGAGGTTTATTCTCCGTTCTGTGGAATGAAGTGATGCTTGTCTGGGGAGTGGTGGGGCTGTAGTCTAGAACCCAGTGCCAATTATCTCTAGAAATCTGCAGTTTGCACACAGATAAAAGGACTATCTAAAAGATTACAAAATGCAGAATATCAATGCTGCTGCTGTCAGATATGAGGCACAGCTTCCTTTTGTACCTGTATCTTTTACCCTATAGCAAGCTGGTTTTATAAAAAAAGGTTTTATAAAGCAAGGTTTTATAAAAAAAACCCCTTTTGCTGCTTACAAAAAGGGTTTTCAATCCATTCCTCTCCCTGACAGTGAGATCAACAGAACTATTGTTATGAAAACTCCCTTTCCTAATAATACAGCAGCCAGTTTTTCTAGTATGAAAATGTTTTATTTATAAGTGTCTCTTAATTATATTATACACTGCAATGTACTGAGCTGGTGGAATTTTACTGGAGACTTTGGCATTGCTCATGTGTAAATGTAACAAACTAAAGGAGAGTCTAAGCTGGAACAAAGGCCTTGGGATAAGGGCTTTAAATTGAAGGAAGGCGAGTTTGGAGTAGACATCAGGAAGAAATTATCTCCTGTGAGGGTGGTGGTGAGGCGCTGGCACAGCTGAGCAGTTAATAAATACGTGGTAATGTGTAGGGAGAAGCATGTCTGGCTTGTAGCTCCCCGCTTTCTCATGGAAAAATGGGAAAAAGTTTGGGAATTCGGGGAGCTCCGGCGGCCTCCGGCCCGCAGCGCCGTGAGGGAGGCGGGCGCTCCTCCGCGCCGCCAGGGGGCGCTGCCAGGGGGCGGGGCCTCTCCCGGTGGGCGGGGCCGGGGCTCGGGGCCGCAGAGGCGGCGGCGACGGGGCCGCGTCGGGGCTGAGGGGGCTCGGCGGGCTCGGGGGCCGCGGCCGCCCCTCCGCCGCCCCGCAGGTGAGTGCGGACATCGCGGCCACGGTAAAACCCCTGCCCTGCGCCGGCAGGCCCGCCCGGGCCTCGGCCGGTGCGAGCCCGCCCCGCGGAAGCCCTGAGGGGGAAGGCGGCGGAGGTGGGGGGGTCGCTCACTCCCATTGCCGGGCGCTGATGGAGCCGGGCAGGAGGGGCTGGGAATGCGGGAAAGGGTGGAAATGACTCTTTGGAGTTCTCTGCGCCCCTCTTGCACCTGCACTGCTCTAATCTGCGGCTTCTCCACTGGGTCACTCTCACAAAATAGTGCTTCCCTTGTATTAAAAATATTTATCTATAATATATTTAGTATTGAAAATATTCATATTAATATTTAAATGTGGTCAGTGTGACTAAGAGATCGTGTTTATAACAGGTGCAAGTAATAGCTATATGATGTCTCAATATATTTTCAGGGTGTGTTTGTGTGTGGTTTGCTTAACACTGCTTCAGTTTGTGCTGTGTGTTGTATGTTCTCGCAGATTTTGGCCAGGAGCTTTTAGTTCATATATGGCACAGATCTCCTGAAAACAAATTTAATTTGTTCAGCAAAAGAACCGGCATCTTGGTGGGTAAAAGTGAGCAGTTACTAGAAGAAAACAAATAAAAATGGTTTTCTTTCAGTAGATATGTTGCCAACACCAAATTATTTCGGGGAATGCATTTAAAATAATATTAGGTTTAGCTGAGCTGTTACACAGTTTGTTTTTGTGCTGTAGGCCTGTGGCAGAGAGGAGGGAGGGGACTCCATCACCTTCCTCAGTAGTGAGGGCTGGAATGAGCTGCTGCCCAAATCTGTCATGTGCCCTGGTGCTGGGCCCTGTGCTCTGACTCAGGGCACTGAGGAGGCTGGAAAGTGCCCAGATGAATAATGTGAGATTAGGGGTTTTTTTTTAGCTGGATTTGGCTGCAGCTGGTAGGGGATGATTTAGGAAGGCAAAGCTGCCACTGGGGCTTTTCTTTTTGGTAACATTCTGTTGTGATCAGAGCTGAAATCTCAGTTGTACTTTTGAGCATTAAGAGAAAGTTGTTTTGTAAAATTAAGCAGCATCTGTTGTGTCTCGTGGAAGTTGTGGAAGATAGAGTTGAGGGATTGCAGCTTTAACTAAAAGAGTTAAAGACTTGAGGGATTGCAGCTTTAACTAGAGATTGTAGCTTTATCTTGCTGTCTGTACCCCAGAAGAAAAGTAAAACCCGTCCTTCATTGATTTCATGCCGGGTAGGAAGAGCCTGATCAGTTTTGTTTCCCAACTTGATTTGGAAAACTTGTCAGTGGTTGGTGTCACTGATGTAAATGAAAAAACACCAGGAAGGAGCAGTTGAGGTATTGGTGTAGGAATGCTGGCAGGTGAGACCAGCAAAATGATTCTGTCAGTCAGAGCTGGGAACGAGCTGAAATATTTACCAATGCCCCACCGTGTTCCATGTAGTGAGTCATTCTGGCCTCCCTGTACCTGGGGTAACCTTTGGTGTGCCTGGCAGTGAGCTTTTCACTGGGAACAGCTTTGGTGTTCCAGCTCTGCAGTAGTTATGAGAGGAGAGGTTTACTTACAGGTTCTGCAGTTCCCATCCCCACACCCATGGCTTGTTTGATTTTAATGTCAGGAGAGATCTTTAGGAGGATCCAGCCTGGAATTGTAGGTGATGTGGGTTGCAGTCTGTGGCTCCTGGTTAAGCTTTGGAGTGGTGAACTGCTTTAAGGGCAGCCTCTGCTATCAGGCTGCATTCTTTCCAAGATAAGCTGTGTGCTGGTGCTCACTGCTTTCCACACTCAGGCCTGCTCTGTGCACGTGTGGTTCACAAGTCTGTAATAAGAATGGGAAGGACACATGACTTTCCTCTGGGTGTTGCTAATTGAGAGTGACAATTACTGAGCAGGTGCCGTGCTGGTTGTGCTTTTCAAATAAGCAGCAATTCAAGCAGTTTGATGTTATTTAATGGTTTTAGCCTTAATGTGTGATTTTTTTAGAAATCTGTGTCGATGTAATCCCTGCTTTCCTGCAGGGACAGGCAGTGTTTAAGGTCAGGTTAAATATTAGCAAACTATATGTGGTTTGTGTCTTCTATTTATATGTTGGAGAGGCAGCTGTGCAGAATAATACTCCATGGCATTTACTCTTTAAAGACTTCTCTGGATTATTTTTGGAAGTATTGGCGTTTTACTGACTGGCAGTTTTTAGAAAAGGCATGTTATGCATATTTTGTACATAATGAGAAGTGTTATTTCTCAACAACTGGTGGTATAGTGGAGATCAGAGGTGCTGTCAGAACTGAGCAAATCGCTCTCAAGCATTTCACAATGAGGTACACAGAAGTATGAATTACAGTTATTGGAGTCCCTGATACTTACTGAGGTATTATTTCATTTATTTTTCTGTAGCCATCGTGGAACTATGTGGAAATGGGGTAGTGATGATTCTCCTTCCAAAACAGCAGTAAGTACTGAATTACTATTAATTTCCTTTTAAGACTCTCTGACAAGGAGAATATTTCATTTTTTGTACACTAACTATATGTATTTTCTCTTTTATAAAGCAGTTGTTTGACTGGTTCTACCATGACAGTTCTAGGGCTCTAAGAGTCAGGTTGTGTCCTGTGTTCTGATTTCTTATCTCCTTGATGTTTAATCTCTGTGCCTTCCACAGCTGTTGTGCCTGTCCTCACTCTGCTTATCCTGCCTTAAGAAAACATCTGTAGGAGTTACATAAGCTCCATCCTCAGGGTATCTTTGGGTAGAGTAGATTCAATATCAATATTTTATGGGTATTTATTTTATTTAGCAGCGCTGCTGGCTGTCACAACACAGATCAAGGCAATGAGGAAGTTCAGGTGTTCATACCTAGAATGCTTGGGTGGTTTTGCTGCATTTCAAGCCAGGCTTGCTAAGGCAGCTCATAAAGTTTAGAATTCCATGTGGCCTGGTAAAACCAGCCTGCTGTAAGTATGTATAACCCATGGAAGCTTTAGCATTGCTGACTGTTGTAATGAAGTGGGACACGAAGTGCAGGCATGTGAGGGCAGTGCAGTGTGCCCCATTTGGCTGTGGGGGGCACCCTGCATGTCCCCAGGCTGAGGATTCCCTGTCTCTGCAGGCTGCGGGCTCCGGGGCCGCGGGGAGCGTGGGGAGCGCGGCCGTGACGGATCTGACGGAGCAGCTGAGCAGCACCGAGCAGCTGCTGGCACAGCTCAAGGAGCTTGTCAGGGAGAAGGATGCTGAGCTGCGAAGCAAAGATCTTCAGCTAAAGGTACTGAGCACGTCTTCATGTCACAACCATTGTGAAAATCCCCCTTCAGTCCTTTTTGTCACGTTTTGCAAGATTCTGGTCTGCTACAGCAGCTCTGGGATGGTCACAATGAGCTGTTCTGGGCTCTGGACATTGCTGCTTGTTCCCAGCGTGTGTTCTGTCCCAGGACTGAGCTAGAAGGAATTTAGATCTAATATCATGAAGGCTTTTTTTGGGCCTTGTTACTCTTTTTAAAAACATCATAAGATTGATCTCTTCCTAGGAGAGATTTCTTTCTGCCCTTTTTATCTGTGGATGTGAACAACCAAGTGTTAAAATACTGCATGTTTTAAAACTCATTGTGTATTGAGTTCTCTAAAAAAAAATTAATAAGTTTTTACACTTTCATGAAGGTGTCTGTCTTTTTGCATTTTGTAATCTATTTTATATTTTTTAATGAAAAAATAATTGTATTTTTTATGATAAAATAATTCTTTTTTTATAAAAAATAATTCTTGTTTTTTTTATGCAAAAATAATTCCTTTTTTAATGAAAAAATAATTCCTGTTTTTTTATGAAAAGATAATTCTTCTCATTAAAAAGTCAAGCCTAGAATTTGTATAACTGTGAAAAAAATAGGGAAATTTATATAATAAGGTTTTGAATTCCATACAGTAATAATCACCATGTGCAGAAAGTGTAGATAAAGAAGAGAATATTTAAAGAATGAAAATGAAACATTGGAATGTCTCTTCAGGGAAGATATTTTTTGTTAATCACTTCAGATTTCTCCCTCTCTCATTTTTTTTTAATGGAAGAATTGAAGGAGGCAGTTGTCCATGTAGCTAATTTAGTCTGTCCTGACTTTGATGTTTGTAGGAGGAGAAGGAATCTGCTGATGCCAAAATTTCCAAGCTGAAGCTGCAGAACAAAGCCAAGGTTGCATCATTAACCTCGCAGCTGGAAGAACTGAAGAAGCAGTTACCAGTGGCAGGAGGCGTAGAGGCCAAAGCAGAACCAAAAAAGGTAAGGTGTTCTCATATTTGAAAGCAGATACCATTTCTGGGCTGCTGTAGGCTGCTTTCCATGCTGGACTCAATGGGGAAATTCAAATTTTGAGCTGAGTCAGGTTAGGAACAAGGTAGACTGAGTGGGTGCTGTCAGTTCATCTGTGTTTTTATTTAATTCTTGTATTTTTCAATAGAAATCCAGAAAATTGCACCTTCCCTTCAAATTGTTTTAGTAAAAATTTCTCAACCCTTCATCCTATTAGCACCTCTAAGTTTTGACACATGTAAATCAGGCAGATAAGTTTTGGAGAAGAAATAAAAACAAAACCTGTCTTGTTCCTTAGGAAATGTGTAACTCTCCTTACAAGCAAAATGTAAATTAAGTGCTGGAAAGTGACAGGTGTTTTACTGTTAACAAGAGAGTCTCAGATCTGTTTGGAGAAACACAGTTGTGCAAGTAGACTTGTATCTCTTCCGAGCAGGACTTCATATGGCTTCTAAAATAACTTTAGTGAGGCTTCAGTTTTTCAGGGAGATTTGTACATGAAAGCTGTGCTGGAAGGGAAAAGTAACAATCAGTTTGTTACAGTCCCTAGTTTTCCACAAAAATGTGCAGTAACTGTTTATTCTTCTGATCTTTTTTTGGCTGACAAAACATGCTTAGCAATTGGTTTCTTGTAATGGCAGATAATTGCTATAAAACAGCAATTACAACTGGGGAAATTCTGATTAAAGACATGCTTAGGAATGGTTGAATTTACATTTTTCCCCCAGTAGTCCTTTTTCCCTCTGATAGGTATGGACTACACTTGCCAGATTATCTGAGTTTCAATTGCTGGAGAAAGTGAATCTCCTTCCAGTTCACTTTTTAGCAGTAATTATCATGAATAATTTAAATACAAAGACTTTTATAAGCTTAATACAAATTCTGTGCCAGCTTCTACATGGAATATGAAATATAGAAGAGAACTGAAACAGGGTCTGTGAGTAAAGTCTGTTTTTTTCATCAATATTATCAGACTAAGTAGAGGTACAGAATCCAGGAGTTACCTGTTCATGGAATACAAACCTTCCTGTTTTTGCAGGCATCAAAAGATGGAGACCAGGAAAATGCTGCAGCAAATCGAGGGAAAATATTAGTGCTGAGAAGGAGAATTGAAGAGTTGGAATCCCAGATCACACAAAAAAATGAAGAGTTACAGAAAAAGGTGATGTTTTGTATGACATGACTTTTTACCTTTGTGGTGTAGGATTATGTTTGAATATGTTTATTTTAGTAGATATTTAATTCTGTGCTACTGAAGAGCCATTGTGGGAGTTTTCTGTTGAAGAATTGTAATGTTCCAGCCTCAGCAAGGGCAGTGGGAATTGAGCATTCAGTGAGCAGGGAATCCTGGATGAATGGAGAAGGATACACGAAGATGAGCTCTGTGGGTCAATGTTGTATTTAAATCTTGCATTTTGAACAAAAGTACTGCTTTGCTTCAGTTTTACTCATTGAAAAAATAAGTCACAACAGGAGAAATTGTTGGCAAGGGCAGATTTCATGTGGTGGTGTTTTTTGGACATAACTTCCCTGGGGGTGGTGGCAGGAATGGGAATGCTGCAGAGTTTGAGGGGAAAGTTCAGTAAATAATGATTACATTTCAAACAGAACCAGTTATACATCTGATTGTAATTTTTGGAGTAGGCTAACTCAGGCAGTAAGGAAATGATGCAGACCATTCTGTGCTGGAGGTGGAAGCACAGAGCACAACCAATTCTGCCTTTTGACCGCAGGATGCTGAGCTGGAGGCGCAGCGCGGCCGCGGGGCTGACATGGATGCCATGCTGGCAGAGAAGGAGAAGAGGCTGGCTGAAAGGGATGCTTACATCAGGGATCTGCAGGTGGCCTGTGGATCCAGTGATGCTGCCAATGAAATATTCCTGCCCAATGAGGAATTGAAGGTATGTTAGCAGCTCAGGTATAAAATCTCTGTAGAGCTTTCAAGGAACCAATGACTTTGATATGATATGTAGTCAGTCCCTCGCTGAAGTTAATTCATATGAATAAAAATTCTTTACTGACTATCTTAATTTATATATATTTACTTGCTTATTTTGTTCTTACCAGGGAGAGGCTTCATGATTGCTGTATCATTTTTCTGCTAATTGTCTTTTGGTTTGCATTGTAAAGAACCAGCTGGCAGCTAAAGAGTCATCCCTGCAAAGCATGGAGATCCTGGTGCACAACCTTACCAAGAAGGTGGGAGACAGTGAGGAAAAATGCAGCTTGTTCCAGGAGCAGATCGAGAGTCTGAAAAAAGTTCAAAGCAAGGAAAGAGAGCATTTCCAAGGAAAAGAAGCTAAATACATGGAAAATGTAAGTAAATGCAGGATTCCAAAAGTTATAGCCAGTTTTTGGGAAAAGTAGAATACAAGTGTTTGAGGAGGAGGATGCCGTTTGGGCTTAGTTGTTAGAAACTTGCTAGGAATGAACATAAGTGACTAATTAATGTATTTAATGTTACTGGAAGCAAAATTCAGACTTAATTTGGAATCCATTATCTTTCTGTACCTTTAGTTGGACAGTTCAGTGTGGTTTTACAATAGTTTATTGGCTGGTTTCATATTTATTTTCTTTTTGGTTTCATATTTATTTTCTTTTTGGTTTTAGATACGTGTGTTTCAAAATATTATCCAGGAAAAGGAGAAGGAGCTGGAAGCACAGAGAGAAAAACATGAGCAGGAGCTTTTTAGATTAGCTGCTAAGTCTGATGCAAGTGCTGACCTAGAACAGGTATGTTGCTCTGGAAACTCAGCAGCCTGAATTGGGAGTCATGTAATTACTAAACTCTGTGACACAGTTCAAGTGTCTGCTTGGGAGAATAAAAATAAGTCTTTTATAGATTGCTGGATTATTTAACTTTTTATTTTTGGTAGCTGCTAAAGGCTTTGAAACAGAAGCTCCATGAAAAGGAAGAAGTCATGCTGGGAAGGACACAGGTGATTGATGTCTTGCAAAAGGAGCTGGATGCCAAGGACCAGCAATTGAAAGTAAGTGCCATAAGTAGGAATACAGATATAATGTTTGACAATGGTAGGAAAAATACTTTGCATTGAAATTCTAAATGTTTTTGTGCTGGTTTTTTTTTTTTCTTTTAACAGGAGAACAATGAAAACCTGAAACGTCTTCTGTCTGAAAAAGAAAACCTCCAGTCTAAACTGGATGCTGAGAAACATGTAATGAGAGCCCAATTAAAAGACATGATGGAGAAACATGAGCTTGAAATGACAAAAGTTAAGGCGAAATACAATGCTGAACTGCATGAAATTCAAGAGAAACATGAAACTGAGCTGCAAGAGAAAGACCAGGCCCTGGTTCAGCTTCAGAAACAAGTGGCAGAATTGAGTGCTGGTGGACTGAGTAATTCCAAAGAAGTCAAAGATCTGGAATCTATAACCAAAGAGAAGATGGAAGAATTGGAAGGTATCCTATTGAAACAGTTGTCACTGACAGTATTAAAGGTTTCTTTGCCACAGACTTCAATGTGCTTTGAGCCAATTTCATACTTACTGCAATTAGAACTACATGAAAGTTGATGGAATGTTATTGCCACAGTAATTAAAGGGATCAAGTACTATAGCAATGAGGGTTAGAGGATTACCAAGATAATCACAAGCTGTAAATTTGTCACTGTGTCTAAGTCTTATGTTTTTCTGTAAATGCTGTTGTCTTGTGTGTGTAACTTCCGGTTGCTAAAGGAATTACACACAAGGTTTGTATTAATAATCTGTCTACAGTTTAAAATAATTCCTGCTTCTTGTTTCTTAGTCCAAGTGAAATTGAAAACAGAAGAGGCCAGCAAATCTGAAGCCAAGTTTTTGAAAATGAAGGCTTGGTCTAAATCAAGGATCAAACAGCTGGAGGATGAACTGAAAAATGTATGTGTAGCTTTGTGTTTAAGGCTCTGTGTCTTTCTTCAACTACTGTGGTTGGAGTTTTGATTGGCAAAAAGTAAACTGTGGCATAAATAGAATATTAAGATAGTTTACTGTAAGGTAAATTATTTTTAATTTTATTCAAACCTGAATTAAGGTATGAAAATGGAATGGACATAAAGTGTTGATACAAGATGTAGTTTAAATAAAAAATAGTACAAATTACGTTACCAGCATTCAGGAGTAAATTTGTTAGAGAGAGCTGCTGTATTGCACTTTAAATATTAGAAAAACAGCTATTCTAGATACTGCTAAAGAATAAGAAAAAAAAGGACTCAGCTGTGATTTGTTGTGTTTTAAACCCCCATAATTGTATTTTCTTTCAGTTTTCCTCAAAAAACAATGATGTATCTGCCTTAAGCAATCGTGTGTCAGAATTAGAAGTTGAAAATGAAGAACTACAGTCAAAACTTCAGTCATTGCATGAGATTGGAACTCAGAATGGTAACAGAAAATCTTTTGCAGATGATCCAAAGTAAAGAGACAAAAATAAATGATTTGTGTCCTCATTAACCAAATTTGTTGTTTTTGTAGAAGAACTGCTGAAAAAGCTCGAGCTCTATGAAGAGCAGCAGAGGAAGCTGCAGGCTGATCTTGACCAAGTTACAAAGAGAGCAGCTTCACAGGTTGACTTGAAAATTGATTCTCATGAGTTATTGATTAATGGTGCTAATTAGACTTTGAAAAGTGTGTCAGCTGGATTTTGGAGCTGAGAATTAATTTATTGATAGATGGAATTGTCAATGGCTGTTCAGTTGGAGAACATGATGACAGATTTTGAATTACTCAAAAAGATTGATTTCTACCTACTTTGCACACACTTTAAATTACATTTTTCCAAGCAGTTTGCTGTTCATTTAGTTATGTTTAATGTGAGTCATCAAAGTGTGGCTGTTATTTTGTAGACAAAATATTTTTAATACTTTATGAATTTGTGGGACTTGTTGTTCACATAATCTACAATATCTACAATCTGCATTTACCAATTTCATAGATTTTTATTTAAGTTAAATGATGAATTATGCTGGTTTGCCAACTTACAACGTATCTACATTTGCAGAGAGGTGTGGTAAATCTGTTTTAATACAGAATTTCTCTTGTTAGGCCAGTGAATCAGGTAGTGTGGATGAACTGCAGAGTCATCTCTTGGAATGGCAGGAAAATGTCCCAGAGTCAGAGGAGTCCCGGGATCAAGTCCGAGAAGAGAAATCTGCCATGGCCTTGAGAATGGCTCAGATTGAGGAGGAGAGAGAAGGTGAATTATTTTATTTCCAGGCCAGCAGTCCTGTTTTTATAGATCTGTGTGTGTCTGTTGTGCTTCAGAACAAATTGATAGCACACCACCATGACTCATTTCTGTAGTCATAAAATATGTATAGTAAGTGAAATTGCTGAAATTTGCAATTTCTGCTTTTTCCTGTTCCCTTGAGTTTGTTTTTCATATATTCATCTTGTCTTATATAATTTTTATTAAGTAGATGTGCTGTTTATTTGCCATTTGAGCTGCTGCTTTGTAAGACTGCTTGACAGGCTTATTGTGTGCATATGATAAATGATAAAAATGATAAAAAAATGTTATCAATGATAAATAGTTCCCCATTGAAATATTAAAGCTGCCTACATAGAGAACTGGTGAAAGTGTGGGGAACTTTAGGGTTGGTTTGAATTAGAGGAATGAAGGTGGTGCTTAAGCAAAATGTACCTGACATGGAGTTTCTCTTTAGGAAACTTCTCATTAATTCTGTTTAGGATATTTAGTGATCTGTTAGTAGGTGCCACTTGTATAGACCAGCTGAGTAATGCTCACTGGCAGTGGTTGGAGGTGGTTAAAAATATCAAATAATCTACAGAAAATAGCATTTCAAGTAATGTCAAGCTTTAGAGCTTGCTAAATTATTAATTAATCAGCTGATGAGAAACTGAAGTAGCTTCTATTAAAACTTATGAAAGTCTGGTTAAATTTTAGATAGCTTTTACTGCTCTTCCCATGCCATCTGAACTAACTTGCCATTTTTGTCCCCCTTAGCATGGGGAATAATGGCAGGTTTTAATGCACAGGACCTCCCATCATAATTAATCCAGTTAGTTAATTTGAGCCTTCTCTTTTCAATGTGTAGCTGAATTATGTTTCATTTCCATGATCCATTTGAAAGTTCAGCGTGTGAGCACAGAAGTGTTTTAAGGATCACGTCTCTTCTGTTTGAAGGATTTATGCTTTGCTATTGAAAGGGAATAATACCCCTCCATCAAATCTACCTGTTAGCACATCTGTGCTGGCCTCAGAGCCACATGCAATATTAATAACACTTGTGAAATTTCCTCTGCCTCAGTCCAGGTTTAATTGTGCATTTTTTTTTCCCCTTGGGAGTAGCATGATCTTTCTGTTTCTTTTTTCCTGCCGTTCCACCTGGTGAGCCCTGAGCGTCCCTTCCCCCTCCACTCCTCCCCTCACTGCGATCTGGGCAGCCAGGGAGAGCAGTTTCCCATCAGTTTTGTGCATGCAGGTTCCTGCAGCAATGGCCCCCTGCAATGTGCTGTTGCTGATTTCTCCTGCTCTTGCTTCTTGTGGAGAAAATTGCCAACAGTACCTTGCAAGGTTTGCCATTGATGGTTTGTGGATTTTAGCAATGTCTGTAACAACTTTTGGGTTTTAACTTGAGTTTCTCCTGCCTTGCACTGCCTGTTTTCTTCTTTTGTATTAATGAAATCATCTTCATTTTTTCACTCTAGTAACAGCTGACTCCATATTTATGTTTTATCTAGAGACAAATTTCTTGGCTTGCCACAAGTGGTTGTGGCTAAGTAAAAATCAAATTAATTCTTAGTACTATCTGAAATTCAGTAGTATTAAAAAAATAATGTTCTATCCCATAAATTGCTGAACTTGCATGCATTACTATTAGCTGCCAATATTTTAAGCCATGTGTAAGCAATATGTAGCATCAGTAGTGACTCAGGGAAGTACAGACACATCATAATTTGTTATATGCAGTGCATATCTGAAAAAAGGTGTTCTGGGAAGTTTTCCAGGTTTTTACCTTAGATAATTGCAAATGAAAACTTCCTAAGCTGCTGTAAAACATTATAAAATGTATTTACTTACTAATTGTTCTTAAAGCAATGCTCAATTTAACTGGAAGTGTTTTATCACTTCTCTGAGTGTGCTAAATCATTCTAAAGCTCCAGTTTCTGTCCTTCCATTATTCTTGTGACAGTTGTAATTTCATTGTTTTTTTTCATCATCAGATACTTAGGAGCCTAAATATGTTGGGTTCCTATAGTACAGTGTCAGAAGAGGGGTTAAATTTTTACCTGGAATAGATTTTATTCTTTGAACCCTTTAACTGGCAGTTCCTGTCATCAGAGGTTTAAGACCTGTGATCAAAATTTGGCATTTAATTTTACAGCCTTGAAAAAGTGTGTATAATGATAAAAAAATGTGTAAAATCCAGAAAATAAATACACAAGGGTGTTTAAAACACCTATGAACTGACAGTGTAAGAAGCCAAAGTGTAATTGAAATCAGAAGTATAATCCAATTTATCAATCCCACTTAAAAAGGGTAATTTATTTTTTCTTTACCTTTTTTCCCCACTAATCTTTTCTGACAAGACATTAGGGGTGTAATTTTGGAATATTACAGGAAGAATTTTAATTTAGCACATGCTACAGAATTGTGAGTTAAGGAAATCTGTGGTGTGAGTAATCCTTGGCCAACTGAGATGAAAGGAATTGTATTCCTTGTAGGGCTGAATCTCCACATCGTTCCTGGTGTTGACCTTGCAGATGCATTGACATAAATTCTCTGAGTTTTGTGTGCTGTGAGGACAGCTGTGGATTCATGTGGTTAAACCAAAGGCCAAATTCCTAATTATCCAATTAATGTAACTTTCAATTAAAATATGGAGCCACCTGTACTTGCCCTCCCTTTCCCTGGCTGTGCTGTTGTGTCTGCTTTGCATGGAACGTGTTGTTTCCTAATCGTTACCCCAAATGTGTTTTGTTGTATCACAAAACAGATGGGAATGCACTTCAGATGACAAATCATTTCTAACAATGAACAGGATGCATACCTAAGCTTTCATATTCTCAGTTTATTCAGTGTGTTTATTTACTAGTGGTTCTGTATTTGTCCTGAAAAGAATGATGTTACTAATTTATGATAAGATGGTTTGATGCCAGTATAACATGTGCTTGTGACTTCCTCAAATGATCTGGCTTTAGAGCTTGTACTAAAATTCAAGTTTTTATAAAAATGGTTGTGATTGTTGAAGTTAAAAAGTCATCAGCTGTAAAAGCTGTGGTTTTTATCATACAAATTAGATATATTTGAACCTGGTAAATTGAATTGAGATGTAATTTGGCATTTTAATTGATTGGCTTTCCTTCTTAGCATGGTATAACCTCACCCTTTCCACCCTCCTGTATAAAGTCTTCCTTTAGAGCTGATGAAGAAGTGAAGTTAGACTTTGGTTTGCTTCTTCTTAGTGAGATACTCAGACTTTGTTATGTTCTGCATAGCAATGTTGGAGGGAAATCACAAGGTGAACACAGTGGATTTTAATCTTTAATCTTGTTCCTGTCAGTCATTTGTAGGGACTTCACCCTGTCCCTGGTCTCTTTTCATGTAGTAGTGTCTGATATAAATGTAAATGCTTTCCTGTGGCACAAAACTGATTGAGGATGACTGGTTCTTTCCTGGCTGCTCCGATCCAGCCATAGTCTCAGGGCAGCAGGAGCTGGAGGAGGAACTGGCCACAGTTCAAGGAGTGGGCAGGCTGCAGCAGGCAAGAAGAAAAGGCAGTCAGACCAGCAGGAAGCTGCAGGTAGGTTCAAAGAGATGTGAGTTTATTTTTACCTCTCTGTTAACAAAACTGTGGAAAGTACTGTTATTCATGTGGTGCTTTAGTATTTAAAACATTAGGAGCTTAGGAACAGAGGTTGGAACTCAAAACATTGATAAATTTAATGATCATGTTCAGAGCCAGAAGATGAGAAATTCTCACACCTCTTACTCCTTTCCACTGAAAAATCACAAGGTTCTCCCTGGAGTAATTCCCATGCCTGAAGCCACGTGCATGCTTCAGATGTTAAGGCTGTTTTTAGCTTCTATAAAATCTTTACAAATCTTTTTGCTGGTGGAGCTTTACTGAATAATTAGTGCCACTTCATTCAGGTGGACTTCTAGGTAGATGGTGGTGTACCTTGCATGAAAAAATGGTAACTTTTTTGAAAATTAGGATGTCATTGTCCCGTTAACAGACTGTTGGAAGAAGATAATTAGGTAACTGATGCTTCAGAGGACTCAACTTCAGAAATCAGGGCACTAATTAAGATATCCAAACATTGTTATCCATTAGCTTTTCAGATAGCCAAGGGTGATTTTAAAGGCTTGCAGCTATCTTAAAGAACCTGTGGGAGACTTGGCTTTTCTGGAAATAATATCTGGAAGCTGGGCAGGCTGCTCTAGTTCACAGCAATCCCACAGACTTGCATTTAAGTGCCCGAATCAGTGCTGAGTTTTGGGATTTTGGATTGAAACTGTGGTTTTAGTAGCTGAATTATCTTACCCCTGCTTGCTTCCTTCTTTAAGTTAAGCTTCCTTCTCATGTTTTGTGTGTAGGAAGAATTCCCCTTCGATGGCAAACAATGCTTCCAAGAACTGAATGTCACCTTGGATAGCACTGACTCAGCTGAAGGAGAAAACATGGGAGGTTGGTGGCCAGAGTACCCTTCACCCAATGCAGGTGTGATAGCTACTAGACAGTTGATGAAAGCATGCACACAGCATCTGCATTTTGTGTCTATTTTTGTTTTCAAATTCAGCTAACAGCCCATTTGTGGTGTATTCTAATCTTTGTTGGATTTTTTTGGCTTGTGTTTCCTTCCTTTTCGTTTCCAAGCATGTGCGTGCTGGATGAACTGCCTAGTTCTGGCTCACAAGTACAGCATCAATATGGCTGAGCACTGGAATTGGATGAGCTTTGATGCCCATCAGATATCCCATGTGGCAAGATCATGTGTTTGTTTTAAGTTATGAGTTGCTCCTGTGAATGTGTTTCCAGTTTATATCACAGTTATGTTGCAAACCAGAATTCCGTTCCATTGCTGCTTAATTTAAAAATACAATTCTCAGTTTTTAATGCTGATGATTTTATATTAATGGTAAAGATTGCAAATACATCTTATTGTTAAGATGGAATGGGCTCACTTATAAATTGTCAGTCTAGACCAGTTTATTAATAATTACTTAAGGTGTGATCCTGCAAGCACCTGATCAACTTGTGGTTAATGTAACGTGAGCCACACTACTGGCTGAGCCACAACAGTGGTGGCTCAATATTTGAATATTTCTGCTAGGTCCTGAGTTCATGAGCTCTGCAACTTATTTTGATTTTCCAACTGTTAAGGGTACTTTTGCCATCTAAATTTTGGGGATGTAGAGCCTCAGGCATTCCCACTAGAAAATAGGTGAGATTTGTTTGTGCCCAACATTGATGAGAACTTTGAATAAAGCCATTTCTAGACTTTGGGAATTTTGGTGGACTTCTCTTGAAAGAATTTTCCTTCTTTGACCTGAGTAGGTTTACGGAGTGTGGTTGATGAGCTGGAATTGGAAAGAAACCAACTGCAAGAACAAATACTTTTTCTGGAAGAGCGTTGTCAGGATTTGGAAGACAGATTTCAGCTTCAAGGTAGAATGGAGGCTCTCCAGGTGAGCTTTGGAGTTGTGTAACTCTCATGATGCAAGAGAATCATTCTGAGTTTATGTTCTTTCTATCACAGCCTACAGTAAGCTAAACCCATCAATTGGCAGCTGACAAAAAATGGCTGAAACCCAATTTACGCTCATTAATTATGTTCCCAGAGAGTTTGCACATCCTGTATTATGTTTTGAGGCTGAAGCCTGTTGCTTTTGTTCAGCATGTGGAGAATGATGATTAGGATTAAGCTTCATTTGTTCTAGAAACTTAGTAAAAAGACAACATGATTTTCATAATTCTTTGTGAGGTCTTTGCCAGAAAGTCCACAATTAGATTTGGTTATGACTCGTTTGAATTTCCCACTCCTTATATTGCTTAAGTTTCTTTTCTGTAAGAGTGTATTAAATTTTTAAGGTTTTTTAAATTTAATTTTTTATATATATGTACAGATTTTTAGAGAAGAAACTGCTTATATAAAAATGATCCATAATTTTATATAAATAAATACACATGCAATCTAAACTCCTGATATGATCTAGACACAGTTATATTTTAAAACCATTCACTGAAGGCCCCACAGAGAACAGTAGAGTTCTTTTAAAAGGAAAAGTTATTTTTAGTATTGCCTGACTGACAAATTACTGTGGTAATTTGGGAACCATATTTTCACTTAAGTGACACAACTGCTGTTGTACTCGTACTCTTGGTGCATTACTCATAGTTCTTTATCTGCTCAGTTGCACGTGTATAGAAAAGAATGACTGGTTTGAAGATGAGAGACAAGCTTACATTAATTATTGAGACTCTTGTAACAAAGCCTTTCAATACAGGTAACGTTTGGTGTAGAGGAAGAAGGGCAGCTGTTGAGGGCAGTGCAGGTGTGTTCTGTCTCCTCCAAAATGCCACCTTTTGTTCATGAATGGTGACAAGTTTGCCACGTTTGTCCTACTTGCTGTTGATTCTGGATGTGTTTTGCTTTTGGTTGTTGGTTGCTGTTGTACGATTTTTTTTTTTTTCCTTTTTCTTTTGGTGGTTTTATTTTTGAATTGGTGCAGTGGATCTGACTAGAGTAGGAGAGATTTGTGCTGTGTTTGAAACCTCCAAAAGGCTGTGTGAACAAAGTGAAGTGAAGCTCTCTCATGCTTCTCTGGGTGTGATAATGCTCTTCATCATTGCTTTTTTGCAGAATGAAAATGAGCGTTTGCAAACTCAACTCACCCAATTGCGCAACCAACAAATGCGAGATGTGGAAAAGCATCAGATTCTGATCTCTGGCTTGAATGAACAGCTTAAAGGGTAAAACCAAGGTTCTTTACAACACCACACACCATTGGCTTTCTCTGCTTTAAACTTCAAATTCTGGTTAGGCATATAGTCTCACAAAACACTTTTTTTCTCAAAAAAACAATTACTTGGCTCATGTTTCTATTTGCAGTTGTGTTATTTTTGTACTTTGAAGTTTAAGTGGACAGTGTAGAAATAATGGTTCTCTTAGTTTGAGGTTAGTAAGCTTAGAAAACTTAATGCAAGCTTTGTTTTCAACATGTCTGAATATGTATTTTCTTTTCAGATTGAGTGACAGAAATAGTTTCCTTGAAAATTCACTTGGAGAAAGAGAACAAAAACTGGCAAGCACGACAGAAAAGCTGGAACAAGTTGAAACTTTGAGGAAACAGCTTCAAGAAAAGGATATTCTGAACAAAGAACTCGGGGAGAAGTTTGTGCATGTTGAGCAAAAAGTAAGTTAAAATTATAGTTACTATTTCACTTATTAGAACTGATGAGGTTTAACCATAACTTTCGATTTGTGTCCCAACAGAATTATTGCTGTTTTCCCAGTCTGAAAGTTTGTACTTTGTCTTTACAGTTTTGTTCATTTAGTTAAGTTTGTTAAGTAATTTAATTTTGTAAGTAAGTACAATTAAGTAAGTTATTTAATTTTGTTCATTCTTAAAGCTTGGTGTAAGGATTTCTTATACCCAACACAGCTTTGCATGAAAATACTTACATTTTAGTGGGGTGATAAGTTTTTGGTTATGAATTTAAAAGTATAAACTTCACTGTTGTGTGAACTCAATACTATAACTGGTGACATCACAATTTTAATAGAATTCTATGTATTTCTATCACATGAACTTTTACTTCTAATACTAAGCTGAATGAAGCCTTAAAGAAATGCAGTGTGTATGAAGTGGAGAACGTTGAGCAGAAAACAGCCATCAGTGATCTCACGGAAAGAGTCGCTACACTGAAAGAAAAGGTAATTTATAACGGTAATTAATATAAGAGAAGAAATGCTGTATTCATTTTTCATGGCCCATTTAAGTGTCAGCAAAAGTGACAGCATGAGCTGCTTTAAATTTCATACGCTGAGCTTTCTGTTTGTTAAAACAATCTAAAGAAGAGCATCTTGTGACTTTACATTGGGTACAGGCTGATTGTCTCAAATGCTTGTCCTATGTGTAGGGTGTAGCTTCTCCCTTTAACAGGTCTTTGGAGCGTTGTTGTAACATTATTTTCTTGCTGTTTAGACATTGAAACAAGACAGCGTGGTGGAGTCCATGCAGCTGGACCTGGACCAGACAAATGAAGAGCTTGACAAGTTGAATTCAAGCCATTTGGAGGAGAGGTCTCAACTCATTCAAGATCTGCAGAAACGTGAAAGAGAAATTGATAATCTGAAAGAAGCACTGTCAGAAAAAGACAAGGAGATGTCTGTCCTGTCTCTGAACATGACAGAATATTCTGAGCAGGTTATGATCCTGAAGCATCAAGTGCAATGCAAAGAGGAGGAGATGCGAGGTTTGGAAGAGGCTTTATCAAAAGCTGAAAGGGAAATGCATTTGCTGAAGGAAGTACAGACAGCTGATGTGAGAGATGCCAGCGTGAAGATGTCTGCCCTTTCTGAGCAGAGTGAGGCCATGAGAATGGAGCTGGAGAGAGCTAGAGCTGAGAATGAAGCTAAAACCAAAGAAAACGAGGAGTTAATCAGGCAGAGCACTGAGAACAGTGTGACAATTAAGGATCTCCGCTCCGAAATCAAGGCCAGCAATGTTGCGTACCATAACAAGATCACAGAGTGTGAGTCACAAATTGCTCTGCTGAAGGAGCAAATTACTAAATCATCTGAAAAGCTGCAAGAAACAGAGGATAAACAAAGAAAAGAAATGGAACATTTGAAATCTCAGCTTGAGGAAAACAATGCTTTGAAGGAAAAATGGAACTGTTTGCTCAAAGAGAAAGAAAGCAAAGCACAGACATTGGAAAATGAGTTAAAGTCAGTTAAAGATTCATACAACAAACTGGTTTTGGAAAATACTAGAAAAGGTGAAGAGTTGGCTGAATTATCCAGAAAGCTCACAGAACATACTGATCATAAGGAAACAGCTGAAAAAGAGTTGCAAGAGAAACAAGAGCTCATTGTTTCATTAGAGCAGAAACTTGGGGCTTTGGAGAAGCAGAATGAAGAGACTAAACTTAAATTAATTGGGGATCTGAAAGCCAAAGAGACATGTTGCCAAGAACTTAATGACCAGTTAAATGAAATGCATAAACAAATTAAAAAATGGGAGATAGAGACACAGGAGAAAGCTTCAGCTAATAACCAATTGCAGGCAGATCTTGAAGGGAAACAAGAAAAATTGGCAGAGCAAATAAAAGCAAATGAATATCTGAAAAAAAGTATAGGTACCATGGAAAATGAGAAGGAACAGCTAATCAGAGAAAATGAGAATTTGTCCAAACTCCTGGATGTAAAAGAGTGTGAGTTGTTAAAGAAAATCCAGGCTGTGACAGAATTGGAGAATAAGTTATCTGATAGCACTGCTGAGTACGAAAAAACTCTTTCAGTACTAAATTGTGATAAAAACGCTCTGGCAAAAGAGATTGAACAACTGTCAGTAGTTGCCAAGCAAAAGGAAAGTTCAGTTGCAGAACAGCTGGGAGAGAAAACAAAGGAATGTAATGTGCTGGCTGAGCAGTTGTCTGAAAGCAAGGAACAGACCCAACAGTTGCATGAACAAGTGCAATCACTGCTCATTCAGCTGAAGGAGGTTAGAGATGAAGAAATAAAAAAAGAAGAAATGTTAAATAATAAATTATCTGAATGCAGTGGTCTAATCCAAGAGCTCAGCCATAGCAAGGAAAAAAATTTGCTCCTGCAGGAACAAATTCAAAGCATAACTTTGGATTTTGAAACTGCAAACAAGTGTCTAGAAGAGAAAAATCTTCAAAATGATTCATTGCATAAGGAAATGGAAGAGAGTAAGCTTTGTGTTGTAGAATTGCAGGATGAAATAAAAAATCTTAAAGATGAAAAGACTAAATTAACTCAGTTGGTAGAGGAAAGAGACCTGGCTGTGAAAAGTCAGGGTTCAGAACTTGAGAAGTTTCAGAGGCAAATATTTGAAAAAATAGAAGAAAATACAGGGTTAAATAATCAGCTACAGCTATTAAGCAAAGAAATGGAGGTGCTTAGGCATGAAAAGGAGGACTTTTCAAGGTTATTGAATGAGAAGTCTCATGAATGTAAATGTCTCCAGTCTGAAGTTGCTTCAGCAAGGCACCAAGCAGAAACATCAGCTCTAGAAAATAAAAAATTGAAAGCAGACATAGAGACAATTAGTGTTACAGTAAACAAAAAGTCAGAGGAAGTAGCTGCTTTATCTTCACACCTGTCCCAACAAAGTCATAGTATTTTAGATTTGAAGGACCAAATTGACAGCTTGGTGATGGAGAAAGAAAACTTAAAAATTACCTTTGAGGAAAAAGAAAGTCTCCTTTCTGAAAAGGAGGCTTTGATTAAGGAAATGAAAGATAAAATGGCAGGAGAAGAGCGATATGTGGAATTCATTGCAGATCTCCAGCACCAAATACAAACCCTGAACTTTGAAGCTGATGAACTCAGACACACAATGCAGGCAAAAGAAAATGAATTTAAGAGGCAAGCCCAAGAATTTAAGCTATTAAAAGATAAATCTGAAGAGTCTGATGTACTTAGGGTTCAACTGTCTGAGAATATGGAGGTTATTTCTAACCTTCAAAGTCAGCTTAAAAACATGACAGAACAAGCATCCCAGTTTAATGACTCAGTTGCAAAGAAAGATGCATCTTTGAAAGAAAAGGTGGATGAATGCGTTGGTTTAAAAGCACAGCTTTCTGCCCTACAGGATTCTTGTGTTGTGCAGGAGAAGCAGTTACAGCTTTTAGCCTCTGAAGCAGAACAGCTAAAAGTACTTGTTTCAGAAAAAGAATCAGCCATCAACAGTATTTCAACATTCAGTGAGAATTTAAAGATGCAGCTTCAAGAGAAAGAGGCTGAGTGTGGTGTCTTAAAGAAACAGATGGTGGAGCTGCAGGAAATGAAAGATAATTTCCAAAAAGAAATAGAGCATCAGAAGAACGTAATCATTGAGATGGACCAGTCCTTATCAGAAAAGGAATCATCTCTTACAGAAAACAAAAGTCTCCTCGAAACTCTGATGGAGAAAGCAAAAAAAGATGAAGAGAAGACGCATTTAATTTCTCAACTCCAAAGTCAGGTCCATGAACTTACACAAGAACTACAAAACTCTAAAGAGCTAGTCCATGAGAAAGAAAATGCCTTTTTGTCTCTTCAGGAGAAAATTGCAGCACAGTACGACCAGAGAACAGAGTTAAACGTTGCTCTTGGGCACAAAGATGAAGTTATTGCTGGACTGCTTAATTCCTTAAAGGAAAAAGATGCCACTGTGCAGTTGGCAGAGAGCAATGTTAATGCTCTCTCTAGTGAGATTGATGTTCTCAGATCCAAATTAGAAGAAAGTGGAACAGCCATGAAAAACCTCAGTGAGGAATTTCAGGAAAAGAACAGGAAGCTTGATAATCATCAGAAAAAAATTGATTCTTTGACTGTTGAGCTTGACTCTCTTAAAAATGAGCACCAAAAAGCGCTAGACCAAATAAATACCCGGGAACAAGAACTCCAGCAGAAAGACTTGGCTGTGGAGTCTCTGCGTGTGACGTGCGCTGAACAGGCTGAGAAATTGGAATGTCTGAAGTTGGAGTTCAACAACTTAAATTCCAAATCATCTCAAGACTGCCATGATAACACACTTTTAATAAATAGTCTGCAGTGTCAAGTGGAGTCTTTAGAGAAAGAAAAAACACTGTTGCAAGATGATGTTGGTAAACTGATGGCTGAAAACACACAACTTACTGCATCTCAGAGTGATTTGCAAAAGAAATTGGAAGAACTCCGGGAAATCCATGAAAAACTAGAAACCAGTGAAAATTATTCAAGGATGCAGATAGATGCTGTCAAACTCCAGATGAAGACTGAAAAAGAGAAGTTACAGATGCAGGTTAGTGTGAAGGGTGAAGAACTTTCTAATTTAGAACTTAAATGTCAAACTCTAGAACTGAGTCTGCTTGAGTCAGAAAACAAGTGGGTGACAGAACTTGACAGGGCAAATGCACAAAATAATGATCTTACTGAGCAATTGAGCAGTTTAGAATGTGAAATGAAATCAAAAGATAGCAAAATCCAGTCTTTGCAGCAAGAGCTGGATCTTATAAAAGAGCAATTAACTCAGAGCTTATCTCCATTACTTAGTAGTAGGCTTTTAAGTAAAGAAGAGAAGGCACAAATGTCAGATTCTGAACTGCAGCCAACCGATAGTAAAACTCAGTTGGAAAAATTCTCCACTTTGGTAACTGCTATTCTGAGCAAAGAAGCAGAAGGAGAAAGTTTGCAACTGGCACTTCTAGAAAAACAGAAAGAAATAGACAGCATGAAAGATGAATTAAGAAATATGGAGTCGCTTGAGAAGCAGAAGGAGGTGCTGCAGAGTGACATGGAAAAGATGAAAGGCAAGTACGTGTCTGAAATGGAATGTCTGTCAAAAGAAATGGTCTCACTCAAGGAGACAGTAGGCAAACAAGAGTGTCTCCTGAAAGAAAGGGAGGAGTCTTTGGCAGAAATAAATAAGCAGGTGGAATTTCTTCAGGACAAGATGAATAAATCAGAAGAAATGGTAAGAGCTAGTCAAGAAAAGCTGCAGGTTGAAGGTAAAAAAGTAGCAAATCTCCTTGAAGAAATGGGGGAAAAAGATCACCTCATCAAAAACTTAACATCCCAGGTCAATCAGCAGAAGGATTTAATTTCTGGTTTAAGCCAGCAAATGAAAGAAAAAGACTCTTCTGTTACCCAGGTAATGGAATCATTGTCTAATGAAATGCTGCATTTTTCTGAAGAGAGGAGTACGTTAAATGCCAAACTTGAAGACCTTGAAGCTGTTCATAATAGTTCAGTGGCAGAGCTAAACCGAGTATTGCAGGAACTTGGAGATTGTAAGAAAGTCCTGGAACATAACCAGGTTATGTTAAGCAGTAGAGAAGCTGAGGTTAAAGATTTAATGAATGAAAAAGAGGAGATGAAGTGTAATCTTGAGAAAATGGGAAAGGAAAAAGAGAATCTGAAAAAGAAGCTTCAAGCAGCATTGATAGTAAGAAGAGATCTGATGCAAAAAGTTGGGAAATTAGAAAAGAGTGGACAGGAAGAAATAGAAAAAGAGCAGAAAAAAGCAGAGGACCTGTTGAAGCAAGTTAATGAGTTAACAGACAAACTGAAACTAATTGAAGGACAAAATAATGATTTTGAGTCTCATCTTGAAACTTTGAAACAGCAACTTGTAGAAAAAGATGCCAAGATAAGTGATCTGACCAAAACCTTATCTTCAAGAGCATCCTATCTAGAGGAACTTGAGCACAATATTGCAGAACTGAATGATGTCATAGCTGAAAAACAAAATGTTTGTGAGCAGAACCTAAAATCTTTAGCGGAGAAGGACTCTATGCTTGCTCATCTGCAATCTATGCTTGATGAAAGAGCAAGGGCATATCAAGAGGAACGTTCTCAGTTGCTCTTGACTCTTGAAGAGGTGAAGTCTGAACTTAAAAAGAAGGAAGAATTGTTGAAAGATTCCAGTTTAGAAGAGCCTCGTTCAGGTGTTGGAGGTGGGAATGAGTGTCTGAACCCCAGCAATGACCTTAATGCCATGAATCAATTACAAAAAGAAAAAGAAGCTTTACAGAGGGAGCTTTTGTTCGTGAAAGAAGATATGAAAAAATTCCAGCAAGAAAGGGAGGAGCATGTGAAACTGGCAGCAGATTTTGATGATCAAAAAACCCACCTTGAGCAGCTCAGGCAAGAGCATAAAGCACTCTGGGAAGTTCTCCAAACAAAAAGTAAAGAGCTGGGCTTTAACCAGTTAGAATGGAAGGAGCTGGTTCCATTCAAGGCATTGCTGGGAGAAGAGCAAGCTGACCCAAGGAGTCTGGAATCAGACAAACCAAGAAACAAGGTTCGTGTTGCATCCTTGAAAGGGTCAGAAAACACAGTCACTTTGGTGCCAAGTGAAAACATTGAGCTAGAAGAACTAAGAAGTGATTATGCAAAACTTCAGGAGGAAACAGAGATGTTAAGAAAAGAGCTGAGAAAAATACTGGTTGAATTCGGTGATGATAAAGAAGAAACAAACAGTTTAAAGTCTTTGAGACAGGAGGAGCAATGTCAGGGCAGCTTGTTGGAGGACATAAAGCATCTGCAGAAAAAGCTGAAAGCACATCAGACTGAAACCGTAGAGCTCAAGGCAGTGCTTGAACATGTGAATGATGAGAAAAAAGCACTTATTAAAAAAAGTGAAGAGGATTACAGGATGAGCCAGGAGGAACTGCAGAGGTCACGAATTGAAGCTAAGCAGGAGGTTGCAGGAAAGAATGAGGAAATAGAAGCGCTGAGATGTTCACTTACAGATTTAAAAGAGAAACTTGATCTGGAAAAAGAATTATTAAACAAAGCCATAAAGGAGGGCCAGGAAGAAGCCCACCATTACAAAACAGCCTTTGAAGACCTCAAGAGTGAAAAAGAGGAACTTCTCAGCTCTTTGGAAAAGTCCAATGTAGAACTAATTAAGATGAAAAAGGAGGTAGAACATTTCAGTGAAGAAAACAAAAATCTTGTGGCAGAGCTATGTATGCTGCGTGAGAAAGCTGAGATGAGTAAACCTGTGGTGTTGGGCAAAGAGCTTAAGGAAGGAAATGTGACTGAAAAGGAATTGGGAGAGGTTGGTTCAGAAAGTAATTCCCTTCAAGAGAATTTGGAAAGAAAAGTCACTGCTCTTCAACTATCAGAGGTCGATTACTCTGGGAAAACTAAACTGAGAGAAGCAACAGAATGTGAAATCCAGAAACAAATACAAACAGTGGAAGAGCCACTGGCAAAACCTGCAGATTTAAATGATTCCAAGGCCCAGGAGCAAAGAGCTGTAACAGAAGATAGATCCAGAGAACGCCTCCAAAGGAAATTACAGGCAGCTTTAATTTCACGTAAAGAAGCCCTGAGAGAAAATAAATCTCTAAAGGAGCAGATTGATCAGCTGATAATAGAAAGAGAAGAACTAATGAACAAGACAGGAATGCTGGAGCACTTGCTAGAGCTTGGCAGAGAAAAGCAGAGTTCAAGTGCTGTGGCTCCGTTGTCCGGAGAGGAGAGCCTTGCTTCGGAAAATGCGAGGCTGCTGACCGAAAATGAAAACCTCACTGCAGCGTGTGAAAGTCTGAAATCCACCATGGAGTCCATAGTTCAGGAAAAAGAGGCCTTTTCTTTCCAATTAAATACCTTAAAAGATTCTCAGACAGTTGAATTGACAGGATGGAAGGCTAAACACAGTGAATTAAAGCAGGAGTATGAATCGCTTCTTCAGGCGTATGAGAACATCAGTAGTAAAGTGGCAGATATGAGGCAAGTCATTGATGTCAGTAGGAAAGAGAAGCAAGAGGCTGTTCAAAGACTCAGGGAAGGACAGTCTGAAAAGGAGGCTCTGCAGAAGCATTTAAAAAATCTCCTTGATGAAAATGAAGTTATTAAGAACCAGCTGAAACAACTCGGTGAATCCAAGAAAATGGAGGTGGAGGAGTTACAGAGCAAAGCAGAAAGGCAGATCCGTGAGCAGGAGGCCAGGATGCAGGAACACCAGGATCGTCTGTGTGAGCTCACTGAGCAGAACCATCAGCTGATGGAGGAGAACGAGCAGCTGAAACAAACCTCTGAAAACCTAAAGCAGGCTTTAGAGAAAATTCAGAATGAGAATGATGTCCTTCACAATAACATCACTGTAACCAAAGCTGCACTGGGAGAGCTACAGGTTCAAATGGAAGTGTACCAAAATGATACACAATCCAAAATCAGTGATGCATTATGTGAGAATGAATCACTTTTAAAGGACATTAATGTGTTAAAGAATAAACTCTCTGAAAAAGAGCAAGCTGTGCTTGTCCTAGAACAAGAAAGAGAATTAATTTCAGAAAAAGCACAAGAAACTGAGAAATCTTTGCTCCACAAAACTCATTGTCTAACAAAGCTGGACACGGAATTTAAAAGTCTAACACAAGAAATTGTTAATCTAAATGAAAAAGTTAAGATTTTAGAGGATGACAAATGCCTGCTACAGGAAGAATTAGAAAATGTACAAGAAAGTTCTTACAAAGTAAAGAGTGAGAGAGAATTTCTTGAGACAGAATTGCTTAATCATGTAAAAAAAGTTGATCATCTTACTGATAGGATGAAATCAGCACAGGTACAGAATAACTTGCTGTTACAGCAGCTGGAAGAGTTAAAGGCAGAAAAATCTAATGCTGTTAGAGAAAAGGAAGAGCAGCAGCTCCATCTTGTAAAGATATTTGAGGAAAAGGTGAAAAGTGCTCAGAGGGATAATAATGGGACTAAAAACAAAACAAAAGAATTGCAAGAACTCTTAAAGGAGAAACAGCAAGAGATCAACCAATTGCAAAAGGATTCTATAAAGTTCCAGGAGCTGATCCTGGATTTGGAAAGATCTGTGAAATTGTCACAGTCAAAAAATGAAAAATTTGAAAAGGACTTAAGTAATGCATCAGAAAAGCTGGCAGAATCAAATGATGAAATACTTCATCTCAAGGGAAAGCTTACTGCACAGATGAACCTGTTGGATCAATCAAAAAGGGAAGTGGACAGGCTTAAAGATGAGAATCTAAACTGGAGGAAAGAACTTCAGAAGAAGGGAGATGAACTGCAGCTTCAGAAGAGAGGATACGAGAGAGAATTGGAATTTCATCTCCAGCAGCTGAAATTGCTTCACAAAAGTGAAATTTCGAGCCTGGAGGAAAGACAGAGTGCACTCCAGAGAGAAAAGGACCGGGTGATGGGTGAGCTCCAGGGATTGCAGGAGGAGGTCGGCACCAAGGACTCTCAGAACAAGCAGCTGCAGGCAGAGCTGAACGCAGCCCTGGCACGCCTGGCTGCTTTCACAAAGTGCATGTCCTCCCTCCAGGATGACAGGGACAGGGTCATCACCGAGATGAAAACCTGGGAAATGCAGTTCAAAGAGGCCATCCAAAACAAGGAGAAACAGCTGGAAGACAGTAACAAAAGAATAGCAGCCTTGCAAGATGAATTGAAAGATAAAAGGACTCAGATTCAAGAACTAAATATCAAATACTCTGTGGTAGAGGAAACAAAGGATGAACTGTACTTGAGGCAAAAATCTGTTGATATGCAGCGCTATGAAGAGCTCTGCAGGATAAAGGAAGAAAATACCTTCTTTTTTAACAGACAACAAGAGCTGGAGAGTGTTCTTCAGTCCAAAGAAGAAGCTTTGCAAGCACTCCTGAAAGAAAATAATTCTCTAAATCATCTCATAGAGAATAGTAAGAGTGCAGGAAGAGAGATAAAAGCTCTGGAAAGTAATTTTACGAGACAGGAGCAAGAATTGCAAGAGCTTCTAGCAGAGAAGGAAAAAATGAATTCTGAATTGCAAAAGCAGATCACCATTTCTGAGCAAATGAAGGTCATGCTAAATAATAAAGACAAAGAAATTTCCTTACTCATTTCTTCAAAAGGAGATGAAATTTCAGACTATCTGATTCAGGTACAGACTCAACACAGGAATCAGATCCAAGAGTATGAACTTCAGGTAGGGTCTCTGCAGGTGGAGAAACAACAAGCTGAGGAGTCCTGTCAGAGGCTGGAAAACGAGCTGAGAAATCTCCAGGTGAAAGCAGAAAAAGCAGGTCAGGAGAAGGCTGTGATTGCCAGTGAAATAGATGCCTTTAAAAAGTCCATGTCATCTCTCCAGAACGACAGGGATGATCTTTTTACCAGATACAAGGAGCTGGAACATCTTCACCAGGATGTCTTAAACCAGAGGGACAGTCTCCTGCTTGGCAGTGCAAGTGAGACTAATTCTTTGAAACAGGAATTAAGGGTCCTCCTCAATCGGATTGATGATCTGCATTCTGAAAATGCAATGCTGAGTGCACAGCTGATAAAATACAGGGAAGATCTAAACCAGGTTTTATCTCTGAAAGACCATCAGCTGAAGGACTTACTTAAGCAGAAATTGGAGTGTATTAAAAGCCTTGAGCATGAAAAATATGATCTTCAAAAACAAATAAAAGAGATGCAGCTTTCCACTGAACTGCAGAAGGAGGCTGCTGTGACTTTGGAACAAGAGAATAAAAAATTGGCATCTAAAGTAAGTGATTTAGAATCTCTCATTGCATCACTAAACAAAGAGAAGCTTGTTTCGGAGTCTGGAGAGAAGCTGCTAAGTAGTGAGAGTATTCAGAAAAAGGAATCCAATGGGCAGCATGGAGGAAAGCTTCAGAAAAAGGTTCAGGAGCTCCATAAATCCAGAGGCAGAAATGCAGATGAGGAATACAGTGGGACTCTTTTGACACTTGAGGATGGAGATGAGCCTGATGCTTCTGCAGAGAAGATGCTGCTTGAAGTTCAGTCTCAAAACAGGGAGTTGAGATCCCAAAATGAGGCCTTTGGGAAGGCAATGACTGCTCTGCAGAACGACAGAGATCGAATCATAGAGGACTTCAAAGTTCTTCAGAGCAAATACACCTCTGAGCTCAAGACAGAAAGAAAAAAAGGAGATGAACTTGCAGCTGAATTGGAGGGATTTAAATCCCATCTCATTAGTATCCTCAAAGAAAACTCTCTGGTGCATGGGGCTGGCCTTGATGCTGCAGGCCAGGTTAGCCTTGCCCGGGTGGCTGATGACTTTGCAAGTGTCTGTAGGACTTTGGTCGCTCGGGAGCTGGAGGTGAGCAGGCTCTCAGCCGAGTGTGGGAGTTATGCCCAGCAGATGGAAGCCTTTGCCAAGGCCATGGCCAGTCTCCAGGATGATCGAGACAAATTGCTGCAGGAGCTCAGCCATCAGAAGGTAACTTCTGAAGCTCACCAGGGCACAGCTTCGTTTCCCATTGATTGCAGCAGCATCAATGAGAAAAACACTGTTAAAAATAGTTTGGATGTGCCTCAGAACAATGGGGAAACTTTGGTAAGTTGTAATTAGCCACATGGCTCTGTGATTTTATTCTTTGTGCAGAAAATGCTCAGAGGCATGTTGGATTCTGGAGTTTAACTTTGTGGATTGTGTGAGTGCTAAGCTAGCACTGTGTGCCCAGAGGAAGTGTGTTTACAATTTTGGGAGTTAAGGTAATTAATATGTTAAACAAAGCAAATAGGGAAAGCCTTTGTCTATAATTAGAATTTTAGTTCTAATCAAACTTCACCCATATAGTTTTCATTCCAGTTCACTAATGATGTTTATTAAACCTAGGCTAAAGAAGGAGCCAACCTTGCAGCTGTTGAAATATCCAAACTGAAGACCAAGGTTGATGATCTGGAGAAGGCTTTGCATCAGACAAAAGCCTTCCAGGCAGAAACCGAGAGAGAGATCACATCATACCAGAACGAGCTGGCTGGACTTAGGTATAACAGTGCAGCTTTATCCTCTTCATTGATTTGTATGGAATATAGAATTATTTAACATCTGGTGTTTTATGTTCAGAATGGAAAAGAACCTGCTCCTGTCTGAGTCCCAGGCACTGAGGAATCAGTGTCAGATCACGGTGGCTGAGAAGGACCGGCAGATTGCAGAGCTCCAGAGGCTGCAGCAGGACGTGAGTGGGAAGAGGGCACTCCCTGCTGGCAGCACTTACCCAGTCAAGGTAATAACATGGAATGTAGCAGGAGTCTGAAGTGGAAGGTAGCAGCTTATTGTCTGAAATTTGCAGCCTGCTTCTCCAAAGAGCAGTCTGTAGTAATCCTGTAAATTATTGTCTTAAATTGGTTAAATCCAGAATATAAAAGGAAGAAGTTGAAAAAAATTCAATGAGTTTATTTCTTTCAGGTTTATTATGGCTATAACCCATTTTCAGGGACAGGCTTTTTAAGAGGATTAAAGAGTTGGTGGTTTACATGGACAGCAGGTTTCACAGTTTGTATAGTTGATGCAGAGAGATTAATGAAGTTAATGAAGTTCTTTCTTCAGAGCCTAAATCCATGTTACTGCAGATTGGACTAGGACTAACTGGGGGAGAAAGGGGAATCAAGTGTTCCTGTCCTTTCCCTGAAGCAGCTGGAGCTGGCTTCTGCCAGGAACAAAATCCTGGGTTTAGAAAGGCAGCAGCTGACACCCAGGCTGGCAAATGCTGTTTTGTAAGGCTGTCATGAAGGATTCAAGGAAAGTGCTATTTTGGAATAGTATTCTTATTTACCTTTTCTGTGCCAAATGAAGGAAGCAGTATTCATTTTAATTTCATTAAAACAAGCATTTGAGTTGAAGTTTGTATGCTGTTCATTTTCTGTGATTACAATCATGAGTAAGAGCTATTGGCCAGTAATATCTGTGGGTAATGGAGTATTTTATGTGGTAAAAACCTTTTATTTCATGATTGTTTGGGTGAATAGATTTCATAAAGCATTAGAGATGGCACATATCCCTCCCTTATTAGAGATTAATACCAAAATGTTGAGCTGCCAGAGATAAAGAAGGCCAAAGTTGAAAATTGGTAATAACATTTTTTCTTTTCAAAATGGATTCTTTTGGCTTTACCTTAATATTTACAAAACAGTTGTTTTACGAGTCATGAATACAAGACTTTATTAGCTTGAAAATAATTTTTGAAAGATGTTTTATATTAATATTTTGCTATTTTTCCCCTTTTATTTTTGTGCTTCACATTATTTGCAAAATAAAAATTAGATTGGGTTGCCTTTTTGTGGTAATTTTTTTTTTCAATGCAAATATTAACACTATATATATGTATAAAAAAATCCTGTATTTAAAGTGTCTTTCAAATGTGGTATTAAGTTGTGAGAAGAAAATAACGTGAAAAGGGAATTCTGTAGGTTATATTTAGTGTTGGGGCTGTGGATTATTTAGAGGACTCCTGTACCATTTACCCTGAATATCCTGATATTTTTAAGGCTTTGGAAACTGCCTCCCTTGTTGGAAGTGCAGATGGAGCAGAGGAAATGAAACATGTCGTGGCTGAGAGGAACCAGCTGCAGGCTGAGCTGCAGCGCTGCCTCCAGGAGATGCAGCAGAAGGACCTGCACTTCCAGCAGATGAGTTCCAAGGTAGCTTGCAACAACAGCCCTGATCCTGAAAAGCTCCTGTGAATCTGGGCTGGCCTCATGTTGGATTACTGCTGAAGTGGTGGTGTCTTGCATGATTGAATGGTATTTTACCTTGAAACATAGCTATTTAAAAGAACTCAACCTGGACATTCAAATTAAATGTCAGTTTTCTTTGTGCCAGGCTTTCCTGACTTGGTGTTTTTCTGAGAGGTGTGTTTGATTCTCTGAACTTCTACTCACAGTCAAATATTTTTCATTAGAGACAGAAACAGATGTCTTAGTTGGAACAAGATTTCAGCTTCTGCTTTAGGTGTACTGATGGCAGGGGAAATCACTGCTCAGCTTTCATTATTTCCTCTGCCCATAAAACATCTTAAATCCCAACTGAAATATGAGCTTGCCAAAAAGTGGATGCAATTTTGAAACAGCAGGTCTCAAATCTGCAGGGATTTCCTGGGAGAGCTAATTTTAATGACTTTGATGTGAATTTCTCTCAGGTTGTGCAGTCAGCAGAAGAGAATGCTGTCCTGTCTGCCCAGCTGAAGACTCTTTCCCAGACTCTGAGGGACAACCAGCTCCATTACACTGATCTGCAAAATCGTTATGTGAGGCTGGAGAGGGAATATCAGGCAATGCAAGTGACAACTTTCCAAGGCTCAGTCCAGGTAAACAGATACATGGAAAGGTTCTTTGGTGTCTTTCTTCTGTGCTTACACTTTTCTGGTTTTCTTGAAAGTACTTTTTGTTGTAGTGACCCAGTACTTTTCTGGCCCGTGACTGAAGATAACTGTCCTTGTTGTTGTGAAGCTGCTCTAATTTGACTTTTCATTTAAGGAGGCTGTTTTATGTGGTTTTTTTGTTTTGAAACATCTTTTTTGAGTTGGTCTGCAGCTGGCAGAGATAACTGTATGGTCACTCCTCAGTGGATCAGGAAATTTAGTGATGATTTCACATCAGTTGTAGATCCCTTTACAATATTGAGTAATATTTTCAGAAGTGAGATCTACATCACCAGTTCAGCATTTCAGTACCCTTTGCCAACATCTCATACACATTTGTAAGATTATTATTTGGGGTTGGACCTTGATGATTTTTAAGATCCCTTCCAACCCAGTCCTTTATGATTCATCATTATTCCTTTATTCTTAAAAAGCTTTCCTGTACTGCCTTAGTTATTCATTAACAATCTTTAAGAGAACACCCTGAAATAGCATATGAATGCATACAGAAAACAACTGTTGCTCTCCATAAATGGAAATAAAAATAGTTCTTGTTTGGAAATCCAAACAAAAACTGTAAATTAAGAATAAATTAATAACTGTCTTGCTTCTGGAGTTGTTCATGTGTAGATGTATTTATTTTCCCCTCAGACATTGTTGAGAGATGGAAATGAAAGCATTAAGTGGCACAAGTAATTATCTCTTCCACTGTTTTGTGGTGCTTATGGCTTCTGTAATTGAAATAAAGACTTGGCAAGTAGAAAAATGGTCGCTTGTTTGGTTTTTTTTCCCTTAATATTTTCTAGGATGAAACCAGAGCAGAAGTTCCCCCTGGAGCACCACGGGAGAGATCTGGGATTATTGTGGAGACAGACAATATGGAGCTAAATGAGCTCAGGAAAAGGTCAGGACTCAGAGCATGTATTAGCAATATTATTTTCCTGACAGCTGTGTTGTGAGTGTGAAAGTAATGCTTTTCTATCCCTCTGAGGCATTTGTGTGGAGATGGAGAAGGAGTGGATTTACAGTGGATTACATGAATCATAAGCCATATTCTTGAGTTGTTATCATCTGGTAATACTTGTGGTTTGTATCTGTACATAAATATACTGATTATTGGTGGCTTTATCTCAATATTTAAGCTGAAGCATCTCATTTTAATTAAGTCTGTCACTAAAAGGAAGATGTCCTAATTAAAAAAAGAACAAGTAAATAATTCTTTGAGTCCATAAAACATTGATTTCAGGTTTTATTTTGTCCCAGGCTTGCAGAGTCTGAGCAGCAGTATGAGTCAGTGCAGCAGAGTCTCTCCCAGCTCACAGAAACACTGGCAGAGGAGAGGAGGAGGAGAGAAGCTGCAGAAGAGGCTCTTGGACTCTCTGAGGAGAGAAGTAACAGGTAAAACAGAGACTATTTGTTTACCTTTTATTTTTGGTGAGATTAGTGGGAGGTTTTCCTGTTGGTCTTTGAGTTTTTTGAGATACTACTTCTAATAATAATAAACAAACCTGTGTGTGAGCCCACAGTGCCTGAAGTAGTGAAAATCCATGTGTTAAAAAGCTAAGTTAATCACTAGATCGAAAAAGTGTTATAGGCTTTGGGATTTTTTTTTTCTTTATTTAATTTCATCTGTTAGTAGTTGGTGCTATTTCTTTTTTTCCAGGTTAGGAAAACAATTTCCCATATAACAGCTTTAGCAGAGCCACTGGTTAGATTGAAAATATCATTATGCACCTGCATAAATCAAGGGTCCCTCACCACCATCACCTGAAAATCACTGTTCAGTCAGCTGGTGATGGTGGGGATTAATTCTGAATAAATGAAGCACCTTGAGAGTAGATTGTAAATAGAGACTGAAAAAGACCTGGCAGCATAGAGTGAGTCAGCATTTTGTGGGCACCTTCCCTTAGTCATTTAAAGTATGCAAAATAATGGCTTTTGTGTCAATTCAGTACTTAAAAGAGGAGATAATTCAGCAGTGCATGTCTCTGTGCCTTGAATTTTTTTCTAGATTTGAAGTAGACAGTTACAGGTCTGTCCCCAGTGACTACACTGTCCAGATGGAAGATGAGGAGGAGAGGGAAGCCTTAATTATCAATCCCAGTGAACACGTTGTTGTGAGAAAGGTAAGGGAATGAAAGCCTTTAAAAACCCTCAGCTCCTTAAAGGTGATGGCAAAACATCCTTCATTTCTTTCTGTGGGGGCTGTGAGTCCAAGACCAGCAACTGTGTAAACCATGCCAGAAAACACACTGCATATGTCCAGGTTAAAAATGTATGTAATCTTATTTATACTACACATGTGGCCATTAAATAAACTGTGTCTGCATTTAATTATGCATGCCTAAAATGCAGTATGCATGTTGGTGTGTGGAGTTGCATAATGCACAGCTTGGATTTATTCCTTTCCCCTCTCATTAGTGCTGGGTTTGGGGCCTTTCAATCATTTATGCTTTGGTATTTGGCGTTGGTTGTGTTTGGGGTCAGTTGCTGTGTCAGAGACAAAAGGTTTGTAGTGCCTCAGAAATCCAGAGATCTGGTTTGTATTCCTGATTCTTCCTCTGGTAACTTTTGTCTCTTCCCCAGATGAAAGGAGGAGCCCTTTCCTTGCGCCGCTGGCTCCGGGGGCGAAGCCTCTACTGCTCCAAGCTGCTGACGGCGCGAGCCAAATCCCGCTATTTATTCCTCACCTACCTGGTCACACTACACCTCCTTGTTGTCCTGTGCCTCACTGGTGTGCTCTGAATGCCCTGCCCTCCCTGGGAGGCTCCTTTCCCTGTGGGCAGTGCCAGCCCCGAGGCTCCTCACATGCTGCTCTCTGCTGTGCACTGGACACAGTCCTACAAATCCCTGGGACACTGCCCCCAACCTCGAGCTTCTCCAGTGAAACTCCTGCATATCACACTTGCTCCAAAGTTGACTTGAATTGCTCTTTTACAGTGGGATATTATATTTGTAAGGAGAAAATATTCCCCTCTGCCCTATAAGGAAACTGCTGCATACAAGTTATTTAATATCGTTCGTGGGTACATAATGGTGGATTACTACTGAATGGGTTGTAAATGATATCTTTTCTATACAAATTTTATTTTAAGAGTTAAACTATAAATTCTAAAGGAATATCAAACTATTACTGTATATTGGCTTCTTGATTATAACAAGAAGTTTTATGGAGTGCAATAAAGGAAGAACTACTGTATTTTTGATTTTCTTTGGTTGGTTAGGTGTTTTTTCTTCTTTTTGGCTGAAAATAAAAGAATTAAGAAGGTTTTTTCCCATTAAGTTTGTAAAGGAATCAAGATGCACAGATCTGTGTGTGGTAATGAGGTAAGCTGATAATTAAAGATTGAGTAAAAATTCACAATTGAGGTGACATAAATATTTCCAACTTCTTATATTCTTTTTGTAATTTTTTAGTTTTTATAACTTGTGGAGGGTTCAATATTTTTTAAATTTCCTTGCTCTTTTCTTGGTGGAGCTTAGTTACTGCCTGTCTTGGAGGCAAAATGTTACTCAGCTGCAGAACACATGAAATTCAAGCTTCTAAAGACACAACCTTACATATTTTACATGTTTCAGCTTCAAGGTACAAACCAATAAATTCAGCTAAGAATCTTGTGGGAAAAGGAAAACCCAGTGAAAATGAAAAAGGAAGGATTCCATCGGTTTTACTGATGAGCAGAACCAAGGTTGACTTGGAGATATTTTAGTGAAGTGATTTATCTGCTAAAGAGGTAGTTACTGCTGCAGGTAAATACTGTCAACTACCTTCTTTTGATGGTCTTTAATATTTCTTAGTCTGGTAAAGGTGTGGATTTTTATAGAAATCAAATATACTCTGCTATAATTGATTTTTTAAAAATAGTGATGGTTCCTCTCCTTTGAGTGTCTGATTCAGTCCCTGTGTTCAGCCCTGGTGTCACCCAGATACTGAGACAACTCATGAACACCAGCTGCAGTGGGAGCACGAGTACTGATAATCCCTTCCCAGCCTGAAAATGGGTGTTAGCAGAATGGGAATGAGCTTTTCTTAGCTTATTATGTTATATTGAAGCAGAGTGTTTTCCAAAGGCAACAGTGGCCCTTCAGTCCTTCCAGTCTTACCCATCCAGTGGGAGGGATTTTTGACCTGGGGGGAGAGAAAACAACCCTCTGTCCTGAGGCTCAGTGAGTGGGAAGAATCCAGAGGTGTTTGAAATTCTGTCCTGCTTTCTTCAGGCCTTTGTGCTGTCACTGTGATAAGCACAAACTGGGAAAAAAGTCAAATGGCTTGACAAATGTGGATATCCTGTGCACTCCATTCCAGAGGCTGATAAAAACGTGCTGGGAGGTGAGCTCATGTCATTTAGGAAGCAGCTTTCCCTGGGTAAGTATTGCCCTGAGATTGTGCTCCTGCTGCTACAGTTCATGATTTAAATGCTTGGCTTCACTTGGTCTGAGATCAAGCAAATTGAGGAAATTTGTTTAAAATTCTCTACCTTCAAATTCCAGTGTCTCAGCTGATGCAATTCCTGAGGTATTTAAGACCTGAATTTCCCTCTGATTGGTGATGTTGGAGCCAGAGTCGAGTCTGGGTGCAGTGCTGTAATGCTGGATACTGCTGATAAATAATGGGTTTATTGCAGTCCAAAGCCTTTTCCTGAGGGTTTTTGGAGAAAATAATTCATGGCAATGTGAATGAATGTTCAAACCCACCAGCTTCTAGAACTAAGGGATAAACATTCCCACAGATGATTCCCACATTAAAGCTCTTTCCAAATTTATGTGATAAAATCAATTTCTGCCTTGTTGGGGACAAGAACTTTGCTGGACAAGTGCTGCTTTTCATTCCTTTCCCATTTCTGGAGTACCTTTCCTTACAGAGTAAAGTTGCCAAAGAAGGGAAAATAAAATCTTCTATCAACTGTCTGAAGAGGTCCTAAAAATAACCTATAATGGGGCCTGCCCTTGGGGAGGGTTTTGCCATGAATTTCAGGGACTTGGAGGTGTTGGCCAGCTCCTGAAGCTGAGGTGTTGCTGTGCCAGCTGCCTCCTGTTCTTTTTCCCAGAACAGGCACTTTCCTAAAGTGTTTGCCACTTACTAATATGGAATAGGTCCTGCAGTGAGCTCTCTGCATTAGAGTGGCTGCCACTCAAAACCACGTGGCAAATGCTTCCCCAAAACTCTTGCTGGGGGTTATTTTTAGTTGGTCATTTGAGATTGATGATCAACCTCAAAAAAAAAGAAAAAAGAAAAAACAAACCCAGAAAAACCCAACCAACCCCCTCCCCCAAAACAACAACAACAACCAAACAAACAACAAAAAAAAACCACACAAAAAAACCCCAAAACACACAAAAAAAAAACCAAAAAAAAACCCCAGCAAATTTCAATGTTCCATGAGGGAAAACTGCAGTCTTTGAAGTAACAGGTGGTTTTGGTAGTTTATTTGCTATTAACTATTAATGTAACAACAGCTGGTATGTGCATACAATTAATTAATTTTAAGCAAAGGAACTTTCTAGAAGATAATTTCCCCTTGGGAGAGGGGGGATTTATGCCTGGGTCCCAGTAGAGCTGAGTGTGTGTCCTGTGGCTGAGCTTGCCCATGGACACAAGGCCAGTTAACAGGATCACAGGACCCTGGGGGCTGCAGCAGGAGATTTCCCCTCTGGAAGAAACAAAAGGCTGCCAATGTCCTGATTAATTTGCTTTGTGAAATCCTATCCAAGTGGGAATTGATGTGGATACTTCACATGCGTGGTAAGATCCATTGACTTTGCTGGTTAGGTTTATTCTTTCCCAAAAATATTGTGTTTTAATGATATGAAGGTGTTTTGGGGAAGAAAAAGTCCCCCCTGTTGGAATGTATTCATATTGTGAGTCAGATTTTGATTTTTCTGGGCTGTCAAAACTCTCCCCTGAAGTTCTGTGTGATGAGTAACATTTTACCTCACATGTTGTGATAGTATTTGGGGCAGTCATGACAGACTTCCTAATGCAAATATTATAAACTTGGTAAAATCAGTATTTCATTATTGATTTTTCTTTTAGATGGTCTCCTTTATATTAATGAGTTTTTCAAAACCATTTGACTTACACCAAGGAGGAACCTCACTGTTAAAAGGCAAAACAGTGGAATTGCTTAGACAGAGAGAGCAACCAAATAAGTGAATCTAGAGAAATAGCATCTTTTCCACCTCTAATTCCTTCCCTTTTTTCCTTTGTGCAAAGCCAGAGGATCCATTCCTTGTGGAGAACCATGAGTTTGCTGATACTCACCTTGCCTGGGCTCCTTGCACAAGCACAAGCAGCACTTTTTTAATTTTTGAAGCTGCCTTGGTCTTTCTGGAGGGTTTCTGGAAGGAATTATTACAAAGTGGCTACCCACAAATTCACATTTTAGTTCCTTACATGTTTGGGTGGGGGGACATTCTGTGAGGGCAGGCACAGGAACAGGGTTTCACAGGAAGTTTTAAGTTCAAAATGGTATTTTGTCCCTGATGTTCCTGACAAACTGCACTAATACTAGAATAATGTCCTTTGCAGGGTGTTATGGTTGGATTGGGTCAAAAATACAGCAAGGTAGGGGATGAAGCACAGAGTAAAAGAGGCATCCTGACACTGGAACATCCCACTGAGTGTGGAATCATCATTAACTGGGATGATGTAGGAAAGGTGGGTGTTTTATTTGTTTTTATATTTACACATACTTGGCAGTCATGAAGTTCCTACTGAGGCAGAACATTTGACAGTGATAGAAGCTAAAGTTTAAAAAAAAAATGCAGGTTGCAATTGATCAGAGGTGAATTGGAGAAATATTAAATTCCTGAAATTGGGAACAAAGCCTGGGAAGTGCAGGGTGAAGGGTTATTTTCTCTCCTTAGAATTGACCTACATAAACAAGAGGGTGGATGGTACCCACATCTCACATTCCATGTGACATTCTCACTGTCACTTCCAGAGGAAAGGACAGTCTGGGGTTTCCTATCCCTATACTGATCCTTTGAGAGGGGGATTTTTTTTTATTAAAGCATGCTTTTCTGTTGCCAAAAGTTAGCATTTCATGTCTGGGTGGTCAGAAGGCATCTTTATGCCATCCAGCACCACTTCCTTGGCACTGTGCAATGAGCTCTGGGGAAAATGCCAGTTCCAGGATGTCCAGGGCCAGGCAACAAGGTGTGCTCGTGGGAAAAGCTGCTAATATTTAATATCTTAAATATCTCAAGAGTCCTGGTGTCTTTGGGAAATATCTGGCTCTGCATGTGGAAAAGACTGGACTGTTTTGGGGGAAGCTCCACAGGGAAATGCTCCTGGTACTGTTCTCCTGTAGAAAATGCTGCTGAAAGGGAGATTCAGGGCTGGGTTGCTCTGTGCTCTGCTTGCTAGGACGAGGTGCAGCTCTAACCCAGGTATCTGAACTCAGTTACTGTGCCATGTCCATGGACCCAAGCTGTTCCAAATGAACAGACCAAAGCTGATCCAGGAGCACTGGGAGTTCCTCAGCTGATATTTGGAAATAAATTGCCCACTCACTCCACTAGATGGGAGCACAGTACTTGGATTTCATTCTCTCCCTGCTTGCTGCAAGCACACTTTTCTAACTACATCCCGTTATGTTTTTCTTCCTCAGAATTTTCCTGCTGTCTACATTCAGCAAGAAATAACATTTTCCTGTAGGAAAAAAAATGAAAATCAAATTGTAGGCCCATATTTTATGTTCCCTCATCTGCATCTGGCAATTGTTCTGTGCAGAGCACACACCAGTGCCTGCTCCTTCTCTGGGGAATTCTGGATGCAAGAGCAGCCCATCTGAAATTGAGTTAGAAGAAGGAATTAAGGAAGGTTAAAAAGGTGCAATGTGCTTTCCTGTAGTGTGATTATTTTTAGGGTGGAGGTCTCAGGTAGTGCTGTAACTCAAACAATGGTCAGGTACTAAATGGGCTCTTGCAGCTTAAGCTTTCCTTCTTTTTCTCTCTTGGATGGCGGAATTACTTGTGGAAGTGGCTCCCTAGCCCAGACTGGTAAGGAAAGGACAAGAAACAGAGTTGATAACTATTGTGATAACTCCAAATATGAAAAAAGGGTGATTTGGATCCTTGTGTGATTTTGATTCAAGCCACAGATTTCTTCCCAGCGCTTGGAAATCCTACTCCTGAAAGCACCAGGGTGTGGAGGAAATGAGAATTCCTGGGTAATGTGCCAAAAATGGGACAAAAGCACAGCAGTGCAGTGCCCAGCCATCCACAGGGTACAAAAGGGGGGTCTCCAAAGGCTGAGGCTGGGTGTGGGAGGGGGAGCAGCAGTGGGAATGGTGCAGTGTGGGAATCAGAAAAATAGGAACTTCTACAGACACTGAAGGGTTTAATTTGCAGCCTTGGGAGAAACTTAGATTGACGTAAAAATACAATACACAACATTAAGCAGAAAAATCATAAACATATGCTTCTATGGTTGTAAGAATGTGCTTTAAGTAAGTAAGAAAGTGTATTGATAGGATGGTGAAGGGTTTATGATGTAGGGGTGTGGTTGTTTAGAATAAACTAAGAGTTTAGAAGTGATAACAGAAGTGTATGTGTGCATGTGAGACAGAAGCCTATTAGACAAAAGTATCCACAGTGCAGCAAAGGAAGTAAAGGTGACAGGTTAGAAAAACAAAACCAACCCTGTAACAACTGTCTATTAAGTTAGAAAGTTATATATTGCCTTATAACCAAGAAACTTGTGACTATTCTTGAGCTGTAGCCATTGGCTTATTCCTTTAAAGTCTCGCAGCCTCTAAGACTGATTTATCTGAGCAATAAATCATTCTTAACCTGAAAAGATCCCATCCCTTCATTGCAAACGACAGCAATGATAGTGTGGGATGCACCGGGGGCTGTGGGAATGGAGGAGGAGCACAGGGAGCCATGGAATGGAACATTCCTGCTCTCCTGTGCTTCAATTCACAATATTCCAGCTGGAAAAGAGCACAGGCCATGGTTCATCCCTGGGCATTTGTTGCCAGGAGCTGACAGTGGATGGCAGGGAAGGTGTGGGGACCCAGTTTTCTGGCACTGGTGACAATGTAAATGTTTAATAGAAATGCTGGGATCATTTGGGATGTTTCTCCTCAGTAATTTCTCTTTGCCAGTGTGCTTGCTGCTCACATTTCATTCTCACGACCTATAAAATCAGCACTGGATTATTTTGGTTCTTGTAGAGTGTCGCTGTCCATTAACACTCTGGTTATCCTTAGATCAGGTTTAATGGGCTGTGCAGGGCCTGACTGTGCCTGGTTTTGAGGGAAAACCTGGGAAGTGCCTCAGTTTTAGGCAGTCTCCTGCTTTATGGCTTCAGGTCTGTTCCTCACTCCTGAAACCACCTGTACTTTGGGAGTTAGGTAAGCACAGAAGTTCCCATCTCTTCCCTTATTTCTTTCCTGTCTGAAGTAGCAGGAATTTTCTTCTTACATCTGATTTATCGATATATATTTTTTAACTTTCACATAATTGCTTTCTGGTTTATTCAGCTTCTTCCTACATTTGTATTCCTAACCGTCAAATGAAGGATGGCCTGGCATCCCAAAGCCCTGTTCTGGAAACATTTGATTATTTCTTTTCCTTAGAAGATTGATATAGAACTGAATTGTTTCAAACAGCTGGTGATTTTAATGAATAACTCCAGCTCTGAACAGATGTTGATATTGTAGGTGCTTCAAATTTAGAGAAGATCTCTTTTCCATTTAAGTTCATTTTGGGGAATAATAATACTTGTATCTAGGATATAATACTTGTTTTTAGGATATTCTTCAAATAAATTTACCCTTAAAACTATCCTGATGTTTTCTGTTAAGTCAGAAAAAAAATGAGCTCAAAAGAGAATAAACACCCAATCCAGTGAATTTGGTTCAAGTTGGTGATGTGAGTTTGCCAGATTTACTTTTGCATGCTTTCTGTATATTTTAATATGTCTGTAAAAAGATGAATAAAAATTTTTAAAAGAAATTATTTTATGTTATAAAATATATTCCATGTATCAAAATATATTAATATTTCATATAATTTAATATATTACTTACTGAAAGTAATAAAATAAAAATACATTACTCAGGCTGTATTTGAAAAACTTATGGCTTTGGGCCAAAAGTCCACATGGTAAATTTAGCCAGGGATAGCAGTAAGTGTGATTTAAATACAGAATACAGGTATAGAATCACCTGGGGAAAAGGAGATGTGGCTCTGCTCTTCCCTTGGTGCCCACTTTTGGTGTATATTTAATTGGAAGATTATGCATCCATCTAGCAACAGTGTAAATAAATTAATTAAGTTGTGAGCTTGGCAGCAGGAGTGGTTGGGAGGGAATACAGCTGGGGATAAAATCCAGCAGCAGACCCTCAGAGCAGCCCAGTTTCCAACCAGGAGGAGGAAGAGCTCCTACAGGAGACGTGTCTGGGGCTGCTTCTCTGTCATTACTCTGCAGTGATAAATCTGGGTCTCAAGATGGTTTAAAGGCTTGTTGTTTATTACTGATGGCATTAAATTCATTACAGTAATTATGAATTATTGGTAATTTATGTGTTCTTTATTTGAAAGCATACTTTTCATTAAAAGTTAACTTTATTGGTGAAGTTAACTTCTGAAATTCAGTATTGGAGTTTGTGTGTGTTTGTGTATATGTAAAAACCTTAGATTGCTGCATTGCTGCAGCCTTGCCATCAGTGTAAAAGAATTTATTCTAGGGTGCCATCTCCAATTAATATTGTCTGACCTGGGTTAATGGAAAGGTATCCACTGGCTTGGGTGATTTTCCTTTTAAATGAAATCCCAAAGAATGCATGACATGGTGTTCACAGAAGAACCACAGTTCAGGAGGGGATCCAGGAGCAGTAACTGTCAGCATTCATTTTAAAAAACCCCAAAACTGACTATCCCTTCAGTTTGTGTTAAGTGTAGTTCCTAAAGCTTTTCCAACTCTTCTTTCCAAATCCTTTTGGAGATGTTCCATGTGGCAGCATTATGTGTCTAAAATCCAACTATTTGTGTGCAGGCTTGGTATCAGAAATGCCTTGTTCATTTTGAGTGGAAAATATGGATTTCATTGGGAAAATGAAACAGCAACTGCTGCCTCATCCTCCTCTCTTGAAAAGGGCATGGAGCTTCCTGATGGACAGGGGAAGGAATTCACCATTGGCAATGGATGGTGCTGATGCCCAGGAGTGTGGAAGGGGCTAGCAGCGGGCCTGTTAGCTAAAGGAGTGAGAAGTAAGAAGAAGCTGAACCAAGGAGATCAAGAGAAGAAAGATAAGAGCATTCTGCAACTGGAGGGGAAGCAACTGGAAAGTGTATCAGCCATTTTCACTGATAAAGTGTTGCCAATGGTTGCCAACGGTTGCAAATGGTGCTAAAGGTTGAACACTGAGACTAAGACTGAGAGTGCTTGTGGTCTCTGCTTTAATGTCGTGACCGCCTCGACTGCGACATTTTGGTGACCCCGACGTGATGGAGATATGCAGCCTGAGAGCTGTAGCAGCCTGAAGAGCTGTGGAGGAATATGCAGCCTCAAGAGCTGTGGAAGATATGTGTAGCAGCCTGAGAGCTGTAGAGAAGAATGAACCAAGGAGCTGTGGCAGCCAGGAGCTGCGAGAAATATGGCCTTTGTGTCAAGAAGCTGTGTGTGCCGACGTGATAAGAAAATAGTCGGTGGGGCCCAGTCCTAGCAATTGGCATACGTGACCCACTGGGACATGGTGGGGGGGGCGGCGTTGGTGCAGCTGAGAGTGGCAAGTGGAAGCGACAGGGAGGTCTGGACCTGATTCCCTCCAATCAAGACACCTGGAAGTAGGTGAGCCACCAACTAGTAATAATAGGAAAAAAATTATCTAAAGAGGAAGAAAATGTTCTGTCTACATGGAAAGTTTTGTTAAGAAATAAGGGAATTAATACGTCAGACTATGCACTTCGTAATATATTGCTGTGGGCTAAATCACAGAATTTTGGCACTGATTCCGACACAGCATTTAGTGTTAAGGCATGGAAAAAGGTCAGGGACAGACTTTGGCAAGTCATTCGAGCGGGAGATAAAACAGTTGTTGATCTAGCAGTTACCTGGAACTCTCTCTTTGAGGCTTTAAAGGAATGGAAAATAGAGAGAGAAACGGAGCAAGATGTGGACGAAGAGTCAGGGCTGATAACAGAACCTGACGGGGGGGCCTCTGCTCTGGTCCAGCTGTCCGCCCTCCTGCTCCCCTCTGAGCGGCTTGAACAATCTGCAAGGCCGTATCCTCCGTTACCTGACAGTGACAGCAACAGCGAATCAAGTGATGAGTCGCCCGCAGTAACACCTGAGTTGGGGCAAGGAGCTCTGGTCCCTTCATCTCTTAAGAGCTCTAGACTTACTGCCCCATGGACTTGGCCTCCACGCCAAGTCACTGTGCTTCCTCGACATCCTCAGGAGTTTTGGGAATTTGTTAGGAGGAAAGCAGTTGAAGAAAAGAATTGGGACATCATAGAAAAGTTAGGTGCTCCAAGAGTACCTAAGGATAATTGTGGACAACAGGGGCACGTAAAGTCACAGTGTACTGTCCAGAAAACAACATTTAGGCCAAGTGCAAGCAGCGATGTTGTATGCAATCGTTGTGCTAAATCTGGGCACTGTGCTAAGCAATGCAGGAGTAAATATCATGCAAATGGTCAGCTATTGCCCGGAAACCCAAAGAGGGGCGCGAAGGGGCACGTGGGGAAACAAATACCCCAAAAACCACAGCAGCAAATGTGGGCCTTCCCCGCCCTGCAAAGCTACCCTTTTGTGAACAATACTCAGGGGCAACAAGCGGGTCCGCAGGGATTGATATACCCACCGCTGACACAGTAACCATTTTAACAAAAGAAATACGTAAGGTATCCCTTGATGCCTATGGTCCAGTAGGACAGGGATTGAGTGCATTTATGATAGGGAGATCAAGTACTACACTTAGAGGTATTCATGTGAATCCAGGGCTTATTGATGCTGATTATTTAGGGCAGATTCATGCCATGGTATCCATTGATGATCCTCCTGTCACTATTCAGAAAGGAACTTGCATTGCTCAACTTATACCTTTTGTGAGTTCTGTTCCAAATACAGTGGACCGAAGTCGAGACACAGGAAGCTTTGGATCAACAGGAGTACCTCAGGTGTTCTGGACTGAGAAAGTAACAGAGAGCCGTCCAGAAAAGACATGCACTCTCACCGCCAGTGGAAGTCATCCAGGAAATATATCAGTAACAGGTTTGATTGACACTGGAGCAGATGTCACAATTCTCTCGCGACTTTGCTGGCCTCAATCATGGCCTCTCACTTGTGCAACTTTTGGACTCCTGGGATTGGGTGGTGCTACAACAGGTGGCCTGTCAGCCATTGTAATTAATGTGAAACATCCTGATGGCCAACAAGCTAACATCAAACTCTGTGTTGCCAATGCTCCTCAAAGTTTGTGGGGATGAGATTGTTAATCTCAATGGGGTGTCAAAATTATTACGGATTTTTAATGGGGGCCACTGTGTTGCAGGGCAATGAACGTCCAGTTGTACCCCTGACATGGTTGACAGATAAGCCTGTCCAGGTTTGCCAGTGGCCCCTGACTACTGAAAAGCTTACTGCCCTGCAAGAATTAGTTAATGAACAATTGCAAGCGGGACACATTGAGGAATCATTCAGTCCCTGGAACACCCCTGTTTTTGTAATAAAAAAAGAAACCGGGAAAATTGAGACTTTTACATGATTTATGGCAGATAAATGCTGTAATGGCAACAATGGGAGCTTTACAACCAGGCCTTCCTACACCTACGATGATTCTACAGGAATGGCAAATAGTTCTCATTGATCTAAAAGATTGTTTCTTCACTATTCCGCAGCTGAAGCAGAACGTGCGGATGACACTGGCTAAGACCATATATCAGTACTCTAAGATCATATATTAGTACTTAAAGATGGATGAAGGACAGGAACGATTGTATTAAGAATGGGAATTTTGTTGATGGTTGTGATTGTGATTTTGTGTGTCGCCTCTCTGCTTGGATTTTTGCAAAGGGCTCTTATACAGGAGTATTTTGCCTGTATAATTACCATGCTGAGGTTCCAGAGGAGGTGAGTGGAAGGTGCTGTCCTTGTCCTTGCTCTCCTAGCCTCACACAGCTGTCTTTTTCCTGGAGTTTCTCAGGGAGACAGCTTGGACTAGTGAGCCTTCCTCTCCTTTTAACAGTAGGAAAAAGAAGGGGATGAAGAGAGAAATAATGTGTTGAAACTTCTTTCCACTCAGGGCTGGAGTGCACGGGTATCCATGAAACCACTCTAAATGGTATTGTGGGATGTGATATTGACTTCCATGAGGATCCCTATGGGAAAAATGTCCTCTCTGGAGGAACCACCATGTGTATCCTGGGATTTGGGATCATGTGTAGAAGGAGAGGACAGTTTGCCTCCAAGTACAATGAAGATTAAGGTGATTTTTAAATATTTTTATTTCTGCCACTTCCATCTTGAGGTGATTTTTCCTTATTCAAAAGGTCTCTTAATGGTAAAAGCTGCAAAATCTGTCCAAAAGGGGTTTTTCAAAGTTCTGCTCTAGCTACCTAAAAGTAAGAGAGATTGATCTTACCTTCATTCCCACTTTTGAACAGCAGTCAGCTCAAACTCCCAGTATCCATGTCTTTCAAGCAAATGGCAATCATATTTTCCTCAGCCTCTGAGTGAATTTTATTATTCTGATTTCAGTTTGTGTGACTGCTCAGGTTTTTAATAAATCACCTTATATGTAGGAATAGCACTATGAGCTGGCCTTATCACCTGCCTGAGCATCATTAGTTGCATTTCAATCTTGACTTCTTGTAGGTGTGGTGGTCAAGAGCACCAACCCTGGTCCTCAGGTCTCTGCAACCAAGTTACATTTGCAGTCCCCACAGGATCAAAGCAAAATTCCATTCAATTTGCCAAGAATTTACTTTGCCCTTGTTTCAGTATTAATGGTGAAGGATGTTCTTTAGTTGTTCAAATTTTAATTTTTGTTTTATACAAACTATTTTGTTGCTTCCATGGTTGCTTCTTTTTAATTTGGTAATGAATTTCCATTAATTCTCGGAATTGCTTTAACAAGGAAAAATTGTCATCATAATTTGAATGTTATTCTTTCTAAATGGGAGAAAAATCTATCCAATACAAGAAGAAACAGGCATTCCCACACACACATTTTTTTTCTAAGGGGAAGCACCTTCTTTTCTTTAGGAGTAAATTGTAGAGGAAAGCATGCATCCACATGAAGGTTACCTTACATATAAACCAGCCCAGGTGCAATGGCTTCTGGGGATGCAATTTATTAAATCCACTGAGATTTTAAATGGGAGTTTTGGAAGTGATTTTTGAGCCTTCAGCCTCCTCTAACTCTGCAATTCAATTCTGCATTTCCCATCAGGGATATTTTCCTGGTAAGTGCTACAAGATCTGAGGGAGACACTTGTCATCAGTTATGTCAAAGGTCTTGGTGTTCACTCACAAAATACAGAAAGCAATTTGAAGGTTTCTTCTGGGGAGGTTTCCCTCCGTTTTTGCTTCCAAGTTAGATGTTCCATGTGTGGTGAAGTTTTCTTGGAGTTAGTGAACTCTCTATTAGGGCTTTACTGACATTTTAAGAATCTCTAGATACACGAAAATATGTTTTTAAAAAAGGAGCAGTGTTTTCGAGACACAAAATGCAAATGGAAAATCCTGAAACAAATCATTAACCATTCATTAAAATGGTTGTTGGTCATGTTAATTGGGGCTTCAAAGAAGAAAGGGCATTGGCTTTACCTCATGTGTACAGAATAGGGAGGAAAGAGAGAAAAATATATCGTGGTGGAAGCAAATCACCTTGGTGGAAAACTTCTTGAGGTCACTGAGGACATCATGCTTGGGATAAACTGACCCCTTTTTCATTCTGGCAAACTTTTAATGAAAGAGGAAAAGGGCCTGGTGATCTTTTGCTGCAGAGGTTAATAATAGATGATCCTGATGAGCATTTCATGTAAAAAGCAAAGCCTGCAGATCTCATTACCTGGCCCTCCCGATTGTGCATTCCCATCCAGCTAGAGGAGTGGAAAATACACCTGAGACAATTAAAAAAGGTTATAGTGGGCAGCATTCACATTTCTGATTCCACTCCCAGTGCACTTCCCTTCTTAATAGGGATAGAAGAGGCCCCTGAGGTCATCCAGGCTGCCTGCCCTCGCTGCGGGCTGAGACACGGGGCTGGCCGCACTGAAGGGCAAGGTGAGAGCAAGATTTGGGTGAAACTTGATTGATTAGCAGTTGCTGTAACTGTAAAATGCTAAAATGCTGTTTTGCCTGCATTCATTTTCAGTAAAGCTCCTGATTTCTCTGCAAATCTACAGCCAGAAAGTCTGGGCAGAGGTGCTGAACCTTGTCTAGAGTGTGACAGTGTGGCCAAGTCTCCATCACACTGACCAGTGTGCAAGGCAGAGGAGTGAAAACCACCCAAATTCCACATCCCTCTGTGCTGGTTTAACAGGACATTCCAGAAAACAACAGTCCTGGCACAGAGAAGACCAGAACTGTAACGTGGTGACAACAAGCAGTGAAAGGTGCAAGCTTTGAGGTGAATTAAATTTGTGAAGGTGGAAGCTGAGCCTGGCAACGTGAGGAGCTGCTGTGGAGGAGAATGAGATTAACAGGGTAAAATATCTCCTGTTTAAGGTTGGCCTCAGGCAAGAACGAGTTTGTCAGTGTAATATGTTGTTGAATTTTAATATGGAAATGTCTCCTGGCATGTATTTCAAACACACTACAAATAGTGATATTGATCTAACCTTCAATTAATGGGAGAGGTCCTCTGTGAAAATCGGATCTGGGTTTGAATGGCAAATAGCTTTAATATTCTGAGGACAGTGGATCATTTGCACAGCTCAGTAAGAGACTATAAATCACCAGGATTAGGTTTTTTTTTTTATTATCATTTTAATGCAGGCTTGCTTTCCCTGGAGCAAGGGAGCAGGAGTGTGGTAAATCATTAAAAAATCATGGAGACGGTGTCAGTAGGTATGGACAACAAATAATCTACTTATGCTAAAAGGAATTATTTGAAATCCATTCATTCCTGCTCTCTGTTACCATGTTTTTTAGGTATCTGCTCTCTTTTGGGATAGAATGAGCACTCTCCCTTTTGCTTTTACACAATCTATGGGTGCCTTTCCACTTTTGGTCCTCACAGAGCATCCATCCTAAAGGCCATGTTTTAGAGCAGTCTGAGACAGAACCAAAGCTGATTATTCCTTGAATTGGGAGTAGCAAGATTATTCCTCATGGCTTCTTCCAGCTGTGTCTTCTGTACGTTTTATGTGCCTGTGTTTGTATTTATGTATAAACCTTAGATTGCTTCATTGTTGCAGCCCTGCAGGAAAAAAAAAAAAAAAAGAAGGAAAAAAAAGAAAAAAGAAAGTTGTTGGCAAATAACCCTTCTTAGCCAAGAAGTAACACATGGTTTCAATGAAGTTGATGCTGATATTGAGCAGTTTTCTAGAGAGCTGTTCATGATCAGTCTGTGAATTTAGCAGATTTACTCTGAATTGATTTCCTGTCTGGCCCAGAAAAAATAATGTTCTTAAAAGGCTTGGAAGCCTCTAATTAAACCAGATAAGAATTTCAGGCAGTCTTGGCTTCCACTGCTCTGTGAAATGCCCAAGATGAGAGATCAGCTTGAATGTGTGGAATTCCCTGTCCAGCCAGCCTCTGTTGGGGATTGTCAGGAAGGTTTTCCTTCTGGGAGCTCCTTCACTCTGGCTGTCCTGTAAAGAGCATTTTGCTGTGCAGGTTGCTCCCTAAATCAGCTGCTTGGCTTCCCCCCAGAGCTGCTGAATGAACGTGATGTGACCCAGGGATGCAAAGGGATTTCTGGGATTTCTCTCATTATCGGGGCTGGGATGCTGGGAGAACACAAAGATGGGTTTCCTAGACAACAGCTGATGTCACTGGGAGAAAGGACAGAGGCTGAGAGGGGAGTTTAAAAAGAGCAGGGATCAATTTGGGGGGAAATCTTCTGAATAGTGAAGTTACAGATTTTACAAAATATAAAACTCAGCAGAGAGACCTGCTTCTGAAGTCTGGGAAACAGCTCTTGGAGAAAAGAATTAGAAATAAAAATCCCTCACAAAGAAATGCAGTTTAAAACACAAGTACATCACCTCCTGGAGTCTCTACATGCTGCAGCCTCAAAGTCACAATCCTCACTGAGCCTTTTCCCCAAAATAAAACAATCCAGAATGTTAATCCTTCTGGAATAAACCCAGATGGCACCATGGACATGATTTCATTTGGATGAAGTTTTACTTCAAATTCCATGCAGGATAAATAAACCATTTCTCCTCTGCTCTGGATGTGCTCAGGCTAGGAAGGCTGCTGGTTAATATTTAAGTGGCATTCCTGACAGCAGAGTTGTGTGCATCAGCTTGACAAACCAGCTTCTGTCTGGCCCTGTGGTTCATGTCTGAAAAGCAGGTTAGAAACTTGGATGCATCATTCATTTTCATCAGCACTAGAGAAGGATTAAAGTTCCCTCATCTGACCACTTTAAAATTATTTAAAATATTATTTTTCTGTGCCTAAAATGATAGCCCTTTGGGCTAACATTTGCTTTGGAGAGCTATTTTAGGATCCTCAGGGTTTTGAGGCTGCAGTTTCCCAGCCTTCCAAGCTGAGCTGCTGGCTTGCTGCCATCAGCAGGGCAGGGGCTTTTCCTCCCCCCTCAGCTCTGCTGCCATTCCTTCTGCCTGCCCGGGCCAAACAAAAGGGCTGCTTTTGCTCCATGTTGACTAATCCGTTTCCAGGTGGGTCAGTGAGTGGAATTGTCTCGTGGATGGTCCTGGCAACCACCACAGCTGATGCCAAGCAAAGGGAGAGACCAGGGGAGTGTTGGCTGCCCCTTCCATTGGCAGGATTTTATTGCATTGCCCTCTTGTTTCGTGGAGCTTCAGCATCAGGAGAGGGGGTGTGGTGTGTGCTGAGGAACAGGAGTTCTCATCTGTGGCCAAAATTCAGTAACACCTCTGTCTGTAGGCTTGGAGCAGCACTCTTGCATCATTCACCTGAGGGATTTATAACCTTTGCAATAAATTCTTGTGAATTAGCTAGTATGGCAGGAAAAACGAGGATGGGAACCACGGTCAATCAGCCTTGTCTCAGTCTTTAGGAAGATTAAGGAGCAATTCCTCAAGAAAACCCTTTAGTAGCACATGAGGAGCATGAACTCCAAAGATCTCTTCCAGTCTAATTTTTTTCCTCATCTGTCATTGCTTTGCCTCTTTTACAAGTGTAAAGTAACTTTGACCAGTGCTGCTTTCAGTTCTGTTTATTAGAAAAAGGAGGAATAGCAGTAAACACCTCTAACTTTATTGCTTGCTTTGAATGCCTTTTCCTCTCTCAAAACTATTTCTTAGCCAAGTATCACTCTGAGGCTCACACTGGGCAAATATGTTGGTAAAGTTTGTTGGAATAAGAGCTTACATACATTCAGGGCTCTGGGACACTGCAGGTTATTGACCTGCTTGTTGGACCAGTTTTCCTCCCCACTACCTGCCAGGGGATGTCAGAGTTACACAAAAATGGTGCAATAAATGAGCCAAATTTCTACTTTTTGCACTAAAAAATGTTCTTGCATTAAATCTTTACAGTCTCCTCCAAGAAAGCTTTGACCTCAGCAGGAGGGTAGCCTGAGGAAGGGAACAACATTCAGCCTAGACTGTGTATTCAGTGAGGATTTATTTTGTGCTTTATTAACCTGGACTGAAGGCTTCTTAACAGATGTCAGAGACTTTACTGGGAAGAATTGTCAAATCTCCATGAGAAAAGCTTTCTCCCTTGTTTTATTAGTGAACTGTATCCATGCAAAGGAATTTTGCTGTAAATAGAGCTAAAAATGGGTGTCACAGTAACAGTTTCATCATGATTTTATTGTCAGGGCAATGCACTCTTGGCATTTGCTTCTGATTCTTTTCTTTGTGACTTTCTGTGCTCTGTCCCAGCAAAACATCAAGGCAGTGAAGTGCTGCTGCTCCTGGGCTTCTGTGCACTGGCAAAAGCAGTGTCAAGGTTATTGTGGGAGTTGTATTTAAATTGGGAAGCATTTCAAAATGAGCACTGCTTCAAATGGTACTCCCTGCAAAAAGTGAAATGTCCAAAAGGAGCTTCCAAAGACACTTCTGAGTGCTGGAGAGATTATTGCCATTCCCCAAGCACAGGAATCTTAAGAGGCTTAACCAAAACCTGCAGGAGTTCATTGTGAGAACCCTGGGCTGCTGCCAGGAAAACTGAGCCATTTTTCTTTCTTATTTTTTTATTTTTCCAATTTCATTGCTGAAATCTCATGGATTAAAAAACAAACAAACAAAAAAAAAACAAGAACAAAAACCACCCCAAAAATAAAACAAGCAAAAACCCCAAGCACAAAAGAATTAGTGGCTAAGTGATTTCTATTGGCTTTGCTGTCCAAGATACTCATTTGGAAGCTGATTCTCAGAAGCTAAAATTAGATTGGCATCATATTTAAAGCCCTAGGATTTGTCATGGTCAATAGAACTGAAATAAAAACAGTTGGCATTCGTCTTTCTTTCCTACAGAGGTATCCTGCTAAAGTCTATTCAATTATACATCATTTATCAATCATAATGGTGTCATGCTTTTATTAATTAACTGCTAGGTTAAGTCAGACTAAACTTTATCTCTCCAAACAAAGAGCTCTTTTATTGTAACAAAAATCAATCTCACTTGTTAAACTTCTGCATTACAACATACAAAGTTCTCTGCTGTTTTTGTTTTTCCTCCTACTATAGCTCAGCATTAACACAGAGCTTTTAGTCATTAACTAATACAGATGTTAATTAATTAATCATGCTTGCACAGTTCTTTATTAAATTGCCAGTCCACTAAAATGCATTCTTTCTATTCCCTAAGGGTATTTGGTATTTCAGTGAGGTCTTCTGTTAATTTTCTCTTTTCCACAGCATGTTTAACCTTCTTTTGCTGTCATTTAGAGGCACTATTATCTCAGTTATCCTCTCTTGAACCTCCTGTGTTGTCCATTTTTTTTCCCTTGCTCTAATCAGAGCTGTGCAGTTGCCCCAGATTCTCTTCTGATTAAGTGTAAAAAGTCAGGAAAAAAACCTGAATCAGGGTTAACTCTACTAGAAGTCAGATTGTAGAATTCAGACCGCAGTTCTGGTTCATATTAAGATGCAACTGCTTTGATTTGAATTTGTTTTTAATGAGATTTATCACTGAGTGTGATTAGGCATTGGCTAGTAAATTGTGTCTAGCTTATGTGGAGTGAAAAACAAATAGAAACGTGGAAAAATTAGGGGAAAAAAAGATTCCAGGAATTACGGAATTATTTGAAATCTCAAAATCATCATCAGTAATGAGAAACTAAAGAAGCCCAACCCGCTCCAAGGTGAGGGAACTTGGAGAGAAGCTGTAGAACCTTCAGGGAGAGGATTGCAGAGAGCTCTGAAATGAAGCAAAATGCACCAAACCCCAGAGTTTGGGAACTGGAGCCAGAGTAGTTCAGGGTATATTTCAGACTGGCTGGGAATAATTAACCATCAGAACAATTAACCCATGGACATAGAGAATTTGTTGAAGTATTTAAATTGAGACTAAGTATTTTTCCTAGATATGTGGTTGTTCAGCCAGGAATTACTGGGTGAGATTCCTTGGCACTGCCTCCTGTATGAAGTCAGGATAATTCATCACAGACTCTCAGCCTTGAAATTTAAGGCTCCAAATGTCATCTGCTCAAAACCTAATTTTATTTTCTTTTTTTCTTTTTAAGTGTTTGGAGGGAAGCACAAAACATCTCTCTTGGGGTTCTTGCCCACACACATTCCCAACTGTTTTCCTGGGAATAATGCAGAATTTGCCTTGTGATTCAAGACTCTTTACTCCTGTCCTGTAATGTAAAATCTCTTTTAATTTATTCCTGTTCTTTGCTATTGCACTGACTGGGGTTTGATTGTGGTAGTTGCTCCCCTGTTGATGTTTCATTTCCAGCTGGTTTTATATTCATATAGATATAAATATGTATATAAATAACAATGTTTCCTGCAGGCCATGTAATTATACCTGCAGATTTTCTCTCTGTCAAACCTTTCCTGTTATTGTTGCTTCCTCAGTGAGAACTCTGTGGGTAAATCCATGCTGCAATTTAGGTATCATTTGCTAAGTGATCTATGCCAACTATCTCCTGCTACTCCTGCTATTTTTATTATTCAAATCATCCTTGTACAGCTGTCTGGTTTCTTTTTTTTTTTTTTTCCCTTTTCCTATTCTTCTTGCTCTCTCTAATAAATGTAACACAGGTTTCATCCTGCTGTTCTGTCAGTCCCAAGGAATCTCTTCCTTCTGTTCCAGCTGCACAGCTTGGGCTGATTTCTGCCAAGTCAGAGCTTGAGTTGTCATTTCTTTGCCTCTCCTCCCCCTTGGTTTTGTGTGCAGCCCCTCCTCATTCTCCTTGTGTAAACCAAGTGAAGGATAATGAAGTTTTATGCCTTGTGGGACAATTTTCTTCCATTTCTACCTCTTTTTTTGTCTGCTTTATTTACCCACAAACCTGCTTTTCTCATCTACCTGTTGCTCCTTGCCTGGAAGCACATCCTGTGTGGCATTTGGCCTTCACCTTGATTGCCCAAATCCCCTTCTCTGCAGTGTCCTTGCCATAAAACAGTGTTTTGATGCTGCCTGTGCAGACAGACAGTGCCCACCCACAGATGCAGTGCTCTGGCACTGAGCAGCTCCTTGCTGCTCCCTGCACCTCACATCTGTGCTGAAAGTGTAACATCTCTCAAGGAAAGGGTGTTGTAGCCTCTTGCTAAGGCACTGATGACCCATTTTTATTTTCCCTCGTGCTGTTCAAAGACAAAAGAAGGTGAGACCATCCAAGGGAGTTCTCATGATTAATTGGTCTCTGCTACCTGTCCCAGAATGCAGATTGGAACTGGAACGCGCCGGCTCCCCGAGCTCAATTCACAGAAAGCAGCTGGGGACTTTTCTAATAAGCAGCAGCAGCAGCAGCACACACCTGCCACTAAATGTGTGAATGGTCTTTGAAATTCTGCCTTGTTTCATGCATCAAAGCTGCTCTGGCTTTGGATGCAGTTATTTGATTCCATTTCCATGCCCTCCCTGGTTGTCTGTGCCAGGCAGAGGCACTTGGAGAAGGATGCTTTCCTGTGTGCTACATTCATGTTTCACTTGAAAGCCACGGGAGGTGCCCGATTTCCATTCTTCTGGCTGCATCCTCCCTGATGAGCACATTAATAACAGGGAATCAAGTGAGCTGCAGCACTTGTGGTGCTTCAGCAACCACTGGCACGTGGGAATTTGTTTTCCAATATGTAGGAAATGAGAAAAGTGACACCCCCTTCACATCAATGGGGAACAGCAGAGCAGAGATGGGGAAATGCATCTGTGTCCCTGGAAGAAGGAAGATTGGAATCAGCAGGCTCCTCACAGCAGGCAAATTGAGCATTCAGATGAGTATTGGAAGAAATCAGAGTAGAAGAAGTTCCACTTTCAGCCCAGGAACACAAAAAAGATTTGGACAGGCAGGAAAGGGATCTCCAGAGCCACTTCCAAGGCCCTGTGGCCAAGGGGAGGGATGTCTCACTTAAAAGGAGACTTGATGGAAGAAAGGGCAATAGGAGATAGGGAATAATTAACTGGGTCCTTTGAAGGCTTTAAAGACATGGTTGGTAATTTGGTTGAAAAATACTTTGCAGTGACTTAATCTGCTCTAAAATGAGCCTGTTTATTGATCCTTCTTTATGGGTTTGCTTCTGGGAGGGGTGGGCAATATAGAGGTCCTGATGGCACTTTTAAGGCACTTCTACTTCAAGTTTTGTTCCCTTTAGAAGCCTTCAAAGTCATAATGTGTGGTCATGCTCCACAAGAGTCACCAGCCTTGCAGATGTTGGCATTTGCAGCACATTGACTCTGAGTATTGCAGGAAATAACTGTGTTACGCTTTCCCTCACAGCCTGAGGCTTTATCCTGTCTGGGTTGCTTTTATGCCTGGGGAAAATCAACTTTAAGTCAGAAGTGCTGGGTCACCAGGCTTCAAGTTATTAATTTGCATGGAAGAGTTGTGCCTACAGGAGCCAGCTTTTGTTTTGGGGCAGATTGCCCAAATTTCTCAATGCTTACCCCATGATGGGTGGCTGAGTCAGAACTCCACGTTGCCACTGTTCACAGCACATGAAGCAACAGATACCCACATCCCAGCCCTGTCTCTGAGGATGTGAAAGTGGAGACCCTGAATTATTTAAGGGTGTGAAGTGTTCCAGGTATCCAACCTGGCAGCACAAAGCCCTTCCTTGTTTGTTTTCAAGTGGGTGCAATATATAGCAAAGTGTAATACAATATAATATATATGATTGTTATATTTACAGAATCATTTAAGTTGGAAAAAACCCTTTAAAATCAGCAAGTCCAGGCATTCCCACAGAACTGCCAAGCCCACCATTAGCCCATGTGCCACATTCACATAGATTTTAAACATAGATTTTAAATCCTTCCAGGCATGGGGACTCCAGCACTGCCCTGGATTTAAATGTGTATGTATATATATATATATATATATATATATATATATATAAAATATACATATGGCATTTCAGTAACTGCAGGTGGCTGGGGAGTGTGCTGTGGTGCAGAAGACACTTGAAACAGTCAGCACTGGTTTGCAACCCCAGCATTAGGAAAGAAGGGGTAACTGAGTGAAGGCTGTGGTCAGCAGATAACACATCCTGATGATGTTGTACCTGGCTGGGGCTGTGCCAGACCCTGAGGAAACCCAATCTGGTTCCAAAGAATTCTGTGCCTCTGTTCATAAACTCACTTTATCTTTAATGATGCTGGGTGATGCTCAGCACTCTTGGGGCACTGTGAGTATCTAAGGTGCAGCAAATATTTCCCATATTTCCCATATTTCCTCCAGAGCTCATCCAGCCCAGGCCCTGTCACTGCAGCACACCCAGCTGCTGTCAGGAGCGTGGGGATGGCAGTCAAGGGGAGTGTTTAGCTCCTTATTTCTGGGTTATCATAAAATGGGCTGTTCTGCCCTGCAATCCACAGACAGACAATCTGGGACAACAAGGCACGTAACATCATTTTGATATTTTGAGAAATGGGGACAAAAGAATTGGAACAGTCTTGTTGGCTGCCTGCCTTCAACATTTCTTTGTGACAGCCAGTAAGAATTTTTCAGTAGGGAAAAAATTCTAAGCTTTTTAACTGTGATATGTTTTGTAAGCAAAAAGGCAATTTATTGACATTTTTCGTCGTAAATGCAGCTATTAAAAAAAACCAAATTGAAAAAAAGTACTCTGAGCCTTCTAGCAATCAAAGCATATGATTGCATTTCCCTCATCACTCTAATTTGCTGCAAGGACAATGTTGATGAAAATTAGACAAGATTTTAAATTTTCTGTCATGCTGACAGGAATTTAGTGTCAGTTTTAATGGTATCACACATCCCAGTTTTATAACACAAATTTAACCATAGAACTTGAAATCACTGTTGGATCCAACACATGTAAAATTAATAAACAGATACAATTCAGTTTAAGAGACTTGATGTCCTGTACAACAAATTGTGAATTATAGAAACAAGCACCACTCTTAGGGAATTATTTTTCCTGCTGCTTTTGCTTTTAATCCACTTTGCTGTTATTAACTTTTACCAAATATAAAACATTATGAGCAGCATGCAAACAACAGATCCCATGCAGGCCTAAGTTGTCTTTACAGGACCATTTCAAAAATAAATGATAACTTTAAAACAGACGGAAAACTGGACTCTGCTGTGCTGATAATGAAGAAAAACTCTGAGATGAGACCATAACTAAGATGAGGCTTTAGATCTGAAGCTTGAGTAACTCTGGTGATGGAGAAGGATGGATGTGTCCTGTTCTCACTGGAACTGTGGCCCTAAAAACCCCAGCTGGTATGAGCCAAACTCACCTAGACCCTTCAATGACCTGCCAACATGCACAAAATAAAGGTCACAGAAAATGAACTTGTATTTAATTTTTTCCTGTGAACAACTGTACCAGTTTTATCCCGACATTTTGTGTGAAGACCTACAAGAAAAAACTTGGGATTAAGACAAAAATGCCCGACTTTGCTGCTGCCTGTGTGTGAGACCCAGCACTGACCATCCCATAAATGCTCCCAATTAAATCTGCCAGTTGGGATAAAACAGGTGTTCAAGATGATACCAACAGGATTTATAAAGTAATATGTGTAACTAAGGAGAATTTGCAAGACAGCTGGATTAAATTGACTAATGGAATATTTTTACATGCCTGAACATTGCCATGTTTTACTTGGGCAAGTACTTGGGCAGATGAACATCTGGTGAGACACAGAAATACTCCCAGCTGGGTTTGCAGGATGTTTTTCAGTTTGTTACCTATAGGGCAGTTTGAATGTGAACTGCAAGTTGTCCTTAAAATCTGATTTTAGGCCCTTAAAGAGTGCAAGGGAGATGCTTCATCAGCTTTAGCAGAGTTGATTTCTGGTTGATTCAGCTGCCTGTTGATGCCAAGATATTTGCTTGGTCACCAGATTTCTTCACTGCCTCCCTTACAGATCTCAGCTGGAGATTTGAAAAGCCAATCAGTCAGGTAAAATCTTTGAGATCAAAAGCAACATCAAATTGTTATAATTATTTTTTAATGGTGAAATTAGTTTTATCTTCTATATCCCTGCAATAAGTCAAAGCACATTTTCAAGCTGTTCAGGACAATCTGCAGTGGGCAATGACACAAAAAAACCCCATTGATTAAGAGTGAAAACCAGAATTAAATAAAAAGAGAATGTTTCTAGTCTAAAACTCAATTTGTTCTGAAGGAACATAGTGGAAATTTTATGATTTGAAGACATAAACCCTGGTATTTTAAAATTATTATAATTTTGTAATGGAAATGGACTCCCTGTGGCTCTCTGCTCAGTTCTAGGCAACCCCTAAAGAGGGGAAAAGCTTTAAAAGCTGTGTATATCCTTATATATAATTCTATGCTTTTATTTACTGACCTGTTACTGTCCTTTATTGGGAAGATACTGCAAGTTACTTTTAATTAAGGTAGTGATCCCTAGGGAAGGGACAGGGAAAGAGGGAAATTCCACTGCTTGGGAACCTGAAGTGAGGGAAAGGGCAGTTAGTTGTTAAATTGGATTGCAAATAGCAAATCAGAGAAATTCTGCAGTGTAGAAAACTCCGACTCTGGAAGTTAGATAGAATTTCTCCCTGCTGAATTTTCTTGCTCTTACTCTACAGAACTGATCTGAAATGCATTCTGTAATTTTTTTTTCAACGTGATGATTATTCATCAGCCATGAATATTCAAGATTTGAGCTATTATTTGAATGCAGTTGGCCAGATACATTATATGTAGTGCCTACTTCTTGATTGGAGAAAAGCAGAGCAGTTCTTTGTTCAAATATTTGCATCCACACATTTTCCATTTGTTTTTAAACAATAGTCATACATTTGAATTTAAAGTGGCCATGACATTGCCTGGTACCCAGTTAGAAATAAAATTCCCTGGAAGGATAACTTGAGTGTTGAACTTGGAGAGCAGGTTTAGTGGCACAAGTTTGGGTGATGAGTTGCAGTGTCTGGTTTGTCTTTAAGCTCCTAATTCAAAGAATCATTTCTGTTGGAAAAGACCTCTAAGATTATCAAATCCTACCACCAACCCAGAACTGCCAAGGGCACCATTAAACCACATCCCCAGGGGCCACATCCACAGGGATTTTAATTCTCTCCAGGAATGGCAACTCCACTGCTGCCCTGGACAGCTGTGCCAGGGCTGGACAATCCTCTTGATCAACAAATTCCTGAAGCATGAAAAGGAAAAACAGAAATGAGATCAGTTCCTGGAGAATATGGCAGAGAAGTTCTGCCCATGCCAGGACTCCCAAGGCAAAATAAGAAATCCCTAAAAAATGAAGCTCTCTGATTCTATGTTTGTGTGCAGTGCTGGCCTAGCAGAGGTAGGGCCTATGCTTCTTTTATTTTTTCCTTCTTTAATATTGAAGATTTGGGGCAGATTTTAATTTCAGCAGCTGTTTTGGGGCTTCATCTTCTTCCTCCCTGCATATTTTGGTAATACATTTCTCGTTCCAGCCCACTGGGTTTAGTGCTGAGGGAAGGAGCAGCCCCAGAGTGTGACAGCCTGTTTGTGGCTCCTCACTTAGGGACAAGTTTCAGCTTGGATGAGCTGCCAAGGGGAAGTTCAGGGGCTCACTGGTGAGATGGCCCTGGAAATCACCTGTCACTTCATAGTCATGCTTGGATTATTCCTGCCAGTGCCACTGGAATGTCCCATCCTCTCTCCTGCACAATCCTCTTCCTTCCCTGGAGTGTCCTTGCCTCCAGCAGTGGGGGGAGCCCTTGGGGGGTTTCTGCTGTCCTCCCAAAATCTCTTTGGGGCTGTCCCAGGCATCTCCTTGGTCCTGGAGGGCAGAGTTGGTGCACAGGTTGTTTGTCCATCCCTGTGTTTGTCCATCCCTGTGCTCCTGGAGGGCAGGGTTGGTGCACAGGCTGTTTGTCCATCCCTGTGCTCACCTCACACCTGGGACATCCAGCTGTGCATCCCTGCACTCCAGGGAATGTGTCTGCAGCAATCCCTTGGCTGTCCTGCTCCAACAGGCCTAGCAGTGGGCTGAGGCTCCCCAAAAAACCTAATGAATGCTCAGCATCACAGAATATCACAAAATCACAAATTGCCTTCTGCAGTTTGTTACAAGCCAGGTTGCTCTGAGTGTGATCTAAAATGATTCCATGCTCAGGTTCAAGTTTTCTTCCTCAGCTTTCCTTCTTTTCCCAGTGACCAAGTGCATTCCTAAAGGGAAATCAGCCTGCTCCATGCACTGATAGTTCCAGTACAGCCAATATGTGTAACAGGATGGGGTTTTTTTCTGGGGGCAATAAAAACTGTATGAGATTGCAAAAGGTTTATGTATGTTTTATAGCAGGAGCAACCATTGGAGCAAAACTACATTGTTTTCCTCTCTCATGCTCCCTTTCTGCTTTCAGACCACATCACTGTGAAGTCAAGCAGGAGGTTCTTCGGCTTCACAACATGACTCAGGGAAAAAAAATAGCAGTAATGTTATGTATTTATGCAGTGGCATTAAGTGGGTTGTACATGTTATAAATCAAACAAATAGGAGGTTAGGTAAGTTAATGCAGAGTGTTTCCCATTCAGAACCCCTAATCAAGCAGGAAACTCAGGGTGTAAAATATCTGGTGGAATTCACTGAAGTCGAAGGCTGGTCTTTGCCAGGTTTCCCTGGGTGGGTTCCACATCTCACTCGCTCCATCTTACTTCCAGGACAATGGGATTCTCAGCAATCATAGAACAGTTCAGATTGGAAAAGACCTCTGATATCACCAAGTCCAACTGCTAACCCAGCACTGCCATGAAATGTAAAATTACACTCAGAAAATGCTCAGTGACAAGCCCAGAGATGGCATAACATGATTCAGATGGACTTATGCAAGTTCCATGTCACTGCCATTATGGATGGGTGGTGGAAAAGCAGAAAAGTTTAATCCCATTGAATGTGTTGGTTGTGTGTTTTGTCTGGATTCCTGCTGGAAACATTGCTAGGGAGAACTGACATGTTTTTTTCAAGGAATAGTGAAATGAGTTGCAAAATGCTGGGGCTGCCTATGCTTTGTGGTTTTCTTTTTTTGTTTTTTTTTTTTTTTTTTTGGTAAGTCGATGTTATGGATCTCTCAGATTAGAAAATTCAAGGTGTTGCTGATAAATGCAGACAAGTTTTGATAGCAGGCAGTTTTCCAATTCCCAATTCTTCTGGGAGGCTTTTGGTGCTGAGAAATCTTCTGTCAGCAGCTCCTTCTCTGTTTCCTGAAGCCTGGTTTGACTCCTGTCCTCCCTAAAGATAGGGTCAATTTTATTGCCTTTGAAAGTAGTAGGAAAAAAACCCCCATTTTAAATGGGATGAGAAGAGGCAGGACTGGAGTGTGTGATTATGCAAAACATATAAAAGAGCAAATCAACTGCTACCTCCCCCTGCCCAAAAAAAAAAAAAAAAAAATTAAATAATGGTATTTTTGGTAAAATCAAAACCCCACAAAGAATTGCTTGCACCATTGGCTCAAAGGATTGATGTCATGTAAATAAATCCCCATGGGAAGCTGTAAATGTTACTTTGCTGTACATCAGTCTTCAGATGGCCTCTGAGAGAAGGAATGTTTTTTTCTATCACTGAAGTCACCTGGCATGGAAAATTAAAAGCCAAACTAAACTTAAGGTCTTACCCTATCCCATAAATTATGTAATAATTTACCTTGCCTTTAATATCCCAATTGTAGCAGTTCAGTTTAAATGGTAATTAGCATCAAAGCACTAATTAATATTGTCATTTTCCATCAAAGAGACTAAAAACATAATGGGTTCCTGCAAGTCAGTGTTGAATTCTCTGGAAAACTGAGACTCTGCAGTGGCAGATCATCTTCTGTGACAAAACTAGGTAAAAACTAAATCCATAAAACACTAGCATGCCCATTTTTCTTGTACTAATTGCAAGGAGTTCAATGACACCAAACCACTCTGTTATTCAGTTCTGTTGTGGGATACTTTGAATATGTGCAGTATTGAATTGGTGTTCTGATGCTTTGATAGTTTCAGGTTCATCCTGTGCTGGCTCTGCTCCTATGTGGTTTTTTAAACAGCAGTAAATCACTCTTTAGGACTGTAAAATAAACATTAAGAGGTCAGTTCATTTTCAGTTTGCCCTTTTGGAAATGTTCTTACACAGGTCCATTACTTTGCTGTATTATGGGATAAGATCTTTAGCAGTCCCCATCATAACCTTGGTTTTAGCATTGTTTGTCCTTCCAACCTCCTTTGGGACTTTCCTTTTCCTGAAAAAGAGAAATATTCTCTATAGACAACTAAACAAAATCTTTGGGTCCATGGAGGGGTTGCTGAACTTGATACAAATCCACTCTACAGCCAGCTGTGGCATCAAAATTTGCCTGTTATGGCAAATCCCTTCAACTTTGGATAAAGTTGGAGAATTGTCCCATTCCCAGAGCAGCCCTGGAGCCTGGGACATTTGGGTTTCTGTTTCATAGCTCTGAAACCCAACTGACACTGCCAGGAGCAGAATGCTGAGTGTGGACCTGAAAACTTGTACTTCAACTCTGCTTGTTCCAGGGGAAACTTGTTTGTAAATAATAAATAAAATATTCCATTTCACTTCAGTGTTTCTACTGTCAAAGCTACAAAAATCACTGACTGAGTTTGCCTTGCCTGTGTTTCAGATTTCCCAGTTTCATCCATTTGGGATAGTTCCAGGAGCCCGAGTGTCACAGAAAAGGAAGTTTTTAGCAGTTTCTTGTCCTGACTTCTTCATTTCCTAAATATTTTAGTTTCTGACTGCTTACAGTTTTGTCACTGTGCTGTCTTGGGTGTTTTTCTGGAAATATGAGCCAAGCTGAAACTGTGGGGCTGTTGCTCCTGGAATTTTTCAGTGCAGACCTCTGATTCTCTTTCGACACCCCCATATTTTCTGCCAATATAGGACTGGAGAATTTCCTGCCAGTATAGGACTGTTCATGTTATGTACAAACACTTTCATTTGCAGGAAATGCATGGAAATGCAGAGAAATAACAATTAATTTTTGTTTTCAGTCATTCCACGCCCAGAGATTTATTTTGACACTGAGTGATTTTGCTCTTTCTTTACGTTACCTTGGAAAAATAAGTTATTAAATGATCATTTGGCTTAACCTGCTGCTGGAGTCAGGAGCTGGCAGAGGTTGCCAAGGTGTCTCCAGGAGATGGTTGGTGACATTTTGAAGCTGGCATGTGTGGGAGCTGAGTTTCAGAGGGCACAGAGCCCTATGAGCAGCTGCAACTTTGCTCTTTTAAGCTGCCTTTTACTTGCTTGAATAGCTGTGGTTTTGATGAAACCAAGGAAAACAGTGGTGAAGGGAATTAGATGTAATGACTATAAAGAGAAATGAAGGAGAAAGGGGACGTCCATGGCCTCAGTGTAACTCATCTTTGACAAGCTGATCTGTTATTTCTCACTGATGGAAAGGTTAAATCCATTAACTGGTGGTCTTCCACTGAGGACAGGGAGCTGACAAGGCATGAAGGGCTTGGGCCAGCAAGACCACAAAGTCCTTGATCTTTGAATGCATGGCTTTTATTGGCAGCAGCAGAGACAACTTGACTTTCATGTGTTCCCCCTACGTGTGAGGAAGTGAACATAAATTAATAGCTACAGTAATTTCCTCTGGGTAAATCTACCTAAATGATCTGAAATACCAGGATGCTGAAAGGCTAATGGCTTCCCTGTCTGGCATGATGAACATCTGCAGCTGTTTGTGGAGCCAAAGGCAGGTCTGGGTGCTCGCTGTCTCTCAAAATCAGGTCACAGCACCAATCACGTCTTTCTACACAAAATCCCTTGATTTCAGTAAAATTTACATGAACTGCGTGACAGCCTGATGTAGTGAGGCTGTATCTGACTTTCTAAATATTACAAGGCTTGGAAATGACTGCTCTGTTTGCCTTCTGAGAGATGTGAGACTACAGGTGGAGTGCTCTTATCCCCAGCTGTTGAATGTGTCACTGTTTTGCACTTTTATCTATGCAACAGTGTGTAGTCAGATACTCAAAGTGACAAATCAGCAGATCTGGGGGACTTGCACTGCCCAGTAATGGTTACACACACCCAGCCTTCCCCAGCAACAAATAAAACAGATTAGCCAAAAAGTTCTAATTGTATACTTAATACATGGCTATTTAAATTAATGAGTTACCTGCCCCTTTCCTGAGGTGTGTAAGCATGTGTGAGTTCCTCCACCACTGCAGTGAGAAGGAAAACAGGTTCCTGTGATCTTCTAACGCTTGTAATCCACAGACAGAACTCTTACTCTACCAGCCACTGTGGCCTGTGTTGCCAATTCAAATGAAGGACAAAAGAAAAATCAAGTAAGAAAAAGAATGTCAGTTTCATGTCCGTTCTTTTTGTCCTGGGTCTCCATGAAGTGCCAGCCATCAGACAGTAGTCACATAGATTTCATTTATTGAAATTGATTTGCAGTTTGCAAGAGGCTGAGAGGCAATAAAGTCTAAGCTTACCTAACACCTGGCAGCATTAACTACAGTTCAGAAACTTCCAACTAATATAAGAGAGAACACAATTTGGATTTAGCAAGAAGCAGGATTTATGAATTCTTAATTCACAGTGACTAACTCATGCCCTTGGGAAAGTTTCTCCATCTCTATTTTACCAGATCTATGAGGAAAATAAACTTGGCACTGAAGGTATTTATGAACTTTGGAAATTCAATGTAAATAAATTCAAGTCGTTAATGATTGGCCAATCATCTACATTTAACCTTAAAAAATTAGTTTTTCTGCTCTTCTTTTCCAAAGGTTGCTGAGATGTCCCTGAGGTGCTGGTTGGTGAATGCTGACTAGAAGAGAGTAGTGCTTTGCTTTGTTTACAAAGTGTAGATGATATTCCTGCATAATAAAAGATGGCTTTAGCAGGGAGCATCTCCTCCCCTTGTTGAGCAGCCTCCTCTTTTGGCAGAGACAAGTTCCATGAAGATCAAGTGCATGTTCAGCTTGACAGCAGAGAGCCCTCATGGGTTTGATGAACTCCATCTTTTAACAACAAACTTCAATAAGCTCTAATTTTTAAAGATGTGGAGTCCATGTAATCCCCATTTTGTGTAATTTAGCTCTGTCAGAATCTTGTTGTGTAACTTCCAAGCAAACACCAGCCTTAGCAAATGGGTATTTATGGCTGTGAGTGGTTAAATGTGGCATATTCCTGATTCTGAGGAGTAAGTTTTAAGATGGCAAACCTTAATATAAAAAGAGAAAATGTTAGTAACTATTCCTATTGGCAGGAAAAGGAGAACATCTGCTCAAGTCACTAGTGGTTTGTTGCCTGAGTTAGCAGCAGGGCAGCCTACAGCTAATTAGCCATGGCTTGATAAGAGAACAGGAGTGCAGTGGATAGAAATGTTGTCATCTGCAGTTGCTTGAAATCCCTATAAAAGCATTAAAAAGATGCCTCTTGACCTTCCTTTTAAATTCTTTCCTTGGTATCTTTGGAAATTGCTGCAATGACTGCTTAGCTATGAGTGCAGACCCCCACTGAAACCTCTGTGCATGAAATGTCCTGATTTGATCTGGTTTTCATTAAAGCATTTCAGTAAGCATTTGTCCATTCCTACCCAGAAATTTGCACATAAGCACATGCAAAGCACTGAGCACATCTCTTAAACCCCAATTTAAACACAGATTTTTCCCACATATGCTGGGGCAACACTGAGATCAGCCAGAATACGGAATTTGCATTTTTTTCAAGCTTTTATTGTGGATCTGGTCTGAAGCAGCAGAGCCAGGCTGAATTTGGGGCCACAGGCTCCAAACACCTCTCCTGCTTTTTTCCTAAACTCACCTTGTGTAGGGATCTCTCAGATTCAAAAGGGCTCTGTCCATTCCAGCACCTTTGAATCTCAGATATCTGCAGTTGGCTTTGGTGTAAGGGTGAGGTAATTGTGGATGCCAACTTAATTAACCTTGCATATCTGTTATGTTAATTCCTAAGACAGGCCTGCTAATGTGTGGAAACAGGAATAATCTGCAGTATGTTTCAGTCTTTTCCTCAGTTCCTTGCACTCTAAGTCTGTAATTTATCTTTTGTGTAAGATGCTTCATTTTGGCATAGCTCAGGTGAGAGTTAAATGCTAAATTCCTTTGAGAAGAATATTTTAAGAAATGATACCTATTTTTATAGGCAGAGAAATTCTATGCATTTGAACATGGTGAGTAACACTTGTTTTTGTGTTTGTGACACACACCTCTGATGAATCTTCTTTGGTCATCTGCACTCCCTCAGCTTTGTCCTCAGCCAAAAGTCTGGTAAATGAGCTGCTTCTCTGATTATTTCTGAGTGCATGGATGACTGCTGTCTTCCAGTTTTATTACTGCCCAGATACAGTAAAGCACAGAAGTAAGATGGAGAACATTCAGCAAAAGCCAGAGGTACCATATTTAAATTCCAGTTTTCCTTTGCTGTGTTCTATTGTTCTCATTGATTTCAATTAGTTCAGACAGGAAATCCCATTGATTAGAGCCTTTCAGAGGATGGAGTGAAGCAGAGGCACAGGAGCACAAAATCTGCTGCACACAACAATGAAAGTGAGGAGATTCTTTAAAAGCTGCATTTCTAGCAGGAGGAGGCTGTGCTGATGTGGAGGGATGGCTGGGATGGCTGGGGTGCAGCTGCCCTGGCCCGGGCTCAGGAGGGAGCTGCAGGGAAGAGGAGGAGGAGGAGGAGGAGGAGGAGGAAGGGGGCCCAGCTCTGGATTAAACCACTCCTCCTCCTCCGGGGCTTCAGATTGAGCAAAATGCCTTTGAAACTGATGTGTAAAATTCTTTCCACACGTTGCAAAGCCAATCCTATTTCTGTGGCTTGTTGTCCCTGGAAAAGGAGTGGCAATGGAGCAACCAGAGCACTGCGGACACTGGAGAGGCACCATGGTTTGGAGGGTTGTGGTGATGTCCAACAGGCCAAGGTCTTAAAATAATTCAGTATCACTGTGTCATCGTGCTTGTAACCCAAAGGGGAAATGAATTAACCTTGGAAATCAGAAGAGCCAAATCACAAAACCATCAGAAGGAAAAACAAAGGCACCCAAACTTTTGGTACAGGAAATTGAGATGATTTATTGGATAATTTTTGCTGCATAGTAATAATTTTTGCTTTTATACTAATTTGTAGAAGAATTATTTTCTTCAATGCGAACGAGGTAAGGAGGGGAAGTTAGGGAAGCCTTCCATTCTCTTTTTTAAATAGCAAGAAACTTGCAACAAATGACTCCACAGTATTTTATCTGTAATGGAAAACGAACAGATTTCTTTCCTTGTCAGTCATTAATTTAAAAAAGTATTTTATCTTGGAGAGCAAGGAACCTGGTAAAACTTGACACAAAGGTTTTTTTATATTTAAATGCCTTATTATCTTAAAGGGCACAATAATCTTACATCAGGAGACATTCATGTATTTAACACCTCTTCCAGATCTGTGTCTAGCTGGTGCTTTTAATGACTTCTATTATTCTTGAAGAACACAAAGAACTGCTGGAGGAATCTATTCACAGACACAGGGAAAGAAAGTCTGCATTAATTTAACTTTATATTGATTTAAGCTTAATAAACTGGCTTATTAAGGCCAACTGATAAACCACCTCTGAATAGAAGGGGCAAAATAATTACTGTAGAACTATGGAAGCAAAGTACAATAATGGGATAAAGATGTCAAAACATCCCTCCTTAAAAGGGCTTAGGAAGTCAGAGAGTATTGAACAAAAAAGGAAAAAATAGAAAGGGAAAAATAGAAAGAAAAAATAGAAAAGGACTGGGATTTCAGTGGTGAAGGGCCTTTAGAGTGAGAGGCTTGAGACCTTGTCTTGTAAGCAAAAGCATCCTCCAAAATTATTTGAAAGATTTAATTTGCCCATGAGAGTACATTTTATGGGGTTCAGAAAATATGCAAAAAATGCTAAATAAAATCCCTCCTAATTTATACAACTAGATCTTGTATAAGAGTTCATAAGTTTGGAAACTTATGAAATGCCAAGGAACATGTAGGTAGTATTTTTTTTTAAACAAAATATTTAACTTTTTACCTCTTATACAAAAAATCTGAATTTGGAGTCAGGCACATTATTGCTTTAGTTCTACCTCAATTTCTTTTTAATTCAGCTGATGCTGACTGTTTTAAAAATCTTATAATAATTCTAATGCTGGACTTACATTTGAAATTACCAGAATGCACTGAAACCAGGTCATTAATCTGAAACAATGAGAGGTTAAAAAGTCCTTGAAACTTCCTTCGCTATGAATAAGACCCATGGATTTCACCCCACCTGCCCCTCTCAGCCTACAAAGTGTTCATTCTCCAGGCTGGTGTAATTAATAACCAACTGTACCCATGGAAGGAAGTCCCCTGGAGCTGCACAGTTGTGTAATTCCATATGAAATATGGAGATTTGCTCTTGCTCCACCTCCTTTTTCTGAAGGATGAAATGTCACAGACAGAATTTCCTAATGCCACGTCCAAACTTTTGAGTTTTTCAGGCAACTGATTGTAGTTGGGGATGGCTGCTTTGCCCTGGTTTTCTTGGCTCAAGAAGCTCCTGAGGGTCACCATAACGTTTTTTAAAAGGACCAAACCTACACATCTGGAAACTGAAAATTTATTCAATTGTAGTTAAAGCTCTGGCCTTTTAACAAGGGAAAGTTTTAGACATAACAGTCAAAATGTAGGGGTTGCAGATTTGTGCTTCCAGCAGTATTTAGAATGTACCTGAAGGATGCTGAGTTTCTCTTGCATCTCAGGCATGGCAAAGATGTGTGCTGTTTAGTTTGGTCATACTTTGAGCCTATTCATATAGAATTTGATGAATTAGATGTCGATAAAAATATTTTTTGTTTCCACTTTTTGTACACAGGTCATTGGCTACAATACTGAGTTTTGAATTAAAGCATAAAAATTAATGAAAAATCTGTTTTGTATGGTACCCCCCCCTTTTGTTGTTGTTCACTGTTTGCAAGTTTTTAATTGTAAAAGATGCTGTAGATGAAAATTTTCTCCCTAGCATTGCTGTCCTATTTTCCCTGTGATATCCCCAGGGGATCTAACATGAGTTTAAGTAAGTCCATTTTTTCTCGACTGACAGAGCAAATGTTCAGATGCTTTAAAATTTAAAAAGCAAAATGTAGGCATGGGTAAATCAGATCAGAAGAGGTAGAAAATTCCCATTCAAGCCAAATAGTCTTCTTTTGGTTTGTTTGCTTGCTTAATTCTCCTCGGTTCTGTTTGCTTTTAATTTCCCATAAGGATGTTGCATTTTGAGAGCTTGGCATTCCCAGTATCCTTCACTATATCTAAAACCTTCATGTTTCATCAGAGACTTGCAACCAGAAGGGAGAATGATGTGTGAACTTTGCCAGTGAGTGCACCTATGGGCACAGGTCGTCTTGCATGAAAATTATTTTCATGGCTGAATGATCATTAATATTAATGAGGTAACATAGTTGCTCTGTATATATTAAAGAATATTTCCCTTTTCAAGGACATTACTTATTTGAAGAAGAGCTACCATAGTAAAAAAGTTTGGTAGCTGCACAAATCATTTCAGGAAGTCCAAAAGTGAGTTACTGAAGATTTTATATACATTTTGTCTTCTATGCAATTTGAAATCGTTTATATGGGGAAAAATGTACTGAAGGTCATTGAGTTGACACCTTCAAGTAGTCTGAAATCCATATTCTTGTGTGGAGTAACTTGAGATTTGCTCTAAATGGCATTATTGATTTAAAGTTCAAGTTCTTTGAGGATAAAAAGAGTCCAAGATATTTTGAGGATGACTTTTTCCCATGGTCCTAACTTTGTTGCATCCACCAAGGATTGTGGTTTTCCCGTCTCCCAGTCCTTCCAGTGCCGGGGCAGAGATCGTAGCTGGGAAGGGGTGTGTGAGATCCAGGGCATGCCGTGACATCCTGCGGTGCTTTGGGCTGCCCTGCCGAGCCGCGGCTGCCCCTGGAAGCAGCTGCGGGACGGTTCGGAAGATGCGGGGAGCCGGCAGCAGCAACAGCGGCGGAGCAGCCGGAGCGTGCGGGACCCGCACATCCCTGCCCGCATCTCCAGCCGGGATCGCCCCCGGCTCCGCAGCCGTGCCCCCCGCAAGCTTGAGTTGAGCCCGGCGCCTTCCATTCCTTGGGAAGCCGGCGTGTCGGGAGAAGTTTCTGTCGGAGCCGCTCGCCCCCAGCAGCCGCAGCAGCGGAGCCTCTGACAGCCGCCCCGTGCAGGATGCGCGGGAAGCTCCCGCCCAGCTGAGCGCGCTCGGGCCGGTCCCGGGGCAGCAGGATTAAAAAAAAGCAAACCAAGAAATGGAGTGTGCGGGCAGCGGCGCTGGCTGAGGGCCGGGCTGTGACTGTCCTCAGCGCCCCGCCGGCCGCGCAGGTACCCCCGGCCCGCGGCGCGGAGCGGGCACGGCCGGGGCGGGGACGCGGCCCTGGGCGGGAGCGGCCGCTGAGGGCGGCGGGCGCAGGGGGCGGCCCGGGCGGCGAGGCGGGCGCTGCCAGGGCGAGCCGGGGGGCGGCTCCCCGGACCGGCCCCCCGGGAAACGCGGTCCCAGCGAGCCCGGGAGAACCGGAGCAGGCGGCGGCGGTAGCGGCGGCTGGTGCCGGGGGCGTCGCGGCGCTGCCCGGTCCGAGGGACCGGCGCTGTGCCCCCCTTGCAGGTGAAGCGGGGCGTGAGGGGAGGGGCGGCGGCCGCGGGACCCCTGAAGGGCTCCCTTGAGCCCCGCGGCGGAGTTTCGGAGGCGCATCCCCAGCCCGCGGCTGAGGCGGGAGGTCCGGCTGATCCTTCCAGGCAAGCGGCGCCTCCTGCCCCGGCTGCCGAGTGGGGATGGGGCGGTGAGGGGATGGGCAGGTGGAAATGAAGGGATGGGCAGGTGGAGATGAAGCGGTGAGGGGATGGGGATGGGGCAGTGAGGAGATGAGGATGGGATGGGGAGGTGATGGGGAGGTGGAGATGAAGGGATGGGGATGGGACGGTGAGGGGATGGGGAGGGGTCGGTGAGGGGATGGGGATGGGGAGGGGTCGGTGAGGGGATGGGATGGGATGGTGGCCGTGAGGGGATGGGGAGGTCGGAGATGGAGGGAGGGTGGATGGTGTGGCCGGGGGGGGGGGGCGCGGTGAGGCCCGGCCGGGCCGGTGCAGGTGGACCCGGCGCTCACGATGGAGCAGGCTGGAAGCCTGAGGGGGGCACAAGGGCGTCCCGGCTTCTTCACACTGAGGGGAGAGGGCAGGGAATAAGGGAGGATGTGAGGAAGAGAGAGCTGCCCTTATGCTGTTTGTAGGACCGAGCAGCAGGGTGAGGTAGGAGAGGGGAATATGAGTGTGGATAGCAGGAAGGTGCTTCCTAAGGGCTGCCTGCAGTAGTAAAAGCAGAGGAAAATTGAATCAGGCCTTGCTCTTTAAAACAAGAGAAGTCACACAACCTCCCTGCCAGTGACTGAATGCACTGGTGAAAAGATTCTTCTTCCAAAAGTTTTTACATCCTTGCCTTTTTTCTATCTTCCCTTCCTCCCGTAGCCTTGGCTCTGTTTAAGTCCTCTCAGAATAACCTGCCTTGTTGAAGGGACTCTCTGTCAGGGCAGAAAAAAAAAAAAGTCTTTGAAAACAAACTATCATTGTTTAAAGCTATTTGTGGATCAAGGTTGTGACTTAACTGTGAAAGAGAATGGCTCTCCCTTGCTTACATTAAAAACACAATAACACATTAAAACAATCAGAATCTGGGTCGGTTACTGGGCTGGAGTGCAATTCAGCAGAGTGAGACCTTAATGCAGGTTTTACAGTACCTCAACTCTCTGGTGAATCAATAAATAATTAGTGGTGGGTCTTTTCTTTTTGTGTGTTATTTGGAGAAATTCTTCAGGCTAGAGGTGGTAATTGATGATACTTTTAATCTCTCCTACTTTCTTCTTGAGGCCTGTGGCTATGATCTTTAAAGTCCTTTTCAATCCAGACCATTCTATAACTCTATGATGCACTGGTTTAGATGTAAGGCAGCAAGAAAAGGGTGAAGTATGGATCCACCCTTTCCAAGTTCCTGTGCTGTTTAAAAGTTGCAGCTACACTCTGTGAGCTGGGGTACCTGCTGGTGAATGTTTGGATTTGTTGCTGGGTGCCACCACTTGTTCCCAGTCCCAAATCTGATGGCCCATATGATCTTACATCTAGCAGGTATAAGCACTTACATATATCAGGCACTTGCAATAATTTTGTGCAGGCAGGTACAGAAACTACAAACTACAAAGCAGCTTTGGGGTTTCTTCCCTAGCCATAGTGGTTAGCCTGGAAGAGTTAAAGTTGCAAAAAGTAGTAGCTGAATTCAGGTTGGGAAGCCAGAAGTGGTGTTACTCCTGCACACCTTTTCTAGGTGTCCTGCTGTAAACTAGAATTCGGAGCCCATGAAAATCCATCTGAGGGAGGGGTCCTGCAGCTCTGGGAAGTGTCTGTCGGAGGAAGGCTGGGAATTGGGGTGCTCCTTCCCCAGCCCAGCCAGGAGTGCTCCAAAGAAAGTGAATTATGCAAGAGACTGCACTGGCTCGATCAAATTTCTGTCTTCAGTTTCCCTGCGAGGGTTGAGTTTCAGCGCTCCTGTTCTGCTGGGGGCTGGAGGAGCGTTCTCAGTGTCAGAGAACTCCGAGTTTCCAGAGAAGCCCCTCAGAGCCCCAGCATGACGTAGGCCTTCCCATCAAACTAGTTTTCCATTAATTAAAAAAGTAGGCACCCTAGATAGCATGAACTCCTCGGTGAGGAGAGTGGAGAGAAGTTATTTATCTTCAGCCTTTTAATCCTTTCCTCTTTGTGACCTTTGCTTATTTCATCTGTGTTAGTTATTCACAGCTCTGGCAGACCTGAAACAGCTTTGCTGAGACCTACAGGAGGATCACTGCTCTATTTTCTAACTTCTCAATCTTGTCCTAATCAAAAATGTAAATACATGCATAATGATTTGCATGTCATTAACTTCCAAAAAACACCCTCATGCTAAAATCAGTGTTTTTTGAAACCCAATTTTCCTGCCTGCCTGAGAAGTTACACCTGGAATTCGCAAACCACCACTTCTGAGAGCATAAACTTTCAGAGAGCATAAGCTTTCAGCACTGCTGTTTGCTTTCTGCTTTGTTTTCTGTTTTCCATTCCATCCAGGGAAGAACAATAAATTAAAAAAATATGTTGATAGTAATTTTTGTAATCGGTTTCTTTCTTCAGTCTTCATACTGAAGGCAGAAATACTCAGTCTTCATACTCAACAGAAAGTTTCAAAATGAAAAATGAGCGAAGTTGGTCTGGTCTATACTCACTGTACACTCATTTTGCCACCACTGAACTCATTGTGATCATTAATGAGCAGAGCATCTAACACATTCCAGAAATTCCAGAGGAGTGTGGATGGGAGCTTGCAGATTTCGAGGAATCCAGGGAAACCGGGAGCAAACAGCGTCCCTTTGAGCCGGGCTGGCAGCGTGGCCGGCCCTGGATTTGGGTTTCCCTGGCACAGAGCTCTGTGTGTGAGCCGGAGGATCCGGCTGGGAGTGTGTGTGTGGAGCAGCGGCAGCCGGGACACGGCACGGGCGCTCTGCCAGCCGTGGAAGGAGCGTGGTTTGCCGGATGCCAGGGGCGCTGGGAAGGAGCATTCCCGGGCTCCGGCGGAGGGGCCGTCACTGCCGCCTCCCGGGGGCTGAGTGCGCCCGTCTGACGGGGGAGCCGCTGCGCGCTCCAGGATGGGCAGAGGAGGTTGAGTTCCCGTTCCAACCCAGGGCCTGGAATGTGCCTTTGCTGTGCAGGGCTTGCCCAGAACGCGGGGCTTGCTTTAATAGGCTGCCTTCGAGTCAGTGAGTCTGGGAGCCAGCGCAGGGTTACCCTGGATCAGATGCCAGAGCGTGTATGGGCTCTCCCTCTCTGGGAAGGCTTTGGAAACGGGATTAACAGCGGTGCTGCAAACCCCGTGTGCTGTGGATGTGTTACACTGCGGTTACAAGCACCAAATCCCTTGGGAGCAAACAGAAAGTGCCACTGCTATTCAGTGGAGCAGCTTGAACATGTCCCTTCTTTCAGGAAGGAGGGGAAAACAGTGTGCAGCACTGCTGTTGATACAAAAAAAGGATCTAAATAGCAAGATAAAATGTATGGCAGACTGTGGATCAGCTTGAAGTTCCTGTGATATTTGAAAAAGCATTTTGCTTTCTATGCTAGGACACAAGCCTGAGATATATTTCACACTCAACACTGCTTCTAATGAATTTTGTGTTAAAAATCAAAGGTGTATGATCTCCCACTTAGAAAAAAACCCCACACAAACAATTTTTTAGAAGCCAGTTAGGACGCTGTGATGAGAAGAAGCAGGAGAGGGCAGTGCACCCGTGCTCACTCCTGGGCATGGGCTCTCCTGCTGTAGCATGTGAGGAATGTGCGTTGTGCTCAGGACACTGGGAGCACCCAGGGGGATCCTGGTCGCTGTGCATGGCTGAGCAATGGGATGCTCAGTGAGGGGGTGCTGAGCTGTGCACTCAGCGCTGTGCCAGCACCACCTCACAGGCACCAGAGACTGTGTCTGCCTCCACAGTTCAGCAAAATAGGCCAGTGGCTCTGCTCCATCCCCAGGGCCAACAGGCACAGCTCCCTCCCACGTGCTGAGCTCGCTCCTCTCCAGAACAGAGCGCAACTGGCCGGGCTGGCTGGGCCCCGAAAAAGGGTGGGACTGACCTGGCTCACTGTCAGAAATGGAGCCTTGAAATTCCTGTATTTGGGTTCTAAACATGGCTGATCTGGGTTTTGGTAGCACCATTACACTTCACCTCATACACCAGCTCTTCACTGCAATTTCACTCACAGTGCATGAGTGCTTTTGTTTAATTAAACTTTACTGAAAAAATATCAGCAGTGACAACATGAGAGAATTGTAATGAGATGCAGTTGGAAATACACTTCTGGGACTAACATCCTGTCAATTACAAACAGAGGATGTTTACTCTGTCTGAGTAAATTTTGAAAGTGAACCTCGGAAAAGCAGTTAGTTAAACTCTGAAGCTGTGAAACCAGCATCTTAAACTTTAAAGTTCAATCACCAGAGTGTAACAGAGAATACATTCAACAGTCATGAATCTGATGTCTTATCAAGATACTTCTCCTTTAATTTGCATTATTGCTTCAATATAAATATTCCAAATCATCCAACCATTCCACTGTAATGAATTTTACCTGTGGATGTGAGAAGAGACTGTGCATCTTGAATAGTTTGAATTCTGCAGATGATACTTTCACATTGCTGTGTCTGGTAGGGAGATCTGTTCCTGGGTCATTTCTCATAGCTGGTGGTAGCAGCTGAAAGAAGCCCAGCCAGATTACTGAGGGAAAAATGTAGGGGAGGAGAAGGAAGAAAGAGGGCACATGTTAAAGAGAAAGAGAAGTAGAGATGGAAAGAAATGACCAAGAGTTATTCATAAACAGGGATAAAGGGTTTGCAGTGGAAAAGGCAACGAGAGTTAGAAAAAGTCCTTAAACCACCACATATTTAATCCTGCTGGTAAAAGAATCTCTGCTTCTAGTGGAAAACTGATGTCTCTGTTTCCCAATAATGTAACAAATATAAAATGCTTTCCCAAATTTGGCTTTACTCCAAATACAGCCTTTTGGCTTCCTGCATTTCTGATGGAACTGGTGCTCTCTTTCTTCATTAAGCTGAAAAAGTCACAGTCAGTCAATTTTGGCCCTGCAAATCTCTGATGTTGCCTTAGGTGTAAAAGATTCTCCCCATCTTGGGTAATATTTTAAAAGTCTTGTCTCAGAATTTTTTACTAAGAATGCTGGACCTATGTCTTGGTAACTTGAGGTGTCACTGATGGTGTGTTTATATGCCAGCTCCAACATAATTTCTAACCAGAATCTTCGATTAAACAAGGCACACAATGAAAGAATTTGAAATAAGACTTTTCTGGGTACAAGGAGAAGCTTTAGTGATGAGAAAAGCCTGAGCACAGATCCCATGAAACCAATATTAAATGAGGGCTGATGGCAGAAACTGTGATGTGCAGTGGCCTGCTAGTGAATTATGTTGATGTCCCTCATATATTTTGAAAGCAGCTTTTCCAGGGAAAGAGAGTGATGTGAGCAGGCTGTGTCACTGGGAACCATGCTGAGTTTTGGTTAAGGCACATTTGGATTAAAATTTGTGTGTACCAACACTTCCATCTCCCTGCTATTTTCAAATGTTTTACTGGCACACATGGAGATGTTTTCCAATTCATCAAAATCCAGTGCACTGAGTTCCTCCAGCACAGAACATTCCCACCTTAGTCTTTCCCAGTCCCACGCTGCAGATGGAGAGGAATGGGACAGCTGCCCCTGCTGGTCACCTCCTCCCCAGATCTGATAGAAAATGAAGTGTATTAAAACCTGTGCCACTTGCCAGCCTCTGGATTACCCCAGGGCACATCCTTACAGCTTAGATACTTCCAGAGAGAGTAAATTCAAACCCAGCAGGTGAGTGGCCAGTGGGAATCCTCCAGCAGGACTTTCAGGCCAGCTGCTTTCCCCTCAGAGCCCCCAGAGCACGGCGCTGCTGGAGCAGGCTCAGCACTTGCACCCTTAATTCAGCCTGGCGTGTGGTGATGTCAGTGGCCATTGCTCCTGACAGCAGCTTCTGGAGCACACTCCGAAGGACCCTGGCTGTAGGAAAGCATCCTGGCTTCTGAGATGATCTCTGTCCAATTAGACAACATTCTCCTAGGACAGCACTGGGTGTAGCACACTGCTATGAGTTTTGTTTCTGTGCATTACTTTAATGATGCTGCCATCAGTGCGGTGGACTGGACAATTTCTGTCTTCTCCAGGAAATACTGGGATAGGGTTTTCTGAAGCATGCTACAGCCTGAAAAACATAAGCCACATGATACCAATTCCTACTGCTGCTGCTCACCTACCCTTTGTTACTCTCTTTGGGTCAGACCTGGTAAAGATGAAAAGTTTCAAGTGGAATGGCAGTTTTTTGGTAGACAGGATTGTCTTCCTGTCTGCTGCAGGTTATAAGGATGTAACTCCTATTAGGACAAGCAGGATGTGCCAGCTGTAGGTTCCTGAGGGAAGGAATGGAGCTGTTCTTCTTACTGTCTCTCTGAAATAGGCCTGAAAGCTGCTTGGGAAGTCAGCAGGTCACAGAAATGTAATGCTTTCCCTGCTCTTTGCTTCCAGCCCTGTTCCATCCCCTTGGATCCATTCTGTCCCCACTGGAGCCATCCCACCAGGACAGAGGAGCAGGCTTGGCCTCGTGGGTGCCTTCGGAACCGCGCCGCTCGTGGGTACAGAGGTGAGCTCACAGGGGGCACAGAGGCTTCTCACGAGGGGAAAAGCCATTTCAGGGCCAGCACTGCATGTCCCTCCTGGCCTGTCATCCCACAGGACTTGTCTCACACCTGTGGGTGCTGGTTTTCCCTGTTTTCTGCAAAACTGAACTGAGCTCACCATTTTTCATGTGTTATAGAGGGCAAACACAAACCACTTTGCCATCAGCATAGCATTTATCTGATAGTAAAGATCACTCTAAGTGAATATTTGAAAATGTTATCATGGAGCAGCTTAACTTCTGGTAAATTCTGCTTTTTTTCCTCTGGCCGTTGCACTTGTACAGTCAGTTCTGAAAAGTGTGTCACTGTGAATGCCACTTTGCTTGTCAGTCAAGGAAACTGAATGTGCAGGATAAAGCCAAGTGAAATTTTTATACTTCAGAACCCAGGGAAAGCATTTGAGAAACAAAAGTGTTTATTTTCCCTACTTGGAGGTCCTCAGCTGGTGTCAGCAGCTCTGCTGAAGTTGGTTATTTATGCTAATATTTAGACTTCAAAACTGCAAGTGTTAATGGAGAGAGCTGCCCTTAAACACCACATGGAAGAAAATATGTCAAGGTCCCAAAAAGATTCATACCACAAAAAAGCAATCCAAGGCAGTATTTTGCTTTTCACTTCTTTTTTCTGTTCCCTCCCTATGCTATCCCAATAACACAGTGTTCCTGGTTTTTCTCCTGAGGACAGTGATGTTTCCCACACAGCTGTGTGGTGTCAGTGCAGTGCCTGATGTCCCATGGAGCTGGATCATGGGGCTCTGCTTCTTTGTTTTCCAGGGGATTGGATTTTTAATCCCAAATGTTTGTGTATCACAGTGTTGGTGACTGGTAGCTTTTGCACTTCCCCTTCTATAGAGGATGTGATCTTCATTTTTAATGAGTTCCTAAAATAAACACCTTCTTATGTTTCACAGCACAAAAGAGAAAAAGGAGCCTTTTTCAAAGCTTCACTCAAAACTTAAACATTTCCTTGAAATTTTCTCTCCTGTGGTAATCCACCTGTTTGATATGACTTTCTCTTTTGTCAACAAAGCTGGGCTAAAACTTTGAGGATGACTCTGAAACTTTCCTCCCATGAGACTTCAGTTTGATAAAGAAAGTACAAAACTTCACAAAATTAAACTCATCAAATTATGTATTGCTCCCTTTTTTGCAAAGCTTCCTTACTTGCCAAACCAGATAGGGTAAAATACTGTGGAAATTATACTGAATGCAGCAGTTTGTCTCAGTTTAGGAGAAAATGCATGTTGAATTTTTTGGATACAGTTTGCTCATGCTCATGACTTCTATTCAGTGTGGCAGATATTGTATAGTACAAAATGACATGTGCAGTAGTATATTCATTTAATTGATATTTATTGATACTAAGAGTCTATAATTTTTAACTTAAACTGAAAATAATATCCTACTGAGATCTTCAGATATCAGCATTTCCTTGCTGGTCAGCTGGAAGTGTGAAATGGTCCTGTGAAGTGTAATCTCAATAAAAACTTTTCATAATTTATACTCCAGATCAGTGTAATCATTAACCCAAGCCTTGCTCCACAATGGTGCTGCAATTACTGTTTTCATTTGTTTCCTTCCTAACCCTCTGAGCACGTAGCTACAGCTGAATTGTTTCTGAAATTGCTGTTCTGTATTTCAGCTTCTCTCCAGTCTTTTAGCTTTTCAGTTTGAAATCTGGATTTATTTAATTTTTATTTTTTTCTTTTTTTTTTTTTTTTGTAAACAGTCTATTCTATTGCAATCTCTCAGTAAGTAACTATTTATGATAAAGTTTATTATGGCAAAAAAAAAATATTTAAGTTAGGCTTTAGTTTGTCACATCCACAGCGTTGACATGCACTTTTTCCAAGGAAAAAAGCCCAACCCACTTCAACTGCTGTGTATAAAGCAGTTTATAAAGTGCAGTCAATATGAGTGAAAATTGTTCAGTTTTTTTATTTTTTAAAGCCCATATTGGATTAGTACCTGATGCTTAAGTAAAGACTTTCCTTAAAGTCTTATTTGACTTATTAAGGCTTTTGCATTAAAGTTATATTTGCCCTATATAGGGCAAATATGCTGCAATATCATGAAGGTGGTGGATTAAGTTGGGAACCATTGTTCATTGAGCTCTGCACCATGAGAGATGTAAGCTGGAATTTGTAGTTGAAATTTGGGTTTAAAATTTGGTTTAGAATGGATAAAGGACATTTTTGCATGGTGGATGTTGTACTGTGTGGGCTTTGCAGAATGGGACTACAAAGACAAAGCTTTTAATAAGGGTACAGCACAAAGAGATTCCCACTGCTGCTGTCTGAGCAGGACTGGGGTAAGCCCAGAGCTCTGTGCACCTGAGTGCTGCTGAACTGGGGAGTGTGTCCTCCTCAGCCTTGCTCTTCTCTGCTCACTGTGGGAACAAAAACCTCAGCAAAGCACTGCCAGCACAAATGGTACTGGGATGCTCTTAGAAATTGGGTTTTATTTGGGGAAAATAAAAAGAGAAATTGATTTTTTCTCTGCATGAAATGATGTCTCAATTGTAGGCATGCAGTTTGTGGGAACTGCAAGGGGGGCTGTGGCTGAGTCTCATCCCCAATGGCACAGCTGTGAGCAGCAGGTGAGCAGCACTGACAGCAATGGGCCAGGGAGTGCCCAGGGGCACTGAGCAGCCCCAAAGGGAGCAGAGGGCACACAGGGGCAGGGCATCAACAGGGGGGATGAAAGGCTGGGCTAAAGAACAGGAAGGGCAGACCCCTGCAGCCTTCACAGGTGAGAGGATGTTACTCTGGATGGGCAGACCTGGAGCCTTCTGCTGTGGTGAGGTGTTACTCTGCATGGGCAGATGTTTAAAGCCTTCTGAAATTGTGTGGTGACACTTGGTGTATTGTGGCCATCTCGACCACGACACAGGCTGTGAAATCTTGATGGATACCAGGTTTTCAGAGCTTGTAGGAACTCCAAAAATTAACCTCAGTGCATTATGGGGAAACTTGGTAAGCTCTTAATTGGAAGTATTACTTCTCAGGTGGGACTCCTACTGATAAGGTTGTGTTCTAATCTGTTCAAAATATTGTTTGCAAATAGAAGGATAATGAGCAGGGATATCCAATTTGCTAATTGTGCTGCTAATAGGCTATTAACAGCTGCTCCTGTTTGCACTAAGTGATGGCACTTGTTTCAGGTTGCTTCCTATTGTGTTTAGCAGCATTAATGAGGCACACAAGGTGTGTGATTTGTCCTCTGAAGGATCTCCCACTTTGTCTGGGGCTGGTAATGCCATCGTGTTCCTGATGCCAGTAAGAAAAATATAAGGATATGGCTGGTAGGAGCTGTGGTGCCCTGGAGATGCAGCCACTCACACCACACTGCTGTCCAGGCAGGAAAAGAGTAGGGCCAGGGCCTGAGTTTCACATATTTACATAATGACTTAATGTCTTTGACTTTGTTCTTTATTTGTTCCCCAATATCCCAGTTATTCCTGTGAATGCAGCATGGCAAACTGACTCTTGCACAACTCTGTCTTTCTGGATTGGGAATAATCAGCTCCATTTTCAATGCTGTGTGTTTGGAATTGGTTTTGCCCAATTCACTTCATATGACACTTTATGTTAATCAGCTTTCTATTCAAATTGCCTTTTCCTTGCCCAGTCATCTCTCTCCTGCTGCTCCCTGTTGCCAGCTTCTCTCCTCCCTTCAGATTTCTCACTAACCTTGTTGGAAGTTGAGCTGGAAATGCTCAGAGAGCGATGTCAGTTTTGCTATTTGCTGCAGCTCCACAGACAGCTCCTGGTTCCTTCCCTGTAGGACCCAGAGCTGTTCTTTGGAGGAAGAGCACTCCCTGGAATCCCCCAGGATGGTCAGCCTACTGAGATCTTACTCTGGATTATTGCCAGTAATGGCTTTTGCAGCTATTCTGTGCTCCCTGCTGTTCTTTCTTTCTTTCACATAACCAGGAAAGCATTCTTTGTCACCTGGAGATTAAAGAATTGCTAATGGAAGCCTTATTCATCTTTTAGCAAATGAGTGTTCATGTATTTCACACACACAGTTGTGCTCTTTGAAGTCCTGCAGGGACTTTCTCTCTTTTTTTTTTCCTGTGGTGCACCTTGTAATTGTGTCTCAGGTCAGGGTGACACGGTGCACATTAGTTTTGCTTTGTTCCTGACAGACACACACCTTGTGCTTTCTGGGTGAGGAAGGGAAGGGCTGTTTCTCTCTGAGGTTGCATTTGAATAGAACCACTCTGTTTCTCAAGGTAATGATTGCTCAGAGGCTGCTGCTACCCCATGTATATTGAATATTTGAATTCACTTAGCAGGCTGTGTGGCCATTTATTACTTAGGGGTGTATTCACATTTATTTTTTCATTGTGGAAGGTCAGTTCTCCATACAGCAATCTCCACGTTTGTATAGCTGCTCTGTAATAGCTGAGTGACTTTTTATAGGTGTGTGTGACTTCTTTAATACCTTACTTTTGGGGCATCAATTTTCTTAGTATTGTATTATTTCATAGTTTTTATGGGCTTAAACAAACAACTTTGTGGCTAACAAAACTAAGTCACAAGGGCAAGACTGACTAACCTGTACCAGGGCAGGGAACAAACTGAATAGAAGAAACACATGACTAAAGACAGAGTGACCCATGTTTGAAAGTGAGAGAAAAATGTACTTTGTGTTTACACTCTGTGTACTCTAGGCAGTGCCAAGTTTGTGCAAATGGAAGACCTTAAATTACATTGATACAGTGAGTGGGGATCCAGGGCTAAATAAACCCCCTGTGGAAAGAATAGGTGGTGTTCTGTGCAGTAGATCCTTACTGGAAAATCCAAACAAATAAATGGATGCCTGGCAGAACTCTGCTGCACTATGTTATGTGAGCAAGGAGTTTGTATCTGTGGCTTGGATGCTCTGCTGCTATTGGGAAATGACCTTTCACTCTGTGGGGATTCAGAGGAGGGACATTGTTCTTCACTTCTCCCCAGAGCCCAGGGCAGCAGACCTTCAGTTCAGCACCCAGAGCCTCAGGGCAGGGCTGGCACACTGGTGCCAGGCTCATCTCGCAGCACTTGGGATGTGACAGCAGCGTGGGTGCCACTCGCAGGGGACTGTGCCCAGTGAGGGGCAGCTGGTGTGACACAGCCGTGGCTCGCAGCTCCTCCGCTGGAGACAGCTGGAGTCAAGCATTGTGTACATCAAATGTCAGGAGCTGCCTTCCTGGGGGTTTCTTTTCCAGCTGTAATTCTCCTGTAATGAGCATTTCAGTGTGTTTTCAGCAAAAGTAAATCAGTGTTGCATAATTTGCTTGATTGGCATGGGTTTTATTGGTCCAGCTTGAGCTCTCCGTTGAGATTTGTGTACATCTGCCAGTTTCATTCTCTTTTCTCCCATCCCTTTATTTGCCTGGGAGCACTGGCTTCCCTGGGTTGTTAAGGAGACTCAGCATTTATACCTGGTTGTTTTAAACCAAGATTGTTATCTTAATGCATTACTTGCATGTGGCTGTCCAAAATGCTGATGAATTTCTGAGTTGTGGAGCCCTTTGTATTATTCCATTTGTTGTGCTTCCAGTTTCCTTGAAGCTTGGTTGTTTCTATTTGTGCTCCTGAGGGAAAGAAGAGAATCCTGTCTCAATTTGGACTGGATAAGGGGGTCCATGTCCAGATCTTGTTGATCTGGGAGAAACTTAACAAGCTGTATTTTGACAAGTAACTTACACAATTTTTAAGATGTTTGTGGTTTTTCCCTTTTTTATTTGTTTTGCTTATAATTTTCTCCATGGAGAGCTCATGCACCATCAGCTTAATTAGTCCTGATGAATTTCTTGAGATCACACTGCTGCAGCTCTTAACCTTTGTGGCTTGTTATGTACATGGTGGTTTCCTTGCTAGACCTTCACCAAATTTTAGATTACCATGGATGTTTTCTTTATTATTGAGATGACTACTGTAGTAGTTTCAGTAAGAACAGTTTAATCTTCCTGGAGAGATTGAGGTACTTACTTGGAAATTATTCAGAATATTGCACTTTGAAGTGCAATATATTGCACTTTAGCTTGCATTTCTTTTCCACTTAAGTACTGCTAGTGATACAAACAGGTTTTTAACCCAATACCCCCTAAATGAGCAATTCTGTCCACTTTCACCCACCTGAATGTGTTGCCAAGAAACTGAGCAGGATGGGGCTGGGTTGACCTGAGTGTTTCAGTGGAGTTTCAGTGCAGCAAGACCTGGCAGCTGAATAATTCATTTGTGAGCAGGACACCAGGGCTGTCCTTGCACAGGTCAGTCACGATGCTGGGCTCTCTCCCTCTCATTACTCCATCTTTCATCTCTCTCCACTTAGCATAGCTCAGCCAGCAAAGTTAATAGATTCCCATCTTTCACTGAAATTCCAGTCTTGAAGGGGATGATAAAGAAGCAGAGGCTGCAGCTGCCCTCGGTGATTTGTGATTTATAACTGAGGGGAGAGATCTCCCTCCTGTTGTAACAACAGTGACAAGTGTTGCCACAATGCAGCAGTGATTGTTTAGATGGGACATGTAAATAAAACAGAGCCATCTGGACTGCTAAAAACACGGCAAACACACAATTCTGTGACTGGGACTGAATTCAGGCTGTTTCTCCCTTTTAGGTAATCAGAACCTGTGGGCTTCATTCACTTTGTGGAAGTATTTTTTTTTGTTTTGGTCATCAGCTGTTAACCCTAGGAAGGTGCTGAAGTCTAAAAAACCAGCAGCCTGCCTTTTTTTGATACATACAATTAACAGGTTTTCCTTTGAGCTAAGGCTCAGCATCCACTTTTAGTGTAGGTAGGACATGGGTACAAGTTTTCCTATGTATCTGGGTTTCAAAGTTCTCCACTATCTCATAGAATAAAAGACCAGAAAATGTTCAGTGCAAAATTTTGGATTGAATTCATTGAGTTGGACAGAGCTGAGGAGCTACATGAAAAATTACATCTGAGGTGAGCACCTTCTGGCTCTTTGGAGAGCTTATATTATTTAGCAGTTATCAGGGGTTTTTGCAGTATTTGGGAAATGAAAGAATTATGAGCCATGAACTGAGGGCACATTTTTCTTTCATCACTGATTGCTGATAATTTGCAGTAGTCCATACTCCTTTAAATATATTGCTATTTTATATTTAGATAAGCATAGGAAGGAGGGATTTTTCTTTCCATATTGGAAATGGATTTTTAACCTACTCTGATCAGACAGCCAAAATGCAGGATCTGATGCTAGACTTATCTGGAATTATATTATTCTTTACATGTTGTGGCTTTAAGTGCCTTCAAAGAAGTAATATCTGGGAGCTTCTTTCTCTTTAATATATATGAAATTAGCAGTGCATGTTTATATTGTTGGGACTTGGACAGGAATTACATTTTGGTATTTAGTTTTTTGCTGCTAGCCTGAACTTGCTGCCATAAACAGTGAATAATCTGAAGGCACAAAGCATCTGGTGTTTCTGAAGATCATTCTTTGCTGCCACACACTATACAAGCATTTAGGCCATTATGTTTAGGCTGCTGAGGAAAAAAAGTTTAGTGGAGCATAGAAAAAACACCAAAGAGAGACACTAATATGTGAGTTCATTCCAGCAAGTGTTTGAGCAGCTGTAGACTTCATATTTAGTTCTGAAAAAGTCCATGTGGAATTCTGTTCAGAATTTTAAATATGTGCCCAAATATGGTGTCTCCTGATGAAGAAAATTACTATTTTTCCACTTCTTTGCACAGTTTTCCTGATTCTGTTCACATTTCCACCTCATGACCAGGTTTTGTTTGCACTGGCTTTACATAATGGCAGGATTAGCTGAGAGTAGCCTCCCAAAATCTCAGGTAGCTCTTCCCTTGCTACACTCATTTTTCAGCTCATTGCCTCCTTCTTTGCTGAGCTGGAATCAAATCAGGTTTAGTTATTGCATCTCTCCCAGGCAGGATTTGAATCCATCATGTGCTGGAGACACAAGCCTTGCTCTTAGTGCTTCCCTCAGTATTTGAGCTCTCAATTTAACTTGGGGGGAAAAGTGGGGAATTCAGTGTGTGTGAGTTTGGGGTCTATTAGTGCTAAAGACATCTGGGAGTCTCTGAGAATTGCTAAACTAATGGACTGCCTGCAGCCTGACAGTGCAGAGTACCTTCAGCTCCCTGTGAATTCCATGAGTTTCCTGTTAAAGCAGCAGCCAGGGCTTCCATGCAGCACAACTGGCCTGCTTCAGCAGGGTTTTAACTAAAATGGATGGTGTCAAGTGTTCTGTAGTCAAATGAACTCTACTGGTATTCACATTCCTAGGTAACAGGTTATAAATTACCTTTGATTTCAGAGGCTGCTAGGAAAAACATGAGCCTGTGTGCCACTAAAAGGGCTCTCAAGGTGGATGACATTTTTATGTACCTGACAACAGAGAGAACAGGATGCTGTGAGTGTTTGTGTTCAGAAAAGTCAGGGTTAAATGAATGATGTGTGCCATTTGAAGTTGTGTTAATTTAGGCATGCTCATCCTGTCACTGAATGCTCCCTAGTGCTTCATTTTTGAGTGTTTCAGTGTATCCCCTTTCTGTGCCATCCTCACAAATTATCAGGGATGGCTGTTTCTCTGTGGCTGTGCAGGCATCTGTGCAGATAAGCTGGCTGGTCAGCTGGGAGCCAGCTCAGAAACAGAACCTGGGAATTTTCTGGCCGTGGAAGAGAATTAAGAAATTGGACAGAAATACCCACTTGAGGTTGCTGATGGGCTGTATGGTTTTTGTGGACTTGTTTGTGTGAGCCAGAAGAAATGCATGCTTGTAGTTGAATTTATTTTTGGTTAGTAACTTTTACTTTCCCAGGTGTGCACCTGGGCCTAGAGAAACACCCCCAAACAAGGTTACCTTCCTGCTTGGGGATTCTTTAAACTGTGAAAAAAGGAATGGGAAAATCTTGATGTTTTCATTCTGCTTGCTAAAATTCACACACTTTTTGGAATGTTTTCTTGTTTTGCCAGACCTGGGGGAAGGTTTGCCCTCTGTCAGATCTTTTGGGAGTGTTTTCTCTGCAGCACAGTGGCACAGCAAGGGCTTTCCTCCAGCAGTGGCAGCAGCTGGGCTTGGGAGGCAACATCCCAGCTGATTTGCCCGGGGGAAAGAGCAGGGAGAAGGAGCTGAGGAGGAGGCCTATAAATACTGCATGGCTGCAGCTCTGCTGCTCCCTGAACCGAGTTACCACTGCTACAGTGCACTCTGCAAAAATGTCACATCCCTTCAGTGCTCAGCACTGAGTCGGGTGGAAATCAAACTGCACCGTTTGTTTGGGGTGGCTTGGAGTCACCCTGGCATTTTAGAGATGGATTTGATCAGGAAAGTGGCTTGTGTGACTGTGCTGTCAGCCTTTCCTCCCTTCCTTATCCATCTCCTGCCACTTTCCAATGGCTCTGGAATTTACTGCTCAACTTCAGCCAAAGTTTTTAAAGGATCAGAAATCCCTGAAGGTGTTACATTCCTACAAACATGTTGGAAATGGGTGCTTAGGTGTAGGAGAGGCCCCCCAGTGGAGCTCCTACAGAGGGAAAAGCACCTTGCCTGTCATGGTGGGTGTTTTTCCAGGGGAGTGAGCCTGTGCATGGCCCTGCTCTCTTGCCCAGCCACACATGGAAGTGATGTCTGGAAGGGAATTCTCCTGCAGGGGGAAGTGCTGGGGATGTGCAGTAATTGAGACTTTCACAGCATAGAGATTTATTTAGGGATGCACTGGGGGTTCTGAGACAACGAGGAGCTTCTGCTCCACTGATCCTGTGCTTGAGGAGAGGGAAAAGCAGGATCTGGGAGGGGACTTGGTTTTTGTCTACCTGTGGGTGTTAAGAGAATCTTATTGCAGAAATAGCAGAGAGGACAGTTGCTCACTGTTCCAGTGTCAGTGCCTTTCTCCACTGTGTAACATACCCAGTCTCATCAAGAAGTCAGGATTGGCACAATTTATTTTCATTTTCCTGTGAATTTGTAGTAGATGTATACTCTCATTTAAAGAGCTTTCCCCATCTCTTGGCAAGCCATGGGTTTACAAGCTGATCTGCTTATCCTTAGGGTTAGCTCTGGAGAGCACAGTGAGAAACAAGTCAGCATCCAAAATGCAAAGTGGAACCACGCTGCTGGATAAGAGGAGTTTGGCCTCCACACAGAACCAGCTTCTGGCATTCCCCTCTCTTCCACAATCAAGTGCAAGCTGTTGCTGTGCTCTTACCTTTATTCAGTCTGACCAGATGTAAATCTTTCCTAAAGGCAACAGAGCCTGGTCTTGGAATATGTTGAGCGTTTGAGAGCAGTTTTGGAAAGTTTTCTCTCTGATACATGCAATCCCAGGCTATTCTTCCTCTCTCTGGATCCCTTTAGAAAATGAAAGCTGGTGTGCATAAAAGAGAGAGTTCAAAAGTAGAAGCAGTTCATCCCATCTCAGATTAAAAAACCGGTTAGGTCAGTTTATTTTGGTTTCTTTTCAAGTGCCGACTTCTTTCCTTGCCTTGTTTTTGCCTTGTGAGAAACAGCTGCTGAACTTTTTTACCAACCTTTCCTGTAGCCCCCGTGGTCATGGAAATCACATTTTTATTTCCCACCCTAAAAATGCAAAACCTACCAGGCTTAATCTCAAACACAGCTGACACTGGTACAAATACAGTAATTCAGTGTGGGAAATGTCCTTTAATAGTTCCTTTTGTTGCTGCTGAAAGAGCAGAATCACACAGCTGCTGGAGACAGATATGCAAGTATTTTCTTCCTACTCAGAACATTTTAGATAGGAATGTTTGTTTTTAGTGAACTGTGTCAAAGTCTAAATTTAAAATAAAGAATGGGCTTAAATACACTGAAAGTATAATAATTCAGCAGTATTTTCTGATGGAGAACCATACAGCAAAGTACAACAAATAGTAGAGTTAGTCAAACTTTCTGTTGCAGTGGGAATACCTGGGTTTCCCCTTCCATTTAGATCTGTAAGAAGAGGAAAATAAAATACGTTAACAGGAAAGAATTTTGTTCAGCATGATCTTCTAACCATCAATGAAGGCAGTCATGCACACTTGGGAGCACAGCTGGATATGGATATTGGATGCATGCTGTGCCCAGGGCTGGACTGGGATGCTCAGCACATTTGGGGAATCCCCTTGGGGGCCTGCAGACAGCAGACCCAAATTTCAGGGTCTCAGGTGGACTTGGGGAGGCAAAACCCAGCATTTTGCTGCTTGTACTTGGGCTGTTCAGCAGATGCACATTCCTGGGATGCTCAGAGCTTTGGCAAGACTTAAATCAAGGAAGATGTTTGTGGGGAACAGCAGAGCAGCACCTTTCACCTTCTGTCAGATCTGGCCTGAAATGTCTTTCTTAATAACCAGAAGAGCCTATTTTTGTCTCAGTGCTGACTTCATGAGCCAGAGGCACTCTGGAGTGAGTGAAGCCATGGCAGGCTCTGCCCCTGCAAAGCTATGCATAATATTTATATTACAGTATGAGGAGTACTTTGGGAATTTGCAATGTAGTAAAATTCCTCTCTCCTTTTCCTATCAAAATCTCCTTTGTGGTAAAAGGAAATCTCCTTCAGCATTTCTGCTTTATAACATTTAAATAAGGTGGCCATTTGGTCACTTAATTTCTTTCTTCAGCTATAAATCTTTATATCTTTCTGTGTTTTGTTCAGGAATCTGAGATGAAAGAGAACTAGATTCTGATGATCATCTTGTCACTGTTGCTGTCACCTGTGTTGACAGGTAAGTGTGCCAAGGTGGTTTTGAAGACAAAGTGTTTGAATTATTTGTGTCACATGGGCAAAGCTGCAGTTACAGCCCAGGACTCACCTGTGGGTTGTGCTGGATGCTGCAAAGGTGAGTTTTTCAACTAACAAGTGGCCAAAAATGCTTCCAAAACGTTCTTGATCTCCAGAAATAAAATTGTTCCTCCTTCTGCTTTATGGTGGTTGGTGGGTTACAAAAATGGTCTCAGAGCAGAGGAATTTGCAGTTGAACTGCAGCCTGGAGTGAAGATGGCTGAGAGGTCTGGTTGACTTTTGTCCTCCTCCTCCTCAAAGTACCTGAAACATGAACTAGCAGATGGATGAAGTTATCATAGTTCTTTGTTAGATGTGACACCCACCCTGTTTTCATCTAGGGGTAATTTATTAATGGGGTCCATGCAAATTTGCAGAGGATGTTAGGACTGAATGAAGAATTTCTTGGATTTTTTACAGATAGGTGAGAACTGATGGACTTGAGCCTCTCGTGATACAGCACAATCATATTTCTTTTATCTCTCTTACCTTATCTAAATGCTGCATTTTCAATCTTTCCTATTAATAAAGACTTCAAGTCCCTACATTTGTTATAAATGTCTTTATCTTTGCTTTTCTGATTCTTTCAAGACACAGTCCCAAAAGTTTTGGCAGCACTCTGGAGACGACTGAGAACTTCTTATGAGAACAATTTCTTGAAGTAACATAACTTTCTTGACTTCCATTTCAATCATTACAACATAAATTGAAACATGAAATTCAGAGATCAGAAAACTAGAACAAAAAGGACACTGATTGAAACTTAGGTTTCCTTTTGGTGAAGCATGATGCTTCTGTATGATCTGAAAACTAAAAAACTCATTTTCTCTGTGATAAGAGGAACTGAAGGTGCCTTTTTTTTTGCACTGGCTGCTACAGGTGTCTGTGTCAATGTGCATTTATGAACACAGATCAAGGTCTGGATGGTGAGTCCTAACAGTGCCTTGGGATGAGCACTGGAAGGAGAATGAAAATACAAAAATTATGTGAAATGTGTCAGGTGGGTTGCTGTAAATTGTGTGGTGACATGAAGCAGCGTAATTTGGATCACTAGTATGTAAAAATGGAAAACGAGGAAGATTTTTAAAATGTGTGTGCTTCAAAGCTCAGCCTAATGAATTTCTAGCTTATCAGGGCATTTAATAATTGACTGTTTGCTTCTGTGGTAGGGCCCCTATCAAAGAAGCACACCAACCTAAAGAGAGGGGTGCAGAAACAGGTGTGCAAATTTGGATTTTAGGTGTTGTGTTTGACAGTGTGTTGAGTTGATGGGAATAACTGTTCCATTGGCTGAAATGTTACAGTTTGCAGGGACACCTTCCACTATCCCTGGGTGCTCCAAGCCCTGTACAACCTGGCCTTGGACACTTGCAGGCATCCAGGGGTAGCCACAGCTTCTCTGGGCATCCTGTGCCAGGGCCTCACCAGCTCCTGAGTAAAGAATTTCTTCCTGATCTGAATCTCCTGTCTTTCAGTTTAAAACCATTCCTCCTTGTCCTGCCTGTGGGAAAAGTCACTCTCCTTTTATGTAAGCCCCCTTTAGGAAGCATGTAAGAAAATTCAGCTGATATATAAGTGGTTACTTTCCATGTGTGACGGAAAAACCAAGAAAAGTTTGGGTTTATTAAGAACTGCAGAAAACTTTTGAGGTGAGGCAACTAGTGCTGGCAAGTGTGGAACAAAGCCCCCCAAAACCAGCTGTGAGGGAGGCTACATAAAAGCTGTGGGAGAACATTAAGCAGACACAAAACCTAATAGCAAGTATTTTAAAATGCTTCTTTACAGGGTCAGCCCAGCCCCCAGTTCTACAGAAACCCAGGAGCCCTTCCAAGCACAGTGTTCCTGGGCAGCACTGCCTGTCATTCCTAGGAAGTCATGGTCACACGTGGGTGTCCTTCACAAAGGTTCTGTCAAATGCTCTCACAGCAGCTGCTCCTTTGAAACATTTTATTAAATCTTTTTCTAAATATTTTCGTCATGGGAGAAACTGATAGTAGTATGCCTGGAGTGCAAATGATCCTGGTTTTCTTATTAGGATTATTTTCTATCCTGAGTCAATCAACTTTTTTTTTTTTTTTTTTTTTTTTTTTTTGTAAATGCTTTTATATTCAGTTTGCATATCTTGATTAGACTGTGATAATTTCCATGGCTGGAATCTCCAAAGTGTGCTGTCAAGAAATTATAAATGGTAATGAATTCACTTAATCAGGACTTCCAGGAGTACAATCAACATGAAATCTAGTCAATTAGAAATAAATCTGTTTAAAGTATTTCTGGTTCTCCAACAGTCTCGTTTGAGGCCTTATGTTACCTGGGACTGAATTAGAGACCTACACAGACAGCTAGAAAAAACACTTTGTAAGAAATCACTGTAAAGGGGTATAAATGAGTCCAGACATTTAGGTGATGCTGAAATTTGCTTGAATCTCCATTATAAACTAAGTTACACAGCCACCAGAAGTGTATGGTGCCAGCTGTGACTTGGCATTCTGCAGACCACATCTTGCACCTTGTGTCCAGTTTTGGACCCACCACGGTACAGGAAAGATATGGAGAAACTGGAGCAGGTTCTGTGGAGGGGCACCAAGAAAAGGGAGCTGGAGTGTTGTCCTGCAAGGAGAGGGACAGGTAAGGCTGGAAAAGAGCTGGCTTCAGGGAGATTGTCCAGCAGGCCTGGATAAAAGCATGGACAGCCCAAGCAGATCTCATTGCTGGAATTCTCTGGGCAAGAGGGTGAAATAAAGACCTCCAGAGCCCCCTGTGACCCAAATGACTTGGTGATTCTCTGAGTCTAAGGCACAGAATCCAGGTCGTTGTGTTCAGGGAGGCTGATTTTATTTTGGTTCTGCATTGAGAGAGGGCTACTTCAGAAAAACAGCTTTGTTGTTATCCTAAGCTGCCTCTAAATTAAAGGTATTGTGAGCAGATAACCCAGGGTGATTTAGTATGCTATTTATTCTTAATACTAAATTCCAAACTAAACCTGGCATTTAAATAGCAAAAGCTGGAAGAGTTTATGAATCTGTATTTTCACACAATGACATTCTTTCTATTTTTTGTTTCCCTTCTTTTGCCTAATGGTTGCAAACACGGGTCTCATTTTGTTTTCTTCCTGCCTAAGAAGTGATATTTTATTTCTTGCACTGTTTACTGAAGGTAATTATTAAACCTTGGTAGTCAATGAGGAAACTGGCTCTTTTAATCAGTTTAATTGGGTTGATTGCATAACTTTTGGCTGGCTATAATTTGGTAAAAATGAGTTTTTTATCTGTATAATGAATCAAAAAATCTCAAAGGTCAAGAAAATAATTTATTTCTCAGTTATTCTATGGAGTCACTGTGCTGCCTGGGTCAGTTTGGCAGATCATTTAACCTTTCTAAGCCTGCAAATATTTTCTCCACTCTGTCATCACCATCCTTCACCTGCACAACCCTAAAGAATGTCCTTGGTTGTGCCATGAGCACAGGCTGGAGTATAAAGCCCAAACTATGCTTTGCTTGGGTTGGAAAATAGCTGGGGAAGATGCAGCTAAGGTCAGCAGAGCTCCTTTTTCATAATTACCTGTGAGAAAGGAAGAAGTCAGGGAAGTTTTTCTGCAATTAAGGGAAGCCTGGAGACCATCTGGGAACCAGGGTGTTTGCTGCAGACAGACACAGATGGGCAGAGGGATGCTGAGGACAGGGCACGGGGCTGTGCCTGCCCTGCAGTTTGGTACACCAAGGGCTGCTCACCTGCCCTGCTCCTCCTCCTCCTCCTCCCTTTCTGGGTCACCGTTGGTTTGTTGCTTCCCCCTGGACTAAGGGAAGAAGTGAAGCTGCTGTGGAGGTCAGGGAAAATCTCCCCCTGCAGGCTCTTGGCAGGGGACTGGCCTGGAACTGCCCACCTGGAGAGTGTGAGCTCTGTGCCCCCAGATCCCACCTGCAGACACCTGCAAACCTCAGCGCGTGTGTCCCGCTGAGTTGAAATAGAAAATAATTCGTTGAAATTAAATGAGAAAAAAACCCCTCAGCATACACAAGGAGAAAGGGTAATCGATTTTATTTGTTGTGCCTGCTCTCAACCAAAGATAACTCATCCTTTTATAAGAAAAACAGAGCATCTATTTGAAGTTTTGCTTTTTTTTTAACTGGCATGTTATTTCATTGATTAAACTAAAGCAAACAATGAGACTATTTCTGTCAACACAGCAAATCAAATGACACAGTAGTCCCCACCAGGATCACATCTGAGGAAAATTCAGGTTAAACTTCATAGCAAGCTCTAAATGCTAACCTGTGTGCAAGGAGGAGAGGAAATCTGCTTTATCTACATTCAAAGCTTGATCTAATCTGCATAACAAGACACCAGCAGTACTTCTCTGTTAGCATTTTATTCTGTTTGTATTTGAATTATGAGAAAAAAATGTTCTATGGGTAAAGAGGAAAGAGGTTGATAAACATCAAATGCAAATTAACAAGCAACAAAGCTGCTTTGTCCATCAGGGATGTGAAATTGAGGTAAATATGTTCAACAAGCTTTGATTTTTTTTTCAGACTCCTGTTGTAAATCTTTTTAAATTCTCTTATGTCCTTTTCCTTCCAACATATAATAATCTTTTTGATATTTACATAGCTAAGTGCAAGCAGAGGCTGGCAGCAGAAAGGCTGGAAAATAAAATGCCTTGCCCTATATGGTAAGAAAATTTGGTGGGCACCCCAAAATGACCAGTTAATCTATTTTCTTAGAAACAGACTATTAAAAATTGAAGTGGTGTAGTTACTTCAGTATTACTTCAAGAACATGTTGTAACTACTCACATTGTAGCATTCTTGGTTTGGACAAGTGACGGGGAATTTTTCAGTCAGTGAATCTGCAGCCTATTTTTGTCATAGAAAACTTCCAGGATGGGGCACCCATAGGTGCTCTGGGCAATCAGTGCCTCCCCACTTTCACAGTAAAGAATTTCTTTGTGATATTTTATGTAAAAGCTGTCGTGTTATGAAGAAATGCCTTTCCTGATCCAGAACTGCATAATTTTTCCATGTTTCAAGTTGTCTTTTCATACCTTTACTGTTGTATTGCTCATGAATACAGTGTTGAGTCCAAAAAGACATCTCACTTTTTGGGTGCAAGTCAAGTTGTGTATCTGGGACAATGTGCTTGGTGCATTTCTGAAAACATTTTGTTGCTTTCCATCCTATTTGGATTAGTTATTTAGATGCTACTTATTTAGCTTTTATTTTTGTTTAACATCTGTTTAAAGTGGTTTGGAATTCTGGTTCAATACATTCTAAACAGCTGAATTTTCAAACTGAATGTTGCTTTTACAACAAAGTGCATGCAATTCTTGTAAAGATCTTATTTAATACTTCAAAGTGATTATTATTTTGCCATAAGTAAACTGTAGTTTCCACTGCAAGGAGTATTTAAATAATGTCTTAGGAGCACGGTTGTCTATCTGTTGGAAAGCAGAAGCTCTAATAAATGTGAAAGCTAGAGGCCTTGCTAAAAGCAGCTGTAGAAATGAGCAGAGCCTGGAAGGCAGCTCTGTGGGGCTCATGGGGCTGGGCCTAATTCCTTGTCTGGAAGAAGGACCTTTATTTAAAGGTCAGCCAGAATTGTTCTGGAAACCTTGCAGGGGCTTAAAAGAAGCCACTTAAGAACTTATATTGCCACTGGGAGTTGGCCTTTACTGCAAAGTTCCCTGTGCTGGTTAACATTTATAAATACTTGCTATGTTTCCCCTATTAATAAGTTTGAATCATTTTTGTATCCATTCTATCCAATTTTACTGCTCCACCCTGTCCTAAATCTTTACACCTGCTTCCTCTTCCTGCCAGCAGGTTCTGTTTTCTCATGTTGAAATCCTACTTCAAATGATTTTCATGTTGAAATTCCACTTCAGACGTTCAAAAGCTTTTTCTACATCTGCTTCTCTGCCCGTCTTCCAGCTTTCCTCATTCAGCAGAAGTTGCTTGTCTCTGGTATTCTCTGTACTTATCCTTGCCCAAAATGTCTCTTTACATCTGCCTGGCTGAACTTCAGCTTTTCCATGGAGATAACATGACCAGCTGAATAGTTTACAGGGAAAATAAATGCTAAGTAGAAGAGACAGAGAACAAAGGGGAAATTTAGCTTCCAAAGCTGCTTGGTAACGAAAGGAACTCCAAACTACCCTGTATTTGCAGGAATAGGCTGCTGGTGTAGATTTTTGTGTGTGTGCAGCAGTGATAATGGGGAAGTATCTATGTTTAAAAATACTAAAATTAAAAAAAATTACCTGCTTACAGACCCACTTTAATCATATGATGTTGGCATTTAAACTCTAAATACCAAAAGTTAATGGGACTTAGCTGCTTCTTAACAAGTCTGTACAAATATGCATGAACATGAGAACTCAGAAATAAGTGGCAGGTTTGACAATTTCTTCACAGTTTTCTTCTTTGTTTCCTTAAAAAATAAAAGGTGGGGTGAAGTCTCGCTCATGAGCCCTTTTGCAAAACAATTTGACCCTTGTGCTGGTCACCCAGCAAAGAAATCAAGGGCTGCTTAAATCTGCTCTTTAACAGGGCAGTGAAAACAATCTCCTGGTGGTGCTGATGAGAATCAATGGATATGACCACTGATTTTGAAAATTGATTTCCAATCAATAATTCATCTTGGAAGCATGAGATGCCACACTGATAAACAGCAGCTGCAGAGAAAAGTACAGGAGGAATTTTTGTTCATCATTCTGGTACTGTAGTATTTGTGTCAGCACTCATCTTCTAAAATATTTATCTGGGTGTTTCAGTTATTTAACAGAAAGATCAAAAATACATCATCACCAGGAAGTGAATTTAAGTGAGGGGCAGCTGAATGGGGAATAAAGCTGTAATTAGGGGAGTTGTTCCTGTCTGGTGGAGCTGGGAGAACAAGGGAGCTGCAAGTGCTTTGTCTCCCTGAGGTTTTGCTGTGGATTGCTTAGCACTCCTTGTGCATGTTCCAGCTTTCTTCTTGTAGATATTTTCTTTTAGGTTTTGCCTTTGCCTGGCTGGGTTTGGTGCCTGTGCCCTGGCTGGAGTTGTGGAATTTGGGTGCTGATAACATTTCCCTTGGGGTTAATCAGGTGCCTCTGTTTGTGGAGATCTCAGTTTCCTGTCACTCAGCAGTGGTGTCCCAGGTCCACTCCGTGCTGGCGAACATTAATGCTGACTTTGGATGAAGTGGTTCTGCCCTTTTCAAGCCCTGGCAGTTCACTTCTGGCCCTGTGCCATCCTTCTCCTGCTGCTTCTGCAAACATTTGCATAGTGTCCAGTTCAGAGACATGATGGATTTGGAAACTAACCTCTCAAACAAAAAAAAAAGAGCTGGAGTTTGACCTGGATCAGTGCTTTGATTTGCTTTACTGGGGACAAGGGTGGAGTGCTCTGGGGTCACAAGGAAGGTGGGCTTGCTTTTTGGGAGGCAATGCTGGTTAGTGCCAGCTTTAAAGTTGGAGTGCAGAGGGAGTGTGAACCCATCAAATTGCAAATGGCCCTTTGGAATTGGTCTTCAATTCAAATTTTCCTCTGCATGACCTTTTCTGCCCAACCAGGGGGAGGTGTGAAATGCATGGTGTGCTGGGACTCAACTCCCCCCCCCCACCTTCAGCTCTGTCTGAAGTGCATTTTTGTTTTAATATTATTATAATTAGAAAAGAAAATGCTTGATCTTCTCCAGCATTTTAATTTAGCACCTCATCAAGCTGGTTCTTGAGCTGATATGTATAATCCTGAATAAAGCCACAGAATCCAAGTGTTGGAAGCTCTGGCAGGTTTTACACAGAAATCCCTTTCCTGAATAGTTTTCCTTCAGAGTTAATGACTAAATACCTCTTTCTAGCAGTGACTGTTCCTCTCCCAGCAAACTTTTCTCCCAGTCTGGTTCATGGCATTACTCAGCCTGTGACAATGCCCACTCTGTGTCCCAGATATTCCTGCAGGTAGGTTTGCAACTGGCCTCACTGCAGCAGTCTGGAGGGCTTCCCTCTGCAGGCAACAGGGCTGCTATTGTGCAAATGAATGTTTGTATAAAAATAGATTGGTCTTATCTTGACTAGGAGTCAGTGACCCCTGGATTTGAAACCTTGCTCTGAGACCTGGCCTTGGACAAGGCATTTGGTGCTTGGGCCTCAGCTGTGTTTTAGGGACAAACAAGACCAGGAGGGTTTGGTACTTTGCAGGGTCAACAAAAGTCACACAGAGCCATAAGTAAGCTGAAGATTTTAAAATGTGGTTTTTATAGTGGATTTATCTGATAGTACCTGGATGTTCAATGAAGATCTCCTGTCTGGTATGTCTCTCTATTGATGATATTTCAAACCCTCTCACATCAAGTTAAAATATCTAACTTACAAATGAATACAAATAAATATGTATATTTATTAAATTCCTTTTGTGTGATGTTCAACAACCTTAAGGCTCCAAAGAACAGATTAATCTGTTGCTGCTCTTGGTTTTCCCCTGCTGTGTCTGTTTGCACTCTCTGGAGCACACCTTTCAGCCTGAGAGTGAGCTCTGGGAACTGAATTTTTTCCCATTTGGTAACCTGTGCACTGTTTAATTCCAGCCTTTTGCTATGTCCTTGTAGGGTTTTAAAAAAATATTTTTTAGAGAAAAAGGGAGTTTGATGGTCATGGTTTGGACTGTTTGAAATTCTCCTTAATGGTGCAGTGGCAGAATAACAAATTCCAGCAGATTTTGTGAAAGCTGTGGGCTGGACTGGAAAAAAACCAATCTAAAAATAGCATCTGTAAAGGGAAGGCAGCAGTCTGAGATCTGCTCCTTTCCTCTGCCTGTTGGTCTGAGGAGCATCACCTGGCCACAGCCCCAGAGGCTGGTGCACATCCTGCTGCTCCCGCCGAGCTAAAGGGCAGCGGGCTGGGGGAGGAGTTCAGTAACATGGAGCAAGAAGCCATCCTTTCACTCTCTCATCTTCCTGCTTCCTTGTGGCCTTCCTCTGTCAAAATGGGTGCACAACCAGCTGCAGCTCAAGCTTGCTTTGCTTAGGGATGTGCAGAGGCCAGGACAGGACAGTGCCTGGAGCTGGGGCACACTCAGTGCCCAGGAGTTGAGAAATGTGGACAGACAACGTGAGGTGGAACAAACCCTGTTGTGGTGTGACACTTTTCATTGTATGCTTATTGCCAAGATAATGACATCTGCTTTTATTAATTTACAGAGAATCTTGTCAGTACTCCTCTACACCAAAAGCAGCCACAAACAAAACACAATCAGTTTAACTGTAGGAATCCTATGATCTATTGCTTTGTTTTTTTTTAAGAAAAGGAAGAAGGCATCCCAGACAACCATGATAAACCTAATCTATGTTTCAGCTGTGTTGAACCAATGAATTGCCAGGTAGGAATTAGGAATCTGGGATGCAATATTTTCATGGGTTATACAAGTATTAATTAGTAAGCCAGGCAACTTGCCTTTTTTCCTGATGTAGTAAGTCTGGTTGTGGAAAAATCTTTTAGAATATCCTTGGGACAAAAGTGAAACAGTTCCTAAAAGATAACAGCTTCTCTGTGGGAGCTGTGGTAGCCAGTGGCTCTGGTTAACAAGTGGTGGGATCTTCCATTTCCACACAACTTGAGCCAACAAATGGCCAGTTTCTCCAGTATTCAAACAGTCTTGTTTAAAAAGTGGTGTTTAAATGATCTGTTTCCCAACTGTGCTGGTGGGGCCCATATCCTGTTCATCTTGCTACTGTGGATACAGACTCTCATTATCCTTTCCGTGCTTACTTGTGCATTATTTTCCAGAAGATTAGGTGTCTTATGCCTTGTTGACATGTCTCCAAGAAGTGTTTTGTCCCAGTATTTATTAAACTTAAAGGCTCGATTCCTGGAAGCTGGTTTTTCAGCTGGACATTTTCCTTTCTTATTATAGAATGAGATATTCCTGGGTAGTTTTTGCATGAAAATCCACTTGCCAAAACCTGGGGAAGTTTTTTCCTCTTAACCCAGCTCTTATTTGGCTGCTGTATAACTGCAGTTTACTGCTCTCTGTCAAATCCACTGCCCTGGAATGTGTTGCACTCTCAGATGGCTTTAGGGACAGACAAACCATGTGATGGTCTTTATGTCTTTCTGCTCACACTCACTGGCCTGTACCACTTATGCCCTTAAATTCTGTGTATTGCCCTGCTGTATTTTGGGTTCACATGTTTTAGCAGTGGCAGACAAACAGAGAAACCACAGAAATGTTTATGCTTTTTATTGACTTAAGGTGCTTTGGAGAGCAGCATTAATCTACAGTTCACTGAAGCAGCAAAAAATGAAATACTCCCTGCAGAGTTTTCCTTTGTAAATAGAGCCTTCCATTAAGCTGCTGTGAACTGGCTTGCTTTCAGGTTTCTGAATGCACTGGTTTTGTCTTCATTAGTAATTATAGCTGAGGGTAATAACAGTAGAATTATCCTTCATCAGAAGCAACAATAAGGCTTGATGATGTGGGGGTGTGGTGTGGTGTGATGTGCTGTGCTGTGGGAGTGCTTGTCCTTGACCTCCAGCCCCAGGCCTGGCTCTCCACTGCCCAGCCAACCCATGGGCACCTGAAATGGGAAATGACAGTGGCAGCCTTTGGTCCCTGCTCTGGAGTCACTGTTGGGACAGTGACCGGGCAGTGAAGAGGGAATGATTTAAACCAAAGTGTTAGACACGGTGGTAAGAAAGGCTCTTTTATCCCTTGCTGTTGTTTGACTTGTTTACTTGGGCTGATCTGGCTGAGACATCAGTATAGAAAATGTGTACTTGGATACCTCAGTACATTCACCTGGGTTGAGTGATCAAGTCACTTCACCCTTCCATGTTTCACTTTTGCTTTACTGACTCTTTTTAAATGTGACCTGGCAGTGGAATTGCTTGTTTGGTTCATTGTTTCTTTCTTTCATTCATTCTTATTTTATTTTTCTTCTAACTGAATTTTTATTTTGCATTAAAATGCAGAGTAATTGTCTGGGAGGATTACTCACAGGAAAAAAAGGAAAATAATAATACATTTTTCTGGCCTCCTAAATCTGATAAGTTATATGATGTCCAAGCACTGCAGAGTTTATTGTTGGTCTTTCCAGTTTTTTCCACTGTAAATGTTTTCCTCCATTTGTCCACAGAATAATAATTTTCATATCCTGGAGCAGCTTTGAATTTGTGGGACAAAACCACAAAATTCATTTGCTCTTATAGGTGGAAAAGCCCAGAAGGAAAATGTTCTGCTGTTCTTAGTGTGAGACCCCTGATTACAAATGTCTGTAGTCTGGAATAAACATGACTTTCATTTTAGCCTAAGCTATATCACAGATTAAAACTGCTTCTAAACTCAGAGTACGTATAATGGCCAGATTTGGGTGGTGCTGGTTTAAAAGGATGTTGTGTGAGCCACAAACCACAGAGCAGCATCTGTGTCTGTCTGGATCCCTGTAGGATTTTGTTTTTTGGTTGGTTCCACTATTTGGGAATACTGACTTTTATGAGAGCCTCACCTGTGCAGATTCTTGATGTACAGGATGATGTTAGTTTAGCATTTGCATTAATTCCCTGAAATGTCTTTTCACTGGGAGGAGGAAGCTTCAAAGCCAGACCTAGCTCTTAGTACAGTTTTCAGCAGTGCTGGTTATCACAGGACTGGGTAACTGTGCTGTTTTTTCTGGATCCTTTGGGAGCCTGGGTGTGCCTGGGAAGGAAGGTCATCTTCTTCTTTACTACTCTTTTTTTCCTTCTCCTGCCCTTCCTCTTTTCTAGTAAATTGGTAGCCAGATTTATTTCCTTTACTGTCTGCCTACCCACATAACTGACAGAAAGAAATAAAAGAGGGATAAACCATAAAACTTCCTTGTTAAATGCATGTTATTTCCAAGAAGAAAAAAAAATGCAGCTGATTCATTTTGAAGACTTGAACTGTAACTGATTTTTTTCTTTTTCTCCTTTGTATTGGCAGGATAAAAAACTTTAACATGCCTCGTAGCCCTACATCAAGCGAAGATGAAATGGCACAAAGCTTCTCTGACTATTCTGTTGAGTCTGAATCAGACAGCTCCAAAGAAGAAACTATTTATGACACAATTAGAGCAACTGCAGAAAAGCCAAGCAGCAGAATGGAAGACAGTCAGAGCAACACTTTAGTGATTCGAATTATCATACCTGACTTGCAGCAAACGGTAAGGCAGAGTGCACTGTAATTAAACAAAGTGAAATTAATGATTAGCTTTGCTGGCTTCAACCTGCAATACATCTGTTCCCTCTTTTTACTTTCTTTTTTGACATATTACAGAAAAAATTAATGTTTTGTTTTAATGCCTATGCTTTGTACCCCAGTGGGTTATCTGACTGATTGCCTCAAGTAAAGGCACCATCCCTTCCAGAGAGAGAGAATTTAGTGTGTTGACCTGATGAAAGCCATGTTCATAAAGCAAAATCTCTCTGATCTGCATTCAGAGATTTTGGGTAAAAGAAAGAGACTTTGGAATCCATAGCTTTATAAAAAAATCACATGTTAACTCTATGAAAGCCTCATATATATACATATATATATGGCTTCTCTAGTTCCTTTTCTCATGAAATAGTTTGTGATTGACACTAGACTGGGGTCCTGCAAGAGGTCATCAAATTCTCTTTACTATATTTGTTGTTTTTCTCTGTCAACCTGCCTCACAAAAGATATCCCTTTTAGAGAGCCTGTGGCTTTTAGAGTGTAAGGATGAGGAAAAAAAGCACAAATAAACCTTTCTTTCCTCCTTTGCTGCTGTGCCTTTACTACAGGGTGTCGTTTCTGAACCTTCCAGCCAGAGAAACCAACACTAGTGCTGTGATAGGAATAACAGTGTTGTGCTGGAAAAGGTCCTGGGAGAGACTGATTCCATCCAGAACCACAATTTGTCTGAGTTTGCTATTAATTATCTGAATTATCCTGGGTCTCCTTGAATGCTGCTGTCAGGATTTTCAGTGGTGGCACCAGCCTTTTGAAATTTCCAAGATCATTAAAACACATCCATTCCATGGATGTGAGCCGCGTACATCACTCTGTGCTGACATGTAAGAGCTACACCATGCCCTGCTGCTGTTCAAGATCTATCTCATGAAACCCTTCCTTTCTTCTTAATTAAGTTCATTTTTAGGGTGATAGAGATGGGCTGGATGCAGCCTGACAGGGAAAAGCTGTTTTGACAGTGTGCCCTCAGGTGTGGTTCTGGAGCTCCTTTTTGATCATCTTACCAGCTTGCTCTATCTGCGACCCCTCGATGAACAGATCCATGAAAATGGAATAGAAATACCAGCTTTTCTGCTATGTTTACTCTGCTGTTAAAACCACAGGGGTAGTAGCTTCCTGAAGTCCTCTCATTTAATTACTCTTTTTTTTTGTTATTTACTGACCTTATCAAGACAGATTTAAAAATTAATTTTACCATTTGTGCATTTTTATCGCTTTACTTTTTGTATTTCTTTTTCCTTTTCAATAAACTCTTCATGAAAAGTAACTGAATTAAGTGATTCTAAAGCAGCTGATGTATTTCTTATTTAATTTATCAGCCCACAAACTCCTTGTGCAGGAAAGTGAAACCTGGATTCAGGTTAGCAAACAGAAATATTGGTGGATTAATGTAGTGAAGAGTTTGAGCTGTTGTACAGCTACAAGCCAGAGCAAACATAGGCCCCATTTCCTGTATAATTATACTTAATTTAACATATGAGGTGTTTAAAATTAGTCTGTTTAATCAAAGAAGCATGAAATAACATAATTTAGTTTTCTGCTTTTTTTTTGTTTTTTAGGGAGTATGATCAAGACTGTATTTATTCTAAGGAAGATAAGTTTAGGGGTTTAGATAAAATTCAGCCCACTGGGAAGGTTTAAAGCCAAACTCCCAGGAAATGAAGTTTGCTTGTCTGCAGTGTCTGTGGTACAAACTGCCTTTATTCCACTGTAGGTATGAGATAAGCGCCAAGCACCACGAGTAGGATGTGCTGCCATGGAAAGCTTTATAAATTACCACACATTGTAGGAAGTCTGTCTTGTTGCTCTTTTATTCTCATTTGAAACTTAGAAGACAATGTGAACCTTGACAAGTTCATACAGAGCCCTTAAGAACAATTGCTTTTCAGTTCTTGTATCAGTTATTTTTTTGTCTCTTTCTCAGTTTGGGTGATAACCCAATTTACTGAAACACGACTTGGTAGAAATGGGAATTTCTCATTGCCTCTGTGCATGACCTGTATTCAATAAGTGTCATCCTTCTCACAGGAGGGTGGAGAATATTTAAATGAATAACTAAAAGATTTTCTGAGCTCAGTAAAATTCCTGAGGGAATGGAGAGCATGGAAAGCCCTCCAGTCTCAAGGAGCATGGGTAAAACAGCTGTGTTATCTGGCATATATTATTTTGTCTGAATCCAGGCCCAGTCATCTTGTATCCATTTCCTTTTCCAGCCTATGTAGGAACTAATCCCAAGTGATGCTGCCTCTAAGTGAAATCAGTCTGGTTCTTCAGGAGCTGTTGTCAAGGAAATCTCCTTTACCTTGATATTCTGACAGCAATGATGTTTTGTGCTTAGAATTGCTCTTTGCCACAGACACTGAGAACACTTCTGTCAGCCAGTGGTTTTAAGGAATGTTTGCATCATTTTATTATCAACACATGGTGCTTGTTCCACTCTCGTTTTACCCTGTACTTGTGCTCCCCCTGGGTTATGTTTAAAGTCAAAATGCTCAAATCCATACATTTTATTAAATTCTGAGCCTGAGATGGGTTTGAGTCTGCTGAAGACTTCTCTGAGATACTTTCTGCCCAACTGTTTTGCTGCTCCACTGCAATAATGAGCATTTACTGATTCCTCCCTCCCCTGGGTTTGGTGTTTTTCAAATTATATTGGACTTTCTATGCAAAATAGTGTTTGGTAAGTGGCAGTTTGGTATAGCAACAGCTGTAGTTGGAGCCCCTTCTTGGTGTTCTGTTTCTGCATTTCTTTTTATACTTTTGTATCCTTTCTTTAATTTTTTAAAGTTATTTGTTGGGTTTTAGGATTAAGAATATTTTCCTATACTGTTTTTGCTTCTCAGATAAAACACTTTGTTTACTTTGTGCACTTTTTACCTTTAAAAAAGTAGGAACCCAGTTGTGACAACTGCAGCTCGAGTCCCATTTTTCCTTGGGATGCCTCCAGTTTCACTTGTTTCCAGACTGTGCTGCCTCATAGATACTCCAGATTTTCTTTTACACCTTTTCTCAAGTATTCTTCTGTATCCCACTTTGTGCCTGATAGTTCCTTGCTGCTTTCTGCTTGCTCTTCCTTGTTTTATCTTCAGTTTGATAAGAGAATTTTTGTGCTGCTGGTATCTGTTCACATGCCCTTGATGTGGGCAGGTGATCTGCTGACAGCCTGGCCAGACTGGTTTTTCTGACCTGCCCTCTCATGAATTCTGTGTTTCCTGAGTGCAGCCTGATGAAGGAGAGCAGTGTTTCAGCAGAGAATCAAGCTGAACACAGCACAAACCAAAATGTGGGACTTGCTCCCTTTTCTTTCAATGCCAAACTCTCATTTGTATTTCCCATTTTTTGGCGGTCTCATCTTTAATATCAGCATCTCCCATTGAAAGGAATAATTCATATTTTGATATCCTGCAGTACAGGCAGCAGTACAAACCATTTTGTCGTGTCCCTCAGTCACAGCACAGTTTGTGTGATTGACAGCTGAGCAGAAAGATGTGTTTGCTGATTGATTTTAAGCAGATAAATATTATCCCTCAGACATTTGGTATGATAAGCATTATTCCTACTGAATTAATATCTTCCCTTCAGCAGGGGGAGTTGTGTTTTCCCTGGCTTCCCATCCTGCCCTTCACTCAGTGACTTGCTCTCACCAGTGTGCAGGAATGCAAGATTATAACTGACCATGTCTGCTGTGATCCAAGGAGCTTTCACATCCCAGACACAGGCCTTGCATCTCAGCAGCCAGTGCTGACGTGCTGTCTTGCTGCTACACTTGCATTTTGAGGGGCCTGCTGTGGTTTTGACAGTGACTTTGAGCCACTCAGGGCTTTTTTTTTTTGGCTCTTCTTTGTGGCTTTTTACAGTGACTGTATCTGTCAGTGCAAAACATCTTTGTTTCATGTGTTTCTGTAGTTCCTTGTCACTGAAAGAGCTCTCTATTCTTTAATATTTTTTCTTGCCATTGAAGATTAGGAAAAGTTGTCCTTTTTTTTTTATTTTGACTCTGCTGGTGCCTCCTTTCCTTGTGGCCACCACGCCACGTGTGCCTGATGAATTGTTCCTTATTTCATAACTGGAGCAGCCTGTGTGTGGGTCCTGCTGTGACTGAGCTGATGTTTCCTCAGGATGCAGAGTGTGGCAGTAAGTAATGACTTGTCTGCAGGATAGAGGGGGTGGCTGTGGTGCTCCCTGCCTGGAGAGCTGCCAGGAGGACACAGAGGCAGCACAGTGCAGTTGTTCCAGGGGCAGGCTGATGGAAAATGCACCTTATGCAGCATCTGAGTGGTTCTTTTTATCCTCTTGGTCAGCACCTGCCTCTGAGAGAGTGGTAACAGCTCCACTTCTATCCTGCCTGGCTTCATGGAAAGCATAAATAATCACTTTTCTCACTAGTTTCACTTTTCCCAGCCTGAAACATTTTGGTAGCAAAAAATTCTCCAGTTATCAATTTACTTTTTACATAACTGATCTTATTTCATTCTAAATTGCTAATGGAATCAGTTTTTTTTACAATAAGCCTGCTTTTGTTTCTTATGAATCACTGGAAGAGCTGGAGCTCTCACTGAATTAGTTTGTGAAATATTTGCCTGCCATCAAGAACAGAGAGAACACAAGAATAGACTGAACAAAATTGAATATGTTGGATTCTCCAGGTGCATTAAAAATCAGTAGACTTAATTAAACTGTGATCAGAAGTAACTGCTTTGTATTTTTAAAATCAAAACAGTGTCATACAAGTCCAAAATTAGTTTATTTCATGTAAGAAAGAATTTCCTTGGAGAAAAAAATACATGTAATTTCAACATTATTTTCCCATTTGAATAACACTCACTGAAATCTTTCAGATGTGTGGGTAATGTTAAAAGTTAGGCTCATTGCATATCTAGTAACTGACAGTTTTGCTGAGAATTGCTGATGTTTGAGTCTGAATCTTGTACTGAAGTTTGAATCTATGTAGGAGTCGTGGAGCAAGTGAGGTTCAGAAGGAACACAGGGATTTCAAACATATTTGCCTTGTTGCTAAGCCAATGCTGTACCTACTGGGATGTTTGGGGAGGAAAATACTTATTACAATCTGCTTTGTATCCCTCTCTCCTTCCCTTCAGCATATAAAACCCCCCAAACTTTTCACAAAACATCTTGAAAAATAAAATAAAGTCAGGGAAATGAAAGCTGCTTCCTAGCCAGCCTTGTGACAAAGTCTAACATTTCATTTTATGTTGGAGACTGTAAAGGATTAAAGCAGAAACAGCATTGTGTGTTCAGGATGCACATCAGAGGCACCAAATTGCTTTCTGGGCATTGCCATCTGCTGGTACCTTGGAACCAGTGACTGCAGTGCAGGCAAAATCCCTGAACTCCTCAATCCCTGAATTCCAGCTTGGTAAGAAGCAGGGAACTGCAGGAGTTTGTCAAGGTTTTCAAGTCATTTGCTCTATGTTATATCATTCCTCCCATAAACTTGCCCTCAGATAAATGTAGCTAAAAGAGAAGTAGAATTCTTGTCCGAATACCAGTTTTTGATGAAATCTTTCTGGATCTAACTGACATCAGAACAGCCAAGAAGCAAGTGGATAGTTAAGCACCTTGTAATATCCCTTTCAAACAGGTTTTCCATGAAGGTGCTCTCTCTCTGAGGAAGGATGTGTGTGTTCTCTGAGCTTTGTAGAAGGACTTGAAATGTCCTGTGTTTTCACAGTACTTGTGCATTAGGTATTATCAATACACAGCTGAAATAGAATTCTTGTTGAGCAATGTTTTGTCATGGAGTCTGTATATTTATTATGCATATTCCTACTATTCATGACATTTGTAAATTTTAGAATGTAAGACGCTGTTGAAATGGGTTTTTTTCCACTAATTGGGTTTCTTAACATAATTTCTCTTTGCAGAAATGCATTCGGTTTAACCCAGAAGCTTCAGTGTGGGTTGCAAAGCAGCGGATTTTGTGCACTTTGAACCAGAGTTTGAAAGATGTCCTGAATTATGGGCTGTTCCAGCCTGCAAGCAATGGGAGAGATGGGAAGTTTTTGGATGAGGAGAGACTTCTGAGGGAATACCCACAGCCAGTCAATAAAGGAGTTCCTTCACTCGAGGTATTTTTAGATCTGGCATCTGAAGCATTTCTATTCTGATACAAACTGTGAAGGAAGCTGTATTTGAGGTGTGTGCATGCACCTGAATTACATCTGGGAAGTGCTTATCAGCAAGTCTGAGCTTGAACCCTTGCTCCCAGAAGTGCTGGCATTCCCTGCTCATGGAGCTGGTCCATCCCCAAAAAGTTGCAGAATCAGCCCTTCTGGGACAGTGGATTTTGGAGTTTTCCTTTGCTGAGGGCACAGGACATGTATCTTATTTAGAGATTTAATAAAGAAATGTAAGTCTCTAGGTGAAGCTGTTGGATCTGTGATGAGGTTTGCAATAGCAGTGCAGTAGTTGCTGGATAACCAGCCTTTGCCTTCTCCCAGAGAGAAGTTTCTGTCTCAGTGCAGCCTTTTTTAACCCCCACCTGGTTCCCTCTGTGCCATCCTTCAGAGTGCACAGGTTACCTCTGTCTCCTCCTGGGACAGCAGTAAGGGAGGAGAGGGTGTGTGCTGGGATTTCTCCCTCTCTGTTGCTCCTGCAGAGGCTCTGCAGTTGGGGATAAGCTGGGCAGAACTTTCATGGTGCTGAACAAACTTGGAGCAGAGCCAGATCATGCAGCCCAGCAGGAAACTGGGGCATGAAACTGATGTTTAATTAATTTTGATATTGCCTGTATGGTGGCAGATCAACCATTAATAATGTGTGGTTAATAGACTTACTCCACTATAACACAAATCCATGAGAAAAAAATCAAGGTCCTGAGAAGGCTTCAGGAGTTTATTTCAGAGTTTCAGTCACTGATGCTCACATTACAGCTGTAAGGAAATTAAACAGACACTTTATTGTGTTTTGTCGTTTTTCATGAGTGTTGACTGCAGCAATTGAGGTGTTAAAAGTGATTTTGTGGAAAGCTGGTGTTAAAGCCTCATTCAGTGCAGTCCCTTGTCCATCAGACAGGCTGCATTCCTGGAATTCTGCATGGGACGATGAGAGAGTGGTAAATTATAGCTGTGGAAACCCCCATGACATTTGCTACAGGTCTTGCTTCTGCACCCAAGCTGTTCAGGATAAAATGGGACTGAGTTTCAGCCAAAAAGAGACAATCCTCAGAATCTCATTCACAAGCCAGTCCTGTTCAACATCAGAACTATTCCCATGTGCAAGTTCCTCTTACATTACACTAAGGGATTTTCAGGTGTACTTTTTTTGGTTTTATATTTCAGAAATGCTAAGCTGCAATTTTGAAATCAATATTTTTTTATTTAACATGCCTTCCCAGCTTTCTGCCTGAGACTATAAATGAAAGTGCACAGGAATCCTTGGGGAAAAGTGCTTTTCAGTGTAATTCTTGCTTACTTCTATAGATTCTAGAGGCTGATCTCATTTCTCACACACCTCCACTGATCTCTTGTATTCGTACAAGATATGAATTTTGCTTAAATGATGTAAAACTATATGAAATACTGAACCTATTTCTAAAACTTTGCCTGAATCTACCATCACAGTGGATGGTACTTCCTGGTAAGATCAGAAATTGATATGATGAATTTTAAGTCTAAGTTTTAAAATTTCTTCTTCTCTTCTTCCCTCAGTTTCGCTACAAGAAAAGAGTGTACAGACAGTTCAACCTTGATGAAAAGCAGCTGGCCAAGCTTCACACCAAGGTATCCCAATTTCCTGCAGGAGTTAGCAATTACCCACAGTGGGTGTTGACATCAGTTGAAAAAATGTTTCATTTTTAGTAAAAATTTTATTTTTGAAATCAAAGGATGATTAATTTTTTGCTCTTTGTTTCAGGCCAATTTGAAAAAGTTTATGGATCATGTCCACCATCTCTCTGTAGAAAAAATGACCAAGATGTTGGACCGAGGACTGGACCCAAACTATCATGACTTAGAAAGTGGAGGTCAGAACAACTAAACTAAGCAGCATACAGGAGTACCTTGAGTTAGTTAAACTTAAATTGATTAACAGGGTGAATCTCACACATTCCTTCACAACTCTGAGCCTGTGCAATCTGTATGGCTTTGCTGTCCAAAGGAGATCATTGATAATTTTATAACAGTATTTTAAACTTTATTTTATAAAGTAACTTAAATTTATTTTATAATTTTGCTCACCTTTTTCCAAATACATCCTCTTCTCTTTCTTAGAAACACCCCTAACTTTGGCAGCTCAGCTTGACAACACAGTAGAAGTGATAAAAGCCCTGAAAAATGGAGGAGCACATTTAGACTTCAGAGCCAAAGATGGAATGACAGCCCTGCACAAAGCAGCCAGAGCCAAGAACCAAGTAGCCCTCAAGGTAAACACTTTCAGGAGCAAATTATGTGTTATCTTGTTAAAAAAAAAAGGCATAAGTGAGATTGTTTTCAGTTAATTACTGTGTTGTCCTCCATGGATCCTTTAGGATGTGCTTGTTCTAGCACTTTCTTGTGGCTTTCAAATCTTAGCATTTGCCTTCAATAAGGAGCCTTTTAATTTCTGATCTATCTTTTCCTGGTAGGAAGAAAAGTGGTGAAATTTAAGCTTATTCATTGATACACTGAGATCTGTCTGAGGAAATAGGAATAGCATTTATTGTTTCTTAATTCTTTGAAAGCAGCTTCCAGTGGCACGGATTGCACATTATGCTTTAACACAATGTCTTCTGTTTTCTTCTGTATTTTAACAGCTATTCTTAATTCACTCTGATGGTCTAGATGAAGTCTTAGATTTATGGGTTTTGCTTATTTCCTTTTGACAGATATTTAAATTGCATGACAATTTTGGTAAAGCACCTTGGAACTGAAGGTGAATGTGTTGCAAAGGTGATGCAACATTTACAGAGCTGACATTTCTGAACCTAGTGAGAGGATGGAAACTGGACATTGCCACTCCTTCCTGTGCCATCCCCAGAGATTCCTTTAGATCTTAATTCACCCAAGGTCATTTCTTGCTTAACTTAGTCTGTGCTGTGGCCCACTCTTAGAAACTGATAAACAGGTGAGCAAAAAATGTTATGTCAATGATCAACCTTACACATACTTTTTCAGATTTTATTTTCAGGTAAAGACTCTTTATATGGAAGTCCCTCCCAAATCTATTTTTCACAGTCTGTGATTGCTTTCAGACCCTTTTAGAGCTGGGAGCATCTCCCAACTACAAGGACAGCTGTGGCCTGACCCCGCTGTACCACACAGCCGTGGTGGGAGGGGACCCTTTCTGTTGTGAACTCCTACTCCATGAACATGCTACAGTCAGCTGCAAGGATGAAAATGGATGGCAGGAAATTCATCAGGTAGGAAAGATTTGCTTTTTGTTTGGAGTTGGACTTGCATGAGGAAGTTGTTCATGGTTGTTCTAGGGTTAAGTGCTATTTTGAAGTCCCTGCACATTCAAGTATGAAATTTCTTCTTTTTTCTATCTGCTTTTTCTACTTGTTTTTATTTATTCACTTTGCATCCTGCTATGGTGAATAAGAAGTAGAAAACTATTCTAGTGGTGCTCTGTAACTTTGAAATCCTCTGGCTACTGAGGATTTTGATGCAGAAATTGCACTCATCATATTTGTGCTGTGAACTCTTGGAAGTTTAGATTCCTGTTTGTTGCACTTCAGTAGGAACATGTAGCTCTTTCTTTTGGTTAGATGCCAGTGTCAGTGTCCTTGGTAATGCTCCTTCTGTGTTTGTCAGGCTGCTTTTTCCTTTTGTCTGCTGAACTTTACAGGAAGGTTTGGGTTGAGGATCCTGCTGCTGAGGTCCATCAGCCTCTCCCTGTCCTCTCCAGAAATGCCTGAATGCTATCCAGCAGTTGTGTAAAAATGCTTTATTGATTTCCCTTTGCACAGTGATAAACTCAGTAATATACAGAGTTCAAAGATTCTAACAGTCCCAATGTCATTGCTGCTACTTTGTCATGTCTCTGTATGGATGAGTTTGGAAAACTACAAAAATTGGAACTGCTGCAATATGAGATAAAGATACAAGTAATCAACCTTACAGGTCTGCCTGGGTCATCTTGACTCAATTTATTTTCTGTGCACTAAATTCTTTAGTACACAGATGTTTTCTTTTCTTGGAAAGAAATGGGAGGTAGCTTTGGCCCACATTTGGGCAGGAATTGGAGCTTTTTCACTAAGTGGGTCTAGGTCAAGGTTGTTTGGATCCATCTCTAGAGTAGGGGAAAAGAAAGGAATTATTTTTTTACCATATTTTCTGAGGATATGGAGGAAATGGATTGTCTAGATCAAAGTATTGCCCCATCTGGACTTGATAAAATTACAGAGAAAATCTCCCTCTTTTTAAACCCTAGCCTCATACACAAAGGGTTATTATTTCTCATAATGAAATAGAGCTTTCCAAACTCCCTGTGTTGGTTGTAATCCTAAATAAATCAATGTTTACATCTGGGTTAGAAACAATCTGTTTTGACTAATCAATAATTCAAGCATTCCTCAATGAAATAAGAAGGATGGGGAGTTAATTTGTGCACTGAGCAGTCCGCTTAACTTTTCTCTTCCAAATTGTTGATCCATGGCAGGTGTGTCAGTCTGTACCTCCCACTGAATTCAGGAGTGACTGAATGGATTTCCATACCTCTATGTCTTACCTTAAATTCTGATTTATGTAGGAATGATGCTGATCTAAGATACCACAAAGTTCAAAACATTATAAATTGGGAGATGCTAATCAGTGGGCCATAGAAGAGAAGGATGTCAAGTAAAAGAGGCCATGGACTAGAATCACTGTGATTTTTCTAAAGCTTATTTACTAATCAGGAAAGCTTCTAATTTCTATGAATCTTCTTCATAGAGGCTTATTTCCAAAAATCCGGGGTTGAAACTTTTATTTGTGTGACAGATAAGGTAACTCTTGAAGATTTCCCCCTGTTTTGGAGCAGTGTCTTGTGTATGTTGTGTGTCTGTTTGACATCACAGAACCAAGAAGATTTCCTTGGATTTTGGCCAGATTTTCTTTCTAAGGCCTCTAAGCAGTTTGAGGAAAAAGCTCTGGCAATTTGATCATCTTCAGTGCCATCTGGTGGGCAGCATTCCGGAGTGTAGCAGGACAACAACTTGTCACATTTGAGTCATGAATATTAGTGGATAAAAAGTTCCAAAGGCAGTATTTTCCTGATCCCTTGGGCTGTCATTCCCAAAATATTTAGATGGTTACGCTCAAGCACAGGATTGCTGTACCTGAAGCACCCACATTGGAGTTGGTGCAGGAATGCACATCTGGGTATCTGTGCTCCCATCAGAGAACCAGGTGTGATTCTAAAAATTAGACCCTCAGTAAAAACAGCACCTTCTCTGCTGAAAATCTTGCCTAGCCTTTGGTGTAATAACCAGAATATTGATTTATCCCTGCCCAGGCTTGCAGGTACGGCCACGTCCAACACCTGGAGCACCTCCTGTTCTACGGCGCTGACATGTGCGCGCAGAACGCCTCGGGGAACACGGCCCTGCACATCTGTGCCCTCTACAACCAGGTGAGAGCCCCTGCAGGGACAGAAATGTCCCCAGCAGGAGCTGGGAGCTCACAGAATCACAGGATGGGTTGCCTTGGAAGGGAACTTGAAGATCATCCAGTTCCAATGCCCTTCCACTACACCTCATTGCTCCAAACACCATCCAACCTAGCTTTGAACATTCCAGGGATGGGCCATCCACAACTTCCCCAGGACTTCACCTCCCTCTCAGGGGGGAATTCTTTCCCAAGATCTGATCTAAACCTGCTCTCTTTCAATTTAAAGCCTTTCCCCTTCATCCTATCACTACATTATTTTATATGCAATGAAGTGCTTCAGGTATTAAAAAATGATCTTGCAATCTGGAAAGAACATAGTTGAAATTATTTTAGTGCTGTTTCATTCACTGATTACAAATAAGGCTGCTCATTGTAGGTAGAAAGAGTATGGATATTAAAAAATAAAACATTATGCTTTACCAGCTTTTTTGGTTTGATTCATATCTAGGTATTTGTTTCCTGTACAGTATTTATTGCTGTTAGTCTATAATTTAACTTAGAATTAAATAAGAAAGTTATAAAATACTGTGGAATTGTCTCTATACAGAAGATACTGGATTCTTTGTCTACAACTTGTGTACTCATTTACAAGTAGCACAGCCTTTTGATTTGGTAGCATTTTATGCTCTCTTTGCAGGGATAGAATGGGGAGGGGATGAGTTTTAGAACTAAGTTAAAATTCAGCACATAGAATATTACATTGAATTTGGAAAGCATGAGATGTGACTGTAAACAGTGAAACATCTGTTAAAGGATCTGCTTCTTAATTAAATTACCATCTTAGTTTTTTTTCTAAAGTCTTGTCAAGACAGATTCTTCAATTAGGTCTAAAATGCTCTCAGCTTAAAAAAAAAAAAAAAAGAATTTTGGAGATAATTGGACATTTTTCAAGACCATACACTTTTAGCAAAGTTTATGCAGTATGAGGTGGGAATTAGAGTAATCCTGTAGAATTACAGCATTTTCCATGAAGAGATGTGTTTTCCTGACCTCAGTAGAAGTTATTCTGCAGGAGACTTAGACTCTAATTGAAACTGCATCTACAAATTTTCAAATATTACACAGTCACTAAGCTTGGCTTGGTGAATAGAACTTCAACATTTTCTGCCTGCACTGTTGTCCTTCTGTTTTCCTTCATCCCAGTGTATGTGGAAATAAAGAGTTTCCCTTGGGGTGCTGTGAACCTTAACCTGTGCTGATTTTGCCAGTGCATTTTTTTTTTAATGGAAAGTTGTTATTGGTTCATGTGGAAGGAACGGTGCTGCCTTTTCCAGCTGGAGAGGATGGGAAGGACGGCAGTGCCCTTGTTACCTCCAGATTCCTGTAGATGGAGTCGTTACCCGTTTGATCTTCCCTTCCCGTTTCCCTGGGGAATTTTCTTTGCTTACTTTCTGAAGTTGGTAAATTTGTTTTCCTGGATGTCAGTGAAGTCCTGATCTGAATAAACTCTTGGTTTTGAAAGTTATTCCATGGCCATGCAGTAAGTCTGTTTTTTGCTGGGATGAAATGTGCCCTCTTTCACTGGGAGGACTGGATCTGCGATGAAGGCTGTTGTAGTATTAAAATTGAATACAATCTGACAGATGGGGAGGAAACAAAAAGGAGCAAACGTGAAGTTAAGAATGCTTCTGTTTGTTTCAAAATACTAAAACTAAATAAACAAACAAATGCAATACTTAACCTGAATAAATTTTCTTGGATTTTTAAAAATGTTGAACAGCTCTTTGACGACTTTTGGCAAAACCTTTCTAGTCACAATCATTTAATTAATAAATCCCTTTGCATGTTTTTGTTACACTGCAGGCGGCTTAGTTAAATTTGTAGAGAGTTTTTGAATGTATAATTCTTTTGGTGTTGTAATGTTGGGTGATTTATTCTGATAAACAAATGAATAATCACCCAATAAATACAGTATGTTGTACAATATAATTATTTATATCTTCAAGTTCTTGATTAAAATTGGGCATTGATCAATTGTTTAGAGAGAGAAAATGCAACTACAGTGCAAATTGCTGTGCAAGCAAATAAGACTATCTCAGTTAATTGTATATCATTAAAAGTTATAATCTAAGAGATAATTGTTAATGAACCATCTTGATCCATTCTGTTGTTTTTCAGTTGAGGAAAAGGTAGGATAACCTCCTTTCCAGATATATTTAGGGCAGCCCTGTGATGGGGAGACTTAATGGGACCAAGAATCCATGGTGAGAAATTAGACAACACAATGACAGTAATGATTTTCAATCATAATTTCTGCAAATTAACCTGTGACTCAGAGTCTGGTAAATAAGCTTCATTTCTGTCACTAAAATATCAAAATTATGTACTTTCTCTTCTCTGACTGCAAATTTGCTGTTCAAAGTGAAGGGCAGCACATCCAAATACCTCATTAGGTAGAACTCCATAACATAACGTATCAAGACAACACAGAAAGCACAAGAAAATTAAGAACAATGTTTGTAATGAGGGAATATAAAACTCTTTTGAAACATGAATTGATTTGCATAAGACCCTAAGATAAACATTTAAGATGACAAGTAAGAAACAGTGTCCATACAGGAATCATCGAAAATTCTGAGAATCCACTCAGAACCTCCAAGCATTTCTACCAGATTGTGGACAGTCATATTTAACAGCCATGGAGAGCAATGATTTAACCAATGCATTGTATTGGCCAAATTAAATTGTTTTTAAGTGATTTCCTTTGAAGATTTTCTCAGTTTGGAGGATCTAAAGCCAAATTTTCCTCCTTGTGCTGTAACTCCTAGCATTTTTTAGGGGAAAAGAGGGGCAATAAGGCTGGTCAGTGTAGTGTGTATAGGCAGATCAAAGAATTTCATGTGTACTGCGAAAAAAAAAATCATACATTTAATATTGATATAGGCTGAAAAAAGTCCCCAACAAAATAAGTGGTAGAACTGCTTTGTTTAACTTTTAGCAGGAGGGAAGGATATAATTCATCCCAGTTCTGTGAACAATACTGTTTTTGCAACAATGTAGGCAAAACCCCATATGGGAGTCAAATTTGTGCAAAATTTGATTTGTCAAATATGGAACTTTGTCAGTACAGTTGCTTAGAAATTTAATAAGGTATTTACTAGTTGTATTCCTGCATGTTTCTTTACACTTGCCTAGTGTTCCTAATATACTGCAAAGCACCTGAAGCCCTGACATTTTTAAAATGCCGTTTTAACAATTTAAGTCCTAAGATAATTTATTTGCTTTATTTTTATCATGAAAATATAGACCAAACACCTCATAACCTCTTAGCAGCCACAGTCTTTTTAGTGCCAAAGGATCTTTATGAACAAGTTTCCTTTTCCATCATTTTCAGGAGAGCTGTGCAAGGGTGCTGCTGTTCCGGGGAGCCAACAAGGAGATCAAGAATTACAACAGCCAGTCTCCATTTCAGGTAAAAAAGGAAATACCTCTTCCCCCTGAAATATTGGGAAGAAAACATCAAATGAACTTGGGTCTGGGGAAAAGTCACACCATACAAGGCTGAACACAGGTGTGGAAGGAGTGAGTGAAGACTTTGGTTTTTATCTAATTCACTAAGTGGAGATGTCCTGGAATAGTTAGGAATGAGAGGGACACACCCTTAAGTGACACTGTTAATGTGTTTGAGAATTCTGTGAGCTGTTGGTGGCAGAAGATGAAATCCTTGGTGCTCTGCAGTCAGATGTGCCTTGCTCTTTACTGATCTCCAGTATCATGTAAGAAAGATCCAAGATTTGTGTAAGAGTGGTCCAAGGATTGTCTGAGCACTTTGGTTTGCTTGCCTTCTCTTGATTTAGCCAAAAAGAAACTCTTCCTTCCTTGGATGTGAGGCCAAAGAGATGGGCTAAGTTTCAGGGATGGGATTGACTTAGTGCACTGTCAGCGTTAGAGGCTGAATCTGCCATCTGTTATCTCCAAAAGAAAATGGAAGTCTTGCTTTGGATTAGTCAAAATTTTGTCTCCATTTTCTGATATGAAAGCACTTTCAGTAAGCCTAGTTAAAAATCCAAATGGAGGAGAATTGTTTGTCCAAAGGGTTGTGAGGTATGGCTGACAACCTCAAGCCCTTATTTCTGAAGCAGGCTTAATTAGCTTGGATGTCAGAGAAACATTCCTAATGCAAAGTGATGTGAGAAATCAGGATGGAAACTGTAATATTAAAAGAAAAAAACACAGGGGAAAAAAAACCCCAACAAACAAAAGCCAGAAGAATTTTTTTCAAGTTACAAAAATGAGTGCTTCTGGAAGAATGATGACACAGTGCCATTAACAGGAACTGTGCTGTGGTGAAACAGAATGGGGCTGTTTCTCCAAACCAAGGGGTTTTTCAACTAAAAGAAATCCTGATTTGTCTTTCCTTGGTGTGTCTTCCCCAATGCCTTTTGACCCACTTTGGGTAATGCTGGCAGAGGATTCAAGGGACAATGCTTTGACAAGTGAAACAGTTGGAATTTTTGCTGGATCCATGTGAGTCTCTGAGTTAACTCCTCCAAGTTTGTGTAGTTACAGGGCTTTCAAAAAAATCTCAGCCAAATATTTCTGTATCAGTTTAATTCCCTCTATGTTTTGAAGGTTTTCTGGGCCTAAGTTATGCATCTCATAAGCTTAAGAGTGCTTTTTATAAGTCCCAGCCAGATTATTGTTTACTTTTGGGACCACTTTCCTCAAACTGGGGAAATGGTGCATTAATGATTTAATTTTAGACACCATTTTCAGACTGCTAATAATTTTCCATCTAAATATATGCTAAGCACAAATTCACTAAGTACTGGCTAATACTTTTCTCTGCACCTCAGAATTATGAAGTGATCAGTGGAGCAAGAGAAAACCCTAATTATTGGAGGGATGTGTTCCAGGGTAATCTCTTGGATTATTGTGTTACTTTATGTTTTTGAAGTTAACTTTCCTTTTTGGTTTAGGATTTTTTAGGAAAGAGTAAATGTCACACAGAAGACTTCTCATTTCTCTTCCTCTTTGTGCTGACAGCTCCAACATTCTTGCTCTTAGAAGGGAAAAAGGTGTAGGGAATGTAGAAAAAGTTCTGTTTAATCCCAGTGGAGTGAGTAGAGGAAACCCCAACGCCAGCCCTGCAATAAAGCAGCCTTAGAGAATTAATTCTTTGCCATCTGTCTGTTGCTGACCCAGTCCATCAAACACCACAAGTGGAGCTGTTATAAAATTATGCAGAATCCCCTTGAGTTAATAGGATTTTGCATACTAAAAATGTTTGCTCATGTAATCAGCAGGCAGGAACATTGAGGCATCTCATATGTACATAATGAGAGTGGTTGTAGCTGCAGCATCTATTCCTTTGAGTCACCTCCATTATGTCCCTTTCTCAGAAACATTAAAAGGATGATTCTTTGGAGTTGCTGCTCACAAAATTGATGATATGAAAGCTGGGCTATTCTGAAGAAACAGCAGGATCCAGACATTTGTAGATAAATTTGTGTCCTGTTTTCAAGGCCTGCCAAGGCTTTGTTTCTTTTGATGAAAATTAGTGGCAGAGTTTGTATCAGGCATCAGTGTCCAATGAATGTGGTGCAGTTTTGCCACCAAAAGAATAAATGTGCACGTGCTCACTTCTCACCAAATCACAGGGCTTGTTAAAGCAAGCATAGATACACTAGATGGCAGGAAGTAAAAATAATCTGGTCTGAATTCTGTGCCACTTAATTCAGGGATCCCACACCCTGCCTATCTGGGATCTGGGTGTCCTTTTTGCCTTTTCAGTGTCCAGCAGAGTTAGCATTGGAATGGCATTACCAGGTGCTGAGGACACACAAAAAGCTTGGCTGTATTTCCCTGTTAAGCACCTAACCTTGTGTTAGCTGCTTTTGCAGGGATGTGTTTCATCCTGACCCATTCCTGGGTTGCATTGACTCAGCAATTGGTGTTGGGTACAGCTGATGTCACCCATTGCTGAAAGTCTGCAGAACGTGGAGTCAGCAGAAATTTTCCTGTGTTTCATGTTTAGCAATTTGAGGTGAGATGAAACTTGTGCCACATCGTTATATTATATTGCCAATTCTGTTTATTAATCACTTACTCAGCCCATCTTGGCAGGGCCATCTAAGTAACTTACATGCTATTTTATTAGTTTTTATTTTATTAGTAAAATCTCCAGAAACAGCCTTTCAGAAAAGCCATGGTATCCCATTGCTGTCCACAGTTACTTGGTTTTCTACACATTTCTTGTGCTTCTACGTTAATAACTCATTGCCTATCTAGCAAATATTAATCCAATAGCTCAGCAATCTGAGTTTTGCAGTATTTACAGGCTGTTGAAATGAAGTAAGTTAAAAGGACCATACACGTTGTTTATCAGGTCTTTCTCTTTTAGTGATCAGCAGCTCCATATGAATAATTCAAATGGGCAATAAAATACTATTTTAGCTAATAGTGCTAATAATTAGTCAGTGTTTTTAGAACAAATGTGTTTCCATGTACAGAGCAGCTATTCTGAGGTGGCATTTAGTGCCACCTTTTAAGGGCAGAGTTGTACCTGAGAATGGTTTGTGTCTCAGGTGTCCCTAATAATTGGCCTTTGCTGTCCCAGACCAGCCTGAATAATCCATGTGCCCTACATCCCATGGATTGCAGGAGGAACAGCAATCTTCCAGCTCCACTGCAGGTAGAATTGCTCCTTTCAGTGTGTTGGCCCTGCCTCTATTTTCAATTGCTCACTTTTTTTTTTTTTTGCCAGGTTTGAATCATTTGAACTGAATTTTTTCATGCCTGCTATCTCTGTTATTTGGAAAAACAAAATGATTCAGCTCTTTTGGAGCCTGGGCAAGGGAAAACATGTGTTGTTTTCCTCACACTGAAAAGCTCTGCTGACCCACCCCTCCTTGTGCTCTCTCCCCTGTTGTGTTATGTTGTGGTGTTTAGTTTTATTTTCTTTTATTGCCCTGTGTGCTGATCTCCATGTTAACAACCTGGCAGTGGGAACTGGTTTCCAGACTGACTCAGACACAGGGGCTCCAAAAACAGGAGTAGGAACTAAACCCATGGATTTGGAAGCTGAGCTGGCTGTGGGGAACACAGACACAACTGGGCATATCCAGCACCTCACTAGAATGGCTTCCCAAAGCCCAGTTTAGATTTAGATTATTGACATTTTAAATTTCCCTTTCTTGGGTGAAAATTACAGATGAAGGACAAAAAGTTCTTCTCAGGTATTTTTCTTTTATTTTTTTTCTTTTGGAAAGGGTGTGACTAGCTAATTTTAAACCCCAAATCTTCATCAGGTGCCTCAGAAAGGCATCATCACAAATATAAAATAATGCTTCCTGTCATGATGTTCAAGTATGGAACCATTGTGTTCATGGAGCACTTGAATTACACAAAGACTTTGCTTTTTCCACATATTTATTTCCATCTTAATTCCTTTTGTGAAGCACCTGTGTGAACAATGAATCACTGAATATTGGGTATAGTTGGCAAAAAATACAGCTATGAGCTCATGATGCATTCTGCCTTTAGTCAGACTTCAAGCTTTTTCCAGCTTTTTCCTGATTTCAGTCAAATAATGGAACTTACTCATACTTAGAAAAAATAAATCTATACAAGTGATCACCCCAGAACAAACCTTTAAAAATCAAAAATGTATGTGAGTCTGTATATATGTAGGCACACTCAACACAATTAAAAAAATGTAATTAAAATAAAAATAATAATAATTAAAATGAAGCGGAATAACTGAAAGGGTGGAAATTCATATTGGGGGAAATAGTGGCCAATGAAATATTGCTGAGGATATTAGGAGATACAGGAGCAGAAAAATACATATGGAAACAAAAGAGAGTTAAATTGATTCCTCCTGACTCCGGGATGGTTTTCTTAGTGCTCGCTGGTCCCTTCTGACCTTTGTTTTAACCCTGTCATTTTTCAGAAAAGCAGCCAAATGGAAGTAAAGCATAAAAGAATGAAATTGCATGATTACCTTTTATTGAGAAAGGCAAAATATTGCCATGCTAGGAGATGCTAAAAATACTTAACTGCAGGATGTGTCTTCATTTTTTTAACCAAAAGCAAACTCTGGAGGAGTCTCCATGTGACCATCTGTTGTGTTGTGTTCCATGTAAATGATCCAAGACCCCTCTTTTCCCCTTTTCCCCATTCTCTCCGTGCTTAGTCAGGGCTGTCCAGCTGACATGCCCTATGTGTTGCCACAGGCAGTCCAATTTCTTTGGGAAAAGTGCACTCTCTCAGGTAGCTAGAAGCCAATCTGTTAACCCACCAGTAAAAAGTTCAGAAGTTACAAAAGGGGACAAATAAACAAAGTAAATTGTAAGGGTCACCACCAGCTCTTGCCTTAAAGTAAGAAAGGCTTGAGTGTGATTCAGACACAGTTAGTTGTCTTGGGTGAAGGTACAAGAGGCAGTGGGGATTTGTATAATCCTAATTTAAATCATGTTGTTTTGAGATGTTAACACCATTCAGTTTGTCTGGGAGATAAAATAATCTGTGAGTGGGACTCATGGGCACTTCAGGCCTGCAGGAATGGATTCATGCTTAGAGTTATGATGGTTGAGTGCTGTGTGGCATCATCTCCTGCTTTTGCATTTCAAAACAGGCTACTCAGCATTATCTTCTGGCTATATCCAAGTTCTTGCTCCTTATAGAAATGTAGAATCTGTGCCTGAAGGACAGACTTAGCATCTTCTTCCACTGCCATTTGGAGGGAGCATTCCTGGCATGCAGTTGGCAATCCCATCTCCATCAGAGTATGTTATTGGCATGGACTATTGCTAGACTGCTGTTTCCAAAGGTTTTATTGTAGTTAACCCACAGAGTTTGGAATGGAGCCACCAAATGTATTAGGTAAAATAATCAGTGTCTTATTCACCGATGCATTTTATCCTAAGGGCTTTCCAAAAGGATTTCCAGCCATTTGGTTTAGCAGTTGAAGCAACACTATATTATTAAGTGTTTGCAGAGCTGAATCCCTGAAAGTTTCTGCTGTGAAATAGTGGGAAGTGTCTGTCTGCTGTGAGTAGGAAGACTTTTTTTCTGAAAGTCTTCTGGGAAGAAGCTGCTAACGTGGTGGGTTTTGGCTTTTCCATGAGGTAAGGCTGCCTGGCAAGGTGGAAGATTTCACTCTACAGCAGCACAGACCTGTAAACCCTTGAGCTGAATTCTCTTGAGCCAAATGTTTCCTGTGGCACCAAGGAAAACAAAGCCTAGCAAATAACACACATTCTCAGCCTTTTTCTAGGAGAGTTCAGCTGGAGAAGATTGCATTTCATGGCTTTTTGATTTAGCATATTATTGGAGGGGACGAAGAAAATTAAGTCAATTTTGTTGCTGGCTGTGTCTTATCTGATTCATCTGATGCTCAACCTGGCTTTATCTGCTTTCAGTAAATACTCCTTTGGAACCGCTGCTCGCCCATGTAGCAGTAATAAGGATTATGTAATAACTGGCTTTTGATGGCTCTTTCCAGCTTGAGCTAGATTTTCCTGAGGAATGAGTCTGTAATTGTAAATGTGTGTGTGTATCACACTTGGCTTTTTCTGCTTTGTTTTAATTATTAAAACACGAGTGCAGGAAAATGCATCTTGCTTGAGGATAACTTGCTGGGTGGCGTTTCAGCAGAGAAGCAGGAAGAAGATGGAAGGCTTTTTCCTCTACTTTTAGAATAAATAGAAACATAATATTTCCCAATAGAGGCCGTGACCATGGAGGAGGCTCAATACAGCCTGAACAAAGTAGGAGAACTTAAAAATCTGGGTTACTTCTTCTTGCAAGAAATAGGGGGAAATAAAAGAATGTCGTGAAGCAGTGAAGTTGTGCCTGGGATTGGATTTGCCTGCGTGTTCCTTTTTAGGCTTCCTGACATGTTTCCTTGTAACTCTGCTCGACTTGCTGGTGTATTCAGTTCAACACTTCCTGTCAAGCTGGTTCTTGCATAACAACGACTCCTTTTGTCCTAGGAGTTAAGTTTGCATTTCAAAGTCTAGGGAGGAGATGATTTAGAAGTGATTTGCTCCCATGTTGTGAGGAAAGGACTTACATTTTTTTATCTTGGTGTCCATGCAGGCTTAGTTTTAATCTGGAGGTATTCAGTCATGGCTAATTCATGAAGAGTGGTTAGATTTTAAGAATGCAGTTATGTGTATTCGTGAAAGGACAATGGAGAATAAAACACAGGTTCTGCCTTTTAAATCTTAGTAAGGAAGACTGGAGAATGAACAGAGATGCCTGCAGGCATTTTAGGCGCTGTCCAGTCCTGCTAAAACAGCGCTGCAGGACCTAAAAGAGGTCATTCAGAATGATTGCCTTCCTCATATTCTGACTGGAATTTGCTCAGCCCTGGCACAGCTTCATGGCTACTGAGTGTATTCCAGAAGACCCATGGGGGCTGTCAAATCTCTTGCAAGCAAACCCAGCATTTTAGTAAGGAAAATGTGCCAGCGCTATTATGCTTGCAGCGTCCTTTTTTTTTATAAAGTCCAGCTGTATTTGGCTGCACTTTGTTGTGTGTTTGCTTGTTTTTAAAATATTAATTGCTGAAAAGTATTTAGGGTAAAATCTCTGTTCCTTTGAAGTGGATGAAATCCCACTGATTTCGCTGGGGTGAAATTGTGTTCCTCACACTTGAGACAGTTCCAAAGCCATCCTATCAACTCTTCCTATATAATATATTCTACTGAATATGATTATTTTTAATTAACATTTCCTGTTCCTATTTAATTAATATTTTTAGTACAGCACTATTCTTTTAAGTTGTACAGAGCTGCACAGCGCATTGCCATGAATAACTTGGGTTACGCAAAGTCTTTGCTGCTAAGAGTTAACTTGCTGCAGCTGAAAAGATGATGCTGTATTTTCCGAGGGCAAGCTTGCTAAGAGTTTTGGGAGGCAAAAGCAGTTCTTGAGAGGCTGTGGTTGTAAATTTTCTTCCCGAGTGTGGGATATTGTTGCTTTTCCTACAGCAGAAGTCCCTTTGTCTTCACCCAGCTGGGACACTGACCTTGTCCCACCTATCGTGGGATGCTTCCCATGAGCCTGAGGCTTCCAAGGGTGTGAAGAACGCTCGGATCTCAGAGCTTGAAAACCTGGTCTTTGATTACTATTAAAAACAGCCTGAGTAGCAGTGTGAGGGGGTCCTCACCAGGGAAGCCTGGGATTGCTCAGAGGGTTACGTAAGCGGCGCTGTCGTTTGGAAAAGTGCGAATACTTTGCCCTCGATATTGAGGCGAAGCGCTCGTGGCGAGCCTTTGTTTAAACAGTGCTGAAATGATCCAGGGAATGCTGAGGAGCCTCACAGAAATATTGGCCCTCTCCCCACAATTTATATTTTCAGATGCTAAAACTAGTTGTTGAGCAAATGTAAGGTGCCTATTTTAGGATGCTGCATGTCAATATCTGACTACAGATGGCTCCGTGAATCATAGTTGGAAGAAGGGAAATGTTAGACACTAAGATATTGTTGCTAAGAGATTTTAGTACACAGTATGCTAACATGTGCTGGCAAATTTGGGAACAGTAGCAGCAGAATGCTCTTGGAGGAAAAAAAAATTCAGTGGTGAAGAAACTGTCTTCAAAGGACTATTTAAAGGATAGTAACATTATTGTGCTTTGTTGTATCGAGACCTGACGAAGATGAAATTGTCTTTCAAGCAGATAATAGACAGAAAACATCCAAAAGGTAAAGCTAATCCTGCTCTCCAATGAAATAGAAAGTGGATATTGGAAACAAAAAGAAAAAAAATTACTTTGGGGTTTGAATGAATCAAGTGCCAAGATTAAAGGTGGTGGTTGCTGATATTTTGCCATCTACTGGACATCAGATCTATTAATATACACAGTTAATTCCTTTCAAAATGCATAATATTGAGCTTGTATTACATTATATAATTAACAAAATGTTGAGTTCTCTTCTGTCCAGGAAAGAAGCATGCAGAAAAATGCTGAATATGATTTTTTTCACTTGTATTTCTTCATAACATTACTATAAAGTAATGTAGGAAAATTGTCAGCATTTTATTGTCCTGGTAGAGAAGAATGTGGGTTATTTCTGCAATTAATATAAACCTTTACTGGCTATTATTTAAAGAAAATAAATTCAATTTTACTGCTTTTCTTTATTCTATCGTACCTTACATCAGTGAGTTTTGCCTGATTTTGAAAATGTTACACCTGAAAGGGAACTTCAAATGGATAAAATTAACTTTATTTTATAAAATAAAACCTTTCAGTTCTGATCTGTTTTCAACAAAAGCATTGTTTTATTAAATGTACAAAATACTGCACAACAATGAACTTCCTAAAGTAGTGATTTGCTTCTGACAAATTTCTAAATAGATGTATTACATCTCAGCCTCAGAATTGATTATTTTTTAATATAGTTTTGAAGTGTAGATGTGTGTCTCCATAAGGCAAGAATATGTATCTCCTTGAGGTCATGTTTTATGTCATTCATATTCTATGTATTCAGCAGCACTGTTAGATAAAGACAGGGAATTAGTGATATTAATAGAATATTAATCAAGCGTTTGGTTTTATTTTTTAATGAGATGAGCCAAGAAGCTTCTGCTACTTTTATTTTGCTGTGTCGTAGCCTCAAAGTCAAAAATCAACTGCAATCCATGGAACTACAAAATGTGGGGTGAAACTTTGCCCTTTGATTTTTGTGACGTGAAATAAGGAATTCATGATTGTCCAGCAGTTCTGTGTTAGGTTATAATGGCTGTGGCAATTGTGTAGGATTTTCCAGCTGGTTCAGAGAAAGACCCATTTGGAATTCTTAACATTCTGATGGCTAACACCTGAGGTGTGCATTGTGGTTTGAGCTCAGAACAATGTTTTCCACATTTTCACGTTTTGCTCAGGCGTTACAAGAGAATGCCTTTCCTAAGGACTCTGAGTTCCAGGTACTTGTGGTGCTCTTTGAATCAATAAGCATCTCTTCAAGTGCAGGCTCCTGGAATTGCATAAGGAACCAACAGTGGGTGATCGATACATTTCCATCCCACACCTATGGGAAAGAAATTCGGAACACAGATTGCTTCCTGCTTTTCCAAACTGAACTCCATCTGTCCCGCTGAGAGAGTTATAAAATCCACACGCTACATGAGAGCAGCTAATGCATATCCATTTAGGATGGGGTTTGTTTGAGTCTGCTGGGTGTGCTGGGTTCTTTTGTGTCACCATTTATCAGGGACGGAGCCTCCTGCTGCCGTGTCCTACACGGGCACGCATGGGAACAGGGTCTTGGCACTCAACAACCTAAATTTAACTTCCTGATGTCCTTGGGGATGACTGCTGTGGGCTTGATGGTGTGCTGGGACTAAATTCAAAGCGGCTTTAGACTCCAAGTACCTCTTGGCTTTATTAGGGAGAGCTTTTCTTTCCAGAAGACACGGTAGAGAATAAATACGTTGAAGTTTAGCTATGTTACCTTTCCATTGCCCCACTGTAAACACCATTGGATTTTTGTATCAGATTAAAGAGGTGTCATCTCCAAAAGCTGTGGTTATTGGAAAGTGGTTATATATTTTTAATACTAAGCAAACACATCCTGATTATGATATGTGGAAGAGCATTTCTGAAAATCTTTTAATTAAGGAAGTGATTCCAACACTTCCTTCTAAATTCCCTTGTGTTAATTTCTCACGTGCCTCTGCTGATATTCTATCCTGTTGTGTGATGGCTGTGACTGCTTGAGTGGTGTTTTATTCATTTTTAAAATAACATAATCCTTGCTAGAATGAGAAATAATTTGTGGTTTTGTGAGCCTGTAGTGGAAGTGGAAGGCAGTTTCTGGAGTCTGATGGTTACAGTCTTATTCACAGGGTTGTGTGACCTCTTTCTTGTGGTTCCCACTGAAGACAGGGACCTGTAAGGAAGATTTACCTCAGTGTCCTGTCTGTCCATCTGCATTTGCACTGATGTAATTCACATTTTGTTCTGGGCTGGAGTTACCTCCTTTAATATACAGCACCATGCCTGAGCTTACTGCCAATCCAAGCTTTCTGGAAAAGCCATCATTTAATAAACACTTCTGCCTGGCAGAGACAAGAGAAAGGTGAAACATCAGCCCTGAAGGAAAGAATAATGAAATGCACTTTCCTCAGGAAAGGGAAATTGTCTGGATGAGAAGAGCAGGGGCACAAAAAGCAGGTGGCGAGTGGTGATGTTTGACGTGCTCACTGTGAATGGCAGCTCCAACCCTGCAGCTCCCTCTGCTCCCTCCAAAGGCTCTGCATTTCAGAGCTTTGGCTCTCTCAAATGTAAGCATGTGCAGCAGAAATGCAGAAGCCTGGACTGAGGGGAACATAAATGGACTAAGAGGCTCTCTTCAGTCCCACATAGAAAGTTTGTCAAAGTCCTTTGTCTTGGTTTGAGAGGGGACAGCTTCAGTTTGTCTTTTTTCTGTTGTTTGTCCTTGGGCGCAGCAGTTTGTTCCCAAGAGTGGTAATGTAATTTAGCTGTGGTGTTTGCCTTTCAGGGGCTAGCCCATAAAGCTCTAAAGTTGTATTTGTTAACAGGCTACAAAATCATGCTCTAATTTAATATAATCGTTATCTGTGATACGTTTCAAGAGCAGGAAAATACCAGTTGTGAAAGGTTAGTGCCAGGTAAAGTGTAAATACAACTTCTAATTTCCCAAAAGGAACAAAAAACTGCATTAATCCCCACAAAAAATGTAAATACTTGACTGTAAGTAAATTGATATCTTTAGAACTGCATTTATGTGCTAAACAGAGAGATGGTGGTAAGTCAGTGCTACTTCTGTCTGATGCAGAGTCTGAAAACACTGTGAAACTCTGTCACACTGAAACCTGTAACAGGACATCTGGCCAGTTTCACTGTTTACACAAAGTACTTTTATTGGTTGTGATTTAAACTTTCTTTGGAGAACGCGATTCAGAAAAAGCAGTACCTCAAATATGTCTCAAATATTTAATTTCTGAATTTACTCCTGAAAGGCAACTTAAACAGTGCCTTTATCTGTGGTGGTGTTCGCAGGGGTCCTAGGACAAGGGAAGAGATGAGGATCTCACTCCATGTTTCAGAAGGCTTGATTTATTATTTTATTATATATGTTATATTAAAACTATAATAAAAGAATAGAAGAAAGGATTTCATCAGAAGGCTGGCTAAGAATAGAAAAGGAATGATAACAAAGGCTTGTGACTGACTGAGACAGTCCGGACAGCTGGATTGTGATTGGCCATTCATTAGAAACAACCACATGAGACCAATCACAGATGCACCTGTTGCATTCCACAGCAGCAGATAACCATTGTTTATATTTTGTTCCTGAGGCCTCTAAGCTTCTCAGGAGAAAATATCCTAAGGAAAGGATTTTTCAAAAAACATGTCTGCGACATTTATCCAGAGGGATTGTTTCTGACTGTGAATATCAGAAAGCCAGGGGTGAGAATGATCTGTCAGGAGCAGGAGCCCACTTGTGAAGGTGCCAGTGTTGAGGGCGTTGCTCCTTGCCCGGTGCTGGAGTAGGAGTGCTGGGATGCTCCCACCTCCTGCCTGCTCCCTGCCAGTTCCTGCCTTGCAGCTGCTTCATTCATTCAGGTTTCCACTCGGCTGAGCTGTCCCTTGGTTACCACCCCTAGCAACTGGCCAAGTGTCGATCAAACTCCTTCCCTTCTTCCTTGGCTTGGCAGGAGAGCATCTGGCACTGCCTGCCATGGCAAGCAGCAAGGCCCTGGAACCTTGCATCGTTTGAGAGAAACATCTGTCTGTGAGACACTGGGGTGTCTGTGACAGCTCTGCTTCTCCCCAGGCACAGGAAATGTCTCTGTAAACACAACATTTCTGGTCAAGCTCCCTGTTACACACCCTGAGTGACAGCCAGCTCCTGGCTCTGCTCCAGTGAGTTGTTCACCCATGGCTTTGTGCTTCAGCGTGTCCCAGCTGGGACCTGGTTTGGGCATTCCATTAAGTTTTGTCATGCTGGAGGCAGACCATTGTGGGAATAGGAGGAGGTACCACTGTCCAGCAGCATGGTTTTATCCTCTCTTTTTATTTTATATCAGTTGCCTCCTACCAAGATCCATCTTCCTGCTTAGCTTTACTCTCTGCTTGTTTCCCTGTGGCAGACTTACCCAGGCCAGACATCAGTGTTATCAAAGGTAATTTGGTAATAATTAGGTACCCATGTTAACAGCCTTAGTGGGGTCAATTAAGCTTGGGAGGGAGCTGATAAGTGATTCACTTTGGTTACTGTCACTCATAAAATTGCCTCTAATGCTGATTAAAAAAACCCCAACAAGATAATTTCTGCTTTCTGTACAGTAGAATATGGCAGGGCTCCCAACCAAATGTCTGCAGCAGACAAAAATCCTGGTTTGGGTTTAAAAGCACTGAATTACTGAGTCAGGATTTTCTGCTGGGCTTTGATTGACACCATACTGGGACCCTGCAGGTGAACTCTTTCTGATTCTGAATGCAAAGTGAAGACATCCTTTAAAATCATGGCAAAGCACAAAGCAGGTTTTAGTGCAAATTGTGTGTGAGTGATGCTTTTATTTCCTACAAGATGCAGAACCAGGTTTTATCAGGTTTGCAGAGTAATGTTACTGAGGACACGCAGACTTTTGATGTGAGATAAATGTCAAAAGGATGACATGAAAGGACATTTGCTGCAGGAATGTAAGAACCTGAATTATGGCAAGACTGCTGCATATGCAGTTTTAGAAAAGCTGCAATTTTTGAAGCTTCAGCATGAAAGAGTTGGTAGATAGCCTCTAGTTGTAAAGCGGTACCTCCACCCTTTCATGGCGATATTTCATGTCTGTAAACACGCACGTGATGCATTTTGATGACTGGAATCCAGTTCCTACTGGAATTGGAAGCAACTTTTGCTGCAGTTTTGCTGGCTGTGCTACATTTTCACAGCCAAGAGGAGATGTCTTGTGATCAAAAGAAAATTCAAACAAAACCTTCTTTCCTGCCGTAACCTCTTAATTTTAAATCTAGCACTTGTCTACAGAACATCCTGAAAAGCAAACTATGGCTATTTAAAACCATGTAAATTATGAAGCATGGAGAGAATCAAACTCTAGTATTTTCTGCCAATGTGCTGCATTACTATTTTTTTCTAAAGTACGAAGAAATTTAGTACAAATATAGAGCTTCAGTTGGTCTCTGATTTAGGTACTTGATCAAGGAGAGAATTTCTACCACTTTCACTTGATTCTGACTCTGGATCTTGTGAAGACCATCCACTTGTCCTAATGTGTTATTCACATTTATATTTTCATGTGAACTCACGATAATTTTGGTTTAAGACATGTTTGTATGGAAAAAGGGTTAAGGTTGCCATGCTTTGTGGCTTGTAACTGTACAAGTTGAATGAGAATAATTTTGTGTCTTTCTGATTTTGCTCTGACTTCATTTTCTCCCACACATTTTACCCATCAAATTCAAGTGAAGTGCATTGATGTTATGCCAAGAAATATTTGTACTTTTTAACTTTTCCTTGCTTTCCTTAGATCTTAACATATCATTCCTTCATTTTGCTGTAAGGATTTTTACATACTGTTTTTAGCGCATTGAAGTGAATTAAATTGAGAAAAATGGTTCCTTGAGCTTGCTGAATCTGCTGCTTGGTTCATAAGCAAATACAGGAACAATTCCCTGTCAAGCTGTCTCTTAGTTATCTGGAAATATCTTTCTCTCTTTTTTTCCCAAGTAATAAAATGTGTTTATCACTTAAAGAGCATTTTTATACTTGAGGTTTAAAATCTGCTTGGTATCAAAAATTCTTTCATTTGAGTACCATGGCTGCTGTCTAGCAAGCTGCCTGTCACTGCTGAATTCCACCTCTTGCTGGAATTTTACTGCTAATTAGGGGTAACATCAGAGAGAAGTATTATCACTTGCTTACAATGCAGAGAAAGCCTCAGAGCTGTGCACAAATGTTGCTGTTACGAACCTGGAGCCAGCCAGGCTGCAGAATTGGAAGTTAAAGAGAGAAGCTTTGCTGTTGGTTTCCTAGTGCTGTTTGCCAGGGAGACTCATGGGCTGCATTTCAGGGCTGCACAGAGGAGGCTGGGGGCCAGGTTCTGATGTGTCATCCATGCTGAGAAACTGTTTCTGTCTGGAGGGGCTTCTGGAATAAAGGCTGGCATACCAGTGTTTAAAATAGTAATTTTCAGATGGACGGTGTTGAGGTGTGCGTTTGTGTCCAGCCTCCCTGATCACAGAATCCCAGAGTGGTTTGAGTTGGGAAGGACCTTAAAGTCACCCAGATCTTCTCCTTGCCACGGGCAGGGACACCTTTCACTATCCCCAGCCCCATCCAACCTGGCGTTGGACACTGCCAGGGATGGGGCAGCCACAGCTTGGGTGTAAAGTCTTCAATTTCAGTGATTTCTGCATTAGTTTGTTTTGGTTACTGGTAAATAAAGTTGCCCATTCAATTTCCTAGGCTGAGTGCAGAAGCAAAATCTTATGCTTGTTACATGCCAAGATACTGCTGACATTAACTGTACTTCCTACACTCCCTTAGACCATTGCAGCGTTTAAGTCTTCCTTTGCATCATTCTTCATATGTGGAGAGGCACAAACCGGCAAATAATTTTTCTTGGTCATCAGCTCAGAAATTTGCATGGAGTTTTTAATAATTTCTCATATCTGACACTCTTGGAGACAGTCCTATATCCAAGAGAATCCTACAGCAAGTTTTTTTTTTTCAATGTTTTTTAAGCTGCACCCTGTAGATGCAGACGTTTCTATGAGAAAGGCCAGCCCAGCTTATGCCTTGCACATACATTAGGAAATCTGCAGTGCCACTAGAGAGCAGGATCTGTCAGAGCTGCAAAATGGGGCCAGAAAAGACAATTCCTTGGTATTCAGGGCAAAAAGAGAAGAAGAAGAAAAAGGGAGAAGCCAGCAATGGCAAAATTGAGTTGCTTCCCTCACACCCGTTGGAGATGTTTTTCTTTAAAGTCTGTTGAAATGAGAATTCACATCTGTGTTCAACAATCAGTAAATAAATGAAAAAGAAAATTATTAATTTAGAACTCAATGTATTTAGACATTTTAAACTCTATGCATATGCATAAACTTTGCCAGTCTCTCTTTCAGTGTGATTTTTGGTGCCTTAGTGGAACCTGAATATTTGTAGCTCTTGGTCCTTGTCTTTCTTGTGTACTTTGCGTTTCAGCTCCTGTTTTTATTGCTCAGGTAAGGAGCGAGGCAGGAGCCATTAAAGGGAGATAATGTCTTCAATGTGTCTCTCCTGCAGCATTCCCCACACACCAGTACAGCTCCCAGAGCTTTGGGGATGCTGTGCTTAATGTTCACTGCTGCCTTGGACTGCCACCACGTGAAGAGCAGCAGCTCTTCCAGCAGCCTCCTGAGACTGCCACCATGCCAGCATTCCTGGGAAATGGGCAGCTGGGGGACTGGCAGTGCTCTTACAACAGATTAAGATCTCATTTCTTGCTGTTTCAGTGTTGTATTGGTGTTTCAGATACCAATATCTGTATTGCAGAACGAAAGTAACAGAATTGCTCCACTTAGTGAAATGAAAATAATCTGCCTGATGTTTCTCAGTGATGTGACATGTTTTCCTTCTTAGTAAGTGATGACAACATATTAATTGTGCCTGTTTTACAACCCTTTAGGTGGCTATAATAGCGGGAAATTTTGAGCTTGCTGAATACATCAAGAATCACAGGGAAGCTGATATTGGTAAGCAAAATATTTACAGACTCTGAAAATAAGTTGGGCTTGTTTGTGCCAGGGTTTTGCAAAGATGTTAAAACTGATTCTATGTGAGATACAACCACAGGGCTGCTGACATTTCAGGGAGGTTTGAAAAGTAACTCTTTTAAAAAAATGCAGATGGGGAAAAAGCTGAAATATTTTCAAAAATATACTCTGAAGAGGAAAATGTGGTAAGTGGTAGGTGCTTTCTAAGTATAAATCAGTCAGTTTGTAATAAACTAAATACACATCCACATCCCTTCCAGATTGGCTCTTGCAAGTTGTTTTGGCCTTGCCTAAAGCAGCTCCCAAATAGGAATAATTGATCAAAAGATGAAAATGGAGAAAGGTACTTCTCTATAATTAAATGAATATATAGTAGAAGCCAGCTCCCCATATCCATGAAAATGTTCCCTCTCACTGAGTTTGGTGGGATTAAGGGCCTTAAGGACCCCTGACAAAAAATTGGAGGCTCTTTCAATATCTTTTTATGCAGAGGAATTTGCCATTAAAATAAAAGCCAGTTTGATACAAGTGATGCCTAATACAGTTTAACAAAATGGGTTGAAATGCTTTAATTCAAGTTAATTTAAGTTCCAGAGAAATATCCTGAAGTTGAACAAAAAAAGACATTTCTTTTGCAGCAGGAGGCTCTGTGTACTCACCTGCACTGATTTAACTCAGCGAGGCAAATCTCTGACTTGAGTATTTCATTTATATGGGAAATGAGGCCAGCTCACATGAAGTATAAAACTAAGGATGTGGATTAAGGACTACTTTCCCTTTCCCCTCCTTGTTGCATATGATCTGCAGGGATATGGTTGAAGGTTCTGTGGTAATGTAAGTTCTTGTAGCACTTTCAGCTCTTGCAATGTGCACTGAGAAAACTGAGGGCAAAATGCACCAAAGTCGTAACTTCTGCATAAAGGTTCAGAGACAGTCTGGAAGGGTTTGGTTTTTTTTTCCTGGGATGATGGGGATGGTTCCTTTCCGTGTAAGAATTCTTCATCAATCTATATTTATTATAATCTGTAAAGCATGAATTAAAAATGAACATGTTATTCTTATTAGGTTGAGCATCTTATTGTTGTTTATATTTACATATGGGTAATGGGGTTTTTTTGTAGGATTTGGTGATTTCTAGAAAAGTTCTTAAAAAATACTTTCTATGGGAAGATTCTCCAAATTTTTCTGATGCCTCCATCTTTGCCACTGAAAAATAGAAATATTGGTGCTGCCATTATTTACTTGCCATTTTTGCAAGATGGTGGCTTGAGCATGACTGTTTAAATTAATAGATTTGTCTTAAAGAGTAAACATTACATTATTTTATTTCCTCCCACCTAATTTAATTGCGCTGACCATTTGTCTTTTAAGTTTTATTACTTATGAAAAATGAAGTTGTTGAAATGTCTATTTTTGGAGTGTCTCCCAGTGGAGAAAAAAGAAGAGTAAATCAAAGAACCAAATCCTGAGCAGAAAACCTGAGAGCTGCTGTGATGATGAATGTGCAGAGTGATGTCAGCATTTCAGCTTCAGCAAGTTGGCTTTTGCTTCTTGTGCTTGTCTGGTTACCCACTGTGTTCCTATAATTTTGGATGCATTCCAAAATTTACCATTGAGTAATGCACCTCCTTAGAGGCAGCAGAGGGGGAAGGAATAGTGAAGAGCTTGGGAAGTATCCTCAGGAAGATGAAGACTATTCATACTGTCAAGTCTCTTGAGAAACTTTTAATCACACATCTCTCAGAAAGTGTATTTTTGGTTAGATTATGAATTTTGATATCGAACCCATTCATTAAAACCTGTTATTATTTTAAGTTCATTTATTAATCCAAATCTTTTTGCACTTTGTAATTATTTTAGACTCTGTTTTAGAAGTAGAAAATTCTGGTTTACATCAGAGCCACTAAATATTTCTCCTACAGATCAAATCCCACCAAGATTGTTCTTCCTTATTCTTTTAATTTAATTGTAAAGCACTTTCACATCAGATGGATGTGAAAATTAGGCATATATAAAATTAGCTTGTTTGCAATAATCATAAGACTTCCCGATATTCTGGAAAAAGAAGAAAAATATAAAAAATATTTTAGAGCCAAAAAAGGTGAGAATAACGTCCCATGGAGTAATGTGAATAAACCTATAAAGAAAAAGCCTTGCAAGGGATTCCTGTGGCTTTAGTCCAATAAAACCCCCCTGGCTGATTCTACCAGCAAAGTTCTTACTCTGGACTGGGATGAGGCTGTTTTGTAAGACTGAATCAAACAGAAAAGATAAAGGAATCCAAGGACAGGAAAAAAGAGATGCCCACAAAGGATTAAAAACAAGATCCAGATTTCATTGTATTTCTCTTTTATGAGGGAATCCCTTTTGTTTTCATGGCAGATGTTTGAAAGGTGGATAGAAATTGCCATATCGTTTAAAAAGTAATCCTATTTGAAACAAATTACAATAGTATTTTTCATAGGGCAAGAAACCCTATTACCATAAGGTACTTAGAAACTTGTTTTACAAGCAGTATGAAATGCTCAGTGTGGCTTGTCATATTATTTCAATTCATCATACCCCCAAATTAGTTTTGTTTTTTTTTTGAAGAATAATAGCACCAGAGTAGCATATTTTAATTATTGGTTATTTTGGAAGTCTTTGGGACCCAGAAGTGTATCCCAGCTCAGTGACTATTGTTGCCTCTTCTTTTCTGCTTTGAGGAAGACCTTACACATACCCCTGATGTACAGCAGTTGCACACCACTAAAAATATTTAATAATAATAGTAATAGTGTCGCTTTTAAACTTCTTTTTTCTTTTAACTAACCATAGCACATTTATAATTTATTTAACTTTATGCATTTATTTATTGCAAACTAAGAGAAAGTAATGGATTAAAAGATGTGATGAATAGAAAAGTTAATCCCTGATTGTTTTCATCCAGCCTGCAGCTGTCTGTGAGTAAATGAGCACAGCAGATTTAGGAAGCATTTGCTGTACAGAATTTACTATGGCTTCTATAGGATGGAGGTACAAAACCCAATCATATATGTAAGAATTTTGAAGCTTTCATTACATACAGATATGCAGATATTAAGTATGTTGCAAGCTGATAATCCTTTGACTTGGATAACCTATTTTTAAATCTCTCTTTTGCCTTGGTTCTTTGTGATGGGATGAATTTTCAGACGGAGTAAATGACATGGGTTGTTCTTCTTCAAGTGAACAAGGTTTGTTTTCTATTGTGCATCTTGTCCTTCAGCAGCTCTGGAGCCAGGACTGATAGGATTCTTTTGTCTGGTTTTTTGTTTGCTTTAGGAAAATGAAGCACATTGAGCTGGTGTGTGAGTTTTTGGTAGTTGATTAGCAGACTAACTAATACTTGGATACTGTTGCTAGGCTTCAAGTCAGAGTTCCTGTATTCCTCTATAATTATGCAGAGAGATGTGTGTGTATGATGGTTTGTCTGTGCTTTCACATGGGTGTTTTTATTTTGATAATTTTGAAAATCTGCTAATACAGTCTGTAGACACATTCCACAAAGAGAAATTGCTTTGAAATTAAACATTTTTCAAGTATGAGTAAAAATGTGGGTTTTTAAACTGGCATTGTGACTGTAAACATAAGGAATGTGTATTTTATTGTGGAATAAGCAGAACAGGTATTTCAGAACACGAGGATATTAGCTGGTTTGTGGTAGAATTGCTTTTCTAACTAATTTTCTTTAATTAGATGAGAGTGATTGAGGTCAGCAATCTTGGTTTTTCAGCTGCAAGTGTTGCTATTAAATGCTGGCCAGCCTAAGGAATATTCTGTTTGTTTACTTATTTATTTGGGTTTGGGGAATGGTTCAGTAATTTTGATTTTCATCAATCAAATGCCTGCAGAATACTCTTCAAGCTGAGGGAAATCAGATTGAGACAGATAACATAAGAAAGAGGAAAAGACAGCAAAGCAAAAGAAAAATCTACAAAACTGTCGGCAGCGTGCAGTGACTTGTTCTATTTTTATCACTTGTTATTTAATAGAAGCAAAAGGGACGGAAACATCTATTGTAGCCCTGTGCAGCTGTCATTTGGGAGTAGCATTACCTGTTTCAAATGTTAGGGACCATTTAACGTGGAAAAAGAATGATATCTGTGTAATCTGGGTGGCAAAACCACTGAGGTGTGAATTTCCCACGTTTTAAGTTGCATATTGTGTGGTAGAATATCATAATCCTGTGTTCCTTTTGCAATTTCTTTCAAATATCTGTCCTAAACAAATAATTACTTCTGTGTTCATAGAAAAAACACTCCTTTGCATTAATGATGTTTAGGCTGGGTTACAAGCAAACAAATACTGATTGGTATGAAATAAATCTGTTGCTATTATTTCTCTGTTTTCCTCTGAATGGTTGCAAGAAATAGAATTTCCTGTACGCAGTCTTGCTATGTGGCAGCAAACAAATTGGAAAACTGGGAATTGTGTGTTAATGTAATTACATACTGAAATGTAGGGCAGAGCTTGAAAAACTTACCATGCTTTTCCTTTTCCTTTTGATCACAAGTTAGTTATTTCTGTGTGTGCATTGGTGCAAAACCATACAGTAATTTGCTTTATTTCAAAGTTTAAACTTCATTTTCAGAAGCTGGTTGCTCTTGGTCTTTGAACTTGGGTGTACTCTGTGCATATAACAAGGACTGCAGGCTGAGGTGTGCAGGTTCTGTGGTGTGGCCATTGCTGAGGCTTACTTGAAATTCTGAGCAGGAAGGTGAGCAGGGAGCTGGTGCCACGTGTCAGTGCTGCTTTGAGTACAGCTGATTGCAGAATGCTCTGGCTGCTTTTGGGGATCAGCCTGCAGCCTGTCCTTACCACCTGCCAGGTGGGCCACGACTGCCACAGCTACTCCTCCTAGGCTTTATTTTACAGACTGAACCAGAAGAGCCTGGCACTCGAGCCAAAAATAACCCACTGAAGGGATCCCAGGCTGCTCCCAGGGCCCTTGAGCTACTTTTGGTCTCAGGCAGAACTCTGGGCTGAGCAGTGGCTGCAGAGCACGCTGGCACATCCCCTGCAGGTGCCTGGAGGGTGGCAGGAGAAAGGAAAGGGGGATTGCTCTGTGTTTGAGCCTTGCCCCAATCTTTACACCCAGATCCAAAGGGCTGGAAGTGTTTCCAGGGCCTGTAGCTCCTGCCTCCCCC